>NC_141695.1:120266887-120948554 GCF_964263255.1 Lissotriton vulgaris | reverse complement strand
CTTTTGCTGCAACTGCCCTTTCCAACGCTGTATTGGGTATTGTGATTGGTGCTGTGGTTCCTGAGATTACCCACCTCAAAGGTTTGGGCTCTCTTTATTATGTTAGTATATATATATATATATATATATTACCTACTGGCGGTCGCCAGTAGGTATATATAGTTAGGATTTTTTCTCTATGGGATTTTTGAAAATTCTATGTCTAATAACTTTGGCGTTTGTGGACGGAATTGGCTGAAATTTTCAGGAAAATGGAACATTTTGTTTCTGAGCAGCCCCTGACAATTTGGGGGGGTTTCATCAAGGGGGGGCCGAGAAAAAAGGGGGGTCCCAAAACGCGTTTTTCCCATGTTAATTTCCATAGGGCGGTTGGCCTCACTTTTAGCTCGAACGGCTGAATGGATTTGCACGAAACTTGGCAAAATTGTAGGGACTGTTAGCCCGATGTGCCTTTGCTAGGTCTCAATATATGTGCTCCAGTGGATTTTGAGTAATTTAGGTTCAAAAAAATATATATATCTGGGCGGAGCCTAACCACACATCTGATCTGATTGGCTGTCAGCACTTCATCCAAGAAGTGTTGGCAGCCATCTTGGGACCAATATACATGATAGCACCTCATTAAAAAGCATTGTAGTTAATAGAGGGTTTTAGGACTTTAGTTACATTATAAATCATTTGTTGATGGTACCATACTCGTTTTAGGAATTGTGGTGGGTTCTAAGGTGATTTTACCATGTGAAAAAGCCTTCTGCTGTGATATCATGAATATTGTTTGAAAGAAAACTAATATCTCATGATTTTCCCACAGTGGTTTGGAAGGGGATCTATAAGCTAAACTGAAAGCATATTTTCTGTAAATTCACATTATCTTTCTCAGTCATGTGAAAATGAAGTCTGACATTCTCAGTAAAACATGTACATCCAACAAGGACAGAGACTGTTAGTTGATTCCTTTGTGCTCTACTGCAGCCTCCTAAAGTGTTCTAAAAAACAACTAGAGCGCTAACAGTCCTACGTATTACAAAGGTATAGCACACCTGGAGCCATCGTGATGGGAATAAAGTGGTAACTCTTAAAACATTTAATTTAAAAAGGAACAAAATGAGGGGGTATATTATGCAATAGAAGGTATTATTAGTGCTGCAGAAAGAAAAATTAGGGCACATTTTGAGTGACTTTTCAAATCCTCTTCTATTTCATTAAAAAATTCTGACATGCAGTCTCCCAAGATGGCCACCAGAGACAAAAGAGCCTAAATGTAGCCCAAATATCACCCAGATGTACCCCAAGTATAGCCCAATGACAGAATGTCCCAGAGTGTTCTAAAGAACAACTAGAGCACTAACAGTCTTACTTATGACAAAAGTATGGCACACCAGAAGCCATCTTGATTGGAATGAAGTGGTAAGTCTGAAAACACTCAATTTAAAAAGGAACAACATGAGGGGGTTAATTTTGCCATAGAAAGTATGATTAGTGCTTCAGAAAGAAAAATTAGGGATCATTTTGAGTGACTTCTCAAATCCTCTTCTATTTCATTAAAAAAATTCTGACATGCAGACTGAAACATGCACTTTGAATACCAGCAGCAGACGTCCCTGGTGAGCAGTAGCTTTACTACAGTGATCTAATGAGCAACTAGAGTGCTAACATTCAGAATTTATGGCAAATGTGTGACACATCTGAATGCCTTCTTGATGGAACAAGCATTGAAAATGCAATAGATCTCGCCCTTGTTTAGTTAAAGCCATTCTGTTTGTAATGAGGTGGCTTTTTAGCTTTGCTTTTATTAGTGTTTTTTCAACTTTCATGTAAATAACATGCATCTGTATGCATATAAGTATATGTATGCATGCATTTAAGTTTGTATTTATATAGATATACAGATGATATATGTTTATATATGTATGTATATATATATATATTCACTGAAAAAACCATAGGTTATAGACCATATATAGTTAGGAATTAGCATTTACAAAACCTTGAAAATTCACTGAAAAAACCATAGGTTATAGACCATATATAGTTAGGAATTCGCATTTACAAAACCTTATTTTACTCACACAAAACCATTGAAATTCCATATATAGTTAGTTGCACTAACTATATATCGCGCACCCGCAATCCACTGCTGATGATGTCACATATTACATCATTCATGACATGGTCAGTGACATCACTGATGACATCACTGATGACATCTCAAATGACATCACTGATGACATCACTGATGACAACATCCAGTGACTGTATGTTTCTGTGAAGTTAAAATATGTCTTACATATTGAAGAATGAGTGGATGTATAAGTGTCTGGATGAAGTATTTAGTAGGTGCATGACTGACTGTATGAGGGAGTGATTAAATGTGTCTCACTGAGTGCATGGGTTAGTGATTAAACTGTATTAATTTGTGCATCATTATATCTGTTGTTCTGTAAACTGCTGCATGTGTTGATCAGTAGCTATATGAGTAACTATATGGGCTATTGATTGGTTGCCCAAGTATTTGTATGGGAGACTGAGTATGTGTGTGAGTGGCTGGGAGGTGTGTGACTCTGTGCATAGATGTGTGAACAGCTGATTCACTAGATGTATGGATTCAAAACTGCATGTGGAAACAGCTGTATGGGTGGTTGACTGTGTGCATGAGTGTATTGGTGAGTGATTGGATATCTCAATGCTACATGACAAAGTAAGTGCATATGTAAAACACAGTACATGCGAGAGTTGACATATATAAATTACTGTGTTTAAGAGCCAGTGAATGTGTGAGTAGCTGCATGGATCATTGAAAACTTGTATCAGTGATTGTATAAGAGAGTAAATATGTGTTAGAATATGTTTCAATAAGTAAGGTGTGTATAACTGTATAGTTGAGGAATTGGAGGTGTGATTGATTCTTTGCATGACTGTCTAGGTGTATGAGTAACTCCATGGATGAGTGACAATCTGTGAGTGTCTGTTTTCACTGAGTGTATCTAAGGTTATATCAGAGTCTGTAGAGGTTCATCGTATTAACACATGAATGATGTCATCTGTGATGTTGTCAGTGATGTCATTTGAGTTGTCATCAGTGATGTCATCAGTGATGTCACTGACCATGTCATGAATGATGTAATATGTGACATCATCAGCAGTGGATTGCGGGTGCGCGATATATAGTTAGCGCATCTAACTATATATGGAATTTCAATGGTTTTATGCGAGTAAAATAAGGTTTTGTAAATGCAAATCCCTAACTATATATGGCCTAAAACCAATGGTTTTTTCATTGAATTTTCAAGGTTTTGTAAATGCAAATTCCTAACTATATATCGACTATAACCTATGGTTTTTTCAGTGAATTTCAATGGTTTTTTAATAGCAAATATGAAAAGCTTTAAAATGTCAAGTACGTGATAGATAAAAACTTTTTCGTGTTTATGCACGCTGATGTGCTTTGAACGCTGCCCCCCTCCCCTCTTTTCTCTTAGTAGTACTCTCTCTTTGCAGATAGTGAAGAGTAGTTAACGCAGGCCTTTACCCCCGTTGTAATCCGTCCTGCCTGCTTGTCTCTCCATTTGATTGATTATTATCCAAGCATTTACTGTTTTACAATTGATTCTCTTTGGTTCATTCTCTATTTACAAACAAGCACAAAGTCGCAATACTCTGTTTAGTCTTTGCAGATCGTGAAAAATCGTGTAAAAAAATAAAAGTAATCGAGCAAAATCAGTAGGCCACTAATTGGATCTCTTTTTGACCTCGCTAAAATAGAAATATTATAAACAACCCTTCATGAGAAATACGAAAATAGTGAGATGAACTGAGCTCCACACCATGAGGGCTGCAAGACAGCTCGGCTCCGTCACCCATCCCGCCCAAAATAACGACAAACCCTATGCAAATATTAAAAATATAGACAACACACCAGCAAAGAAACAGGGTAAAACATTTTATTAAATAACTATTTACATAACGTTGGTTTATAAGATGATGTCAGTAGTGGACCGATGTGTGAATAGGTCGGAAGCAGCACAAGGCGCCAAGATCCGGATGGCAAGTCCTGGATGTTGGGTGCCATAGTTCAGAGTTCTGAGTTTGAGCCTTTTTCAATGCCTGTGCTTTGTTGTTTCCCCTCCATCAAAAACAAAAAAAATATATAAAACTGTGCAAAAATACAAAAAAAATCAAAAAATGTTTAAAAAAGCAGTGCTTGTAAGACTGTCTGAAGCTTATTTCCACCTACTGCAGCTTCACTATTCTCAAAGTAAGTGAGGGTCGTTTGTGGACCTGACTGCATTTGAAAACAATGTTATATGGTACCTCCCTAAACCGCTTGACGGAGGCCCCCGAGGGGCGGTGTGATGGCACGGACTCGGAGAAGACGCTTGGCTCCGACCCCCTCCCCAAGTCTTATAGCACTGGTGTAGCCTGAGATCGCCCCCGACATAGGCGGCCGGCTCCCGGGGTCCGGCGGAACTTTTTGCCTTTTGATGACTCTTCTATTCTGGACTTTGTCCCACAATCCGTTTGACCTGAAGACACGCTGTAGTGGGGCGCCCCTTTACCATTTTAGTTGCCATTCCGCCCGCTTTTGCTACACTGTGCCTCTTCCGCCATTCAGCTGTTTTCTGCCCGCTCTTGCGACTACAGCGTCTCGCTCACCATGTAGTTAAGTTGCTCCCGCTCTTGCGGTGCAGCGATAGGCGGCTGCCACAGGACTCTCAAAATGGCGGCTGGCCCTTCGGTTTTGGGCCTGGTCCACTAAAATGGCCCTGGGACACCTTGGAACCCGGACGCTTCCCTGATAGGGCTTGGGTCCCATTCTCGAAAGCGTCCCCTCAGCCGTGAAGATTCTACAAAAGTCTTGGGGGCCCCCGACTCCCGCAGGCTTCTGGTGGGGAGCGGCTGCCATGTCTGCTCGTGGAATGGCCACGACGGAGCTACGAGATGGTAGTGCTCTCATGCTGGCGCCAGCTTTATTCTGAAACATCCAGAAACACTGTAGACTACCAATTCGATCAGTTCCGGTAGCGCCCCAACATGACCCGGAAGAGAAGAACTTGCCCTCCCCTCTTTGACTGATGGTTCTTGTTGCCTGTCCCCTCTGTTGTCATTTAACAGAACTTTTTGGACTGCTGAAAGGGGTTGTGTTCCGAACGCTGGTTGGTGGAGACATTTTGAATATATTCTTGACCTACGTTGTCGCGTAATGCGTTATATGACACGCCGCGTTAGCGCACCCGGAAGTGATCCGGGGCGCGGCGCGCAGCGCGTAACGTAAGCATAACAGGTCATGTGACTTGTTAATAAAACTTTTCATTGGTTCATTTTACTTTTGTTATTTTAATGATGAAAAGCTTGGTCATATGACCTAAAAATTACGCTTTTTATTGTTTTCGAACATTTTTTTTTTAAACATATATGTTATAATATTCCAGGCTAATGTACTTTCCCGGAAAATTTACAACTGTCCTACAAGTAAAATGTATTCCTTTTTCGAGAAAAAGGGCGTTTCTTCGTTCCATGACGGAGCCGTTGAGTAAAAGAGACTCAGCCTGCTGTCTTAGTCGCCGATACGCCTGATTATCAGATTCTTATCGATCACTTTATGTTGCAGGAGTGGAAAACACAACTGCCCTTGACCATTTATCTTTACTACGTTCCTACATATTATACCTTTTATCCGTCATGTAATTGGACTGCTTTATTTCACTTGCCTTTTACTGATTCGAAAACAGTGACTAAAAGTAAAAACTTTACCAATGTAAATACTACTACCGTGTTTTGTTTTAAAAACCTTTATTGTGAAAATGTCAGTATACAAATACGGGCCTATAACCACGTGGGCCGGCCACGGAGCAAACTGAAATCGTATATGATGAGGAGACATTTACACTGTAGAGGAACGTAACGAGCGGGCCATTAGGTTGCAAGAACTAAGGTGTCTAACAGTTGCGGAATCGGTGGACGTACATTTTGTAATTAAAATAAGACAGGGCCAGTTACAATAAAATTTTCTAGATATACATTTGCGGGCAAGGAGTTACGAGTCCCATTTATACCGGCGCCATTTTGGGCGAGGCCGGGCAGGTCCAAGATATAGTCAAAATGTCTCCACCAACAATCGGCCAGACCAGAACCCCTTTCGGCCCTTTATGCTACAAGATGGTGTCTTCCATTCAGAAAATATTGTTGGCAGCATTTTGAAAGGAAAGATAAACAGCCGTTCTCCTAGTGAGTCTCACATTGTTACATTTAGGAAGAATGTTGAAGAGTAATATGTGGAAAATCTGAAGCCATTTTTCTACAAACTCTCAATCAGCCTTGGATGGAAAAAAAAATCCTGAAGAATGTACAAACTGAAAACCTATTTTTGTCTGTATAGCATCAACAGCAATGCTTGAGTCAGCTTTGTGTCAAGCCGCCATTTTCATTCAATCAATAGCGTCCCCCTGCACACATTCAGGAACCTGGTCGTGTCTTCAGGTGAAACGGATTGTGGGACAAGAAGCAGAAAGGAAAAGGAAAAAAGTTCTGCCGGACCTCGGGAGCCGGCCGCCTATGTCATGGGCGATCTTTGGCCACACCAGGGCAATAGTGAAGCTGCAGCAGGTGCAAAAGAGCTTCAGACAGTCTTACAAGCACTGCTTTTCTAAACATTTTTTTGTATTTTTGCACAGTTTTATATTTTTTTTTTGTTTTTGATGGAGGGGAAACAACAAAAAACAGACATTTAAAAAAGCTCAACAGTGCAGGGCGCCTTGTGCTGGTTCCGACCTATTCACACATCGGTCCACTACTGACATCACCTCATAAGCCAACGGGGCACCCCACACTGACTTTCGGCGCAGCATTGTAGGATGGCCACACCAATGCGGCAACTTGCTGGACACCACCTCGGTGCCATCCGGATCTCGGAGCGTTCGAGTCACTGTACCGCAAGAGTGACCGGAACTCAGCTGGTCACGCCGTCTTTCGGCGCAGCATTGTAGGATGGCCATACCAGTGCGGCAACTTGCTGGACACCACCTCGGTGCCATCCGGATCTCGGCGCGTTCGAGTCACTGTACCGCAAGAGTGACCGGAACTCAGCTGAACACGCCGTCTTTCGGCGCAGCATTGTAGGATGGCCACACCAGTGCAGCAATTTGCTGGACACCACCTTGGGCAATAGTGAAGCTGCAGCAGGTGCAAATAAGCTTCAGATAGTCTTACAAGCACTGCTCAGAACTCTCAACTATGGCACTCAACATCCAGGACTTGCCATTCGGATCTTGGCGCCTTGTGCTGGTTCCGACCTATTCACACATCGGTCCACTACTGACATCACCTCATAAGCCAACGGGGCACCCCACGCCGACTTTCGGCACAGCATTGTAGGATGGCCAAACCAGTGCGGCAACTTGCTGGACACAACCTCGGTGCCATCCGGATCTCGGCGCGTTCGAGTCACTGTACCGCAAGAGTGACCGGAACTCAGCTGGACACGCCGTCTTTCGGCGCAGCATTGTAGGATGGCCACACCAGTGCGGCAATTTGCTGGACACCACCTCGGTGCCATCCGGATCTCGGCGCGTTGTGCTGCCTTCGGCCTATTCGCACATCGGTCCGCTACTGACGCCGCCTCACGTGCCAACGGATTTTCTATGCTTTTTGTAGCCCTATGCCGCATAACAGGTCATGTGACTTGTTTATAAAACTTTTCATTGGTTCATTTTACTTTTGGTTTCCTAAAGATGGAAGGCTTGGTCATATGACCTAAAAATAACACTTTTCATTGGTTTAGAACATTTTTTTTTCCCAAACGATGAAAGCCCCACCTTGTTACTGGATGATTCAGACTGAAGCTGGCGTCAGCATGAGAGCACCACCATCTCGTGGCTCCGTCGTGGTCATTCCGCGAGCAATCATGGCAGCCGCTCCCCACCGGAAGCCTGCAGGAGTTGAGGGCCCCCAAGACTTTTGTAGAATCTTCACGGCTGAGGGGACGCTTTTCGAGAATGGAGCCCAAGCCCTAGCAGGCAAGCGTCCGAGTTCCAAGGTGTCCCAGGGCCATTTTAGTGGACCAGGCCCAAAACCGAAGAGCCGTCCGCCATTTTAAGAGTCATGTGGCAGCCGCCTATCGCTGCACTGCAAGAGTGGGAGCAACTCAACAACATGGTGAGCGAGACGCTGTAGCCGCAAGAGCGGGCGCAACTCAGCTGGATGGCCGCCACCTGGGGAGGCCCGTTCACGCCGCCTCCCCCACCCCCCCCCCCCCCCCGGGCCGCCCCACGCCAATTTTCGGAGCAGCATTGTAGGATACCAAAACCAGTGCGGCAGTTTACTGGACATCACCTGGGTGCCATCAACATCTCAGCGCGTTCTGCTGCCTTGGGACTATTCGCACAACAGACCGCTACTGACGAGGCCTCCCTCCGCACCACCCTGGACGCCCCACGCTGTTTTTCTTTGCTGCATTGTAGGATCCCAAAAACCAGTGCGGCACCCAGGTGACATCACCTGGGTGCCGTCCAGAGCTCAGCACGTTGTGCTGCCTTGGGACTATTCGCACAAAAGACAGCTTCTGACCATTGTTGCTTTTTTTTGTGAAAAATGTTTAAATGTTTTTACAGTTTTTGTTCCGTTCGTTATATTTAAAAGTTAATAAAGTTTTATAATCCTACTTAGTTGGAGTGTTATATATTTTTTTTTAAACGGGTGAATGGGGCCTTGAATCGGGTTATTGTCATGTGTGGGCTTTGCAAGTGTACTGCTACAGGATCGGACATTTCAAACTCAAATGCACGTTCTTTTTCTTACCTTTCCGAAGCATGGAGCGCAATAGCAGGCAGAGAAAGGGTGATGCAACTATTGAACACTGCCTGGCCTGGAAGTTGCTGGCAGTGCACCCCCCCCGCCCGCTCCTGAAAGAGGACACACACACACCGCCGCCCCGAGTACTTCACAGATCTTTAAAAGACCATGCGCTTGTTCATGAGGCTTAAATGGTTTATCACCCCTTCTAGAACCCCTGCATCGACCCTCTGACGTTTCCTGGAAGAATTACCACGTAACACAATACCAAGCCTTGTCAGCTGAAACCCCCGAGGAATCGTGGGGCATATTATCAAGGGGGTTTATCTCCGCTTTTTTGGCTTTAAAAGCCAAGAAAGCGGAGATAAAATTATCTCCCTATTACCAAGCTGTCGCTAACACCAGTTAGTGACAGCTAAAAGGAGATAGCGACCATCTTGGGCCCCGCTTTGCATGTCAGTGATATTTATCACTAATGACATGCAAAGTGGGCCTGCCAAGATGTTAGCGACTGGAAACAGTCCCTAACATCGCTATCTCCTATTACCAACTTTTGGAGATATTCGCGCTAAGCACGAGTATCTCCAAAAGCTAACACCTGACCTGAGCAGTTCTTAGCCATGTTATCCAATGGGAGGTGGATAACATGGCTAAGAGCATTTGCTCGATAATACATGAATATCGCTGACTTTTCTGCGATATTCATGCATTGCGGCCGTTTTTTATCGCATTTGCGATAAACCTTGCTAATAGCAAGGTTTATCTGCGATAAAAATCGCCGATGTGCGGCGATAATTTTTGTCTCTAAACAAGTTAGAGACAAAAATTATCGCTAGTTGTTGGTAATATGCCCCCGGGTTTTTGCTTGCAGAAATCGGGAGGCGGGAGACTAGCACTGAAATCAGTAGTCTCACACCTGAATCGGGAGGGTTGGCATGTCTGGATTCTCTACAGCTGGGGCCATAAACTACATCCGCAGGGGTAGGTGATAGCCTGGGACCAGCCTGGCATCTAAAATGGCTGCCGTGCACGACAAAATTGTGGCATTGGACAAAAGGCAAGATGGCGCAGACAATGTTTATCAATAAGGACTCATTTATAACAAAATATTTTATCGCAGTGACAAATTGGCGGTCAACACTTCCTGATTTCCATCGAATCGAACGTTAACAGACGTCACGCAGCAAAAAAAAAAAAAAGCTCACGCACAGCCGCTGGAAGAGATGTATCAACATATATGAGCCTCCTCAGCCACCCTCAGGAAACATAGGGGATTAGGATACGTCTCCCGCACCCCCTTATACCTAGTAATTTAATTAAAACGAAGCACAAAATGGCGAATTCCCGTTTTGCTACCAGTTTACGGCCCAGTTCGCGGCCCGTGAAGCGCTTCTACCGTGAAAAATCATTTTTTTTTTATTTTCCCCACGGGACCCTTTAATAACCCCAACAACATTCCTAGGGGGTCAAGAGGGGTATACCTTGCCCCCTTTCATTAAATTCCCCCTTCGTTTTTCACCTCTTCTTCTCTCTCGATCCTACCGAGAGATAAGATGGCGGCCGCTCCGGACTGTTTAGAATGTTGACAGACACCGGAGAGCCAATCAGCTTTCTGCGCGCAAAGTTCCGTTTAGCGAAAAGTAAGCGAACCGGAGCGCAGTCCGGAGCGCTGTTACAGATATATATCTTGTTTTGAACGTTAATTTCTCAAAAACTACTGGAGCACATATATTGAGACCTAGCAAAGGCACATCGGGCTAACAGTCCCTACAATTTTGCCAAGTTTCGTGCAAATCCATTCAGCCGTTCGAGCTAAAAGTGAGTCCAACCGCCCTATGGAAATTAACATGGGAAAAACGCGTTTTGGGACCCCCCTTTTTTCTCGGCCCCCCCTCGACAAAACCCCCCCAAATTTTCAAGGGCTGCTCAGAAACAAAATGTGCCATTTTCCTGAAAATTTCAGCCGATTCCGTCCACAAACGCCAAAGTTATTAGACATAGAATTTTCAAAAATCCCATAGGGAATAAATCCTAACTATATATACCTACTGCTGCTGCCAATAGTTCCTCTCAGCTAGGCACCCTCCATTCCTGATAAAGCCCGCGTTTGCGAGCTTTTGGGATCCGCAATGTCCGGCGGCGGGGCCTCCTCGCCGAGAGGAACTATTGGCAGCAGCACAACATTCCTCTAATTGCCATAAACCCACATGGGGAGAGACATTTATTTGAATACTTCCTAAGACAGTTGCACCCAAACGGGTTTTGACGGAAGCAGAGTCCTGGCAGCCAATTCATGGACTATATCATCCAGGGTGCCTTGCGCCTAATGAGGTGGGACTTAAAATTACAATAAATGTGCTTCCGCTACACGCAGCTACTTTGTATTCATTTCTGCCACTGACGAAGAGCGCGAATTGCTTGAAACGCGTATGGCTATCCTTGGCAGCTACGAGTGAAGCTGTGTTTGTTGCTGCCTGCAGCTGTGTGCGCTGATCCCTCCGTGGGCGGTTTCCTCACCAGGGAATTCCCGTTGTTTCATATATATATATATATATATATATATATACACAAACAATCCAGCTCCCAAAGAAGAAGGCACGTACTCGAAAGCTGCAGGAATATGGCATCTTTATCTTTCCAGGTCTCCCTCGACCATGGGCTTAAGAAGACGCATTTCGGCTTCTCCCTAATTAGGCTAATTATATTAAAACTTAAACGGGCCTGGTCAAAGAATGCTTTACAAGCGAACAGTCTCTTTTGCTTCAAGCACCAAAATGTTCGATGCTAAAAGTTGCTTCACATTCAATCCATTTCAAAATGCAATTCTGATTAATGCCCGTGATTTCCTCCCAGCGTCCAAGTTGCTGTCCAGTATGAGACAGTGGGTCATAGCGTAAGTGAGCAATTCCACACGGCCAATATATATGTATATATATATATATATATATATGAATGCTGTTCATTTGACAGCTGGGAAAGCCTTTCTGTTAGAGAGCATTGCAGAAATAAAACCCCAAGTGTAGAGAGCCACCCGGGCTCTCTCCTACATTGTATCCTTTCCCCCACGCACGCACGCACAACCCCGGGGCGGGCTCGCGCCGGGATATAAATAAAGATGCGGAAGACCGCTCGGGGTCTTTCCGGCTAACTGAGTACGAGAGTCTGTGTCCAATATATATACGCATAGTATTGCCACGTGTTAGGCCTTACCCCTGAATTTTACACTGGCGACGAGGCCGGTCGTTCATCACGCGTGCCTGCTGCCTCCTGCATGCCGTGCTGCTGGTATCCTGCTGCGGTGCCCACCCGCTTCATTGTGCCGCGTCCTCCGTTGCCCGAGACCCACCCACGCGTCTCCCGTGAGGGAGCGCCTTCAGCTGGCGGGACTCGCGGAGCCACGGTGCAGCCTCGTCATCCTGCGGGTGAGTGTACCTTCTGCCCCGCCTGCGCGTTCACCGCGCTCCCCTCGATTCGCCGGCCGGCGTGGAGGAGGTGTGCCTGCGGCCTCCGAGGCCCGGCGGCAGAACCACGTGACCGCGGCCTACAGCGGACCCGCCCCTCTGAAGACGGCGCTCGAGCGGCGCCTCTACCACGTGTGCTCGCGAGGCTCCGCACCGGCCCTGATCGCGCTCCACTGCGCGCCTTCAACAAACATTGGCAGAGGCATTCTGGCCTTCAACAAACATTGTAACAAAGAGGGGGAACAGGACGCGGACAATATTTATCGGGGTCCAATGTACATGTCCTGTAGTATAGAGATCAACAACAAGTGTACAGAGTTCCCCACAGTGGGTAGACTAAAGTAACTAAAGGAAACCTCTCTCTCTAGAAGTGTACGTGGCACGGGATGTAATAATCCCATAGCGGAATTAAGGATGCCTCACACAAGTCAAAGGTTGGACGACTGTTGCCATCCCACCTGATGATCGTACAGTGTCATCATTGGCTTCCTGCTCCTGCGGCAGGCTGGCGATGCAATGCCCGTCGGGTAGCACTGGGTGCTACGCTTTAGCGGAGTTCTTTTATTCCTTAGCCAATGGGTGCATGTGTGTGAGGGGCCTAAGAAAAAAGTGCAATAGTGAGCGTGAGTGAGGTTTAAAAGAGGTCAGTAGAGTCCATTAAGAAAACTTTAATAACATGGCTCACTGCCTTATTAAAAATTGGTGAAAATGAAGGGTACTGAGGCGTAACAATTAGGGTGATCAAGCCTCATTCAACCCTCAATCAAAGTGTGGTCGACATGTTTCATGCCTCTAAGGCAATTCATCAGGACCAAAGTGCTCATCAACTTGCTACAGATTCCCCCCGTTTTTGAAGGAATCGAGTATACGACCTGTATTGTGTCGCGGGTTCAACCCTTCATTAAGGCCCTCCCTAGGACTAGGAAAGGAAGAAAAGAAGGGTACAGTTAATAATATGTATGTTCAAGAGTATGCATATACATGTGATAATAACATGCTGATAGAGTTGTGGTTGAGAGGATCACAACACCGGTAAAGTGATAACACTCGTGTCAGAGAGGGTTCTAAGACTAAGTGAAACAAGGCGGGAAGGTATGTCCTGCAAACGCCATATGTGATCAACAATTGGGATGCATTATTTTTGTTCCCACATGTGGCATGCCACACCATGCTAACTCACACATGTGTGTCATGCAGGCATAAGTAGGTGTGCGCATTCACACAAAAAATTAACATTGAAGAAATAACCATTGAAACAAACTAACTACTTAGAAGCTGAGCATATCAAAGTTTGCACCCGTACTGTAGGGATAGTCCTAAAGTGAGGTGTTTTGTGCCGGACCAACCCGGGTAAGTATAAACAAGAAGGTCTTACCCGCAGTCCCTGATCGGTAAATCCACACACTGTCCTCGTGGGGCCAGAGCTGTGTGAAAATCACCTAAAAGGAATCAATTTCACCGCTTGTTATGGTGTTGGTTAGCCGTACAGGGTACGATTATTTGCGGTACCAGTCGGCGTTGTACCATGGCAATCGTTAACCGATGCCATTGGTCAATTTTGCATCGGTATAGCGCACCTTACCTTGCTCGCTTCTGGCATCGGGCACGCAGTCACCTACCCAGCCCACATCGGTCAACTCGCAGGACAGCCGGTCGATCCATTGTGCGACCCAGCCGCTTAAGTTGGCGAATAACGCGGGCGCCGTGATGGGCGTGTCCCGTGAGTGTTGCTAGGCAGCGCGACGCGGTAAGGTGCAGAAAGGAAGGATTACCACGCGTAAGTGGGTTGGTAAAGGCAGGCGCCATCTTAGAACGGGTTTAGGGAAGAGTACTTCAATGTTAATATGGATGTTTGCTCGGACATGAGTGGAGAAGTCCGAGTTTTAGTTATCTAGCCAGCATAGTCCAAGGCACAACATCGTTCAGGCCAAGTTCATCAGCATGCAGACGATGTACCCATCTTTGTTCCATTCTAAAAAGGGCCTGTTGATTTATTGAGGGATGGCATTCCAGGACAGTCCATTGCATATTCTCTGCCAAATGATTCTGTTCTTTACAGTGGTCATATAGTCTTGTGTGGGTCTTTTGACAGCGGATGTTGCTATTGTGCTCCATGATGCGTTGTTTCACCGGACGCATCGTCATCCCAATGTAGATCATCCTGCAGGGGCATATTAATACATAAATGTACCTAGAACTATTACAGTTTGTGTGTTTGTTGATGTTCCAGGTGAAGTCCCTTGGCAGTGTTATAGTTTTACCCTGGATAGTTTGAGGGCAGACTACACAGGATCCACAGCGGTAGTGTCCCGTAACCGGTGGTAGGTCCCATAGGGTATTGACTGGGCGAGTGCTTGATTTTTTGGGGCGAGTATGGATTAAAGTGTCTTTAAGATTCGCTGTTCTCTTAAATGCAAACCGGGGGCGAGGCAGTTCCATGCCCGCTGTGTTGAGGATCACCCAATGTGAACTCACAGTCTTTTTTATGAACGTGGAATGCTTGGTATAGGACGTCACACACGTGATCGTATCATCTTTTTCTTTGGTGTGGACTTCAAGCAATGACTCTCTGTTGAGAGCTCTTTTTAGTGATGTCTTTAGGAGTCGTGTGGGGTATCCCCTGTCCTGGAGCTTATGTTGCAGGATACTCGCTTCTTGTTTGTAGTCTTGTACAGAACTACAGTTTCTACGAAGGCGGAGAAATTGCCCAAATGGCAAGTTCTCCCTTAGGGCTCTCGTGTGATGACTATTATACATGAATAGACTGTTCCTGTCGGTCTCCTTCTTAAACAGGGTTGTAGTAATCATTGAGGGATCTAACTGAATGGTCAGATCTAAGAAGGGTATAGATGTTTCAGAGATTGTGCCTGTGAACTTTAAAAATGGGTCCTGCTGGTTGATCCACGTACAAAAGGCCTCGCAGCTAGTGCGATCACCTTTCCAGAAAACCAAAATATCATCGATGTATCGACGCCAGAGTGTTAGATTCTCTCGAAAGGGGTTTTGTTCCGGAGGGTAGATGTGATTCTTTTCAAAAGTGGTCATGTAGATACAGGCCAGGCTCGGTGCGAAAGTCGAACCCATCGAGGTTCCACGGACCTGATGATACAGTTGCAATTCGTATCTAAAGAAATTCTCAGTCAGGGCTATGTGGGCTAGCGCCATGATGAAGGCTATTGGGGTAGGGGAGGTCCATTCTTCCTGTCGCATCAGTGAGTCCACAGCTTCTAATGTGGCTTGTTGCGGAATGTTGGTATACAACGCCTCTACGTCTAGGGTTAAGAGTAGGTCGACGTCTTCTCTTCCATCAATGTCATTAATCAGACGGAGGACGTCTCTGGTGTCTTGTAAATACGACGGAATCTGCTTCACCAAGGGTTGAAAAAAGGCGTCACAAAATTGGGACAAGGGCTCCAACAGTGACCCAATACCAGAGACAATGGGTCTCCCTGGGACTGGAGTGGTACCCTTGTGAATTTTGGGGAGGGTGTAGAAATAAGGTGTGACAGGGTCCGATGTCGTCAGGAACTCAGCTTCCTTCTTGCTGATCTACTCGTTGGTCTCGGCTTCAATAATCAGGCTTGTGATGGTTGTAGTCAGCCGTTTCGTGGGATCCTCCATGAGTGGTCTGTAGTGTGTAGTATTCGACAATTGTTGTCTGCATTCGCGGTCGTAGTCCTCATAATCTTGTATAACCGTGGCTCCCCCTTTGTCTGCCTGTTTGATGACAATAGAATCATCCCTACCCAAGTCAACATAAGCTCCAGGACAGGGGATACCCCACACGACTCCTAAAGACATCACTAAAAAGAGCTCTCAACAACAACAGAGAGTCATTGCTTGAAGTCCACACCAAAGAAAAAGATGATACGATCACGTGTGTGACGTCCTATACCAAGCATTCCACGTTCATAAAAAAGACTGTGAGTTCACATTGAGCGATCATCAACACAGCGGGCATGGAACTGCCTCGCCCCCGGTTTGCATTTAAGAGAACAGCGAATCTTAAAGACACTTTAATCCATACTCGCCCCAAAAAATCAAGCACTCGCCCAGTCAATACCCTATGGGACCTACCACCGGTTACGGGACACTACCGCTGTGGATCCTGTGTAGTCTGCCCTCAAACTATCCAGGGTAAAACTATAACACTGCCAAGGGACTTCACCTGGAACATCAACAAACACACAAACTGTAATAGTTCTAGGTGCATTTATGTATTAATATGCCCCTGCAGGATGATCTACATTGGGATGACGATGCGTCCGGTGAAACAACGCATCATGGAGCACAATAGCAACATCCGCTGTCAAAAGACCCACACAAGACTATATGACCACTGTAAAGAACAGAATCATTTGGCAGAGAATATGCAATGGACTGTCCTGGAATGCCATCCCTCAATAAATCAACAGGCCCTTTTTAGAATGGAACAAAGATGGGTACATCGTCTGCATGCTGATGAACTTGGCCTGAATGATGTGCCTTGGACTATGCTGGCTAGATAACTAAAACTCGGACTTCTCCACTCATGTCCGAGCAAACATCCATATTAACATTGAAGTACTCTTCCCTAAACCCGTTCCAAGATGGCGCCTGCCTTTACCAACCCACTTACGCGTGGTAATCCTTCCTTTCTGCACCTTACCGCGTCGCGCTGCCTAGCAACACTCACGGGACACGCCCATCACGGCGCCCGCGTTATTCGCCAACTTAAGCGGCTGGGTCGCACAATGGATCGACCGGCTGTCCTGCGAGTTGACCGATGTGGGCTGGGTAGGTGACTGCGTGCCCGATGCCAGAAGCGAGCAAGGTAAGGTGCGCTGTACCGATGCAAAATTGACCAATGGCATCGGTTAACGATTGCCATGGTACAACGCCGACTGGTACCGCAAATAATCGTACCCTGTACCGCTAACCAACACCATAACAAGCGGTGAAATTGATTCCTTTTAGGTGATTTTCACACAGCTCTGGCCCCACGAGGACAGTGTGTGGATTTACCGATCAGGGACTGCGGGTAAGACCTTCTTGTTTATACTTACCCGGGTTGGTCCGGCACAAAACACCTCACTTTAGGACTATCCCTACAGTACGGGTGCAAACTTTGATATGCTCAGCTTCTAAGTAGTTAGTTTGTTTCAATGGTTATTTCTTCAATGTTAATTTTTTGTGTGAATGCGCACACCTACTTATGCCTGCATGACACACATGTGTGAGTTAGCATGGTGTGGCATGCCACATATGTGAACAAAAATAATGCATCCCAATTGTTGATCACATATGGCGTTTGCAGGACATACCTTCCCGCCTTGTTTCACTTAGTCTTAGAACCCTCTCTGACACGAGTGTTATCACTTTACCGGGGTTGTGATCCTCTCAACCACAACTCTATCAGCATGTTATTATCACATGTATATGCATACTCTGAACATACATATTATTAACTGTACCCTTCTTTTCTTCCTTTCCTAGTCCTAGGGAGGGCCTTAATGAAGGGTTGAACCCGCGACACAATACAGGTCGTATACTCGATTCCTTCAAAAACGGGGGGAATCTGTAGCAAGTTGATGAGCACTTTGGTCCTGATGAATTGCCTTAGAGGCATGAAACATGTCGACCACACTTTGATTGAGGGTTGAATGAGGCTTGATCACCCTAATTGTTACGCCTCAGTACCCCTCATTTTCACCAATTTTTAATAAGGCAGTGAGCCATGTTATTAAAGTTTTCTTAATGGACTCTACTGACCTCTTTTAAACCTCACTCACGCTCACTATTGCACTTTTTTCTTAGGCCCCTCACACACATGCACCCATTGGCTAAGGAATAAAAGAACTCCGCTAAAGCGTAGCACCCAGTGCTACCCGACGGGCATTGCATCGCCAGCCTGCCGCAGGAGCAGGAAGCCAATGATGACACTGTACGATCATCGGGTGGGATGGCAACAGTCGTCCAACCTTTGACTTGTGTGAGGCATCCTTAATTCCGCTAAGGGATTATTACATCCCGTGCCACGTACACTTCTAGAGAGAGAGGTTTCCTTTCGTTACTTTAGTCTACCCACTGTGGGGAACTCTGTACACTTGTTGTTGATCCCTTCAACAAACATTGGCAAAGGCAATCTAGGCTCCACATCTGCTCACCTACACGGCGACGGCCTCCAGTGACACAATCACGCACCGAAAAAAAAAAAAGAACACTACAAAGAGGGAGAAAGGGACACAACACAGTGAGGGGTGGCAGTGGAGAATAAACCCATCACACGGGTAACCTGCGTTGGCACACCATCCGAAGTCCTGCCATTCCCTGGAGCCCGAGGTGCCCTGCCTTGCGCACAGTCACAACACCGGAAAGCACCAGAACGCCTCGCATAGTGCCCCACCATGAACCAAGACGCGAGAGGGGCGGCCCAAGACGGGGCTGTTCAGCCACCACCACCAGCGGTCCAGCCACCGCCACCGGCGCCTGCAGTCCTCCCACAGGCCCAAGCCCAAGCGGGTGCCCAAGCCCTAGCGGGACCTCCTGCCCACCTGCATGCCGGCGCAGCGCCCATCCCGCCTTTCAGCGAAACGTCAGACCCAGCAACGGCTGCGCTCCGATGGAGAGTGTGGGTCGGACGCCTCAATCTATACTTCAAAGGCACCAGGGAGACGGATGGGACAGTAAAGAGGTGACTCCTCATCTTATATGGAGGTCAAGAGATCTACGATCTGTTTGAGTCGCTCCCCAATACCGGACCCGAGCATGACTACGACGCCGCCGTTGCGGCCCTCAACGCACATTTCGACCCACAGCTCAACAATGACTTTGAAAAATTCAAGTTCAAGCGAGCCTGGCAAACTGAGTCCGAATCTGTCGACATGTACTACGCTCGACTCCGTCGCCTTGCAAGCACGTGCCCATTCACCGACCCACGGGAGGAAATCAGGGATCAAATCATAGTCGGATGCAAGTCGAAGCTGCTGAGAAAGCTGATCCTCAGGCAACCAGGGATTTCGCTCGACGAGATACTCATCCTGGCCAGATCACATGAACTGTCCGATGCCAGGGCCGAGGAGATGGAGGTGGCGCTGCGCACCCCGGTAATCGCCCCGACGACGGCGAGAACGCCGACCATCAAAGAAGAGCGAGTAGACGCAATTCACAGACGATTCCCGCCAGTAAGCCAGAGACAAGGCCCACCACGAAGCAACCGATGTGGATACTGCGGCGACGACCACCCTGCCACCGCCACGTGTGGCGCCAAAGGCAAGACATGCCTCAAGTGCGGGCGTCTAAATCATTTTGCCGCCGTCTGCCGGGGAGGAAAGTTCAGATCAGCAGGCCCACGTGCCCGAGCGGTGACACAGCGAATCCAACAGCTATCGCTTGATCAGGAGCGACCTCCGCCTGACACCGAGGCACAAGACCGACGGACCAGGTACGAGGACGACGAAGATGACGAGGTATACGTCGTCTCCTATGTCAGCCGAGCATCTACGAAAAGGAGGCCGCCACCCATGTGCTCCATAACGGTTGACGGGACGAGTGTCAATGCGTTGATAGATACCGGAGCGTCCGTCAACGTCATGGACTCGGATCAATATGAAAGGATGTCCCCGAAACCGACACTGACACCATCAGTGGCGAGAATCTACACCTATGGAGGGACTGAACCGCTACCTCTTCGAGGAGTGATCCAAACAACCGTAGTCAATGGGGAATACTCTACGGAGACCAAGTTCCACATCACGGAGGGCAAAAAGGGCACCCTCTTGAGCTACCACTAAGCATGAGCGAATTTTGCGGATCTCGCGTTCGCGAATTTTGCGGATTTGCGGATTCGCAATCTGCAAAATCCGCGAATTCCCGCGAATTTGCGGATTTTTTTTTTTTTTGTGTTCGCCCGTGTTTCTGCCAGTTCGCGAGGGTTTTGTACACTTTCGCAAATTGCGAACTTACCTGTCGGGTCGCAAGTTTCGCGAACTTGTTGTTTCTACGTGTCCAGCCTGTTTGGGACACTCTTCTTCATCACTGCCACTCTCTGTCACCACTGCCACTCTCTGACTACTCATGCCACCCTCTGGCCCACCCATGCCACCCTCTGTTTCATCACCACACCCTCTGGTTGTCCAGTGTACATTATTTTCGGCAAAGCAAAGCACACCTTCCCTGCCTCAAGTGACCTGAATTAATTTGGGGCTGATTCATGTGTCACAGAATATTTTTTTAGCTGGCACCTGCTTCCTTAGTGCGCCCTGATTAGTGATCTTTTGCACTTGCTAAGTGCTTTCATTGTTGCAAAATTAGTTACAACACCTGCCCTGCCCCAACTGACAATAATGAATTAGGGGCTGATTAATGGATTTTAACTTCCAGCCTGGCTCCTGCTTGTCTCCCTTAGCTGTAATTCAGGACCTTTGTGGCATATGTGTAACTATTCTGAGGTTCAGAGCAGGGTCACATAATAGTTTCAACTGGCAACTGAACTCTGGAGGGGCCCCTCAGGAAGCACTCCAGGAAATGGCTACTAATGATGAGCCTGAACTTTTGAACCTGGTAAGTAGTTACTTTCAGTTTTGCTAAGATCGTATTTCTGCAATTTTGCACTTATTCGCGGGGCGCGAACTCACGCGAACAGTGCGAGCAGTGCGAGCAAAATCCGCTGCTCGCGGATTTGCGGATTTTGCGGGAAATTCGCAAATCTCGCGGATTGCGGATTTCCCGAAAATCCGCAAAATCCGCGAGCGGAACGGATTTTCCGCCCACGCCTAGCTACCACACGGCGGAAGATCTCGGCTTGGTATTCTTCGCCAACCAGGTGCACCAGGCACACGCGGATTTCATGCTAAAGGACTTCCCCGAGCTGTTCAAGGGCCTAGGCAAACTCAAGGGACGGAGGTTCAAACTACACATAGACACGACGATCAAACCCGTAGCACTCAGGCACAGGCGGGTACCTTTCAATCTCCGGCCGCAAGTAGAAGAGGAGCTGCGGAAGCTCGAAGACCTGGGAGTAATCGAGAAAGTGTCGGGACCGACACCCTGGGTCTCCCCATTGGTCGTCGCCCCCAAACCAAAGCAGCCAGGAGCCATTCGCTTGTGCGTGGACATGAGGCTTCCGAACACAGCTGTCAAGCGCGAGAGGCATATCACCCCCACCATGGATGATATCATAGCGGACCTCAACGGGGCAAAATGGTTTTTGAAGCTGGACCTTAACTCAGGCTACCACCAGCTGGAGTTGGAGCCGGCCAGCAGGTACATCACCACCTTTTCGACGCACGTAGGGCTGCGTCGCTACACCCGGCTCAGCTTCGGCGTCTCATCTGCGGCCGAGGTTTTTCAAAACGCCATTCGCGAGGTGCTATCAGGTCTGACAGGAGTAATTAACCTCAGCGATGATATTCTCGTTTATTCCACAACCCTCGAAGAGCACCACGCTAACCTGAGGGCGACCCTACAGAGGCTTGCTGACAGTGGGCTGACCTTGCACCGAGCCAAGTGTGCCTTCTACCAAGAGTCGGTGGACTTCTTTGGATACACATTCACGAGGGAAGGCCTGAAAGTGGACCCTAAGAAAGCGGAGGCGATCAAAGCTGCCAGCACACCTCGAAACCCAACTGAAGTGCGCAGTTTCCTGGGCATGGCCACGTACTGTGGCCGGTTCATTCCAAACCTGGCGGCCATCGCGGAACTCCTCGGGGCCCTCACCCGAGCTGATCAGAAATGGGACTAGACTGCAGCCGCAAACAAAGCGTTCCAGAATGTCAAGGCTGGTCTTCTAGACAACACCACAATGGCCTACTTCCAGCCACGGAGAAGGACCGAGCTGATCGTGGACGCCAGTCCCGTGGGACTAGGAGCCGTTCTCTTGCAAGAGTATGGGCCGGAGGAGTGGAGACCAGTCACCTACGCCAGCAAGGCACTGACGGACACGGAGACCAGGTATGCACAGATTGAGAGAGAGGCCCTGGCCATCAAGTGGGCATGCCAGCATTTCCATCTCTACCTCTGTGGACAGGAATTCACGGTGGTCACGGACCACAAGCCTCTCCTGCCCCTCTTTACCGGGACCTCACGGTTAGCTCCCCCACGGATCGAGCGGTGGGCTGTCCAGCTGCAGGGCTACCGATTCAAGGTCGTGTTCCGACCTGGGGCTCACAAACCCGCCGACTATCTGTCACGGCACCCGGATGTCACCTCACAGCAGAAACCCACCGAGGACGGAGAAGAGGTGGAAGAGATTGTACACATGGTCACGCAGGCCGCGTGTCCAGAGAACATGTCGCTCAGAGAGATCGGAGACGCCACTGCAAAGGATGAGACTCTGATGAAAGTCCGCCAAGCCCTCGAGGAAAACTGCTGGGCCCGCTTCCTCGACGGCGCCTCTAGCCTCCGACCAGAAGTAAGCCATGCTAGACAGCAGTTATGGCAAATACGCAGCGAGCTCAGTGTGGGAGACGAAGGAGCGATCCTGCGAGGGCACCTCATTGTCATGCCAGAAAGCCTCCAACAACGAGCTCTGAGCCTAGCCCATGTGGGACATAAAGGCATGGCTAAAACAAAAGCACGCCTAAGGAGTAAGCTGTGGTTTCCGGCAATGGACAGCCAAGTGGAAGCGATGATACGGTCCTGCCACGCCTGCACGATCACCGGGGGTGAACCCATCCCAGCACCCGTAATCACGGAAGAAGCACCTCGAGCTCCCTGGGCTCAACTCAGTATCGACTTCGGCAGCTTCCCGGACGGAAGGCACATGTTGGTGCTGGTAGATTCGTTCTCAAAGTTCCCAATCGTGGAAGTCATAGAATCCACAGCATTCCACACGTCAAGAAGGTGCTAAACCGTGTGTTCGCCACAATGGGGCTCCCCGAGGAAATCAAGTCCGACAACGGACCCCCCTTTCAAGGGAGAGAGTTCCAGTCGTACCTGGAGGCCCTCCGAATCAAACACAGAAAGATCACCCCGCTGTGGCCTCAAGCCAACGAGAAGTTGAGAGACTGATGTGAACCATAAATAGAGCCCTTCGGATAGCGGTGGACAATGGGGAAGACCTGGAGATGGCCCTGGACCAGTTTCTAGGAGCATACCGACAGACACCGCACTCGACGACCAAGTGCGCCCCGGCCCACGTGCTGTTCAAGCGGGCTCCCCGGGACGGTATACCCACCACGAGCACGTGGGTGCCTGAAGAGAGGGACGCTGAGGCTACCCAAGCCCGGAGGCAGACCACCAATGCCAAAGCGAGCCTGCATCGCCGTGCCAAAGAACCAGACATCAAAGAAGGGGATGCCGTGGTTGTTAAGGATCGCCATCCCGGATGGAAGTTTCGAACGCCATTTGAGCCCGAAGTGTGGAGAGTGGACAAGATCCAAGGGACAATGGTCACCGCAATGAGAAACGGTCAGACCGTGACACGAAACATCTCGTGCTTCAGGAAGGCAACTGAAACAGCTGCCGGACACCAGCGAGGAGAAGGAACGGAACCAGAGGAGCTGGTGCTGGAAGACTTAGACTACCACAGTCTCCCGAGTTCTTTGCCAGGACCGTCACGAGGAGATGTTCAACCGAGGCCAATGTCACCCGGCCTCGGCATCGAGCCGAGTCAACCAAGGGCCGTAGAGGCGAGCGCAGATCCAAGGACAACCCCGGCTGGGGTTGTCGAACCATCAGGGACCCGGAATCATCGCTACAGCCTGAGGCCCAATCCGAAGCCCAGCCAACGGCTAAGAGACTTTGCATGGACATCTCCCTGAACTGTGGTCCTAGTGTGTGGGAGCAGAAAGAACTAAAACAAAGGAGGGATGTAGAGAGCCACCCGGGCTCTCTCCTACATTGTATCCTTTCCCCCACGTACGCACGCACAACCCCGGGGCGGGCTCGCGCCGGGGTATAAATAAAGATGCGGAAGACCGCTCGGGGTCTTTCCGGCTAACTGAGTACGAGAGTCTGTGTCCAATATATATACGCATAGTATTGCCACGTGTTAGGCCTTACCCCTGAATTTTACACCAAGAACTTGAGGAAATGGATCAAACTGAGGAACTAGAGAAAATAATAAATGAAATGAAAAAAAGACTAAAACAGGAGGAAGACACAATACGAGAATGCAAAGCTTTCAAGTTTCATTGAGGCGATGCAACTACGAGTGTGGACGGGTGTTTACTTTTTCACGAAAATTTGACACCCTCAAAGATGATAAAACGGGTTCACTGCATAACAACACCCCAGGAGCAACTATAACTAACATGCAGCCAGATTTAGCATCTTCGTCCGATTCCAGCTTCGCTGCGGAAAGTGAGCCAGAAACGGAGTCCCGCAGGAGAGCAAGGCAACAATCTGCCAGGAAGTTTTCTTTAATTGAGGAGGTGGATTTTTTATGCCGGGAACGTCTGCCGTCCCTGCGCCCGAGAAAACAACCGGGCAATCAGGTATCAGCAGAAGCAGAAAGCGCAGGGAGAGGCGTAAGGTGAGCCGGCGACGAAAGCAACAAAAGGCAGCCAAAACGCCAACGGAAGAAATATTGGCGGAAATAACACCAAAGACCTTAGAGGCTACAAATAAAACAGTCAAAACCTAACGTACACTTATTGAATAAAGCAGAGGAACAACTTCTGTCTTTGGGGCTCTCCTATTGCTCCGATAGTGCTTTTAACTGTGCAGCCACCCAAGTAGACATCTACAAAAGTGTCAGAAAACTAAAATTACAAAAATACTTCAGGCAATCAAAGTGGTCAAAAACCGGGGCCACGCATAAAACCAATGAGGGCACCAATACCCAGACACATGAGGAGGAAACGGCAGGAATGTCAATGACGCTGAGAATCAGTTGGTCGACGTGTTACATGACCTGTTAAATTAATGTGAGACTTTGAGTGCAAAAAAACAACTATTACAGGAGGGTCAAGGGGAATATATTTATAGACCGTCCAAACTCGAAGAACCCCTATTGGAACTATAAAGAACAAGAAGAGCTGGAGGGTCTGTGAAGAAAAATGCTAAGTCTACAAGGTCCTCAATGAGAGCTACACACTTGGATTGCACTGAACCAGACCCAAGTGGTCACTAGACACTAGGTGTACAGTAGATATCCTATCAGCCCACCCACTTGGCGGAGCCTCGTCATGTAGGACGTCTAGAACCAAGTTGGTGTATCCCAGCCTAGATGAATTGGCTAGACATCACACAATTATGGTTCACACGATGGAAGTGTCCACGCCACTGGCGGTGCTGGTACAGTGCAGTGCAAAGAAAAAAAGTGAGTGAGTGATGTTAAAATGACGGTCGAGGCAAAAGAAAATCCCTTTATTATTATTCACCTGGACGTCAGATTAAAAAGAGGTGCAAGACAGTGTGACAGAATCACTGTCTACTTTGCTGTGTGGTGAAATAGGCCAACATGTTTCTGCCATTAGGTGAAACTACACCGGCATTCTTCAGGGCCACTTGTATAAAATTTGCTACTGCAAAGATACACTCTAGTAGTAGTGCAAAGAAGGTGAAGATGACAGACCACAAGTTAAGACTGTCAGACTACTAATGTGGTCAATTGGACCATCCTACCGTATCCTCTTGAACCGTTTGATGATAGAGGATGCAGTCCTGTAAACAAAAAACAGAGAAACAAATACTATTTTGTGTTCTCTAGACATAACAGACTTTCAGGAGCAATTGACCCCAGAAAGGGCTGTACTATCATAACATGAAGACCAAACAAGACTTAGCAAGGCCAGTCCAGATTAGAACGGCCACTTAATTAATTACTGGTTGCACATAGGATAAACCACAGAAATTTCTGAATACAATTTGAAAAAATAAAGAGACTTACCCAGCAATGTGTGGGAGTCAAGCCTCACCTCACCCGGCAACGGCTCGGAGATTGAGGCCCCGCTCTATGCACAAACAAATATATGTAAACATGTAAACCGGAGCGACTGTAAAGATCTAGTAAGTATCCTTAGTCAATACTATGTATCAAAAGTTGTGCATATAAACAACTGGTTATGAGTTGCCCACAGTGATCACAGTCCCATGGAAAAGGAAAGGGGAAGGCATAGAGTCTAGTTTAAACTAGTGGAGATACTGACTAACAGGGCAAATAATGTGTTCATAGCACTATTCACCCATAGTGTTGATTAGCCTAGCGAAAACCCAAAGCATGCAAACCGCTGTCAGTTTGAAATGCAGTGTAGCACTTACAAAAATGGAAGGGATGGTTAAGCTGACTTTCTATTGCAGCCTATTCTTAAGGGAAAGTACAGCCTCTAGCTTCACTGGTAAAGCAAAGCAGCATCTGACGCCTCTAGCTTCACTGGTAGAGTAAAGCAGAATCTGATGTTACCACTCCAAGCCAGTTTTATAATTACTGCATCGTCGAGTAAAACAGTTTAATTATCCCTCAGTATGTACCAGAGAAACAAAATTAGGCTAGTTTTAGCGGAACGCGTCGTGACAACTCACCTCTCCGTCGGTACCTCTCGGCTAGAACCAAAGCCGAAGGGGAGGCAACGAGGAGAGGTGAAGACGCGCATTATATACCCTCTCTGATTGGTGGGGGTACCCCCACCAATCAGAGAGGGTATATAATGCGCGTCTTCACCTCTCCTCGTTGCTTTACCAGTGAAGCTAGAGGCTGTACTTTCCCTTAAGAATAGGCTGCAATAGAAAGTCAGCTTAACCATCCCTTCCATTTTTGTAAGTGCTACACTGCATTTCAAACTGACAGCGGTTTGCATGCTTTGGGTTTTCGCTAGGCTAATCGACACTATGGGTGAATAGTGCTATGAACACATTATTTGCCCTGTTAGTCAGTATCTCCACTAGTTTAAACTAGACTCTATGCCTTCCCCTTTCCTTTTCCATGGGACTGTGATCACTGTGGGCAACTCATAACCAGTTGTTTATATGCACAACTTTTGATACATAGTATTGACTAAGGATACTTACTAGATCTTTACAGTCGCTCCGGTTTACATGTTTAGATATATTTGTTTGTGCATAGAGCGGGGCCTCAATCTCCGAGCCGTTGCCGGGTGAGGTGAGGCTTGACTCCCACACATTGCTGGGTAAGTCTCTTTATTTTTTCAAATTGTATTCAGAAATTTCTGTGGTTTATCCTATGTGCAACCAGTAATTAATTAAGTGGCCGTTCTAATCTGGACTGGCCTTGCTAAGTCTTGTTTGGTCTTCATGTTATGATAGTACAGCTCTTTCTGGGGTCAATTGCTCCTGAAAGTCTGTTTGTCTAGAGAACACAAAATAGTATTTGTTTCTCTGTTTTTTGTTTACAGGACTGCATCCTCTATCATCAAACGGTTCAAGAGGATACGGTAGGATGGTCCAATTGACCACATTAGTAGTCTGACAGTCTTAACTTCTGGTCTGTCATCTTCACTTTCTTTGCACTACTACTAGAGTGTATCTTTGCAGTAGCAAATTTTATACAAGTGGCCCTGAAGAATGCCGGTGTAGTTTCACCTAATGGCAGAAACATGTTGGCCTATTTCACCACACAGCAAAGTAGACAGTGATTTTGTCACACTGTCTTGCACCTCTTTTTAATCTGACGTCCAGGTGAATAATAATAAAGGGATTTTCTTTTGCCTCGACCGTCATTTTAACATCACTCACTCACTTTTTTTCTTTGCACTGCACTGTACCAGCACCGCCAGTGGCGTGGACACTTCCATCGTGTGAACCATAATTGTGTGATGTCTAGCCAATTCATCTAGGCTGGGATACACCAACTTGGTTCTAGACGTCCTACATGACGAGGCTCCGCCAAGTGGGTGGGCTGATAGGATATCTACTGTACACCTAGTGTCTAGTGACCACTTGGGTCTGGTTCAGTGCAATCCAAGTGTGTAGCTCTCATTGAGGACCTTGTAGACTTAGCATTTTTCTTCACAGACCCTCCAGCTCTTCTTGTTCTTTATACTTTGAGTGCAAACCCAGACACATCGGGTCTCTTACCAATACATATAAATCAGGTCAAACGCCATCCAAGCCTCCGTGTACCTTTTATCATATTATGCTGAAAGACACGATTGATGTATTCCAAGAACAAGTCGTGAGTGACTTAAAGAATCTCAATCGTAAAATCCAAAGTACAAATAAAAACAGCACTATAAACAAGAACAAAAAGAACAAAAGGGAACTACTGTACCATCAACGAATCAATTACTTAAAAAACAACAGTGAAATAGTTATCAGGAGTGCAGACAAAGGTGGGAATGCGGTTTTATGGAAACGAGGGGATTATATCAATGTGGCAATGAATCAACTGAATGACAATACTTGTTACTGCAGCAGTAACAGACAAACCTTGAATGCAGTGTATGGATCGTACCACTAGAAGAAACACCTCTCTGTCACGTTTCAAAAAAGAGGCTAAAACCTTCCTTATGGGTAAATTCCTCTCCTAAATGCTGCCTCCTACCAATACACAGACGTTTGACCAATACACAGACCTTGATCTAATACGGTCTAGCGCCTGCCTTCGGACTACCAACCTACCTCTTCAAGAAATCTGGGGCCTTATATGGAG
Source organism: Lissotriton vulgaris (assembly GCF_964263255.1). NCBI lineage: Eukaryota > Metazoa > Chordata > Amphibia > Caudata > Salamandridae > Lissotriton > Lissotriton vulgaris. The sequence goes on along the minus strand of NC_141695.1, from coordinate 120,919,775 downwards.
TTACTTATTTGTAAACTGTTCATAGGTGTCCACTACCCTACTGTGATTCCTTGCCTATTGTACACTGCTACGTTTACCCTGAAAAGTGCTCTGATACCCTCGGGTCAAGTTTGCACTCCATAAGACAACTAGCAGCCTGTCCCGACGTTGTCCGGGTATGAATTGCTGCCGACCAGTAGGATATTGTTTTGTAGGATTTCGTTTTGATAACATTTCTAATCTGTGACAGGCCTGTAAAACGCTCTGATTCACAGTGCACTGCTGATGCACTTAAGAGTGCGCGTTCAGTAGTGTGTGAACTCGAGTTTCCTTACTTTATTTTTCCTTGCAATATTATATAGCGCGAACTCGACAACATGGCATGAGCACAATTTACATTACACATCAATTTGTGGTAGGCACGGGGAGACAAAGCGATTTGCCTGGAATCACAGGATGCTGAGCTGATGCCGAGATTCGAACGTAGCTCCCCAGCTCTAAAGTTCGCAATTCTAGAATTTGTGGCGGGAGGTGTGTCTAAAAGTGTATGTCGGTGCTGGCCATCAATGAGAGAGACCTGTGCATTTTTCAAATGGGTGGTGAAAAAATATGAGCATGTTGCTGGAGATGTGGGCCGCCGTGCCACCAATGTACTTACCGGGGGAGGGTAAACACCCATTATTCCGCAACTTTACATTATTAAAACATCAAATATATGTTTGTATATATGTGTATATATATATATATATATATATATATATATATATATATATATATATATATATATATATATATATATGAAGCAAACAGTCCAGGTTCCTAAAGGTGCAGGAACCAACGGTCGAGACCTCACAAAACCTCACAGCCAGCAATCCAATAAAGCCTCACAAAAGTAGATCCACAGTGGATAACAGGGAAAACGTATTTAATAGAGATGACGCGTTTCGCTCTACAAGAGAGCTTGATCACACAATGCGCCGAAAACAAAGCAATGTTTATATATATATAAACATTATATATATATATATATATATATATATATATATATATATATATAGTAGAGCAAATTGCGCAAGCGCTTCGGGAGGGCTCACCGCTTCATCCGACCCTCCGGTCTGTGTTTGGCTCCTCTGCAATGTTCACAGGTTCCCTTGAGTTAAAAATTAAGTCTGACACGTTTCGGGGCCAACAAACGCCCCTTCCTCATGGACTGTGCGCAGTTCAACACCATGTTCTCTTCACGCTAGTCAAACGCGTTTTTGTTTGAACAGCTGGCGTCGTCCTCCCTAAGTGGGTGGAGTTTGGCAACACCGGGACTCATGGTTGACGTAGTCCTGTGCAGAGAAAGAAAATAATGACCTTAAGTAGGTTGGTGTGTCTGCACTTTCATTACTGTCAATAAAACCCTTAAGTAGGATGGGAGGGAAGCTGCGGGCATCACGTTATATTCAAATGGATGTTGCGCTGACAGGCAAGTGTGTTTGATCTTGCCTCAGTCTCTTAGGACAGGATACATGTTCCGCCATCAGAGTGGAGCTCCTTCCGCGACCGAGGCTGGCCGCCTGAATATAGTAGAGCAAATTGCGCAAGCGCTTCACAGGCCTGTCACAGATAAGAAATGCTATCAAAACGAAATCCTACAAAACAATATACTACTGGCCGGCAGCAATTCATTCCCGGACAACATCGGGACCACTGACCACGTCATGAGTGATGTAATATGTGACGTCATCAGCATTGCATTGCAGGCGCGCAAGTTATAGTGAGTCCAACTAACTATAACGTGGGAATTTCAATGGTTTTATGTCAGTAAAATTTCCAGCTAACTATAACTGGTGTGAAACCTATGGTTTTTTCTGTGAATTTAATAGGTTTTTTAAATTCTAATTCCTAACTATAACTGGTGTGAAACCTATGGTTTTTTCAGTGAATTTCAAAGGTTTTTTAAATGCTAATTCCTAACAATAACTGGTTTGAAACCTATGGTTTTTTCAGTGAATTTCATAGGTTTTTTAAATGCTAATTCCTAACTATATATAGGGCCTCAAACCTATGTTTTTTTCAGTGAATTTCAAAGATTTTTTAATAGCAAATTTCTATAGCTATGAAATGTAATATTTTTTATAATGAATTCTATATTGTATATTTATGTAATACTATTTTTTTTATGTATATTGTTCATGGTTTTAAAAAATAAATAAATCTTTTTTTGCCCTGTAGCGCTCCCGGTGCGCGTACCGGTGAGCGCACTGGTAAGCGCAGTCATGCGGCGCGCCCCGGTGCACTTACCGGTGAGCGTCCCGTTAGCGCTATTGCCGCGAACGAAAACATCATCGTGACGTATCGCGTAGCCGCGTCCGCATGATACGCACGGCGTAAGCGCACCCGGAAGCACTCGAGTGCATACGATTGCGCTACGTAAGCGCCACCGGGCGCGCCCCGGGGCGCGTATCGTAAGCGCGTCGGGTCATGTGACCTGAAAATAACACTTTTCATTGGTTCAGGACAGTTTTGGTTTCCAAATGATAAAGCCAGTGTCATGTGACCTGAAAATAACACTTTTCATTGGTTCAGGACAGTTTTGTTTTCCAAAAGATGAAAGCCCCCACCTTTTTTCCTCATTCTCACTTTTTACTTTGATTGAGGAAGACCTGTTTTCAGACCTATTTGTACCTATTTGTACTGAGAAATGGCTACAGTAGCAGTAGCAGCAGGAGCATCTCAACCACCACCACCACCACCACCACCACAAGGACCACCACAACACCACAGTGGTGGAGAAGAAGAAGAGGAGGCGGAGGAGGAGGAGAGGCGGTACCTGCCTGAAGATACTACCACATATAAGCCAAAGGAGCACATTGTCTGGGAGTTTTTTAAAATCCTAAGGGGCCTCAAGAAAGTTAATGCGCCAAAGGTTACTTGTCTGATCTGTGGCACTGTACTTTCCAGGGGGAACCCTGCCAAAAAGTACTCTTTTGGCAACAACACCATGATTCGCCACATGCAACGCCGGCACCCAAACAACTATGCCGTGGCAGAGGTCAGAGAACTGACCAGAAACCCTCCCCAATCTTCACCCAGCACCTCCCAAAGTAAGCAACCCACTCCATCGGGTCCAGAGACAAGTGAGATGGTCCCAAACATCCAAACCCAGTTTGGAGATTTCAAAATTGTTTGCAAATTTTGTGGAAGGACATTTTGTTATGGAGAGAAAAGTATTAAACTGATTAACCACGCCCCTTTTTACACCTCTCTGCAACGCAGCCCCCGTGCATGTTTGAAGAGGGGGAACTAATTCCCCTTGCATACTGGGGGGCCCTGGGGGCCAACTAGCCCACCAGGAGCCTCCAGTATGCGCCATGGGGCTGCATTGCAGAGAGGTGTAATGAGGCCACACCCTTTTTTACACCTCTCTGCAACGCAGCCCCCTTGCATGTTTGAAGAGGGGGAACTAATTCCCCTTGCATACTAGGGGTCCCTGGGGGCCAACTAGCCCACCTGGAACCTCCAGTATGCGCCAGGGGGCTGCATTGCACAGAGGTGTAATGAGGCTATACCCCTTTTTACACCTCTCTGCAACGTAGGCCACTGGCGCGTTTGCAGAGGGGGGACTAATTCCCCTTGCATACTGGGTGTCCCTGAGTCATATCTGCCCAAACACCGATATTCCGAACGATTGAAAATGACTTTTCTTGAGAAACATTCGGATTTGGATTATCAAGTCCTATACTTTGGAATTTTTGAAAGACTGACTTTGAGGATGCTATAAATTACTCAAGTCTGTCCGAATTGTGTGGGTAAAGTTGATACCTGGTCACTTTGAATAAGAATGTACTTACGTCTCGTCTAACATTTGGAAGAAATATCTAGTTATATGACAACAGGATACCGACATAACTTGAAGGAAATAAGAACGCCCTGAAGAAGTTCTGTTGTACAGAACAAAACGTTTCGGCTGGCTTTGGTACATAAACTTAAGGAAAATAAAAGCATTTGAATATACACCAAGATTCAGTGCTTCAATAAGGACTCTAAGTGATATGATTTGATTGGACTTATTGTGCAAGTGGTGCTGTGCCAAACTTTGGAATATTCTCCACTACTCTCTACTACTTACTCTCTCCTACTCCACTACTCTCAAATACTCACTCTCTACTACTCATTCTCTACTACTCTACTACTCTCTACTACTCTCTCTCTACTACTTACTCCCTACTACTCACTATCTACTACTCTCTACTACTCACTCTCTACTACTCTCTCTCTACTAGTCACTCTTTACTACTCACTCTCTACTACTCTCTACTACTCACTCTCTACTACTCTCTATTACTCACTCTCTACTACTCTCTCTCTACTACTCACTCTCTACTACTCACTCTACTACTCACTCTCTACTACTCTCTACTACTCACTCTCTACTAGTCTCTACTACTCACTCTCTACTACTCTCTACTCTTCTCTCTCTCTACTACTCACTCTCTACTACTCTCTACTACTCACTCTCTACTACTCTCTCTCTACTACTCACTCTTTACTACTCTCTACTACTCACTCTCTACTGCTCTCTACTACTCACTCTACTACTTACTCTCTACTACTCTCTACTACTCACTCTCTACTACTCACTCTACTATTCACTCTACTACTCTCTACTACTCACTCTCTGCTACTCTCTCTACTGCTCTCTACTACTCTCTACTACTCACTCTCTACTCTCTATTACTCAGTTTCTACTCTCTACCTCTCTCTACTTCTCTCTCTACTAGTCTCTACCTCTCTACCGCTACCTCTCTACCTCTACCTCTCTACCTCTACACCTCTAACTCTCTACCTCTCTCTACACTCACACATATACATATGCATATATATGCATATGCATTTATATATATGTATGTGTATGTATATATATATATAAATATATATATACATACATCCAGACTATGGAACTCTCTGCCCCCTGCACTGCGCTCACAAAAATCTAAACTATGTTTCAGAAAGGCACTGAAAACCTCTTCACATTAAGATCGCCTCTCACCGCTCTCTTCAGTCATCCAGCGCCAAGACGCCGCGGCATTCGAGCGCTTTATAAGTACTTTATAAGTACTTCAGTCAGTCAGTCATAAACATATATAATCTGTATATCTATATAAATACAAATATAAATGCATGCATACATATACATATATGCATACAGATGCATGTTATTTACATGAAATTTTAAAAAACACTAATAAAAGCAAAGCTAAAAAGCCACCTCATTACAAACAGAATGGCTTTAACTTAAACGAGGGCGAGATCTATTGCATTTTCAATGCTTGTTTACTTTGGTTCCATCAAGAAGGCATTCAGATGTGTCACACATTTGCCATAAATTCTGAATGTTAGCACTCTAGTTGCTCATTAGATCACTGTAGTAAAGCTACTGCTCACCAGGAAAGTCTGCTGCTGGTATTCAAAGTGCATGTTTCAGTCTGCATGTCAGAATTATTTTAATGAAATAGAAGAGGATTTGAGAAGTCACTCAAAATGATCCCTAATTTTTAGGTCTCGCTAGAGATCTATTGTTGCCGACTGTGCTTCCCAGGAGACAGTGCCGGCCGCGCGCATCGCCTTGGAGGCGATTTGAAACTGGAACGCGTGCTGTGGCCAGGCGCTGTCTCCTGGGAAGCTCAAGCACCACACACGCATGCGCATACACACAGACAGTATATGCAATACAGGAACCCTATGTCAAGGGTCCAGAGACCTGGTAGGTGTTGTGTGGTTACTGCTTACTAAGTCAGTGTGTACCAAATTATGTAAGAAAGAAAAATTTCTTTCTAGAGTCCCCTCACTCACCGGGGTTGCCCCACGGTGACATGCTTCATCATTGGGGCCATCCCAGTTCTCTACGAAAAGGGGCGTGCTGCGACAAGGCGACTACGCTGGAGCACTGGTTTTGTGAGATGACTATGTGTGGTGCAAGTGTGGTGATGGTGGAGTGGGTGTGGAATTAAAAATACCGTGCTAGTGGGCCTCAACAATTTATTTTGCTCCTAGTGTGGTATAAAAATTAAAAAGGGGTAACACTGTGTTCTAACTTTTACTGAGCTAGATCAGTGTTATGGTCGACATGTTTCAAGCTCCCCCAAGCTTTTCTTCAGGACCATACAGGGTCCAGCCCTGTATTGCCACTCCTGTATTCAAATGAAAAAGGTGTTTTTAAAATAAATACTAATTATTTATGCTCAACGCTGTTATTAATAAAACATGCGTGTTGTTCTACATACGGTTTGTATTTACTCTGGATTCTGTGAAAAGAGAATGACAGTTGTTAAATGATGGACACCCCCTTTCGGAAAAAGGGGGAACAACTCACATGCATCTCACTTCATCTAGGGCGTGAGTGTGCCCTGGGCACCGTACTGGTGCGTGCTGCTTTTCAAACCGGTGTGGAAAAATAAAGCACTGTGAATCAAGTGGTTTAGTGGTTTCACACACAAGACATATAGACTTAATGTGACTATTGACAAGACACACAACACATACACACAAAATAATAGCATGGCAGATGGTTATATTTACTTAAAAGAGTGTTTGATTACACCCCATGGTCTTAGGCAAGGGCAGGAACGCCTCGTGGAAACATTGCTGAAAAAGGAGTATTAAGGTTAGAGTTAGAAGGCTCCGTTTCTATGTTTCCCTTTAAAAATTGCCGGTATCCTTGCAAAATAGCGTTGCAATACACTTACTTCCTATCGGCAAACCCGCTCGGTACTACCTGATGCTTCCTCACCCGACCGCATACTGAAGTGGAACAGGGCTCGCGGTGTATTTAGAAGGCGCGAGCTTCCGGGTTGCCGGGAAGTCTCTGTACACTAGAGCGCTTGTCATGTGCGGCCATCTTGGTGGTATGTTATCGCGCTCGGCGCGAGTGGTGAAGGGTTTTAAGTTTTTCTCCGGATTTGTACCGCGATAAAGGATACCAAATACTTTAAAGTGATGCTGGATATGGGGGCATTTTAATAAATCAATTTAGAACACATTTATTTTACACACGGATAGATGATGTTTTACAAGATAAGGTTAGCCATATTTTTATGAAAAAACGGGTATTCGACATTAGGTAGAGTGGTTTGTTGTCTTTGAGCGCTAGAGGCTATTTTTGTTAGGAAGGCAGTGGAGGGTGTTCTATTGTTATGGAAAGACCTGTTCATGATTAAGGGCAGTCTTTCAATTGATTCAGTTTGGTTTCCACTATCACAGGTCATTTCATAATTACAAGGGGCTTAAGGGCGAAAGGCCCCCCATGGGATTTCATCATTCAGAATGATGAATGATGAAATCCCATGAGTATGGTACCATCAACAAGTGATTTATAATGTAACTAAAGTCCTAAAACCCTCTATTAACCACATCGCTGCTACAGGAATTTTCCTGCTGTGCTGCTATTTTATGATTAGGGTGTGGTTGTGACGGAACCATTCCGTCATCAGCACAGCTCAACCGTGACTGATGACGGAATGGTTCCGTCACCAGCATCGAAGGGGTTAACTACAATGCTTTTTAATGAGGTGCTATCATGTATATTGGTCCCAAGATGGCTGCCAACACTTCTTGGATGAAGTGCTGACAGCCAATCAGATCAGATGTGTGGTTAGGCTCCGCCCAGATATATATATTTTTTTGAACCTACATCACTCAAAATCCACTGGAGCACATATCTTGAGACATAGCAAAGGCACATCGGGCTACCAGTCCCTACAATTTTGCCAAGTTTTTTGGAAATCCATTCAGCCGTTTGGGCTAAAAGTGAGTCCAACCGCCCTATGGAAATTAACATGGGAAAAACACGTTTTGGGACCCCCCTTTTATCTCTGCCCCCGCTTGACGAATCCCCCCCCAAACTTTCAGGGAAGGAGCGGAGCACAGCGAGGCAAATCTAAGGAAAATTACAGGCAGATTCCTCAACCGGCGCCAAAGTTATTCCCAATAGAATGTTGCGGATTTCCTATAGAAAACAATCCTAACTATAACTACCTATATATACCTGCCTAGAGCAGAATTTCTTCACATTTGATGGCCAGATTTACCAGCAACTAAGGGGTGTGGCCATGGGATCCTGCTTCTCCCCCAGCTTCGCGTGTCTACACATGGGGCTGTGGGAGGAGCAGGTTCTCATGGGGCAGCACAGAAATACGGCCGAGCAACACATTGTTCTCTATCTGAGATACATTGACGATCTCTTCCTCATATGGAGGGGCTCTCAAGAGAGTGCAAGGGCCTTTATTGATAATTTAAATGTGAACGAACTGAACTTACAATTCACCTCTTCCATTAGTGATGTATCTGTGAACTTTCTTGATGTTGAGGTATATGTTGAGCACGGACTTATTCAAACTAAATTGCACAGAAAAATAACAGCAGGCAATACCGTGCTGCACGCCTCCAGTAACCACCCCTGCCACCTCATTCGTAGCATCCCCTACGGGGAAATGCTACGCCTCAAGAGAATCTGTAGCACTGAAAGAGAATGCACTCTTGCACAGAGCCTCAGCAAGAAACGAATCCTAGAGAGGGGGTATGGCAACAATATTGTTGATGAAGCAATTAAAAAAACTACTAAGCTCACAAGACAGCAAACTCTAGAGCATCATCCAGTCTCTACCATAGAGCAAGGTGAAACACAATGCAGGGCCATTATCACCTACAGTCAGCAGCATGCCGAAATCCGCAGAATATTCACAAGAAATTGGAATTTAATACAGGGGGATCCTGTTATAGGCGGGTTGGTAAAAGGGAGACCTGAAATTACCTTTAGAAAGTCACCTTCACTAGGCAGTGCCCTGGTTAGTAACACTCTTGAGGTCCCAAAGAAGTGGTGGGAGAAAATTACAGGTTTTAAGAAATGCCAAACTTGCAAGGCCTGTAAACATGCAATAAATAAAACCCACTATCAAAGTCCTTTTCAGGAAAAGCCTACTACGATAAAACAAAAGTTAGGATGTAAAACTGAATTCGTAGTCTACATTCTGGTATGTCCATGTGGTCTACAGTATGTCGGCAGCACTCGGCTGCCGGCACACAAACGCATCCTACAACATCTAAGAGCCATCACGGGGAAGGACCAATCCTATCCCGTTGCCAGACACTTTGAAAGTTTACACAACAGTAATCCAGACCTTTTACAGTATTACCTGATAGACTCAGTCCTGCCCCTCAAATGAGGAGGGGACAGAGATGGCAAGTTGCTGAGAGGGAGAGCTCGTGGGAGGGAGAGCTCGTGGGAGGCTTCGTAGGCGCCATCAGACCGACGGAACGAGGGACACGCCCACTTTGCGGACACGCCCCCTTGCAAGCACGTAAATAGAACGCTGATACCAGCGCGTCCACTGATAGCCGTAACCTCCTGAGGCACAGCCGGGAGATAGGTGTTGCTGATTTAGAACGAAATAATTTTAAAAGTTGCACATAATTGTTTTTAAAGGCGCACGCTCTACCTGCCTTGTATTCCACCTGGAAAGCTTACCCAGCAGCGGTTGACACGCTGAGAGGGAGAGCTCGTGGGAGGCTTCGTAGGCGCCATCAGACCGACGGAACGAGGGACACGCCCACTTTGCGGACACACCCCCCTCCCTCCGTCCTATAATAATGTGTATGTACCGGAGGCGCAGCGGACGAGCGCAGCGGGCGCGACGAATGCGCGCCGAAGGCGCGCATAAGGCAAGCTCGTCTGCGCTCGTCCGCGCCGAGTCCGGGCCTAGGGCCAGCCCCCCTACTCCTCACCCCTCAGTACCCCTGCAGTATAGCCCTGACATCCTGCACAGTTTTAGGACATCCACTAGCAAGGGATGCCTACATAGATTTCAAGCTGATGCCCTACCCCCTACCTGCCCCAATTGTAACCTCCACCTTAAGCCCAAAACTGCACCTGAACTGCTATATGACTACCGCATTTACCTGTTGAACTGTCGCTCCCTCCCAAAACATAGGGTTGAAATTTCTCTCCTAATAGAGGAACTTTCGCCTGACATACTGTTTTTAACAGAAACCTGGCTAACTCCTGACGCTGAGCCAGCGATTCTGGAAGCCCTCCCCTCAGGCTTTCAAATCTCTCACCAAGACCGGCCCAAAGGGAGAGGAGGAGGTCTAGCGATAATTTATAAAGATCGATTTCGCTGCCGTGTAGCAGCCGAATCCATCCCGGACTGCGAGAGTATCACTTTCCATGTGGAACTCTCACCTAACAATTGCCTTTCCGGCACGCTTATTTACCGCCCTCCCGGCCCCCCGAATCAGTTCCACGTCTGCTTACCCTCAAACATAGCCGAACGCCTTAATCCCTCATCTAATTTTACCGTTTTAGGTGATTTTAATTTCCATTTCGACTCGGATTTGGACCACATAGCCACTACTCTAACAGAAGACCTCGCAGCTCTACAATTGACCCAAAAAGTTACCTCCCCCACCCATGTTAAGGGTCATCTGCTGGACCCGGTTTTTAGCAACTGCATCGGCCTTACAACAGGATCACCCATCCACTTGCCTTGGACCGATCATTTTTTGATCCCTATCAGCTGGTCTGCACTGAAACCCTCTAAATTGACACCGACCACAAGACTCACTAGAGCGTGGTCTAACCTCGCAATTGACAAATGGACTAATTTACTTGCTGAGAATCCCCCCCTAATCAAAGATAACCCTAACCTTGCTAATCTGGCTTATTCTAATTGGATCACTCAGTCTCTAGACGTAGCTCTCCCCCAAAAAAAAATCACACTAAAACGACTTCAAAAAAGTGCCCCATGGTATACTGAAGATCTCAGAGCCAAGAAACGCTGCTGTAGGCAGTCGGAAAGAAGCTGGCGAGTTGATTATTCCTTAGAAAAAAAAAATCTCTATCATGAAGCCATCAGGGAATACAAAATGCTGATAAAATCGACTCAAGCCGCTTACTTTTCGGAGAAAATCTCCCTTGCTAAATCCAAACCTAAGGAAATGTTTAAGATCATAAAAAAACTGACTAAACAGTCCCCCTGTGATCAGGCAGATAAGTCCACTACCCATTGTAACGACGTCGCTGAATTCTTTCATCAGAAAATAAATACCATCTACTCTGCTTTCCCACCGAACAACCTCACCCTCTCAATTCCTACTTGTCCTTCCATGACTCCCTCTCTTCACTCGCCTACATTAACACATTTCCCCCCACTAGAGCTAGCTACTCTTGAGCCCCTAGCACGGAGTGTTAAATCTGGTTCCCCCAACGACCCAGCACCTCCAGACATAATAATGGCAGCATCTCAAACTACTCTGCCTATAATTAAGGACATCCTAAACGCCTCCATTTCATCTAGTGTGGTCCCGACTGCCTGGAAGCAGGCCATGGTCAGAGCTCTAGTGAAGAAGCCCAACTTGGACCCTAATGATCTGAGTAATTATCGCCCCATATCCCTGCTCCCATGGATCAGCAAGATTCTGGAAAAATATATCAATAAACAACTAATCACTTTTCTGGAAGATCACCAACTACTGGACCCGACCCAGACGGGCTTCAGACCCAAGCATGGGACAGAGACCGCACTCCTTATGGTCACTGAGGAAGCGAGAAAGATCTTGGATCAAGGAGGATCAGTGGCAGTGATCCTCCTTGATCTCAGCGCGGCCTTTGACACGGTTAGCCATAACACTCTGCTATATCGCATGTCCCAGGTTGGGATTGAAGACAAAGCCTTGTCCTGGTTCAAATCTTTCCTCCAAGACAGATCCTTCTGCGTGTTTGAAGACGACTCTGTCTCTGCCAGTAGACCTTTGAAATGTGGAGTCCCTCAGGGATCATCTCTAAGCCCTGCACTTTTTAACTTGTACATGAGGCCACTGGCTGACGTCGTCCGTCCGTATGGAATTAAGATCATTTCCTACGCGGCTGGTGGTCTCCATGACTCAGGAAGCCATTCCATCGGCTCCAGGCGGGCTTAGAGAGTGCCTTGAGGAAGTGAAGACCTGGATGTCCCTTTCTTCGTTAAAACTGAATGGGGACAAAACGGAGCTGATGCTCCTGGGCTCCCCAGACCCCAGCATTCCCCCCTCTTTATGGCCACCCAGTCTGGGCCCCCCTCCTACTCCCAAAAACAGCATTAAAAGCCTTGGAGTGTGGCTGGACAGATCCCTGTCCTTTAATACGCAGTCCACAAAACTTTCGGCCACCTGCTTTGGCATCATGAAAATGCTGAACAGAATCCTCCCCCTCCTTCCCTGGGATGCCAAACAAACTGCCATACAAGGCTTAATTCAATCGCGACTCGACTTCAACAACATACTTTATCTTGGTGCCCCCGAATCCACCCTCAGAAGGCTCCAGATAGTTCGAAACTGCGCAGCACGCGTTCTACTAGACCTTCCCCGCAGACAGTCAGTGAGAGCAGGTCTGACTACCCTCCACTGGCTACCGGTGCGACAGAGGGTCCTGTTTAAAGCCATGTGCACTGCGCACCAGGCCTTCTGGAACACTGGCCCTAAAATTACCCAAGACTTAATTACCCATTATGTGCCCAACAGAAGCCTCCGCTCCAGTCAAACATTTCTTGCAAAAACCCCCAAAATAAAAAGATCCAGATCTGGAGGCAGGACCTTCTCCTTCAATGGTGCTAGAGCCTGGAACGCCCTCCCACTGCACCTTAGAGCTAATTCTAACCTCTCAACCTTCCGCAGACAACTAAAGACTCATTTATTTCACTCAATCTAGCTAATCTCATCCCTAAACTCTCCTTCTAAGCCTGCTGTAGGTACTCGGTTCTCCTAGCGCTTGGACGCCTCCGGGCAGCAATTCGCGCTATACAAATGTACATCCTATCCTATCCTATCCTAAGTTGCGCCTCCTGGAAACGCGCTATATATTAGAGCTTAATAGCAAGCAGCCAGGAGGGCTCAACAGTAGTGAGGACCTTTACACATGCTTATGATACAACATCAAGGGTCCACTTCTAGTTGTGATACATGTATGCATATTTTAAATACTGATTCGAAAACCTGAAAATCTAAAATTTTGTCTATTATGATTTTGTTGATTTCTGACACTAGCACTTTATACACTATTTAAATACAACCCTATAGGAGTTTCCATATTTTGTGCACTATTCATACTTCTTACTATGGATGATTGACAGATATTTTTTGCTCACTTTGGGCAATATAACAAATCACAGTGTAATGTTTACATCCAATCTTTCCCTGATTTATGTGCAATACCAACATATTAATGAATTCCATACTGGCTTTTAGACAACACAACTTTATTGCTCTAAATGAAATGGTTTTTATAACAGTTTTCCTTTTTTTAATTTTTTAAGGAAATTAATAATATGTATGCTATGTATATATATTAACTTCATATTTATGACGTGTATATATATTTATGTCTTTTAAGAAAAACGACTTTTTCTAGATATAGACTATATTATATTTATGTGTTTGCATATTTTGCACATTAATACGACCTTCGCACTACAATTTAGTGTGGGAAGCAGGGATCCTTTTGAATATTTCAAAATAGGGCACTATGCCCAACATTACTTCCTGTATTGCTACTGTGACTTTAAGAATGTATGACTGTGCACTGGTCACATGACCACCCAAAGTATATATGTCTCCTCCTATTTTCCTTGCATGACATGTGATCAAGCCTCGGCTGAGGCGAAACGCGTCATGACGACTGGTGGGCTGCACATTCACAATAAATTGCACTGAAACTGGAAAACGCGCTTATCTGGTGGCTTTATTCTCCTTTTCCGAGTTGGTTCGTATGCATCGTTTGGACTCTGGAAACTCGTAGAAAATATATATATATATATATATATATATATATATATTCTGTCCGATCTCCTGCACAAGCCGTGCGATGCGAAGGAATCACGAGCCACTCCAGCCGGGTAGGGTTCAAGGTATTTTTAATGGGCAAAAAAACAGACGCGTTTCGAGCGCACAGGCTCTTGGTCACATGTTATATATATATTACCTACTGGCGGTCGCCAGTAGGTATATATAGTTAGGATTTTTTCTCTATGGGATTTTTGAAAATTCTATGTCTAATAACTTTGGCGTTTGTGGACGGAATTGGCTGAAATTTTCAGGAAAATGGCACATTTTGTTTCTGAGCAGCCCCTCAAAATTTGGGGGGGGTTCGTCAAGGAGGGGCCGAGAAAAAAGGGGGGTCCCAAAACGCGTTTTTCCCATTCATTTTTCCATAGGGCGGTTGGCCTCACTTTTAGCTCGAACGGCTGAATGGATTTGCACGAAACTTGGCAAAATTGTAGGGACTGTTAGCCCGATGTGCCTTTGCTAGGTCTCAATATATGTGCTCCACTGGATTTTGAGAAATTAACGTTCAAAATAAGATATATATCTGTGACAGCGCTCCGGGCAGCGCTCCGGTTCGCGTACTTTTCGCGTAACGGAACTTTGCGAAGCGAAGCTGATTGGCTCTCCGGTGTCTGTCAACATTCTAAACAGTCCGGAGCGGCCGCCATCTTGTCTCTCAGTAGGATCGAGAGACAAGAAGAGGTCAAAACAAAGGGGGAAATGAAGGAAAGGGGGCAAGGTAGACCCCTTCTGACCCCCTAGGATTGATGAGGGGGATATTATAGAGCCACGCGGGGCAAAAAAAAAAAAAATCCGATTTTTTTCGCTGTAGAGACGCGTCTTGGTACGCGAACCGGGCAGCTAACCGGGCAGCTAACCGGCAGTGTAACGGGAGTCTGAGGAGTAGCTGATTGGCTGTCAACATTGTAAACAGTCCGGAGCGGCCGCCATCTTGTCTCTCGGTAGGATCGAGAGACAAGAGGAGGCCAAAACAAAGGGGGAAATGAAGGAAAGGGGGCAAGGTAGACCCCTTCTGACCCCCTAGGATTGATGAGGGGGATATTATAGAGCCACGCGGGGCAAAAAAAAAAAAAATCCGATTTTTTTCGCCGTAGAGACGCGTCTTGGTACGCGAACCGGGCAGCTAACCGGGCAGCTAACCGGCAGTGTAATGGGAGTCTGAGGAGTAGCTGATTGGCTGTCAACATTGTAAACAGTCCGGAGCGGCCGCCATCTTGTCTCTCGGTAGGATCGAGAGACAAGAGGAGGCCAAAACAAAGGGGGAAATGAAGGAAAGGGGGCAAGGTAGACCCCTTCTGACCCCCTAGGATTGATGAGGGGGATATTATAGAGCCACGCGGGGCAAAAAAAAAAAATGTGATTTTTCGCCGTAGAGGCCCGTCCCGGTACGCGAACCGGGCAGCTAACTGGGCAGCTAACCGGCAGCGAAACGGGAGTCTGAGGAGAAGCTGATTGGCTGTTAACATTGTAAACAGTCTGGAGCGGCCGCCATCTTGTCTCTCGGTGGGATCGAGAGACAAGAGGTGGAAAAAAAAAGGTGTAAATGAAGGAAAGGGGTAAGGTAGACCCCTCCTGAACCCCTAGGATTGATGAGGGGGCTATTAAAGTTCCCCACGGGGCAAAAGAAAAAAAAATGCGATTTTTCGCGGTAGAGGTGCTTCCCGGTACGTTAACCGGGCAGCTAACCGGCAGCGTAACGGGAGTCCGACATATTGTGTTTTTGGAACGTTTGTGATATGTGCACGTGTGGATTTTGTCTAATTAAGGTTAAAAATATATATATATATATCTTTAAGCGTGCTCTGGCGCGCTTCCGTTACGGGTTTTGTTTGCGCTGCAGAGACGATACGTCACGGTTATGCGATGCATTGTGAGGCGTCTCACGGGCTACGTGATACGTCACGTAATAAAGAATATATTTTACAGCTATAGATATTAGCTTTTAAAAAACCAATGAAATTCACTGAAAAAACCATAGGTTATAGACCATATATAGTTAGGAATTTGCATTTACAAAACCTTAAAAATTCACTGAAAAAACCATAGGTTATAGACCATATATAGTTAGGGATTAGCATTTACAAAACCTTATTTTACTCGCACAAAACCATTGAAATTCCATATATAGTTAGTTGCACTAACTATATATCGCGCACCCGCAATCCACTGCTAATGATGTCACATATTACATCATTCATGACATGGTCAGTGACATCACTGATGACATCACTGATGACATCTCAAATGACATCACCGATGACATCACTGATGACAACACCCAGTGACTGTATGTTTCTGTAAAGTTAAAATATGGCTTACATATTGAAGAATGAGTGGATGTATAAGTGTCTGGATGAAGGATTTAGTAGGTGCATGACTGACTGTATGAGAGAATGATTAAATGTGTCTCACTGAGTGCATGGGTTAGTGAGTAAACTGTCTTAATTTGGCAATCATTATATATGTTGTTCTGTAAACTGCTGCATGTTTAAATCAGTAGCTATATGAGTAACTATATGGGTTATTGAATGGTTGCCCAAGTATTTGTATGGGAGACTGAGTATGTGTGTGGGTGGCTGGGAGGTGTATGACTCTGTGCATAGATGTGTGAGCAGTTGATTCACTAAATGTATGGGTTCAAAAGTGCATGTGGAAACAGCTGTATGGACAGTTGACTGTGTGCATGAGTGTATTGGTGAGTGAATGGATATCTCAGTACTACATGTCAAAGTAAGAACATATGTAAAACACAGTCCATGTGAGAGTTGACATATATAAATAACTGAACATAAGAGCCAGTGAATGTGTGAGTGGCTGTATGGATCATTGTGAACTTGTATCAGGGATTGTATAAGAGAGTAAATATGTGTTAGTATATGTTTGAATAAGTAAGGTGTGTATAACTGTATAGTTGAGGAAATGGAGGTGTGATTGATTTTTTGCATGACTGACTAGGTGTGTGAGTAACTCCATGGATAAGTGACAGTCTGTGAGTGTCTGTTTATACTGATTGTATCTAAGGTTATATTAGAGTCTGAAGATGTTCATTGTATTATCACATAAATGATATCATCAGTGCTGTGATCAGTAATGTCAAATGAGATGTCAGTGATGTCATCAGTTATGTCATTTGAAATGTCATCAGTGATGTCATCAGTGATGTCATTTGAGATGTCATCAGTGATGTCACTGACCATGTCATGAATGATGTAATATGTGACATCATTAGCAGTGGATTGCGGGTGCGCGATATATAGTTAGTGCAACTAACTATATATGGAATTTCAATGGTTTTGTGCGAGTAAAATAAGGTTTTGTAAATGCTAATCCCTAACTATATATGGTCTATAACCTATGGTTTTTTCAGTGAATTTTCAAGATTTTGTAAATGCAAATTCCTAACTATATATGGTCTATAACCTATGGTTTTTTCAGTGAATATATATATATATATATATATATATATATATATATATATATATATATATATATATATATATATATATATATATATATATATATATATATATATATATATATATATTCTGGCAAAAACGGCGTTCCAAGCGCGCACTCAGGTACCCATCATAATGTCGATGTCTATCAATGTGATTATACATATGTTTACCTAGGTAACCAAGGAAACCATCTGTGTTTCCAGTGCCGATCACGTGTAAACAGTACTGGCATTCAATTGGATGCTTGAGCGTGTCTTCCTTGCAGATTATACTCTGCTCATTTATATAGAGTCCCCGCATATACATCTGACTCACTTATACAAACATACTCGCACACAGTGCCACTGTAAAGCGAGAGGGACTCCGGCACATTTGCGAGTCTTCGTCACCTTGGTTACCGATGTATGCCGATCACGTGTCTACTTCCCGACAGTTGATTGGCTGAACGTGTTTGGCGCTAAAATACACGTACGAGTGGGTGCCTTACTACTTATAGAGTTATTATTTTTTACTTTGTTTGTAAAATTGACACATGGGTCCACTGTTCAATACAGAACACAATTATGATTTGTTGGGGTTCACGTGGTCTAACCAAAGAAACATGAATTGATTGCACAATTAATAATCGTTTATGTTTAGAAAGCCAGTTATTTGTAATGTGATTCAATTACTACTGTGCATTAAGACTGTCGACCATCAATGTAAGACTAACTTTGCTATTACAAGATGGCGCTCGTAGAACGTTGTAAATACAGACAGTCCTATGTTTATGTTCATGTAAACACACAGTAAATACAGCAAATTTTTCAAGCATCATTGTGTGAACAAGCACTCACGGAGTGCGAAACGCGTCACGTAGGGCTTATGGCGTGAATAAACCCTACCTACTTGACAGACCTGCTTGTTGGTGTGGATTCTTTGGGTACCTGAGTGCGCGCTTGGAACGCCGTTTTTGCCAGAATATTGACTACCGGTCTCCTCGCCGGCAGCGCGCCACCCCCACTTGACGAGGGATACTCCATTGAGGTTGCCGTTGGATGTTCTATTACCGAGGGTATCTACGCAGTCTTCGTCACAGAGAGACCTATGCAGCTGGATTCACTTCGCAAATCAAACGAGTCAAGAGCGGAGTGATACATTACTCCTGAGCCGTGACTCGGGTCTTTGAAGTGCTCACAGGAACACGGTACAGCCAAAAGTCATATCGGCTTTGTACTGCGTTTATTGTTATAACGCTTAGACAACCTGCTGTTCCTGCTGAAGACGAGGGGGAACTCCGATCTCACGGAGGGGTACACCTTCCACGCCACTGTTGCAGTGCCTGTCAAGGGATTGAAGTCTCAATCCCAGGTTTCTAATGGAGGAAGAGAAGGAAAGAAGGGAAGCTGCACTGTCCTTGTTCGCTAGAGCGCCGGGCAAAGGCGCCTCTGCAGCAATACCAGTAAAAGCGAACAAACCCATCATGGACTTATTAAGAAAATACGAAAAACTTCACAAACAGGAGGTGTCCAAATGGTGGGAAGCCACCTCCCTGGAGGATTATCTGGAAAAGAATATGGTACCGAGAGGATTGCGTATCTACATCACCCCCTCATATGAATCACGTGACCCTCAAATGATGGATGATTGGGCTGCGAATTCAGCGCAAAGCTCCAAAGTGATGATGCAAATCCTTGTGAAATATGCTTGGGCTGACAGAACAAAAATCAAAAAAGAAATTGAAGAAATTGCAGGTGAGCTGAACAAACATCAAGATCAAGCAATAATCGTGGAATATATCAGTGAAATGAAAATAAGACTTAAGACTCTAGAAGATGACATCAAGAAGCGCAAGCAATACAAACTCCACAGGGACTGTGGAGATTACGAGTCAGGGAGAATACTGACACATGCTAAGAAGTATGATCATCTGTATGACCAGATACAACAACAAGATCAAACCAATGGAGCGAGTAATGTAGAACTGGACGAAGATGATGAATACACCAGCACATCACTTACGGACAACTCAGACTCCATTGATAGTACAACTAGCTCACGCAGCGGAATGGCAGCAGAAGGAGTAACCCAAAAATCAAAACCCAATTTTTTAGAAATGTATCGGCTCATGAACCAGAGCCGACAAGTGACCAGGGCGTCTGCGCGACTACAGGCGAAAAATCAGCAAAATCCGACACCCATAAGAGGAAGGCCAAGAGGTACCGGGACAAGAAGAGGAAGAAATACAAACAGAGGAGGAAACAGAACAAGAGGCCCAGTGGGAAACAAGAAGGGCCAGAACAAGAAATATTAAATATGGATGAAGACCAGGTAAATTGCACTATTATTAATCTTTCCTCAAGAAACATCAGTATGAAAGACAAACGTACTCTTTGTTTAGGTCTTTCATTTTGTCCCTCTGTACCTATGAACTATGTGAACAACAAGATTGATTTATTCAAGTTTTGCCGCAAATTGAAACTTAAAAAGTGGCATATATTGAAACCATCTAGAAGTAGGAATATGGGCACAAGTGATACTAGAGAATTGGAAGACAATTTGATTATTGGGGACATAGACAACCTACTGGCCTTGGATGAAGTGAATGGGGAGATGGATGATCATGATATAAGTTTGGAAGCTAAACGTATCTTAGAAGCTCTTGAGATACAACATGACAACAGTACTAGGAGCAATTTCAAACCCAAATCCACCTTTTCCCCGAAGTTGTATCATGATAACATAGACACCTTTCAGGAAATGGTAGGAAAGGAACTCCTTCACTACAGGAGCCATAATTGGCAGAAAAAAATGAAAACTTTTAAACATAACCTTACATCGGCAGAAAAATCAGCCATGGTTGAATTATCGGAAGATGACAGTATTATCATCCGTCCTGCAGACAAGGGAGGTAATATTGTAATTCTACCCAAAGAGATGTATATAGGGGAAGCGATGAGACAACTGACGGATGGAAAAACATACAGAAAAAGTAACAGAGTGGAATACAATCTGAGCATTACCAATATTTGGGATAAGCTGTCAGATTGGAAAGATAAGGGATGGATTGAGTGGGAGGAATACTGTTATTTAAAACGAGACTTTCCTATTCTTCCGATTCTATATCTACTTCCAAAAGTCCATAAATGTAAACACAATCCACCAGGCAGACCCATCATTTCGTCCAGAGGGAGTGTACTGGAAAACATCTCCAGATACGTGGATTACTTTTTACAGGAATATGTAAAAAATCTACCCACATATGTACGTGACACTAAGGATTTTCTTGATAAGATCAAGGACATTAAGTGGGATAAAGATCTACTGCTTATAACACTAGATGTTAGTTCACTGTACACCTCTATAGAACACAATCAGGGCATAGAGGCATGTGCGAGATTCCTGAAAACCCGTAACATCAAATACTTGGGGCATACCACCATGATTCTAGACATGATAAGATACTGTCTAGTCAACAATTTCTTCTTGTTTAACGATGACATCTATGTCCAACTGCATGGCACCGCGATGGGCACATGTTTTGCCCCGAGCTTTGCCAACTTGTTCATGGGCGCATGGGAGGCGGACATGAGAAACAGACCAGATGTACAAGAAGGATTCCAGAATGTCACTATGTGGCTAAGATACATAGATGACATTTTTGTGATTTGGAAAGGTAGTAAAAACATGGCCATTGATTTGTTGACGAGACTGTGTGCTGGCCAAAGAAATGTATTATCTGTCAGCCCATCGGACGTGTTTCGCCTGACCATCAGGCTTGATCACCGAAGTTTCATGTGTTTACAATCGCCATTTTAACTACTGGGCACCACACACGATCACGTGACAAGAACTACACAGAGAGTTTCAACAAAGAAAGACTCGTAGTTTCTCTACATTCGATGCAGAGATTACATTCAAATTAACATTATTTCACAATGCAAAAAGGAAAAAGCCTAGCACAGTGGCAAACAAACATTAATTAAAATTGTGTAATGAAAGACAATTTTTAAACAGTTTTTTACCTTTCCTAGTCTCATCGCAAGGCATCAGTTTTTTCCATTAACCTCGCTCTGTTACTTTATTAGTACCGCTGTGCACTACGTTTGTCGGCAGCAACTATCATTGCATGATCATAATTAATCAGCAGAATGATTATTTCATAAATATTGCTGCCTCAATTTGCCTGCTTGAGACAATATATTAGGCTTATGTTTCGCTGAGATATTGCCTCAGTGGGCTACAATACCGCTACACATGCTTACTTATAATTTAGCTACCATATCTCTGTACCGAGTCTAGTTTTGCCCATAATTGCAATATTGTGTAGTTCTTGTCAAGTGATCGCGTGTGGTGCACAGTAGTTAAAATGGCAATTGTAAACACATGAAATTTTGGTGATCAAGCCTGCTGGTCAGGCGAAACGCGTGCGATGGGCTGACAGATAATACATTTCATTGGCCAGCACACAGTCTCGTCAACTTGTGGTGTTTGCTACTTGGGAGGATGGATATATATATATATATATATATAAACTTGTGGCAGCCAGTTAATTATCTGATACCAACTGGGAAAACATCATACAAAATCCGGCGGCTGTAGGCGAGGCACATACGGCCTTTTGGTGTGGCGATACAAAGAATCGGACATGGATTTGACGGAACATCAGAGTCACCCAATTGGCCCGTTATCATCCAATGGCTAAAGTGGACAGAATATAACAGTCCAATCATTTACAGCGTACTATGGACAAGCATTACAGTATTGAGGAGGCGATGAACGCCGAAACGCGTCTGCTGTTAACAAACCAAGCCAAAATGACTCTGCGAGTGCTCCAAAAATGTGTCTTGAAGCTGCTGTGCAGCAAGAATGAGGTCCCACCCTCATTTATGGAGACAGCACCCGCCCTGTGTTCGAAGTTTGAGGTGGGAGTGGTGTTAGTGAATGTAATTTCGAACTCTTGAACCGCCGCCGATGAGTCTTTCCGGCTGACATTAAAGTTGCAAGCTATTTAAACTTGTGGTAGCCAGTTATTTATCTGATACCAACTGGGAAAACATCATACAAAATCCGGCGGCTGTAGGCGAGGGACATACGGCCTTTTGGTGTGGCGATACAAAGAATCGGACATGGATTTGACGGAACATCAGAGTCACCCAATTGGCCCGGTATCATCCAATGGCTGAAGTGGACAGAATATAACAGTCCAATCATTTACAGCGTCCTATGGACAAGCATTACAGTATTGAGGAGGCGATGAACGCCGAAATGCGTCTGCTGTTAACAAACAAAGCCAAAATGACCCTGCAAGTGCTCCAAAAATGTGTCTTGAAGTTGCTGTGCAGCATGAATGAGGTCCCACCCTCATTTATGGAGACAGCACCCGCCCTGTGTTCGGAGTTTGAGGTGGGAGTGGTGTTAGTGAATGTAATTTCGAACTCTTGAACCGCCACCGATGAGTCTTTCCGGCTGACATTAAAGTTTCAAGCTATTCAAACTTGTGGTAGCCAGTTAATTATCTGATACCAACTGGGAAAACATCATACAAAGTCCGGCGGCTGTAGGCGAGGAACATAAGGCCTTTTGGTATGGCGATACAAAGAATCGGACATGGATTTGACGGAACATCAGAGTCACCCAATTGGCCCGGTATCATCCAATGGCTGAAGTGGACAGAATATAACAGTCCAATCATTTACAGCGTACTATGGACAAGCATTACAGTATTGAGGAGGCGATGAACGCCGAAACGCGTCTGCTGTTAACAAACAAAGCCAAAATGACCCTGCGAGTGCTCCAAAAATGTGTCTTGAAGTTGCTGTGCAGCAAGAATGAGGTCCCACCCTCATTTATGGAGACAGCACCCGCCCTGTGTTCGGAGTTTGAGGTGGGAGTGGTGTTAGTGAATATATCTATATATATATATATATATATATATATATATATATATAGATTTATCCATCTGTGTCTGCGTACTGGGTTTGTTGTGGAAGCGCCGCATCAACCTCTGGTTGGAATCTATATATACTATGTAAAATAAACAAGGACCCCCTGTTTTGGATCAATTTCCTGGGTCAGGGCAAGAATTTATGTGAGTAAAATACCCAGGCAAATCCTCAATAGAGACACTAGCACATGAACAGTGGCATTAGCCCAAACATGGTTTTAGAAAAAAATATAATCAAAAAACGTTTTTTCACATATTTGTGTATTTTAATTTCTGTTATAAAACATGATTAAATGATAAAAAATATTGAGTACATTAATATTTATACATGATAAAATATTCCAGCATTATAGCATATGCATGGATCTAGACATACATCAGGTACATATATGTTATACAATAAAAAGATGGTTTCCTGGAATCTATATATATATATATATATATATTTATATATATATATAGATAGTAATGTGATCAAGGGCTCCTGAAGCCCGAAACGCGTCGTTGCAGACATCTTGCCTGAATTGCTGTGGTGGTCTGAGTTCCTTCTTCGCCGGGAAACGGAAGTGGTGGGAATTGTTTGGCGTATATATATATATATATATATATATATATATATATTTATATATATATATATATATATATATATATATATATATATATATAATTATATTAAAGAGAGAGCCCAAATCTTTGAGGCGGGTAATCTCAGGAACCACAGCACCAATCACAACACCTAATACAGCGTTGGAAAGGGCAGTTGCAGCAGAAGGACATAGGCTATGCAGATGCCCACCATATACATTTAAAAGGTAAAAGAACCATGCCAGCAAAGTAGTCCCTAGTGGGCGTGTCTGCGTTGTGTTGTGGGTGTGTGCTGAGGGCGTGACAAACGCTGGGGGCGTGTGGTACGTTCCGCCCTTCATGCCATGTCTCATATCGTGTGCTGTGGGAGTGTGCTGGGGGCGTGGGCGTATGCGGGGCACGGGATTACGGGTAAAAAGCGAGCGTTGTGCCCAATATTTCATTGTTTTTTCTTCCCAGGTTCTGTACATTCCAGCTCCGGGTGTGCTTGCCCCGCGCTCCCAGTGACGTGCACCTGCTTTACTGTATGGAGGTCAGGCATGGCACTATTCCCAAGGGCCGGAAGGAGCGCAAACAGGGGCCATTGTGCAGGAAATGTAATCTCGCCTTAACTTCCAGTGACGCCTGAAGCGCACACTGGAGATTTTCCACTTCTGTTGCGCCTAGACCTCGCCCCACGCACATCCGGACACAAGGCCCGCCTCCACGGAAATAGCAAGAAAGGGACTATATCTCCCCTGGGAATATGTGATGATATAACGCAAACCAACATCCCGCATACCATCACTCCGCAATTTTTATAACGCAGGAATATTACTCTGCAAAGACATATTTTCTAAAACTTTTACAACGCATATGACTTTATCACGCATGCCATTATAACGCAAATGCATGTGTGGTAAAGTCATATACATTGTAAAAGTACATTATTAAAACATCAAATATATGTTTGTATATATGTGTTGGAATTCGACTCTTTTTGCCAGTATTAGCCACCCACCCCAACTAGTCAGGAGCATTCCGTATGGAGAGCTATTACGGCTCCGTAGGAATAGCTCAAGAGATCAAGATTTTGAAGCGGCTGCTTCAGAATGCCTGACTAGGTTTACAGCAAGAGGATATGGGGAAGCACTGTTGCAAGATACACTAGGGAGGGTGAGGCTGATCCCTAGATGCACATTGTTAACATCCAATTCTTCTAGGGGAGGACAAGGGAAAAAGAGAGCGACAGGTGAAGGGAAATTCAGAATGATAACTCCCTTCTCCTCAGGAGCAAAAGATCTGAGAGAAATGCTACAGAAAAACTGGCACATTCTCCAAACGGATAATGTGCTCAGTGAAGACCTGCCCGCATACCCACTGGTAACATTTAGCAAAGCTAGATCACTGGGGGATCTACTAGTCACCAGCCATCTTGAGAAACCGCTACCTAGAAACAACACATTAAAAGAAGTGAGGGGTTTCTTTCCCTGCGGGCATTGCAAAGCCTGCTCAGGTAGCAAACGAGTTCTATCCTATGTCATACCAGACACAGGTAGAACGATGCATATAAAAAAGTTCATCACCTGTAGCACCCCCTTTGCAATTTACTGTTTGGTATGCCCATGTGGCCTTCGCTACATCGGCAGTACCATTAACCATCTGAAACTGCGAATATTAGAACATCTGAGGGCCATAGACAAGGCAGATCCATCATATCCAGTGGCCCGTCACTTCGCAGAGAGTCACAATAGAGACCGAAATCAGCTACAGTACTTCGGTTTAGACACCATTCAACCGAGTGTAAGGGGTGGAGACAGACTTAGACGACTACGCAGACTTGAGTCTAGGTACATCATTGACCTATCAACTAAACACCCTCGAGGTCTGAATAGAAATGGCTTTCCATCTGGGCAAATAATGTTGGACTGTGATTGATGTGAACTGCATAATCTGCCTATACTGTGTGACGCAATTTGCACAGGAAGAGAGACATGTGTATTCTTCAACATATAGGTGCGCATTAGTGTATACATGTGTATATACGTATATACCAGTAGAGTGGAAAACAATGATTTACATGATTGTAAACTGTATCTGGAGACTTTGAAAGCCTTTTTTGGACATGAATTACTTAACATCACATAGGCTACCATGGTTGGGAGATATTTGATGTAATTTTGCTGGCTGTTCTTAGCTATATTGGTTTTTGGAAGTTTTATTTAGACCTTTGTAGCTAAAGGCAGCTTCTTTGAAAAATATTATGTCTTTTTCTGATGAGATTATGTATTGGCATGAATTATCATTATTCGAAGTTCTGTGGGTTCTGATCTTTTGATCTGTTTCTTTTCTGATTTAAAAAACGATATTTTGTCTCCGTGTACTTTGAAATCATAATCACATGGGCTATGGTAGAACATGAGACAAAAGCCGATCCACGGCCTAATAACAATGTTATTACATTGCATTTTACTATAACTATACCCTCTGACGCAGAATTGCCACCCATTTGTGGGCATGAGAAATGTTGTACAATCAATGCATTTAAAAGAACTGTGTAGCAACATCACTACAAGATGGCTCCCATAGCGTCGTAGAGGGGTAATGTCCTATGTCTATGTCCATCCTACCATGATGTAGAGAGAGAGAAAAACTTTATTAACATGCTGAAAATGGAGTGCTTTACACACTGACGAAGGCAGCACGCCGAAACGCTTCTGTGTAGCTCCTGCACGAAATAAAATATGTGGACACCCGAATCCTCTTGAGTGCTGCTATATTTTTTCCTTGAGGAACGAAAGGAAATCTTGAGCGCAATATATATATATATATATATATATATATATATATATATATATATATATAAACATTTTTTTAATTTAATTAAAACATTTATTCTTTTAAATTGCATTATTTATATTATTTTAATTTATTATTTTTATTTATTACCCTTTACACCCTAAAAAGTAATCCCACCCTGTTCCCTTTAAATACCCCTGCACCCCATAATCATAACCTCCTTACTCCTTAAAATACCCCAACACCCTTAAACATTAACCCATCTTAACCCTATAAATGTAACATGTACCCCAAAACCCAAACCTATCCCTAAACCCTAAAAATACCCCTGTACCCCAAAACCCAAACCTACCCCTGAACCCTAAAAATATCCATGTACCCCAAAACCCAAACCTAGCCTAAACCCTAAAAATAACCCTGTACCCCAAAACCCAAACCTAGCCCTGAACCCTAAAATACCCCTGTACCCCAAAACCCAAACCTAGCCCTGAACCCTAAAAATACCCCTGTACCCCAAAACCCAAACCTACCCCTGAACCCTTAAAATACCTGTTCCCCAAAACCCAAACCTACCTGTGAACCCTAAAAATACCCCTATACCTCAAAATCCAAACCTAGCCCTGAACCCTAAAAATACCCCTGTACCCTATAACCCAAAACTATATCTGTACCCATAAAATACCCAAACACCCCAAATCATATACCTCAGTACTACAAAACATATACCCCTATACCCATGCTTATCTTATCCAAACATAAAAAAACATGCTTTTACCATTCATGCATTTACAACAAATTTCGTTGTAAATGTATGCATGGTAAAAGCATATAAAATTTTATGCCATGCGTTATAATGGCATTGCGGAGTCATGGTACTTTCGGAATGAAAATATGCGGAGTCATGGAATGCGGAAAGAAAGTTGCGGAATAATGGGTGTTTACCCTCCCCTGGTAAGTACATTGGTGGCACAGAGGCCCACATCTCCAACAACATACTCATATTTTTTCACCACCCATTTGAAAAATGCACAGGTCTCTCTCATTGATGGCCAGCACTGACATACACTTTTAGACACACCTCCCGCCACAAGTTCTAGAATTGCGAACTTTAGAGCTGGGGAGCTACATTCGTATCTCAGTATCAGCTCAACATCCTGTGATTCCAGGCAAATCGCTTTGTCTCCCCGTGCCTACCACAAATGAATGTGTTCTTCTGTAATGTAAATTGTGCTCATGCCATGTTGTCGAGTTTGCGCTATATAATATTGCAAGGAAAAATAAAGTAGGGAAACTCGAGTTCACACTACTGAACGAGCACTCTTAAGTGCATCAGCAGTGCACTGTGAATCAGAGCGTTTCACAGGCCTGTCACAGATTAGAAATGCTATCAAAACGAAATCCTACAAAACAGTATACCACTGGCCGGCAGCAATTCATACCCGGACAACGTCGTGACGGGCTGCTAGTATATATATATGTCCAACGAAAGTTGCCTGTAGAAGAAATCGCCAACACAGGTAAGTTGAATCCGCCATTCATTTAATGGAGAAACAGCAAAAGTCAAATGCAGCGGGAGGATTTCACAAATTAAAATTCAGTCCCAGCCCGACGCGTTTCATGAACACCCCTTCCTCATGGGCTCTGGGCAATGAAAGGTTTTCAGCGCAGCGATTTATTTGAAGCACTTATATATATCAGTCAATCCCGCCCTGTTGGGCGTGGTCGCCAGAGTGGCCTTCTGGGACTTGTAGTGATTCAAGTTATTATTGAGGTTACCACGCTGCAACCCACTGAGGGTAGAAAACTTGAATCACTACAAGTCCATGAAGGATATTTCACTCAAACAAAACAATAGAAATTCCCCTGCTATAGTTAGTTCAGCTAACTATAACTCACGCCCCCGCAATGCACTGTTGATGATGTCACATATTAAATCATTCATGACATGGTCAGTGACATCACCGATGACATCACTGATGACATCATCCAGTGAATGTGTGTTTCTGTAAAATGTAAATATGTTTTATATATCAGGAAATTGAAATTAAGCAAATTTCATCGACAGGTGCCAAAGAAAAAGATAACACCTGAGGCTACAAAAAATCCATCGCTGGTAAATGTGGGGGACCAGGAAGCTTTTGAAGAGATCTGGTCACTACAAAATGAAAATGGGGATGATAATCACGTGGCAGGAGGCATGAGGAAGGAAGAGATGAGCCTTTGCAAAACTCCATTCAAGCCTAAATCAGTTTTCCAGGCAGTAATGTTACATGATAACATAGATGTATATCAGGACTTGGTAATATAGGATCTTAAAAAATTGTATATTTCCACCAATAGAAAAAGGTATGCCATCAGCAACCAAAATCCGTGCTATTCCAAGCTGGTTGGCAAGCTTGAGCAAAATTGTAATATTTTAGTGCGGCAAGCGGACAAGGGTGGAAATATAGGTTTATGGCCGCGCCAACTATACCTGGCAGAGGCTGACTTGCAATGGGGCAATTCCTCATGTTACAGGACAAGTAACATACAGATTGCTAAAGCTACGTGGATGGATCAACATGCTAAACTCCAGGCTTGGAGGAATGGGGGTCTGATATCAGTAGATGAATTCCGTTTTCTAAAAAAAAAAAAAAAAAAAACACCTGGTGATCCCTACTTTTTATCTAATCCCCAAAATTCATAAGGACTCCAAACCCCCCCCCCCCCCCCACCCCCCACCCCCGGGAGACCTATTATCTCAGCTATCAACAGCTCATTAGAAAATGTTTCTAAGTACATTGATTTCTTTCTTCAGGACTGGGTCAGGGGACTGAGGTCCTATGTGCAGGACACCTCGGATTTTATCCGGAAGATTACACATGTGGAGTGGGGTCCAGGGATGTTTTGATGACTCTGGATGTGTTGGCCCTATATACTTCTATCAGACATCATGATGGGCTGAAGGCCATTGAACATTTCCTTGACAGATGACCAATGAACTTTGCTGCGCACAACAGGATGTTACTGTCCATGGCACAAATGTGCTTAGAACAGAATTTCTTTGTTTTTAACAATCAAATTTTTCAACAAACTAGAGGAGTTGCAATGGGGGCCTGTTTCTCCCCCAGTTACGCATGTTTACACATGGGACTATGGGAGGAACCGGTCCTCATGCAACAACTCAGAGGCACCATGGAGCAGAACATTGTCCTATACCTCCGCTATATAGATGATTTATTTTTTGTCTGGAGAGGTACGGAAGAGGGAGCAAGGGATTTTGTCAGGGAATTGAATGTCAATGGTCTTAATTTTAAGTTTACATCCAGCATTCATGCTACCTCCATTTGTTTTCTAGATATGCAGGTTTACGTGGATAATAACATCTTAGCCACTAAACTTTATAGAAAACCCACGGCTGGAAATACTATCCTGCATGCGGCTAGCCATCATCCGCACGACCTGATTCGCAGCATCTCCTACGAGGAGATGCTGCGTAGCAGGAGGATATGCAGTTCAGAGGCCGAATTAGTGGCTGCTCAGGAGGCCAGCAGGCTGAGATTTTTGGTCAGGGGATACTCTAATGATATTATAGAGCCTGCTATCATTCGGACTCGCAATATGCCCCGACAAAAAGCACTAACATCCAAGTCTAAGGACAAACAGAATGCCCACAACAATGAGGATATACAATCACGCATGATTCTTTCTTACAGTAGGCAGCTCTCAGACTTGAGGTGAATTTTTTATCGTAATTGGAATCTCGTTAAAGGGGATCCGATTATTGGCCCACATGTCCCAGACAAGCCTATGCTTACTTTCAGGAGGTGTCCCTCAATGGCCAAGGCTTTGGTCAAGAATAACTTAGAACCTCTCATCTCTAGCACTTGGATGGCCCTGAGTAAAGGATTTAAGAAGTGTTCCCAATGTAAGGCTTGCCATTACGGATGCAACAAGACCAGCTATAATAGCCCTTTTAAACAAAGTCAGCTGGAAATCACTAAGAGAGTATCATGCAAAACGGATTTCGCGGTTTATGTGCTGGAGTGTCCGTGTGGATTGAGGTATATTGGTAGTACCAGGTTGCCCGTCCACAAACGGATACTCCATCACATTAGGGCGATAACAAGCAAAGATCAAGCCTATCCAGTGGCTAGACACTTCCAAATAACTCATGAGGCCAATCCAGCCCATCTCCAGTACTATGTGATAGATACAGTATTACCCTTAAGGCGTGGAGGAGACAGGGAAGCTAAGCTACGCCTCCTCGAAACGCGCTACATATTAGAACTGGACAGCAAAAATCCTAATGGGCTGAATGCAAGCGAAGACTTGTACACTTGCTTGTAATTAGGCTAGAGTTGAGAAGGTTCAGGAGTTCCTTTCAGTCTGTGTTTTATCAATGGGGCTTGGTTATGTAACTGTGTAAAAAATGAAGTAATAGAATGAATAACGATATTTGTTGGAAACTTGATTAATTGCGCCTCTGGGTAATTTTAGGAGTTTAAAAAAAAAAATAAGATGTAATTTGAACATGCACTTTAATTATATATTTTTGCATGAGCACTCAGGCACTTTTTTCGTATAAAGATTTCACTAATGGATCTTTCAGGACCGGGTATATGGGTACAATTTTGCATCAGAGTATATGATCAATGTGATTTTGTCTTAGCCCACTTGGGCATTATTTACAAACAGGGCATTGGATTCTAAATTATCCACTTATGTAGCGAATAGGAACAGCATATCTGTATTTTGCAGTTAATTTGCACTGCTCAGGGCGGTACTGCTTTAAAAATATTTATGGCGAATTGTTTATCAAATTGTTTTTTTAGAATCAAACAAATGTGGTTTTTAAGAACTTTTGATACAAACATGAATTTTAAATATTGTATTTATATTTATTTAAACATTTATGTACAAGCTCGATTTACCTCTAAAAGGATGAGGTCATCAACTGCTACAGGACTGTAGTACTTTGTCTATGTCAATGCCTGCTTTAACTCTGATTGATCAGCACTTGCACTTTAAATACTGGTCCATCCTAATGCAACATGTCATGTGATCAAGCTTCAGGGGAAGCGAAAAGCGCTATGGCGGACAGTCTGGGCGAAATTAAAGCCCTCTAAATTCTGCACTAAAATCTGGGTCTGCTCTTCGTCATTTGTTTGGAGTGAAGAAACGTTTGAAGGTGATAACTTTGAATATATATATATATATATATATATATATATACATATATATATATATATATATAACCTACTAGCGGTCGTTATAGTTAAAACCTACAAGATTCCATAGGAATCGGCAACATTCTATTTGGAATAACTTTGGCGTCGGTAGACGAACTTCCGTGAATTTCTCCAAGAAAATGGCCTGCTCTGCTCCGCTCCTTCCTTGAAAGTTTGGGGGTGATTCGTCAAGCGGGGACCGAGAAAAAAGGGGGTCCCAAAATGCGTTTTCCCCATGCAATTTTCCATAGGACCTTTGGGAAGGACTCCAGCCCGAACGGCTGAACGGAATTACACCAAACTTGGCAAAAAGGTTGAGTTTGGTTCGCAGATGACCCTTTTTGTTGAATGATGTAAATCCGTTCAGTAGTTCCTGTGAAAATCATAAGTATATCTAGAGGAGCTTACCGTACTCTGTACTGTACTCTGTACAGTGAGCTTACGGTACGCGTACCTTCCTGAGCGCGAGCTGCTTGCTAATTGGCTGTCAACTGTCTGTTAACACTCCAAACCAGGAAGTGTTGGCAGCCATCTTGTGCCTCGGCAGAACCGAGGCACAAGACAGCTGAAAACAAATGCGCAAAACACACCAGGGGGCAGGGTAGATACACCCTGACCCCCCTAGGCCTGCTCAGGGGGTCCCACAAGGACCCCCAAAGCCCCAAAAAATTATTATTTTTTAAAAACTGGTGTTCTTTTTTAACATTAGCCCCTGGGGGACCAAATTCCGTTGGGATATTTTAAAAAAGTGTAGGGGGGGCCCGAATCCCCCCCCCACACTGCCCCGGGGACCGCCACCCCGGGGCGAAGTTATTATGCTAGCGGGGGCATAGAGCCCCCCCGCAGCCCCGGGGACCGCCACACCCCAGGGCTCTGTTGTTAGTGATGAGGGGCCTCTTAGGCCCCCAAGACCCAGGGACTGCCACCCCCAGGGCTTTAAGTATGCGGGCGGCTCACGGCCCCCCGCAGCCCCGGGGACCGCCACCCCCGGGGCTTTCTTTTTAAGTATGCAGGGGCTCACGGCTCCCCTGCAGCCCCGGGGACCGCCACCTGGTGCTTCGTTCTATACAATAAAACCTGTGTGGGGGGGCACTAATATGCAAATTGGGGGGTCCTTGACGGACCCCCCAGCCCCGGGGACCACCACCCCCGGGGCTTTGTACATGTTGGGAGGGGGGCTGCGTGGCCCCCCCTCCTTGAGCCCTTGATGGCCCTGGGGACCGCCATCCCCCAGGGCCGGCTCCTGCAGTGTCCCGGGGTGCCCACCCCCAGGGCACTGCTGTTTGCTGTGGTAGGGTGGGAGCTTTGCGGCTCCCACCCTACCACAGCAAACTGCTTTGATTTTTGAAAGAGAGAACAGGAAACCTGCTCTCTCTTTCAAAAATCAAAGCCGATTGCTTTTCTGTATGGGGAGCAGCATGTTAGCTGCTCCCCATGCAGCAAAGCAATGCCGGTTCCCGCAGGATGCGGGCAGCCGGCAGAGACCGTGGGGGGCTTGGGGACTCCCCCACGGCCTCCAACGAGGAAGGCCAGGCACCGGGGGATGGGGGTCCCCAGGGCCAGCAGTGGCCCGGGAGGGGGGCCACGCGGCCCCCCTCCCAAAAAAAATTACTTTTTTTTTTAAAAAGGCAGACCCGAGGGATGGGGTCCCTGGGGCCTTAAGGGAGGCATAGGAGGGGGGCTGCAGCCCCCTCCACAAAAAATAAAAAAGTCCCCAGGTCCGAAATAGGCCACGTGAGGGGGGCCACGCGGTCCCCTTCCCGATTTAAAAAAAAATAAAATAAAAATTGGGGGCAGCCCCCCTTCTTAAAAGTTTTTTTTTTTTAAACGGGATCAGGATCGGGTGGAGAAGTGTGGCTCAATGATTAGAGCGGCAGACCCTGATGCAGAGGTCCAGCCCGGGACCAGGGTTCAATTCCCCGCCTCGGCGGGTCTTGGGCTAAAAATTCCACGGACCTGATAATTCTCGCCTCGGTGCTTATTCCAATCATGGAGTCCCACTCTACAACTCTGGGCAATAGCTTGCTTAATCTCCACAACGGCCCCCACAACGCTAAGGATGCCTGGCCTCCACCTTGGGGGTGCCCAGGAGTGGATGCCTCACAGGGAAAGCCAGGATGGGTTCCACAGCGGTATTCGTACAAGCGCCTTGAGACCCTTGCGGGTGAGCAGTGCGCTATACAAGTATCAATTTACCACGCCTCCTCCCTGCACGTCTCTGCAAACGCGCCCCCTGGCGCGTCTACAGAGGGGGAAGTAATTTCCCTCGCATACTGGGGGTGCCTGGGGGCCAACTAGCCCACCAGGAGCCTCCAGTATTGGCCAGGGGGCTCCCTTGCAGAGACGTGTAAGGAGGCCACGCCCCTTTTTACACCTCTCTGCAATGGAGCCCCCTGGCGCATACTGGAGATTGCTGGTGGGCTAGTTGGCCCCCAGGGACCCCCAGTATGCGAGGGGAATTAGTTCCCCCTCTGAAAAAGCACCAGGGGGCTGCGTTGCAGAGAGGTGTAAAAAGAGGCATGTCCTCTTTACACCTCTCTGCAATGCAGCCCCCTGGCGCACACTGGAGGTTCCTGGTGGGCTAGTTGGCCCCCAGGGACCCCCAGTATGCAGGGGGAATTAGTTCCCCCTCTGAAAAAGCACCATGGGGCTGCATTGCTGAGAGGTGTAAAAAGGGGCGGGCCTCTTTACACCTCTCTGCAAAGTAGCCCCCTGCCGCACATTGGAGGTTCCTGGTGGACTAGTTGGCCCCCAGGGAGCCCCAGTATGCAAGGGGAATTAGTTCCCCCTCTGCAAACACGCCATGGGGCTGCATTGCAGAGAGGTGTAAAAAGGGGCGTGGCCTCATTACATCTCTCTGCAAAGCAGCCCCCTGGCGCATACTGGAGATTGCTGGTGGGCTAGTTGGCCCCCAAGGACCTCCAGTATGGAAGGGGAATTAGTTCCCCCTCTGCAAACGCGCCAGGGGGCTGCGTTGCAGAGAGGTGTAATGAGGCAACGCCTCTTTTTACACCAATCTGCAATACAGCCCCCTGGTGCATACTGGAGGTTCCTGGTGTGCTAGTTGGCCCCCAGGGACCCCCAGTATGCAAGGGGACTTAATCCCCCAACTTAGAATGTGTTACGGGGCATGTTTGCACAGTGGTGAAGGTAGGGGGCAGGGATGGAGGTGACATGTGTGCAAACACGCCCTGTGGCACGTTTTAGGTTGGGGAATATATTCCTCTTCAATCCAGAGGTCCCCCAGGGGCCAACTAGTCCAACGGGTACCTCTAGTAAGTGCAATGGAGCTGCGTTGCAGAGTGTTGTAAAAAGGGAGCATGCCCTCTGAACACATCTCTCCCTGGCGCAAACTGGAGGTACCTGATGAGCTAGTTGGCTCAGGATTGAGGAGGAATATATTCCCCAACCTAAAACGCGCCACAGGGCTTGTTTGTACACATGTGTCCTCAGGCCCCGCCCACATCTTTCACTATTGAGCAAAATATTCCTCTAAAATCAGGCGAAGTACGAATTCCAATTTACTCACCTGTTATCACGAGAGACGTCAGTGCTGTATCTTTGAGCCCAGGACCGACCCTGAAAAGTAAGTGTAACCATACTTACAGTAACTTGAATTTCCTTCCATAGGCAAACATTGACTGGTTTCACATGGAATTTTTTCTAACTGTGGAGTTTTGGAAGTTAAAAAAATTCCTGTAAAATCAGCCGAACTACGAATTCCGATTTACTCACCTTTTATCAAGAGAGACCTCAGTGCTGCATCTTTCAGCCCACTACTGATTCTGAAAACTAATTCAAATCGTAGCTACAGTAACTTGAATTTCCTCTAGAGCACCTGCTTTATTTTATCTATTAGTGCTTCCTGATGAAGCTAATTTAGTAACTATTTTAGGATGGCTCTGGCAGCTTGCCGGCGCCATCCTAAAATAGTTAGGATGATGTGTGTTTTGTCGAGGCTGGGTAGGTGTGGGTTCTCCCCATATCTATCGTCGAAAATTAGCTATGATGCTTGATGGAGGCCTTTGCATAATTGACTTTCACTAGCTCAAGTTCCTGTGACCACGAGCTTCTCTGATCCGTGCCTGTCCTTTGATACACACAAGAGGCATGTGAACTCGCATATAAGCCGCGTCCGTTTGGCCCCTCCCCACACACTAGTGGTGTGTGCACCGTCTTCGCGCCCTTTACCCACTTGATGGACAGCTCACTCGAGGGACCCCAGCGCTCTTTGGTGTGATGGCAAAGTTAATCAGCCCCCCAAAAATGTGTGTTTTGTCGAGGCTGGGTAGGTGTGCGCTCTCCCCATATCTATCGTCGAAAATTAGCTATGATGCTTGATGGAGGCCTTTGCATAATTGACTTCCACGAGCTCCATCCCTGTGCAGTTCCTGTGACCACGAGCTTCTCTGATCCGTGCCTGTCCTTTTATACACACAAGAGGCATGTGAACTCGCATATAAGCCCTGTCCGTTTGGCTCCTCCCCACACACTAGTGGTGTGTGCACCGTCTTCGCGCCCTTTACCCACTTGATGGACAGCTCACTCGAGGGACCCCGGCGCTCTTTGGTGTGATGGCAAAGTTAATCAGCCCCCCAAAAATGTGTGTTTTGTCGAGGCTGGGTAGGTGTGCGCTCTCCCCATATCTATCGTCGAAAATTAGCTATGATGCTTGATGGAGGCCTTTGCACAATTGACTTCCACGAGCTCCATCCCTGTGCAGTTCCTGTGACACGAGCTTCTCTGATCCGTGCCTGTCCTTTTATACACACAAGAGGCATGTGAACTCGCATATAAGCCCCGTCCATTTGGCCCCCCCCACACACTAGCGGTGTGTGCACCGTCTTCTCGCCCTTTACCCACTTGATGGACAGCTCACTCGAGGGACCCCGGCGCTCTTTGGTGTGATGGCAAAGTTAATCAGCCCCCCAAAAATGTGAGTTTTGTCGAGGCTGGGCAGGTGTGCGTTCTCCCCATATCTATCGTCGAAAAATAGCTATGATGCTTGATGGAGGCCTTTGCATTATTGACTTTTACGAGCTCAATCCCTGTGCAGTTCCTGTGACCACGAGCTTCTCTGATCCGTGCCTGTCCTTTTATGCACACAAGAGGCATGTGAACTCGCATATAAGCCTCGCCCGTTTGGCCCTGCCCCTCACACTAGCGGGGTGCACCGTTTTCCCGCCCGGCCATTCCCCACACAATCCGCAAAATCCAGTAATCCGCAGATTTTGCTGATCGCAAATTCGCAAAATTCACGAATTGCGAATTCGCAAAATTCGCCCATGCCTAATAAAGATACTATTGAGATAGTCATTCACTCACTAACACACCCATACACACAATCATTCACCCATACAGTCCGGCGCATATGCTGTCTTCAAAACACATACAAACAGTGAGTCACTCATTCATGCATCTATATGCTAAGTAATATCCTCCACCGAACTATACAGACACTCATACTGATACTCAAAAAACAAACTAATAACCCATATACACACTCATGTAGCTACTCACCAAACCATGCAGCGGCTTACACACAAACAGAGACTAATACAGACTTTCACACAGTTTAGTCACTAACCCATGCATTCATTAAGACACGTTCAATCACTCACTTATACAGTCAGTCACGCACCTACTAAATAATGCCTTCAGGCACTTGTAAATGCACTCATTCTTCAATACACCTTGGCATAGATATATATGCAAAATATTTAAACTTTACAGAAATACACATTTACTGTATGATGTCATCAGTGATGTCATCAGTGATGTCATTTGAGATGTCATCAGTGATGTCATGAGTGATGTCACTGACCATGTCATGAGTGATGTAATATGTGACATCATCAGCAGTGCATTGCGGCCGCACGAGTTATAGTTAACTATAACGAGGGAATTTCAATGGTTTTGTATGAGTGAAATGTCCAGCTAACTATAACATGTGTGAAACCTATGGTTTTTTCAGTAAATTTCAAAGGTTTTCAAAATGATAATTCCGAACTATAACGTGTGTGAAACCTATGTTTTTTTCAGTGAATTTGCAAGGTTTTTTAAATGCTAATTCCTAACTATAACGTTGTTGAAACCTATGCTTTTTTCAGTGAATTTCAAAGGTTTTTTAAATGGTAATTCCTAACTATAACGTGACTGAAACCTATGGTTTTTTCAGCAAATTTCAATGGTTTTGTAAATGATAATTTTTAAATGTATTAATTGTTATATTTTTATACTGATTTACTAAATTATTATAAATTATTTATTTTTAGATATTTTATTTATACCACAAAAGTTGCCTGCAGTTGAAAAAGGGCCCAAACACCAGGTATGTATCTGCCAACACTCTTTAATGGAGTAAGTGATGCGGCGAGTCAGCCCAGTCCGCCAAACATTAACCAGCCCAACGCGTTTCGTGTGATTGACACTTCTTCTGGGGCTCTCAGCTTTAAAATGAACAGAGCGGCAATTTTCTCAACGCTGCCATAAGTGTCATAGTCCCCGCCCAATGTCTGAGAGCACCGCCCGCCACAATGTTAAAAATGCATGATGCGCCCGCTACTGTTGCTGGCGCATCCTAATATGCAGTGCGGGACCGCCGCTCAGCTCGCGGACGCTCCCGTTTTCCGCGAGGGTGGCGGGCGGCAAAGTTCACCGGCCATCCTAATGAGCCCCATAGTTTGGTATTTCAAAGCACACTACAGTAAACTTTCCAATTTTGTCTTCAAACTGATCAGTACTAATCACTTTCCCATCTCCTCCAACATCTGTAATTGTCAAACTTTCACTTTCTATGGACTGCTCTTCTGAACCAAAATATTGCATTTCGATATCATCACACTTTTTTCAAACATTTGATAAAGCACCATATAAAATACAGTTCACTTAAACATGATGCAGGACTTTTTACATAGTGCAGTTTCCTTACAAACTTCCACATTTCTGAATAGTGTACTGCTAACATCCTCAAGTGATGAAAAACACTTTTTCAAACTTTTCTTGAAAAACAAGCCAGGAAATGCCCATACTTCTCAGTATATTTTCTTACATTACATGGATCTAGTCCTTGTAACAACTTAATCTTCTGTTTAATACTTTTCTGTGTATATTCTCGTACCAAATTTTGCATTATATCAATAGATTCCTGTCGAATACTACAAATACCACTACGACCCCACTTATACACAGAAGCTTGTGGACGTTTCCCTTGCACTTCTTCAGCTATTTAGTCTTCTGCACTTTTACCAACCATTTCCTCCATTGGAAGAGGACAACCATCCTGAACTTTGTAGCAACGACCTCCAGTATCAACTGCAAATGGTAAACTATTTTCCTGGAGGTAACTTTCCTCATTAAAAAAAGGCTAACTAGAAGAAGTATGTTTCCAATGTCCACTAAAGATTTTGCAAAAGTTGGTTCTGTTCACAAGTCTCTTTTTTCTACTTTTGACTTTCAACACTTTGACTATTTTATCCAACAGTTTAATTGTCTTCAAAATCAGAATGAATAACTTCTGTTTTAAATTGAAATCAGTACCCACTAGAATTTCAATACACTGCTTCTCTTTGAATTGCAACACTTTTCTCTTATATTTGCAGCATTTTTTCATTAAATTCTGAATCACTCTAGATAGAAAAAGTCTCTGACGAATTTCTTGAAATAGTTTTTGTCTCCGAGTAACAGATACTGTTTCTTTATCATGTTTCCTTTTCCTGGTATTTGAAATTGAAGTCTGCTGCACCTTACTTGAAAAAATCTTCTTTTTGCTTTGTGTTGTGTTGTTTTCATTAAATGTTCGTAATATTTTTTTCACAAATTGTCTAGTTCTTTTACTAGAACAAACAGTTTCTCTACTACTCGCATTTTTTTCTAATTGAAGATCTTTCCTTTTGGTCAAATATATACTTTTCTTCTCTTTTCTTTTTTTCTCACTTCTTCTAGGCATTTGCAAATTTTAATCCAAACAAAATAATTTTCTGAAAAACAAAAAATAGATTCAATTATTTTTTACATCTGATCACTTTGTTAAAATCATAACATACAATTACAAAACTTCTACTAACGACTTCCAGACCCAGTGCTGCAACGTGATTGAGCACGACAGGGGAGCAAAAGGATGACAAGTAGTGCCATAGAACATACAGCAAGTATTTATTTAATTATTTACATACACCTTTACAATTTATATGTAACTGCACTACCTCATACTTTTCACCTGTCTGCCGCACCCCACCACCCCACAGCACTCTCTCTGCAACCCACCACAGACAACTTTATAGATAGTATTTTTTTAAATTGTAATCTATGTCCTTAGGATGATATTATCAATCAAATGACACACACAAAAATTACTATTATTAGTCTAACAATGTTATCTACAATTTTGCAACAATAACACTGCACCCAGGGCTTTAATTGGGGGAAGGGGGTTGTCTGTGGGGGTCTGAGCACCAGCAATTTATTTTTGGGGGCTTCAAAATGGGTCTTTATGGGGCTCTATTTTCGGGCCTCGCAAAGGTAGTCTGTTTTTTTTTTTTTGCACTGCAGTGAGACTGAGTGCATGCACAGTGCTCACTACTGAGGAGTGCAGACATCATGCCAGGTGAGTCGCATTGTAGGAGAAGAGAAATCCTTTAAAGAGAGCCATTTTCTCTCAGGATTTCCCTTCTCTTTTTGCAACGCAGGAGCAACATCATTGTAGGGTGATTAGCAGACAGACCAACAGGTGCAACGCCTATTGCCCCGGACTCTGAGACAGTTTCCCGGGCGCGAACACAGAGCCACACCGAGTACTTCACAGGTCTTCAAAAGACCATTTTTTTATAAATGAGACTCTGTTCTTTTTCACCCCTTTTTACAGCCCCTAAATCGCACTCTGCCTATTGCTGAAAGAATTAGGCTCACCCGAAATTTCGCTCTGGTTGCGCCTCTGCAGACGACCACAAGCAGGCAACTCCAGCACGACCCTGCTCTGACCTGTCTTGTATTAGTGCTACGAAAACACATGCTTTGCCTGGCTCACTTTGTTCTCACACCTTCTCTTTAATATGAAGATAAAAGCTTTGCAATTCCTTTTATATTTCTATACTGTGCTTCACATGGAAATATAGAACTGCAGGTTCTCACCACCCCAAATTAGCTTTCTGGTATACTCTCTCAAATGTAAGAAGTACAGGTATTCACTATCTGTGAGTCACGGCCACTTTAAAGCAGTGTTCCTATATACAACTGGACAAAAAATTATGTTTCTAAATTTACGTCTTACACAGTTGTTTCGCTAGATGAACCTTTGTTTAAAACAACACCAGAGAAGGGTGGTGAACTATGATCCACAAAGAGCAACTCAAAGCTGCTTTGTTCTTTAAAAGAAACATCTGCCTGTCAATGCTTATCGCCAGCCTTTTCGACCCCTTAAGAGGCTGGGTAGATGAGTATAATATGCCATATTTAGCATCGGGGGGAGGGTGCACGGAAATTAGGACGGATAGTTGAATAAAGTGTGTGTGGATGCATGGCCAGATGGATGAATGGATAGGTAGATGGATGGCTGTATCAATGTATGGATGGAAGGATAAATGGATGCATGGACCAGTACTTAGGATAGACGGGTGGGCTGATAGATGATAGGATTGGTTCTGGGACAATTTATGGATATATAGGCGTATGGCTGCATGGATGGCACAGTGCTTACCATAGGCGACTGGGCTCCTAGATCCTTAAGATAAGTGCAGGAACAGATGGATGGATGTATATAAGTAGGAATGTATGCATCAATTAAAGGATGGTTGGATGACGCAGTGCTTAGGATGGATGGATGCTGGGCTTTAATTGGGCCTGGTCTGAGCACCGGCAGTTATTTTAATGGAGCCTCCAAATGGGTCTCTATTGGGCTCTATGTTCAGCCCTCGCAAACATAGTCAATTCTTTTTTTATTTTTATTGCATTGCATTGACAGCATGCACATCAATGTACGCATGCTCATTTTGCTTACTACTGAGAACTGGAGACATCATGCTAGGTGAGCCACGTTGTACAAGGAAGGGAAATCCTTTAAAGAATGTTTTTTCTGAACGTAGGATAATTGGAGGGGATTTTCCAAAGCACCCAATGCTACTTATCTTGATTTAGACCACGCCCCTACTTGCATAGCCCACACCACTTCAAGAGGTTAGCCCTCCTTTTATATCACCCCCAGTTTATTTTTTCCCCACTTAAAACCCTGACTACACCATAGTAACAAAGAAATAGTCTAAGCTTCCATTGAAATCTACAATGGCACCAAATCCATAATGTGCCATCAACGCTGGCTGCCTTCTACCACAGAGCAAGAGTGTCTATCAGCACGAAGATTTGTTATACACAGAAATGTTGAGTGATTTGTGTAGCTGTCTGCTGGAACACTCATCACCAAAAGGTATTAAAACATGGTAATTTGCCAGAAAAACATATACCATACCATAAAGTGATTCATAAATGGGCCCACTGCCACTACACCATCCTCCTCCCATCCTTCCTTAACCTTACAAAATCAAAGAAAGAGCCCCAGCAAATCTAGGAGAGCCACAATAGCAATTCAGGAACTTAAATTCTACAACTGTCTGCCGGAACGCTCATCAGCAAAGCATAATAAAACATGCAAATTTGCGGCTAAAACATATACCATGCCGTAGGGCGCTTTATAAGTGCTCCCAGTGGTACTACATCACCTTTAGTACCTCGACATCTGCACGTTACTAAATTCTGTGTTTTAATCACCAACATACCCACCTCCCCCACACCCATGCCCCCACTCTTGCGCAACCATACGAAATCAAACAGAAACCCCCACCATTCCTAGTAGCGCCACTATACCCATACACAGGGTACATTTTAACAGGTGTCTGCCGGAACACTTATCACCAAAAAGTATTCAAACATGCAAATTGGAGGGTGAAACATAAACCATCTCATAGCACGGTTTATAAATAGGCCCAGTGGACTACATTACCTTTACTAGCTACACATGTCCATGTTACAAATGTCCGTGTTATAATCAGCAACATACCCACCTCCCCCACCCCCACCTTTGCCCTTGCTTAACCTTACAAAATCAAACAACAAGCCCCAGCACTCCCGTTACCACCACTATAGCCATACATAGACTTAATGTCAACAGGTGTCTGCCGGAACGCTAATCAGCAAAAGCTATTAAAACCTGCAATTTTGCAACTAAAACATACACCATACCATAAGACGGCTTATAAATAGTGCAGTACCACTGCACCACCTACACACCCGCCCTTGCTTAACTTTACGCTATAAAACCAGAAACCATATTCATATTATATCTCAACCTATGATCAAATGATTCAAACTATGCATACATATAAAAGGAACGTATCACTTTTTCTAGCTCCATCTCCTCTCCATGTACTCTACAAACACTGTAGGTGGCCTCACAGTACAAGAACCTAAATCGACCTACATTCAAATCTACCTCTCAGTGTCAAAAATGAGACCACAACCTGCCCACATAACAGTTCTGGATTTCGTTTTATCGCTTTTAACTTAATAACACATACATCTCCTATCCCCCAAACCCAGTATTTCCACAAAAAGTATAATTTGCAAACGTGGGATATTTTGTTTAGAACGCCCGAATACATTAGCAAACCCAAGTTAACGCTGTACCTCATTATCAAAACCATGCAGTCCTTCAAAGATCACAAACTACACTTCTTCTTTGTGAAAAATTCCTAAACATATATAAAGTACTTACCTAACAACGGGTCAAACTTTATACATATTTTATAACCAATAAGAAACACCACACTTCACTAGCACTGTATTATCTTTAAATAAAAAATACTTTCAAACTTAAAAACATCACCTCAAATACTTAATCACTACTACAGAACACATAACACACCTTGTTCATTTCTACCTCACCTTTGTAGTTGGTATTCAGATTGCAAATATCACAAACACATACACTTCTTTCTTTGTCACACAGTACATTTAATGCACCGCTTTCATCAAGAATGGAACCAGTAATGGCTCAATTTCTCTGTCGCTCCACACATAAATACATGTAAAGAACAACTCAGAATACTTCATTCCTTCAGCGACATTCCAAAACTTATCTCCATTGGATAATGTTCAGTTTTCCATACGAAAAGCTACTTAATATTCCGCACCACATACAGGTCAGAAGTTCAACATATTTTATCACCACCCTTTCTGGAACATTCTACGACACCTGCAGGTTAAAAGATCATAATTGTTTTTTTTAACCTAACAATGTAGTTTTGCAACATTTTATCAAACATTTAACAGCACGTGCAGGTTAAAAGTTCACAACAGGGGTCAGTAGATCATCAGCTTTATCCCCTACTCCAGCAGCACCTCAGCTTACGCCCCGATCGCCATCAGACCCATAGGAGTCAGTGCTTTCCACTTTACAAATACCGAATTCATTTGATATGTGCAAATTTACCTTCGCACTCCCTATATAACACCCCCTAATCACCATACCCAAGTTAAAATCTTCAAAAACAAAAGTTCCTCCGAGTAGGTATAACTACATGCTGACACTACTTGGACAGATGTGGCACAGCAGCCAGAGC
Organism: Lissotriton vulgaris; assembly: GCF_964263255.1. Classification (NCBI taxonomy): domain Eukaryota; kingdom Metazoa; phylum Chordata; class Amphibia; order Caudata; family Salamandridae; genus Lissotriton; species Lissotriton vulgaris. The sequence continues at coordinate 120,875,371 of NC_141695.1, read as the reverse complement.
ACATGACTTCACAGCATATGACACACAGTTTGGGCTCACGTGTTTATTCCCAAGTCCGGCAGCAGCTCAGCTTAGCAGCATGAGACTCTAGACAGTACCTCACATATTTTCCATACCCCAGGACTTTCGGACTAGGGTTCGTCCTAGTAGGTATGAACACATGCTGACACTACTTCAACAGGTGTAGTACAGCGGCCACGGCACATGACTTCACAGCATAAGACACACAATTTGGGCTAACACTTTAATCCCCGAGTGCCGCACCAGCTCACCTTACCAGCATCAGACTCTAATTAATACCTCACTAAATTTCCATAGCCCAGCACTTTCACACCGGTAGGGGTGAATACTTTGCTTCGCATCCCCACTATAGCACACCCTAAACACCCCATAAAGGTTACAGTGCTCCTCCCCTCCTCTTTCCTACTTTTTTCGCCCTTTTTTCCCCTTACTCGCTTCAACAGAATCACAAAATGGCACCCAACACTTCCTAGTGGCAAACTTGTGCAGCCAATAAACAGCAAGCTCGTGCTCGTAACGCCTCAGCCAATCACATGGCAGAATTCCCAAATATTGATTTCTGTAAACTTCTATATTTCTCAAACGGATTTACACCAAAAGTGTGCTTTCTAGACCAAGACCCTTCTGCCTGCCAAATTTGGGGTAATTCCGTACACCTGTCCGACCTGTAGCCTTTTCTAAAGTTTCCTATGGAAATTACCATTAGGAAATGGTAGTGGTGTGGCTCACTGGTTAGAGGCGGCAGAGGGACTAGGGTTGAATTCCCTACGTGGCAGGGTCGTCGACCAGAGTCAGCGGACTCGATAATTCTCGCCTCGGTGCCTACTCTAACCAGGGATCACACTCGGCAACTCTGGGCATTAGCTTGCCTCATCTCCACAACGGCCTCCCACATACGCCGGGGATGCCTGGTTTCACCCTGGAGATACCCAGTAGGGTCCATCTCACAGGGAAAGCCAGGACGGGTTCTCCAGCGGTCTACAGCGCGGAGATACCCCATGTGGGGTGATTCATACGCTTTACCAGACATCATTACATTACATTACAAAACACGTTTTGGGACCCCCCTTTTTCCTCAGCCCCCTCTTGACGAATCACCTCCAAACCTTTAACATAGGAGCTGATATAAATAAAGAATTAGTTTGGAAAATTTCATGAAGCTATATCAAACGACGCCAAAGTTATAAGCAAAACAAAAAATGCTCTTCCTATGGAAACTAGGTCCTAACTATAACTACCTACTGGCGACCGCCAGTAGGTTTTATATATATATATATATATATATATATATATAAAACCTCATGTGATCAAGGTCACCGTGGAGTGACCGAAACGCGTCATGCTGGCGAAATCGTGTGAATAAACTTTGAGAATATTTCATCCTTGCGCTGTGGAGTGGTTTGTACCTGTGGTATCCGGTGTGGCAGATTGGATCTTGGTCCTGATTTGAGGCAGCGGAACAGGACTGTGAATTGCATATATATATATATATATATATACATATATATATTGACACCAAACTCCCACCAACGTAGGAAACGGAGTCGCACACCAACGGGTTGTCAAACAGGTAATTTATTCACTTAACGGGGGAATTTCCTGACGCGTTTCGTCCACCATTGGACTTTTTCAAAGGTTACCCCTTACACCATTGCTGCTGCCAATCCACAGGTGATTGCCAAAGTTCCTTTTATTGACCCCCAGTGGTCAAGACCTTCAATGGTCATTACGTGGTTTTCGAGGCATGCTGGATCCTGTAGTTTTAATGGCAGCAGTAGTTTATCTGCCCTCCATTAGGCGGTGTTGTTTGGAAGTGTCTGTTTGTTCCGTGTTGCTGTTGGCGAACCATTTTCAAGTCCGCTTACAGAGTCATACCGATGCCGGTCATCGGTGGCAACCGCTTCCCCTCTCGTGCGTCACGACCAGGAAGAGGTGGTTCAGGTCGGGAAAGCCTCTGGCGCGCTTGCTGACTGTGCGTCCTCCCGCGGCAGAACCACACCGCCAAATATTGACACCAAACTCCCACCAACGTAGGAAACGGAGTCGCACACCAACGGGTTGTCAAACAGGTAATTTATTCACTTAACGGGGGAATTTCCTGACGCGTTTCGTCCACCATTGGACTTTTTCAAAGGTTACCCCTTACACCATTGCTGCTGCCAATCCACAGGTGATTGCCAAAGTTCCTTTTATTGACCCCCAGTGGTCAAGACCTTCAATGGTCATTACGTGGTTTTCGAGGCATGCTGGATCCTGTATTTTTAATGGCAGCAGTAGTTTATCTGCCCTCCATTAGGCGGTGTTGTTTGGAAGTGTCTGTTTGTTCCGTGTTGCTGTTGGCGAACCATTTTCAAGTCCGCTTACAGAGTCATACCGATGCCGGTCATCGGTGGCAACCGCTTCCCCTCTCGTGCGTCACGACCAGGAAGAGGTGGTTCAGGTCGGGAAAGCCTCTGGCGCGCTTGCTGACTGTGCGTCCTCCCGCGGCAGAACCACACCGCCAAATATTGACACCAAACTCCCACCAACGTAGGAAACGGAGTCGCACACCAACGGGTTGTCAAACAGGTAATTTATTCACTTAACGGGGGAATTTCCTGACGCGTTTCGCCCACCATTGGACTTTTTCAAAGGTTACCCCTTACACCATTGCTGCTGCCAATCCACAGGTGATTGCCAAAGTTCCTTTTATTGACCCCCAGTGGTCAAGACCTTCAATGGTCATTACGTGGTTTTCGAGGCATGCTGGATCCTGTAGTTTTAATGGCAGCAGTAGTTTATCTGCCCTCCATTAGGCGGTGTTGTTTGGAAGTGTCTGTTTGTTCCGTGTTGCTGTTGGTGAACCATTTTCAAGTCCGCTTACAGAGTCATACCGATGCTCGCATAAAACCATTGAAATTCGCATATATAGTTAGATGCGCTAACTATATATCGCACACCCGCAATCCACTGCTGATGATGTCACATATTACATCATTCATGACATGCTCAGTGACATCACTGATGACATCACTGATGACATCTCAAATGACATCACTGATGACAACATCCAGTGACTGTATGTTTCTGTAAAGTTAAAATATGTCTTACATATTGAAGAATGAGTGGATGTATAAGTGTCTGGATGAAGGATTTGGTAGGTGCATGACTGACTGTAGGAGTGAGTGATTAAATGTGTCTCACTGAGTGAATGGGTTAGTGACTAAACTGTCTTAATTTGTGCATCATTATGTCTGTTGTTCTGTAAACTGCTGCATGTGTTGATCAGTAGCTATATGAGTAACTATATGGGTTATTGATTGGTTGCCCAAGTATTTGTATGGGAGACTGAGTGTGTGTGGGTGACTGGGAGGTGTATGACTTTGTGCATAGATGTGTGAGCAGTTGATTCACTAGATGTATGGGTTAAAAGTGCATGTGGAAACAGCTGTATGGGTGGTTGACTGTGTGCATGAGTGTATTGGTGAGTGAATGGATATCTCAGTGCTACATGTCAAAGTAAGTACATATGTAAAACACAGTACATGTGAGAGTTGACATATATAAATAACTGTGCATAAGAGCCAGTGAATGTGTGAGTGGCTGTATGGATCCTTGTGAACTTGTATCAGGGATTGTATAAGAGAGTAAATATGTGTTAGTATATGTTTGAATAATTAAGGTGTGTATAACTGTATAGTAGAGGAAATGGAGGTGTGATTGATTCTTTGCATGACTGACTAGGTGTGTGAGTAACTCCATGGATGAGTGACAGTCTGTGAGTTTTTGTTTACACTGAGTGTATCTAAGGTTATATTAGAGTCTGAAGAGGTTCATCGTATTATCACATGAATGATGTCATTAGTGATGTGCTCAGTAATGTCAAATGAGATGTCATCAGTGATGTCATTTGAGATGTCTTCAGTGATGTCATCAGTGATGTCATCAGTGATGTCATTTGAGATGTCATCAGTGATGTCATCAGTGATGTCATTTGAGATGTCATCAGTGATGTCATCAGTGATGTCACTGAGCATGTCATGAATGATGTAATATGTGACATCATCAGCAGTGGATTGCGGGTGCGCGATATATAGTTTGCGCATCTAACTATATATGCGAATTTCAATGGTTTTATGCGAGTAAAATAAGGTTTTGAAAATGCTAATCCCTAACTATATATGGGCTAAAACCTATGGTTTTTTCATTGAATTTCAATGTTTTTTTAATAACAAATATCAAAAGCTGTCAAATGTCAAGTACGTGATAGGTAAAAACATTTTCGTGTTTATGCACGCTGATGTGCTTTAAACGCTGCCCCCCCCCTCTTTTCTCTTAGAAGTACTCTCTCTTTGCAGATAGTGAAGGGTAGTTAACGCAGGCCTTTGCCCCCGTTGTAATCCGTCGTGCCTGCTTGTCTCTCCATTTGATTGATTGTTATCCAAGCATTTACTATTTTAGAATTTATTCTCTTTGGTTCATTCTCTATTTACTAACAAGCACAAAGCCGCAATACTCTGTTTAGTCTTTGCAGATAGTGAAAAATCGTGTTAAAAAAAAAATAATCGAGCAAAATCAGTAGGCCACTAATGGGATCTCTTTTTGACCTCGCTAAAATAGAAACATTAGGAACAACCCTTCATGAGAAATACAAAACTAGTGAGATGAACTGAGCTCCACACCATGATGGCTGCAAGACAGCTCGGCTCCGCCACCCACCCCGCCCAAAATAACGATAAACTCTATGCAAATATTATAAATATATACAACACACCAGCAAAGTAACAGGGTAAAACATTTTATTAAATAACTATTTACATAACTATTTTATACTTTTTGTTGCCTGATCCGGCTAGCTCAATCGATCGAGCATGAAACTCATGCATTCTGATAGCAAGCGTTGCTGCTGATGCTATGCAAACAAAAACTGGTTTTCAGTTTGTACATTCTTCAAGATTTTCATCCAAGGCTGGTTGAGAGTTTGTAGAACGATGGCTTCAGATTTTCAACATACGGTGTGGTGGCGCGGACTGGGAGGGTGCGCTTGACTTCTGCCCCCTCCCCAAGTCGTGTTGCCCTGGCGTGGCCTAAGATCGCCCCCGACATAGGCGGCCGGCTCCCGGGGTCCGGCGGAACTTTTTGCCTTTTGATGACTCTTCCATTCTGGACCTTATCCCACAATCCGTTTGACCTGAAGACACGCTGTAGTGGGGCGCCCCTTTACCGTTTCAGTTGCCATTCCGCCCGCTTTTGCTACACTGTGCCTCTTCCGCCATTCAGCTGTTTACTGCCCACTCTTGCGACTACAGCGTCTCGCTCACCATGTAGTTGAGTTGCTCCCGCTCTTGCGATGCAACTATAGGCGGCTGCCACAGGACTCTCAAAATGGCGGCCGCCTCTTCAGATTTGGGCGTGGTCCACTAAAATGGCCATGGGACACCTTGGAACTCGGACGCTTGTCTGCTAGGGCTTGGGCCCCATTCTCGAAAGCGTCCACTGAGCCTTGAAGATTCTACAAAAGTCTTGGGGGCCCCCGACTCCCGCAGGCTTCTGGTGGGGAGCGGCTGCCATGATTCCTCGTGGAATGGCCACGACTCAGATACGAGATGGTGGTGCTCTCATGCTAACGCCAGCTTCAGTCTGAAACATCCAGAAACACTGTAGACTACCAATTCGATCAGTTCCGGTAGCGCCCCAACGTGACCCGGTAGGGAAGAACTTGCCCTCCCCTCTTTGACTGATGGTTCTTGTTGCCTGTCCCTTCTGTTGTCATTTAACAGAACTTTTTAGACTGCTGAAAGGGGTTGTGTTCCGACCGCTGGTTGGTGGAGACATTTTGACTAAATTCTGGACCTACGTTGTCGCGTAATGCGTTATATGACACGCCGCGTTAGCGCACCCGGAAGTACTCCAGTGCGCGAAGCGCAGCTTCCCGGAAGGGATCCGGGGCGCGGCGCACAGCGCGTAACGTAAGCATAACAGGTCATGTGACTTGTTAATAAAACTTTTCATTGGTTCATTTTACTTTTGTTATAGTAATGATGAAAGGCTTGGTCATATGACCTAAAAATTACGCTTTTTATTGCTTTCGAACATTATTTTTTCTTAAACATATATGTTATAATGTTCCAGGCTAATGTATTTTCCCGGAAAATTTACAACTGTCCTGCAAGTAAAATATATTCCTTTTTCTAGCAAAAGGGCGTTTCTTCGTCCCATGACGGAGCCGTTGAGCAAAAGATGCTCGGCCTGCTGTCTTAGTCGCCGATACGCCCGAATATCACATTCTTATCGATCACTTTATGTTGCAGGAGTAAAAAACACAACAGCCCTTGACCATTTATCTTTACTGCGTTCCTGCGTATTATACCTTTTATCCGTCATGTAAATGGACTGCTTTATTTCACTTGCCTTTTACTGATTCGAAAACAGTGACTAAAATTAAAAACTTTACCAATGTAAATACTACTACCGTGTTTTGTTTTAAAAACCTTTATTGTGAAAATGTCAGTATACAAATACGGGCCTATAACCACGTGGGCCGGCCACGGAGCAAACTGGAATCGTATATGATGAGGAGACATTTACACTGTAGAGGAACGCAACGAGCGGGCCATTAGGTTGCAAGAACTAAGGTGTCTAACAGTTGCGGAATCGGTGGACGTACATTTTGTAATTAAAATACGACAGGGCCACTTACAATAAAATTCTCTAGATATACATTTGCGGGCAAGTACCATGGGTGACGTTAATTCAAACTTTCAATAGTACAGAAATCAATAACACATCAGAACTTAATATCAATAGGGATGTCGAAATATTCAATCAATTTTCATTCCCGCCCGCCATGTGCTTCAAAACTGCATACGTATCTCGTGATATCAAGGTTGTGCAACCAGTACACAACAAGGAGGTACGAGTCCCATTTATACCGGCGCCATTTTGGGCGAGGCCGGGCAGGTCCAGGATATAGTCAAAATATCTCCACCAACCAGCGGTCGGACCAGAACCCCTTTCGGCAGTCAAAAAAGGTTCAGTTAAATGACAACAGAAGACATAGGCAACAAGACCAACAGTCAAAAGAGGGGAGGGCAAGATCTAAAGCCATTGTTCTACAAACTCTCAAGCAGACTTGGATGGAAAAATCCTGAAGAATGTACAAACTGAAAACCATTTTTTGTCTGTATAGCATCACCAGCAACGCTTGAGTCAGCTTTGTGTGAAGCCGCCATTTTGATTCAATCAATAGCGTCCCCCTGCACACATTCAGGGACCTGGTCGTGTATAAAGGTTAAACGGATTGTGGGACAAGATGCAGAAAGGAAAAGGAAAAAAGTTCCGCCGGACCATGGAACTTTCGGCGCAGCATTGTAGGATGGCCACACCAGTGCGGCAACTTGCTAGACACCACCTCGGTGCCATCCAGATCTCGGCGCGTTGTGCTTCCTTCGGCCTACTGTAGCCGCAAGTGCGGACGCAACTCAGCTGGATAGCGAGTGAAACACCAAGGGGCGCCCCACTGCAGCCGAGGAGCCTCCATCTTGGGGGCGACGCACAGCATCACATTGCTTTCTCAAACAGCCCCCACTGACTGACGCGACCTCACAGGCCAACGGGGCGCCCCACGCCGAATTTCGGTACAGCATTGTAGGATGGCCACACCAGTGCGGCAATTTGCTGGACACCACCTCGGTGCCATCCGGATCTTGGGGCGTTGTGCTGCCTTCGGCCTACTGTAGCAGCAAGTGCGGGCGCAACTCTGCTGGACGGCGAGTGAAAAGATAAGGGGCGCCGCACTGCACATCAGGTGCCTCCACCTGGGGAGGCGAGAGAGGCCAGTTTGCGCCCCCCCCCCCCCCCCCCAGGCACCCCACGCCAACTTTCGGCGCAGCATTGTAGGATGGCCACACCAGTGCAACTTGGACACCACCTCGGTGCCATCCGGATCTCGGCGCGTTGTGCCTATTCGCACATCGGTCCGCTACTGACGCCGCCTCACGTGCCAACGGATTTTCTACGCTTTTTATAGCAGCGCATAGCGTAAGCATAACAGGTCATGTGACTTCTTTATAAAACTTTTCATTGGTTCATTTTACTTTTGGTTTCCTAATGATGGAAGGCTTGATCATATGACCTAAAAATATCACTTTTCATTGGATTAAAACATTTTTTTTTCCCAAACGATGAAAGCCCCACCTTGTTTCTAGATGTTTCAGACTAAAGCTGGCATCAGCCTGAGAGCACCACCATCTCGTGGCTCCATCGTGGTCATTCCGCGAGCAATCATGGCAGCCGCTCCCCACCGGAAGCCTGCAGGAGTCGGGAGCCCCCAAGACTTTTGTAAAATCTTCAAGGATCAGGGGACGTCCGAGTTCCAAGGTGTCCCAGGGCCATGTTAGTGGACCAGGCCCAAATCCGAAGAGCCGTCCGCCATTTTAAGAGTCCTGTGGCAGCCGCCTATCGCTGCACCGCAAGAGTGGGCGCAACTCAACTACATGGTGAGTGAGACGCTGAAGCCGCAAGAGCGGGCGATAAACAGCTGAATGGCGGATGAGGCACAGTGTAGCAAAAGCGGGCGGAATGGCAACTGAAACGGTAAAGGGGCGCCCCTGTACAGCCGACGAGCCTCCACCTGGGGAGACCCGTTCACGCCGCCTCCCCCGGGCGCCCCACGCCGTTTTTCGGAGTAGCATTGTAGGATGCCAAAACCAGTGCGACAACTTACTGGACATCACCTGGGTGCCATCCACATCTCAGCGCGTTCTGCTGCCTTGGGACTATTCGCACAACAGACCGCTACTGACGAGGCCTCCCCGCGCACCCCCCGGGACGCCCCACGCCGTTTTTCGGAGCTGCATTGTAGGATACCAAAAACCGGTGCGGCACCCAGGTAACATCACCTGGGTGCCCTCCAGAACTCAGCACATTGTGCTGCCTTGGGACTATTCGCACAAAACACAGCTACTGACCATTGTTGCTTCTTTTTTCAAAAAAATGTTTAAATGTATTTACTGTTTTTGTTGCGTTCTATATATTTAAAATTATTAAAGTGTTATAATCCTACTTTGTTGGAGTACTATATATTTATAATGTGACACATAATTGTAAAAACTTTGATGTACAAAGAGGCATCCCTGGAATCTTCCGCTTCAGGCTCGGTCCCACACACCCTCACAGTGAGAATCCCCTCCCCAAGCACAATACAGGATGGTTATCAGATAGTAGGAACGCGTGTGGTGTGACAGATCTACCGTAACTCCTTTGAAGAGGGGTGATTCTCTACAGCTGGGGCCATAAACTACATCTGCAGGGCTAGGTGATAGCCTGGGACCGGCCTGAACAATCGGACACAGAGGAAGAAGAGTGTCAGAGGGTGCGGTAGTGAATAGGGTAAAAGGGTGGTGTCGGGCGGGCACAGGGTGTGATTCTCAGGGAAGAGCAGCGCACATGGGAGGAGGTTTCTGGCCCATGCATGAGAGAGAGAGCGGGGGTGACCAGTGCGTGGGGGAGATGCTTGCGAGGGTGAGGAGCCATGCTGAGGATCGGCGGCGTGCAGAGAGTGGGTCTGGTCAAGGCATCTAAAATGGCTGCCGTGCTCAACAAAAGTGTGGCATTGCAAAAAAGACAAGATGGCGCAGACAATGTTTATCAATAAGGATTAATTTATAACAATTATTTAAAACAAAATATTTACTCGCAGTGACAAAATGGCGGTCAACACTTCCTGATTTCCATCGAATCGAACGTTAACAGACGTCACGCAACAAAAAAAAAACGCTCACGCACAGCCGCTGGAAGACATGTATCAACATATATGAGCCTCCTCAGCCACCCTCAGAAAACAAAAGGGGTCAGGATACGTCTCCCGTACCCCCTTATACCTAGTAATTTAATGAAATCAAAACACAAAATGGCGAATTCACATTTCGCTACCAGTTTGCGAACCGAGAAGCGCTTCTACCTCGAAAAATCAAATTTTTATTATTTGCCCCACGGGACCCTTTAATAACCCCAACATCATTCCTAGGGGGTCAAGAGAGGTCTACCTAGCCCCCTTTCATTAAATTCCCCCTTCGTTTTTCTCCTCCTCTTGTCTCTTGATCCTACCGACAGACAAGATGGCGGCCGCACCGGACTGTTTAGAATGTTGACAGACACCGGAGAGCCAATCAGCTTCGCTACGCAAAGCTACGTTACGCGAAAAGTACGCGGTCTGGGACGCTGTCACAGATATACCTGTTTTTTAAACGTTCATTTCTCAAAATCCACTGGAGCACATATATTGAGACCCAGCAAAGGCACATCGGGCTAACAGTCCCTATAATTTTGCCAAGTTTCGTGCAAATCCATTCAGCCGTTAATTTGCGAACCGAGAAACGCTTCTACCGTGAAAAATCACATTTTTTTAATTATCCCCACGGGACCCTTTAATAACCCCAACATCATTCCTAGGGGGTCAAGAGGGGTCTACCTTGCCCCCTTTCATTAAATTCCCCCTTCGTTTTTCACCTCTTCTTGTCTCTCGATCCCACCGAGAGACAAGATGGCGGCCGCTCCGGACTGTTTAGAATGTTGACAGACATCGGAGAGCCAATCAGCATCGCTTCGCAAAGCTCCGTGACACGAAAAGTACGCGATCTGGAGCGCTATCTGGGACGCTGTCACAGATATATACATTTTTTAAAACGTTAATTTCTCAAAATCCACTGGAGCACATATATTGAGACCCAGCAAAGGCACATCGGGCTAACAGTCCCTACAATTTTGCCAAGTTTCGTGCAAATCCATTCAGCCGTTCGAGCTAAAAGTGAGGCCAAACGCCCTATGGAAATTAACATGGGAAAAATGCGTTTTGGGACCCCCCTTTTTTCTCGGCCCCCCCTTGACAAAACCCCCCCAAATTTTCAAGGGCTGCTCAGAAACAAAATGTGCCATTTTCCTGAAAATTTCAGACGATTCCGTCCACAAACGCCAACGTTATTAGACATAGAATTTTCAAAAGTCCCATAGGAAAAAAATCCTAACTATATATACCTACTGGCTATCGCCAGTAGGTAATATATATATATATATATATATATATATATATATATATATATATATATATATATATATATATATATATATATATATATATATATTCACTGAAAAAAACATAGGTTTCAGGGGCTTTATAGTTAGTTGGACATTTCACTCGTACAAAATGTATAGAAATTCCCCCGTTACAGTTAATTCAGCTAACTATAACTTGTGCGCCCGCAATGCAATGCACTGCTGATTACGTCACATATTACATCACTCATGACATGGTCTGTGACATCACTCATGACATCTCAAATGACTTCACTGATGACATCACTGATGATATAATTTTTGTGATAGAGTGGCATACCTCCTCTCACCCTACTATAACCTTTGATACACACAGTCAAAAATACAAACTAACATTTTCAAAACAATGGGCATGCCAATACCAGTTACAACACACCTATTCAGTAATTCCAAGATCTACATACACATCCACTCATTCACCAATAGTCCCTATACAGTCACTCATACATGTACTCACTCATCATATGTACTCATATACCTATACATCCTGTTACACACTGCCACACATCCATAGAGCTACTCGCACACATAGTCACACATGCAAAGTATCAAACATCCATTTACTTGCATATACAGTTATACACACACTACCACACTTCTACAGAAACATACACTTCTGTAGTAGGGGATCTCCGTGTATAGTCATAATCTAGTGAATAGTCCTGCCCATGTGCGTGGACCCTGGCAATAAAAAATAATCTCTTAAGTTGTCAAAAAATGCAGAACTGCAAAGACACTTAAGAGAGAATTTAAAGACAAATAATGCAGCCTATATCCACAGGCTACACTGTCCAGTACTTCAACTAGAAATTCCACCAAAAAAAACACACACACAGCACAGCCTGCCCAGTTTCTTCCATAGAGAAACTTGACTCTACCAGTAAAAGCCTCTAGAATGATAGAGAGGAAGGCATGGACAGACAAGCCCCATAGGCTGCCATTTTTTCTGGCTCCTGCTAACAGGACCCTGGCATTGAGCTCTCCCCTTTTCAAGGGTTTATTGAATTTTTGTTCACTTTTTTAATAAAAGTGTTTGCAGTTTATATTTCTTGGTGTTTCCCTTCACTCCTGTGTGTTTGTTCAGGCTTTTTAGGGCTCTAAAAAGCCTGCTCTTTTCGACAAATGCCCTGCATGTGGAAGGAAGAAGGCCAAGACTGATCCACACAACATCTGCATTATCTGTCTCCCTGAAGCACATGTCCCTGAAGATTGTGACATCTGCCAGCAACTTTCAGCAAGGACCCTGAGGGAAAGGCTGAAGATTAGGCTTCAAGGCCTGGAGGAGAGAAGACTGCAGGCTGCAGGTGGGTCTGGGCAGGCTGGGAAGATTCCCTCTGCCTCTGCTGAGGCCTCTGGGGGGCTCCCCAGAGGCAGGAAGACCAGCAAACGGTCCCGGTCTCCGACGACGTCGAGAGGGATGAAGACGGGCCTCCCCGGGGCTCCGGGTCGAGACGGCGTGAAGATTCGACGTCGAAGGGCCTGGGTAGGCTGCCGTCGAGACCACCGTCGACGGCATCTTCATCGTCGTCGTCGACGTCAGCGTCGAGCGATCGGCGTCGGAGGAGCGACAGGCGTCGGCGCTCGCCGTCGAGGTGACACCGCCGATCGGCGTCGAGAAGACGATCGGCGTCAAGGGGATCCTCGGCGTTGAGGACCTCGAGAAAGAGGTTGGCGTTGAGGAGGAGTCAACGCTCGTCGTCAAAAATGCAACGGTCGACGTCGCGGAGGCGGCGTTCGGCATCGAGGAAGAAGAGGTCGACGTCGCGGAGGCGGCGTTCGACGCCAGAGTCGTGGAGGCGACATTCGACGGCGGAAAAGCGATGCTCAGCATCGAGAAGGAAGAGATCGGCGTCTATTAGTGATTCCTACTCTCCTAAGCGGCGCAGAAGGAGTTCTGGCGCTAGAAGTCACGCTGGGTCTGGTGGAGCGCGCCGGAGACAGCGATCACCTGCTGGAGGGGCTGGTTTGCAGTCCCCTCCCCCGAAGAAGTCACCGGGCTCGGTGTACTCGGTGGTATATACACCACCTCGGCCGAAGGCTCCCCCTCTCCCTGTACCTAAGGAGGATCCTCCTGTCAACCCCCCGCTTCCACCACTTCCTCCCTCAGGACAACCACCACCACCGCTTCCGCCTCATGGGCCCACCCCTCGGTTGGAGATACCTCCTGTTCCTCCGCCAAGGTCGGAGTCACTACCCCCTCTTCCTACACCGCCTAAGGGGACGCCTAGACCGAAACCCCAGGATAGGCCACGGAAGACGCCTCCACGGAAACCTGCGGAGCGCCCACGAACTGGGAGGTCACGCTCTTGTTTCTAGGAGAAGGGAACGATCGCGCAACAGGTCATCCACGCGGTCGAGACGCCGACACAGGAGGCACAGGTCTCGCTCCCATACGAGTTCCTCGGGGACCAGGGACTACTCTCCGACTTTGTCGGGGTCACCGGAGACAAGGGTGTCGCCGGTTGATGATCTGGTGGCCTTTCACGATGTCCTGTTAAGAGGTGCAGCAAAATTGGGCATCTCGTTGACGGTGCCCACGCCCAAGACATTGGTAATTTTCGAGACGCTGCACCAGAAACATCTGTCTCGTCCATTATTGCCACTGATGCCGGACCTGGAGGATCCGGCCATGGACCTTTTTCTCACCCCGGCAGTCACTAAGGCGGCCCCCTCGAGACTACAGAAAAAATACCGGGCTCCCGATTCTGATCCGGCTTTTCTAAGAGTGGAACCTCCTCCAGATTCTGTGAGTGGGACGGCGGCTCGCATGCTACCACCCCGCCATCCACAGTCCCCCCTGACAAAGAGTCTAGATGGATGGATTCGGCTGGTAGGAAGGTGTGTGGACGTCGGCGACCTCCATGAAGGCTGCGAGTGCCACAGCCCTGTTGGGACGCTATGACCGTGCCCTCTGGGACTCCCTCCAGCAGTTTGCGGAACACCTGCCTCGTGAGAAGAGGGAAGATTTCCAGGAGGTGTTAAATGAGGGGATGCTGGTGGCGAATCAGATCATCAGCGCTGCAGCCGATTCGTCCCGCTTGGCGGCACATGGCTTCTGCCATGGGATTAACCAGCGACGGCACGCCTGGCTCCGCCTTACGTCTCTGAAACCTGACGCACAGCAAAGGGTTGCCAATCTTCCATTCTCTGGCGAAACCCTATTTGGGAAACATGCGGATGACGAAATGGCCCGCATGAAGGCAGAGTCCTAAACACTCACGGCTGTGGGTCTGGAAAAGCCCAAAGAGACAAAGAAGTAGTACCGCCCGTTCCAAAGACGGTTCGGTGGAAAGGGCAGAGGGCGTGGCCAAGCTTTGGGACAGCAACAGCAACAACAGCAGCAGTTCCGAAGGCCGTTCCAGAAGCGCCCGAAGGGCAGAGGCGGCCAACAGTCGGCACCAGCGACCAAAGGCCCGGCCGGGTCTAGGCCCTGAGCACTTACTTCCCCCGAAAACGTTACCCACTGCGGTGGGGGGAACCATTCAATTTTTTCTGGCAGAGTGGAGAAAAATTACTTAGGACAAGTGGGTGCTGAATATTGTTTGCAATGGATACAGTCTTCGGTTCACCAGCCCGCCTCAAGCAATTCCACCAGTCAGCTTGCAGTTTCAGCTGCGCGAGCTTCAGGCGGAGGCCGATATCCTGTTAAGGAAAAGGGCGATAGAAGACGTACCTCTGTCTCAGAGAGGAAGAGGTCTGTACTCCCGGTTCTTTCTGGTCCGCAAGAAGGACAAGAACGAGTTCAGGCCCATTCTGGATTTGCGACAAGCAAACAAGTGGATTCGCAGAGAGAAGATTTGCATGCTGTCGTTGCATCAGATTTATCCTCAGTTGCAACAGGGAGACTGGCTATGTGCTATAGACCTACAGAATGCGTACTTCCATTTGCCCATTGCACACAAACACAGGAAGTTCCTGCGATTCCAAGTCGGCACCAATCATTATCAATACACAGTACTCCCATTCGGACTAAAGTTTGCGCCGAGAACATTCTCGAAGTGCACGGCGGTTGTAGCAGCACACCTGAGGAAGAACAAGGTGTTTGTCTACCCGTACCTGGACGATTGGTTGATCAAGGCCTCCTCCTTCTCAGAAGCTCGAGCACACTTCCAGAAGACGTGCGTTCTCTTGAACAAGCTGGGGTTGCACATCAACATGTCCAAGTCTGTCCCAACTCCGGTCCAATGCATACAGTACTTGGGAGCCTCCATCAATACGCTGTCAGCAAGCGTGTCTCCTTCGGAGGAGCGACGGTTATCACTCCTTCGGAAGGCTCAGGCTCTAATGACCACGCCATCTACAACAGTAAGGACGATGTCTTCTCTACTGGGATCGATAGTCTCTTGTATCTTCCTAACGCCACACGCACGACTGCACATGAGACCGTTGCAAGAGTGCTTGGAGGACCAGTGGGATCAGAGGAAAGGATCTTGGGACGACAAGATACGACTGTCTCTGCATGCTCTTCAGTCTCTGAAGTGGTGGTGTTCAGCGGAGAATCTCCTCAGAGGGGTTCCATTCCACAAGGACATTCCCACGCAGACTGTCGTGATGGATGCTTCTCTCCAAGGTTGGGGGCGCACTCCAGAGACTTACCGATTCAAGGCACGTGGTCCCTGATGGAGGCCACGTATCACATCAATTTCCTGGAACTCAGAGCTGTTCACTTGGCAATGAAGGCCTTTCATCAGTCCTTTCAGACCAACTCTTTGCTTGTACAGACAGACAATACGACCACGATGTATTACCTCAACAAGCAGCGGGGTTCGAGATCACTCACTCTGTCACAGGAGACGCAGGCGATCTGGCACTGGCTTCTGGCCAGAGGACTGACGATAACGGCTACCCATCTACCAGGTGTGCAGAATGTTCAGGCGGACGCACTGAGCAGACTAATTCAGGAAAACCACGAATGGGTCATAAACTACGAAGTACTAGGAGAAGTCTTCGCAAGGTGGGGGACTCCAGACGTAGATCTGTTCGCCACCGCCGAAAACAGCAAATGCCGAGACTTCGCCTCCAGGTACTACCAGCAGGGGACGCTGGGGAATGCGTTATGGATCAACTGGTCGAACAACTTTCTGTACGCTTTTCCACCCATTCCCCTGATTCCGGCGGTACTCATCAAGCTGTCCCGGTCCAGGGCTCGGATGATACTCATTGCCCCGGAATGGCCCAGACAGTGGTGGTTCACGGACCTGCTTCACCGGTCTCTCCTTCCTCACATACGGCTGCCGTGCAGGCCGGACCTTCTCACGAAGTTCGGGGGGCAGATGTTGCACCCCAACCTCTCGCCTTTGAGTTTGGTGGCATGGCTCCTGAGATGGCCATTTGAATCTGCCCGAAGATTGTATGGACATACTTAAGGAGTCTAAGAGACCTTCCACTCGGACCTCCTATGCTTACAAGTGGAAGAGGTTCTGTATCTGGTGCAAGTCCAAGAACTATGACCCGACGACGTGCAAGGAAGACGTCATCCTTCCTTACCTTCTACATTTGGCGCAGTCTGGACTTAATGTTCATTCCATTAAGGTTCATCTGGCTGCATTGACTGCCTACAGGAAATGCCCTTCACAGACTTCCTTCTTCCAGATCCCTGTGATCAAAGATTTTTTGGAAGGCTTGAAGAAAGTGTTCCCTCCTGTCAGGCTTCCTTCGCCTTCATGGGAATTGAACGTGGTGCTGTCCAGATTAATGAAGGAGCCTTTTGAGCCTATTCATAAGGCTTCGTTGCAGCACCTTTCCTGGAAGGCAGCATTCCTCGTGGCCAGTACATCGGCCCGCAGGGTGAGTGAAATTCAGGCGTTGTGTTGCCAAGAACCTTATACTGTATTTCATGCTGCTACGGTTGTTATGCGTACTCACCCTAAATTTCTTCCCAAGGTTATTTCTGATTTTCATGTCAACCAGACTATAACGTTGCCTACGTTTTTTCAGAATCCTTCCTCTCCAGCGGAAAGGTCTCTGCATTCCCTGGATGCTAGGAGGGTGTTGAAATTTTATCTGGATAAAACCAAAGATATTCGTAGGTCTGACCAATTATTTGTCAATTATGGATCGGTCAGGACGGATCTTGCTACCTCTAAGCAGTCCATCTCTAGGTGGATTGTGTCCTGCATACAGTTGTGTTACCAAAAAGCTAATAAGACCTTAGGGGGTAAACCTAAGGCTCATTCCACCAGGGGGAAAGCTGCAACGACAGCTTTGCTCCGTAATTTTCCGATTGCAGAGATCTGCAAGGCGGCCACTTGGAAGTCGGTTCATACCTTTGCTAAGCATTACTGTCTGGACACTGATGCCAGGGCAGATGCTCAGGTTGGGCAGGCTTCGCTGCGGAATTTGTTCGCACAATAGTGGTGTTAATTTTCTTCTCTCCACCGCCGCTTTGGTGTGGGGATGGGCTTGCCATTCTATTCACTAGATTATGACTATACACAGAGATCCCCTACTACAGAAGGAGTAGTTTCTGTCCTGTAACTCCAGTTCTGTAGTAGGTGTATCTCTGTTATAGTCATAAGTGCCCGCCCTCCTCCCCGGTGGAGAAAGATATTCATGTAAGGAATGCTACAGGTCTGGCGTGTTACGCCTTCAAAAAGAACTGAAAGTAAAAGGGACCTGCTGTGCATTCTGGGATACTGGGAGAAGTTCTGGAAAGTTCTCTTAAAGGCACAGTATCCTATTCAAGCCACATAATGGCAGCGTATGGGGCTTGTCTGTCCATGCCTTCCTCTCTATCATTCCAGAGGCTTTTACTGGTAGAGGCAAGTTTCTCTATGGAAGAAACTGGGCAGGATGTGCTGTGTGTGTGGTTTTTCTGGTGGAATTTCTAGTTGGAGTACTGGACAGTGTAGCCTGTGGATATAGGCTGCATTATTTGCCTTTAAATTCTCTCTTAAGTGTCATTGCAGTTCTGCATTTTTTGACAATTTAAGAGATTATTTTTGATTGCCGGGGTCCACGCACATGGGCGGGACTATTCACTAGATTATGACTATAACAGAGATACCCCTACTACAGAACTGGAGTTACAGGACAGAAACTACTCCATACTTACTCTCTTAAACAATCACTTATAGGAACACCTACTTATTTGTACAGGAACTCTTCCAATCTCTCACTCTCACATATACTCACTTATATACACCAATTTTCACATATACTAGTTTAAAACATATGTAGTTACTCAAAAATACACTATTGAGACAGTCATTCACTCACTAACACACCCATACACACACTCTTCCACCTATACAGTCCTGCACACATGCTGTCTTCAACACATACAAACAGTGAGACACTCATTCATGCATCTATGCACTAAGTAATACCCCCCACCGAACCATAGACACTCAGACACTCATACTGATACTCAAAAAACCAACTAATAACCCATATAGACACTCATGTAGCTACTCACCAACCCATGCAGCCACTTATACACAAAGTGAGAGACTGATACATATATTTACATATTTAAACATTACTCACTAACCCATGTATTCGCTAACATACACTTAATCAGTCAGTTATACAATCAATTTTACAACAAAAAAAACATCCATTTAGACACTTATATACCCATTTATTCTTCCATCGACCTTGAGATATACATTTATAAAACATATTTAATTTTCTGAAAAACACACATTCACTGGATGATCACATAAGTGATTTCATGAGTGATGTAATATGTGACCTCATCAAGAGTGCATTGCGGGCGGGCAAGTTATAGTTAGCTGAACTAACTATATCAGGGGAATTTCTATGGTTTTGTACGAGTGAAATGTCCAACTAACTATAACGCCCCTGAAACCTACGTTTTTTCTGTGAATTTCGAAGGTTTTTTAAATGCTAATTTCTAACTATAACGCGCCTGAAACCTATGGTTTTTTCAGTGAATATATATATATTTATTATACTATGTATACATATGAAAATGTCTTGGTCTGCCTGTTTGCATCTGTGGCACGGATAAAATGTGTGTAACTGACGTCAACACACTAACGAGGTTACTCTTATGGCTCCGATGACGTCATACAGTGTCGCGAGCCGAGCCGTGCTACTATGACGTCCTCGTCGACGTGGGAGAGCTAGTAAAGAATTTCCGTGGAATGCTGGTCGGGGGATATTCACCTAAGTGTTCAGTCTAGTCCTTTGGGAGAAACTGTTTATGTTGCCACTCCAGAAACCGAAACCAGTGATCCGAGGGCAGAGGCCCTGCAGATGGCACATGAGGTGGGGTGCCCAGTCATGTGCACCAGCGGGGCAACAAAGAGACAAGCAGCACAACCCACAAGAAAGGTAACAAGGTCACTGAATAACACAGGATCTTCTCTTTGTATCTGGCAGGAACAACAAAGTTAAAATGCCCTAGTACCAAAATGTAGAATTAGTGCTACAACGGCTTTCAAGAGGACCTGTGATGCCGCTTCTGCCTCCCGTACCCTGGAGGCGGCACATGGGTCCCGCGGTATGGTCATACTGCGGTGGGACGCACACTCATTGACCTCTCTTGGCACTGCTCCACACTTCGGGGAGGACGCTTTCCATTAGCTCTGTTTTCTGATGACATGTCGCGCCAGCCCCATCCAACAGAACTCCTTTAGATCCAAACAGACTCTTCCACTCTCTCACCAGAAGTGAAAACCAGGCCACCTGGACACTTTCATAATTCAACAGCCGGGAATGCACTTGTCGGTAAAAAAAAGACCTTACTTCCTCCTAATCAATCAAATAAACGTCTAACTGAAGAACAGGGGCCAGCTTCTATCTGTTAACAGCCGTTACAATGACTTTTTTACTTTGCGATACCATTACAACACATGCATTACCACGTTGTACATCGCGAAGTCATTAATACGCATTTATTTAGAATGCATGATCATTTACCACGCATGCCTTTACAACAAATTTTGTTGTAAAGGTATTTATGCGTTCTAAAAAACATGTAGACGATCCACGTTGTTGTAAGGAAACAGAGGCAGTTCCATTTCCTCACAACGACGTGCACCGCCCCTCAGAGACGACGTGAAGCTGGAATCACGAGGAGAGAAGAACCACGAGGAGTGAGAGGGAAGGGGGATTGGGGATGGGGTGGTGGTTTCTTTTCTAGGGTTTAGGGTACTGCAGTGGTGTTTGGGTAGTGTAGGGTGTTGTGCTCGGGGGAGTGTCTAAGGGTTTAGGGTAGTGCAGTGGTGTTTGGGTAGTGTAGGGGGTAGTGGTTTAAGGTTTAAGGTAGTGCAGTAGTGTAGGGGGTCATGCTAGGGGTAGTGTTTTAGGGTTTAGTGTAGTGCGGTGGTGTATGGGAAGTGTAGGGGTAGTGCAGGGGTAGTGTTCTCGGGTTTAGGGTAGTGCAGTGGTGTTTGTGTGGTGTAGGGGGTAGTGCTGGAGGTAGTGTTTTAGGGTTTAGGGTAGTGCAGTGGTATTTGGGTAGTGTAGGAGTTCATGCTGGGGGTAGTGTTTTAGGGTTTAGGGTATGGCAGTGGTGTTTGGGTAGTGTAGGGGGTCGTGCTGGGGGTAAATTTAGGGTTTAGGGTAGTGCAGTGGTGTTTGTGGTGTGAGGGGGTCGGGTTGGGGGTAGTGTTTTAGGGTTTAGGGTAGTGCAGTGGTGTTTGTGTTGTGAGCAGGTCGTCTTGGAGTTAGTGTTTTAGGGTTATAGTGTAGGGGGGTTTAGGGTAGTGCAGTGGTGATTGTGTAGTGTAGGGGTCATGCTGGGGGTAGTTTGTTAGGGTTTAGGGTAGTGCAGTGGTGTTTCCGTATTGTAGGGGTAGTGTTTTAGAGTTCAGGGTAGTGCAGTGGTGTTTGTGTAGTGTAGGGGGTAGTGTCTTAGAGTTTAGGGTAGTGCAGTGGTGTTTGTGTACTGTAGGGCGTCATGCTGGGTTCTAGTGTTTTACGGTTTAGGGTAATGCAGTGCTGTTTGTGTACTGTAGGCGGTCGTGTTTCAGGATTTAGGGTCGTGCAGTGGTGTTTGGGTAGTGTAGAGGGTCGTGCTGGGGGTAGTGTTTTGGGGTTTGGGGTAGTGCAGTTGTGTTTGTGTAGTGAACAGGGTCGTGCTGGGGTAATGTTTTAGGATTTAGGGTAGTGCAGTTGTGTTTAGGTAGTGAAGGGGGTCATGCTGGGGGTAGTCTTTTAGGGTTTTGGGTAGTGCATTTGTGTTTGTGTAGTGTAGGGGGTCATGCTGGGGGTGGGTTTAGGGTAGTGCAGTGGTGTTTCTGTAGTGTATGGGGCTGTGATGGGGTAGTGTTGTAGGGTTTAAGGCAGTGAAGTGGTGTTTATTTAGTGAAGGGGGTCGTGCTGAAGGTAGTGGTTTAGGGTAGTGCAGTGGTGTTTGTGTAGTGTAGGGAGTTGTGCTGGCGGTAGATTTAGGGTTTAGGGTAGTGCAGTGGTGTTTGGGAAAGTGTAGGGAATTGTAATAGTGGTAGTGTTTTAGGGTTTAGGGTAGTGCAGTTATGTTTGGGTAGTGTAGGGTGTCGTGCTGGGGATAGTGTTTTAGGGTTTAGGGTAGTATGCCCAACCAGCCACAATATCCTTAGACTAAGGAGATCCTGACTCTTTTGAACGCTCCGCCAATTGAATAATTTGGGTCAAGGGCCCTACCACGTCCAAGACCTACCAATTCCTTTCTTGGGATCCCTCATATACTTGGAGAAAAAGGTACAAAGTTTCTCATCAATTTCAGGCGTGTGTGCCACCTTCCCCTTCAGTGAGGGCCTGGGGCATTCGCCCCTCATCCTATTCCTGACCTCCCTTTCAAGGGGTTGATGGATTTACCCCCCCCCCCCTCATCACATAGGAGTCCACTCCGCCGACCAAGGATGGTAAATTTGGGTAGGCTCGAACATGTCCGAGTGGATCCTGTCTCCAACCAGGGACTGAGAGGAGTGGGACTCTGGACGCCAGGAATGCCCGAGTCCTTATCCTCAGCGGAGGAGAAATCGTCCTCCGATACACCCTCTCCCTCTGAGGGAAACCCACTGCCAGGGTCTACAATAGTGGTGACAGCGTCGCAATTTTCTCTGGGCTTCTCCTCCTCCCGGCAGGGGGCATGATTTAGCATCTGCGCACTCTTGAGGAAAGTCTCCGTAAATGTATCAAATCCTTCCAAGTGCCCCGCATTATACTTAACGGCCCTTTTATTCCCCATCTGGGAGCTACTGGGGACCACCACCACCAGATCCGGGTCACTGAACATCCCAGGGATGCTTTTCGCCAGCTTATGAACCTGATCCCTAAGAGGAGCCAGCGCCAGAGCGAGAGGCTTGGTCCACTGCTGGAGGGAGAAGTTGGGGGGGCATTCCTCCTCCACGTCCTGGTAGGAGTAAAAATGGTCTTCTTGAGAAGACATGATAGCAGAGTGTGTGAGCACAGAACAAATGCCCTTAAAATCCTTATGGCAGCCCCCTCGCCGGTGCTCAACAGCTGGGCTTTCCCGGACTAGACTGAGGCGCAGTAATAAATACCACCACCAGGTGCCGCTGGTCACTAACGTGTCCGGGTGGGGAAATCACTGTGTAGTGGTGTCAAAATTAGGCGAGAGTTGGTCGGGAATGGAGCAGACACTTAAGGAGTGACCAGATTCCCAAACGTGCGCAAAGACCAGCGGGAGTGCTCAACGGAGCTGCCTCGCTCGGACCAGACGCGCCCGACAGGATCTCACTGCACACAGATCGCACAGCGGGAGAAACTGTGAGGGGTAGAACGCGCTCGGGCAAGAGGCTGCTGCACAAGGAATATGAAACAATAAAAAGGCAATAATGTTAATAAAGTGCACAAGAAACCGCTATACAAACAGCAACAAAGCTAGATTAAGCCAAGAATGTAAGGAATGCACTTAACTGACGAGCAGTGAAGAAAGAGGAAGTGGAAGGGACATCACGATATTATATACGATGGACTGTGATATGACTGGACTATAGTTGCCTTAGGGACTACCCCCCTAATGGTTCATGGGTTGTGTAGTATTTTGTTTATTGACTGTTGTGTTTTGTTTTCTTTGAACTGCTATGCAAATAAAGTGAGGAAAGATATGCATAATCCTCGCCTCCGTGCTGCCATGGAAATTATTAAACTGTATTCGATCTGATTTAGAAACATAGATCATAAAAGTGTACATAAAAAACTGTAAATCCTCTTAACTAATACAATACAGTGAGAATTAATTAAAACCAGTAGGAAAAAACAGGTGTTACAAAGCCCGGTTCAGAGCAACTTCAGGTTAACAGAATTGTAAAGTTCAATGTTTCGCAAGATCAATCTCATGTACTTCGTGCAAAATACGCAATAAGGAGTCCAAGTAAGATGTAAAGCTCCAATACCTGACCAGTCTGCACTATATTAAACTGCAGAAAAACTAAAAATAAAAAGTGTTTTGCACACTGTCATTGGGCTATATGTGGGCTACATCTGGGTGATATTTGTGCTACATTTGGGCTATTTTTTTCTCTGGTGGCCATCTTGGGAGACTTATTTGTTATGAAGTTTCCTAATTTCCTCATTTGCTGAAGTCTCCTCAGTAGGAAATGCTTTCAGTTTTTTTACTTTGATTCCATCAAGAAGGCATTCAGATGTGTCACACATTTGCCATAAAATAAGAATGTTAGCTTTCTAGTTATTCATTAGATCACTGTAGTAAAGCTACTGCTCACCAGGAAGTTAACTGGAATTCTACTACTGGTATGGAAAGTGATTGTTTCAATCTGCATGTCAGAATTTTCTAATGAAATAGAAGAGGATTTGAGATCTCACTTAAAACATGCCCTACATTTTCTTTCAGCAGCACTAACCATAATTTCTAAGGCAAAATGAACCCCCACATTTTGTTCCTTTTTAAATTAAATGTTCTAAGTGTTACCAGTTTATTCCAATCAAGATGGCTTCAGGTGTGCCATCTGTTTGGTAAGGGATCAGCCAAACTCCACAGGAGCGAAGATAAACACCCCTAACTTCCAAAAAACAGTACCCAGAATGGAATGTGATATAACCACTCTTAGGAACTGCTCTCCAAAAGTATGGGGGAATAAAACCAAGGAGTGTCCACCACTCTCCCCATACGTGGTTGAAGAATGTTGAGGAGTCTGTAGCAGCCAGGAACAGGTGCTGGAAAGAAAACAATAACAATACACTATCTTTCTATATACTCTATATCCTGGTAATACATTGATATGAGTTCAGTGTCTTATCACACTTACCCCAGATCTTTAGGAGGGCAGCATAAAACAGGAGTTTCAGAAAGGGATCCAAAGCAGTAGCGTGATATCAAATGTTTTCAATATATCACTGTTAATTGTGCTGAATGAGGACACTCTCACACACCATTCATACCAGGAGAGTTTGTGGTGGTAGAAAATGAAACAATTTAAGTACCCCCAAATAAGGAGAAAATTAATAGCGGACCTCCTCAGATAGGATACAATAACTACAGGGGGCCAAGAGGCTAGGGGGAGGAATTGAGATGTTCCGGCCAGCTCTACCGACAGAGGAGAGCGGAGCAGACACACACTCAAGAGGTGTGACGTCCGGCTCCATGGGAAAGCACGGAGCGACACAGCAACACACTCAGGCAAGGGTTTAGAAAAGTGAGGTCCGACTCCAGAGGAACATGATAGAGCGGAACAAACCAACGTTCAAAATTAGCATGTGCAGACACATAAACAAAGGGTCAAGCAAGATGAGGCAATCTCCGCTAGAAAATGCAGCACTAACAGAAACATAAAGCAGCAAAGGGAAGAGCTGCCAACACACAAAATACCAAACTTCCAGGATGGGAAAACTTCCAAAAGAGCACCAGGATCGAGCACGAAACTCAGGAGAGGAGACGCAGGACGCCACTCGGGAAACGCGGAAGTGAGGGGGGGCATGGTCACGGACGCGGTCAGTAAGCCAAGCGTCGGCTTACGTGATAGTCGTCTCTTTAGAAGGGTTTAGGGAGCGTCTGTAAAGTATTGTTTTCTTTGTGTTTGCTCAGACCCTGAACGCAAATCAATGACTCCCGCTTTGCCCCTGAACCCTAACAGCCATCATTTTGTCATAAGTAAGACTGTTAGCGCTCTAGTTGTTCTTTAGAATACTCTGGGAAGCTGCAGTAGAACAAAAAGGCATCAACTGACAGGCTGCTCCTGTTGAAATATAACAGGAAGATATTTGAGATCACACTTGAAACAGGTCCTAATTTTTCTTTCTACAGCACTAACCATAATTTCTATGACAAAATGAACCCCATCATTGTATTCCTTTTTAAATTAAGTGTTCTAAGTATTACCAGTTTATTCCACTCAAGATGGCTTCAGGTGTGCCATACTTTTGTCATAAGTAAGGCTGTTAGCACTCTAGTTATTCTTTAGAACACTCTGGGAAGCTGCAGTAGAACACAAAGGAATCAACTGACAGTCTCTGCCCTTGTTGGTTGTAGATGTTTTACTGAGAATGTCAGACTTCATTCTCACATGACAGAGAAAGATAATGTGAATTTACAGAAACATGCTCTCATTTTAGCTTGTGGAGCACCTTCCAAAACTCTATGTGACAAGCATGTGAAAATAGTTTTCTCTCAAACATGATTCATGATATCCCAGCAGAAGGTTTTTTTCACAGGGTAAAATCACCTTAGAACACACCACAATTCCTGAAATTAGTATGGTACCATCAACAAATGAATTCTAATGTAACTAAAGTCTGTTATCACTCTTAATAGTTCTCCTTTTGGTAACCCTCAAAATCTTCGATTCACTACAATGCATTTCAATGGGGAACTATCATGTATATTGGTCCCAAAATGGCTGCCAGCAATTCCAGGATAAAGTCCTGTCAGCCAATCAGATCTCACAATGACAATTGTGGTTAGGTTCCGCCCAGATATCGATATTTTTTCTTTTTCAAATTTCTCAGGAACTACTGAACGGATTTACACCATTTAACAAGAAGAGTTGTTTCTGAACCAAGGGCTACCTTTTTGCCACATTTGGTGTAGTTCTGTTCAGCAGTTCAGGCTGTAGCCGCGGCTAAAGTTTCCTATGGGAAAAACATGTTTTGTGACCCCCCTTTTTTCTCGGCCCCTGCTTGCCGAATCACCCCGAAACTTTCCAGATAGGAGCAGACCAGAGTGGGCCATAAGTTTTGAAAATTTCGCGAACATTAGTCAATCAGCGCCAAAGGTATTGGGAATAGAATTTTGCGATTTTCCTATGGTAACTAGGTCCTAACTATAACTACCTACTGGTGACTGCCAGTAGGATGTGTGTGTGTGTATGTAGCGGGTTGCACAGGAAAGGGCAGGAGGCGGGGTTTCGTTACAGCAGGCTTTATTTGAGAATACAGAAAGTCTGTACACGTTTTTCTCCAAGGGGGCCTCCGGGGTGATCGGCTTCTTATTGTTCTCCTGTTCGTTCTGGTGCTGTCTTCTTCCCTTTGGTTACTTCAGGGGCTCCTACGGGAACGAATCACTTCCGACTCCGTGATGTTGGTAGGCGTGCCGTATGGAAGAAAGGAAGAAAGGACAGGTATCAGTCCTAAGTCCGAGCTCGTGATTACTGCAAGGGATGGGGAGTGAGGGAACACCACTCGTGACACTATACAAACAGGTGAGAGGGACAGGGGTTGTGTCTGGAGGGGATACCGGGGTATTCAACAGGGTATCAGGTCATGGGACGGACCTACCCCTTTTCTCCACCCAGCCCGCTATACGGCTCTGTACCTCTGAGAGCCACACACCTCCAGGCGTGCGGCTGGGCGGCTCGTGTTGCCGATGGCTTCCTGGCTCCCGCGCCGCCAATGGGTCTCTTCTCCTCTCTGCCATAGATGGTAAACCGGTTCCTCCTCCCTCATCTGCTTCTCTCGCTTCTCTCTCCGACTCCTCACTCGACTCCACTCCAAACTCGCCTCCAACTCCTCCGGTGAACAAGCACACCTGTGTGCCGTCAGCTGCGGTACTTGATGTTGTTGTAGGCTCCTCCCCCTCGCCTAGTGTGGGCCAGTTAAAGAGACCGCCGTCTTCCTCCTCTTCATCCCGGGAGTAGCACTGCTCCATTGAACTCCTCCAATCGTTATGCTGCGGAGACAATAGGTGGGGGGTCACATAATGAATCCCCACATGGGGGTGAAGAGTTCCTGGGCTGCGTGGGTGATGGCCTCTCCACGTTACAGTGTATATATATATATATATATATCCACCACAAAAAGAGCCAATGTGAGGAAAGCCCCAGATACGTGATACTTCGTGATTCAATTCAAAGCAGCTGCAGGATTAGTAAAATAAAGGCTTCCATCACGTTTAAAAGTTCAAACCCCAGTTCCTCTATACATTTCTAAATTACCAAAACCCACCCGGTATAAAATGATGTATTGGTTTTTTAAACGTCATGATGTTTTTCAAAAAAGGTATTCTCTCCCGCAGTTTAATTCTAGAACTCCCCTAAGGAATGCTCTCATTTTCATGGGAATGAAAATTGGAGCAGATATTGCCTTTCAATGGGAACAGGCTGGGTTCTGTACTCTATCAGATTTTTTAAGAGAAGGGGTTTGGTTGTTACCAGGAGAGATGCAGCAATTACTTTCAGGGAATTTTATGTTATTAAGTTCCTATGTTTCGATTTTTAAAACACTGGGACACGTTGAGCCAAGAATTATTGATTCTCCTTGCCAGATGTGGGACGATTTGTTTTTGATTCCCCAGATGAGGAAGCCAGGAGCATGGGAATGTTGTTTAGCTCAACATATTGAATTAGATCTCAGTACAAAAGCCATCAAAAAATGGCAGGAACAAGAAAATCATGTTCTTACTATGAATACCTGGAAAAGTATAAATAAGATGAATTTTAGTGTTCTTCGAGGATCTAATTGGAGGAAAATGTTTTTTTTCAGTAAATGGCTTCTATATCCTACTCCTGCCGTCTTCTCTAAAATGTATGTGAATGCTAGTGCCACCTGTTTCAGATGTCAGCAATATACTCCTGCTAATTGGTCTCACACTATAGCTCACTGTGTTAAAATTGTGCCTTTTTGGAATGACATTTTCATATATTTACAAAAGTATTGTGGGATTCAGATCGTTTACAACGTTAAATTAATACTCTATGGATATGATTCTGATCTTAGATTGTTAGAACAAATGGTTAAATTATTATTTATTGTGATGGCAGTAGCAAGGTCTCTGGTGCTCCAGAATTGGAAATGAATACAAGCTCCTTCGTTTAATACCTGGCTTCAGAAAATGAGAAATGTTAGAATAAGTGAATTTCGTTATGCACAGCGAATTGATGGGACAAGGAAATTTGACAAAATTTGGAAATTGTATTTTGAGTAATATTGGACATTGTATTCTGTAAACTATGATTTTGTACTCTTTGGTTGCCAATATATGTATTTTCTTTCTATTAACTGAAATTATGGTACAAGAACTTCAATAATAAAACTTTTTTTTTTAAACGTTTAAAAGTTCAAACCAGACGCGTTTCAGGAACGTAAGTTACCTTCCTCAGTGGCGTGACTTGCTGCAAACATCGGTCTGAATGTCCTGCACTCGTTAAATAAGAGCACCTTCCTCAGTGGGTGTGGTCAGCCCTCTGGCCTTCTGGTACTCGTAGTGTCAGTGAGCAGTGTTCCTCAAGTGAGTAGATCCGACGTGCAAAAATAATGCCAGTGCTACCTCATTGGGTTGATGAACAACTAGTATCTCCATTTGCTGCTATTTCATAGCTGCCTTGTCACAACACCGCCTCCAGTGTATTAGATGAGGTTCTGTGACCCCATCGCGGGCCTGCTGCGCAGTGAGCTTTCCTCGCGACTGGGCTTCAGCGGCATATATCCACCACAAAAAGAGCCAGTGTGAGGAAAGCCCCAGGTACGTGATACTTCGTGATTTAATTCAAAGCAGCAGCAGGAATAGTAAAATAAAGGCTTCCATCACGTTTAAAAGTTCAAACCAGACGTGTTTCAGGAACATAAGTTCCCTTCCTCAGTGGCGTGACTTGCTGCAAACATCGGTCTGAATGTCCTGACTCTTTAAATAAGAGCACCTGCCTCAGTGAGTGTGGCCGGCCCTCTGGCCTTCTGGTACTCGTAGTGTCAGTGAGCAGTGTTCCTCAAGTGAGTAGATCCGACGTGCAAAAATAATGCCAGTGTTACCTCAGTGGGTTGATAAACAGCTAGTATCTCCATTCGCTGCTGTTTCATAGCTGCCTTGTCACAACACCGCCTCCCGTTTATTAGATGAAGTTCTGTGACCCCATTACGGGCCTGCTGCGTAGTGAGCTTTCCTCGCGACTGGGCTTCAGCCGCATATACGTCTGGTTTGAACTTTTAAACGTGATGGAAGCCTTTATTTTACTATTCCTGCAGCTGCTTTGAATTGAATCACGAAGTATCACGTATCTGGGGCTTTCCTCACAATGGCTCTTTTTGTGGTGGATATATATATATATATATATATATATATATATATATATATATATATATATATATATATATATATATATATATATATATATATATATATATAATGTCCCTACTCCGAACCACCAGCCGTAGCTCCACAATGCCGCGGGTGCTTGCTCAACGCACGGTGGAGTGCGTAAACAATTTTCCAACACTTGGTCACAGATCCAAAATGAACCAATTCCAATTGAGCGCACTCTGAGCCATTTACAATGTCCAAATCGCCGTATTTATTTTGATGCTGCAGTCAAGTTAACAATCGCGTTTCGGCGTTGCCGCCTTCGTCATTGTTAACATATAAAGTGAATTTGTGTTTAAATAAAGCAGTGCTGTACAAAATCTCGTGTGCATAGAAAGTGACTGTGTTTTTCATTGACAGAGAGAAAGAAACTGAAAATCACCTCGATTTTGGCGACCATTTTGTAAAGGTCACATCGCGTGATACAACTTATCAAACAAACAATTAATTAATTATTTTTGTATCCAGTTTCACCTATTTTTTGTGAAAAAGCATATGTACATAACATTTGTATCAATTTTGAAAATTTCATTAAACATTTGTAAGTTTCGTCACTACAAATCACTTCGCATTTCTGGCGTTTAGTGCAAATTAATACACTTCAAATCTGATCATGGCCACTCTATTTATGCTTTGATCAGCTACTTTGCCATTGTCTCACTACATTATATGTACACATATTTACAACTATAGCAGCGAGTTATCTTATATTCAATTCCGATATTGGATAGATAGAAAGATACTGCGCTGAATGGGCATATATTTTGTCGTGTGGATAGATGGAAGCAGGGAGGGGAACAGATATAGTGGACAAAAGAAAAGGGAAACCTCATGAGCATTCTTATCAATATGCCTTCTGTCTAGGCTCAGTTAAAAATCTTATCATGAGAACAGAACAAAACTATATGTTCTCTCTTACATAAGTGGCTACTCTATGTGAACCCACATCTCTTCTTCATTATTTAGCTCTCTTGGTATTTTAGTTTGTAGTTTGATGATATCATTCGATTCTAGTGTGCGTAACTTCCTTACCCAATCTCCTCCCCTTACTGATTTAACAATCTGATCGAGGATGAAGAATGTGAGTAGGTTGCTGTTACTTTCATGTTCTTTTTCAAAGTGACGAGCAACTGGGTAATTGGGATCTTTATTATTAATAGCCCTGAGATGCTCGAGAATTCTTTTTTTGTGGGTGAATTGTACTCCCCACATATTGCTTTCCACAGGTTCAAACAAGACAATGGACTGTGTAGTCTGAATTACAATTGAGCAATTTGGAGATGGGGGTTTGGCCTTATTTCCTGGTATGAGGTACTCTTTTACTTTATGGCTGTTTTTACATGCCTTAGATTTCATACAAGGATAAAAACCTTGATTGGTGCCACTTTTTTCTTTTTTGATTCATAATGACTGTTCACTAGATGATCTATAAGTGAGTTGCCCTTTCTGTTTGTCACTAGCGGATTTTCTGAAATTAGTTTTCCAACCACATTGTCTGATTGGAGAATCTTCCAATTTCTTTTAAGAATTTGGAAGACTTCTGAGGACTTTTCTGTGTAGTTGGTAATCATTCTTACTTTCTGATCTTGGTTTCTAGGTTTATCTACCAACAGTTGACTTCTTTCTGTTGCTTTGCATTTATTTTCAGTTTGTTCCAAGATACCTCTGTGGTAGCCACTTTGTTGGAATCTTTTTTTAGATTGCGATATCGCTTTTTCACATTCCTGCTGGGTGAAGCAGTTACGCTTCATCCTGAGGAATTCTCCCAAGGTGATGTTATTAACTACACTCCTTGGGTGGCAGCTACCTGCATGCAGGATTGTATTCCCTGTTGTAGGTTTTTGAAAGAGAGCAGTTTCTAAGTTGTTTTCTTCTACATAAACCCTCAGGTCTAGATAGAATACCTCCTTGTTGCTGATACAGCTAGTGAATTCAAGATTACATTAATTGACATTCAAAGCCTGAATATATTCTCCTGCTTCGCTCTGTGACCCCTGCCACAGGATGAAAATATCATCGATGTAGCGGGTCCACAGAACAATTTTGTCCATCCATTTTTCATTGGTACCTGCCAGGCCACGTGCTTCTCCCACCAGCCCACAAACAAGTTCGCATAGCTGGGGACGAAGCACGTGCCCATCGCGGTACCCTGTTTTTGTAAATATAATTGTCCTGAAAATGTAAAGATGTTATTGTTCAGGCAGAACCTACAATCATAAAACCCTCTGACAAGGGTGGGAATGTAGTGATTCTCAACAAACTGCAATATGAGGATGAAGCACTATCCCAATTGAAGAAAAAAGTACACTACATCCCAATCAGTAGACAACAATATCTCAAGAGCATCTCCAATTTCACCAATTTAATCACAAAATGGAGAGATGAAGGGATATTAGACCAGGAGGACTGGAAGTATTTGAAATGTGACCATTCCGAATTAGCAATGTTCTACCACCTTCCAAAGGTGCACAAGAGCAAAGTATGACCACCAGGACGGCCAATTGTGTCGCCAAAAAACATCCTACTGGAGAATACCTCTACATATATTGATCATTTTATTTCCACCTCCATTAAAGATTTGAGCTCCTATCTACGGGACACTAAAGATTTCCTAAGAATCGTTGAAGGAACAAGATGGGAGGAGGACATGCTACTAATAACTCTTAACATTTCAAGCTTATACACCTCCATAAGACACGAAGATGGTCTACGAGCAATGAGCTTCTTTTTAGAGAAAAGAGCACTCAAGTATCGGACACACAATCAGATGCTCATAGAACTGACCAGGTTCTGCCTGAACAATAACATCTTTATATTTTCAGGACAATTATATTTACAAAAACAGGGTACCACGATGGGCACCTGCTTCACCCCCAGCTACGCGAACTTGTTCGTGGGCTGGTGGGAGAAGCACGTCCATCCATGAAACATGATGGACAAAATCGCTCTGTGGACCCGCTACATCGATGATATTTTCATCCTGTGGCGGGGCTCACAGAGCGAAGCTGAAGAATATATTCAGACTTTGAATGTTGATGGATGTAATCTTGAATTCACTAGCTGTATCAGCAACAAGGAGGTATTTTATCTAGACTTGAGGGTATATGTAGAAGAAAACAACTTAGAAACCGCTCTCTTTCGAAAACCTACAGCAGGGAATACAATCCTGCATGCAGGAAGCTGCCACCCAAGGAGTGTAGTTAATAACATCCCCTTGGGAGAATTCCTCAGAATGAAGCGTAACTGCTCCACCCAGCAGGAATGTGAAAAAGCGATATCGCAATCTAAAAAGAGATTCCAACAAAGAGGCTACTGCAGAGGTATCTTGGAACACGCTGCTGTAGTTGTAAATAAGTGTAAATATGTGTACATATAATGTAGTGAGACAATGGCATAGTAGCTGATCACAGCATAAATAGAGTAGCCATGATCAGATTTGAAGTCTATTAATTTGCACTAAACGCCAGAAATGCGAAGTGATTTGTAGTGACCAAACTTACAAATGTTTAATGAAATTTTCAAAATTGAAACAAATGTTATGTACATATGCTTTTTCACGAAAAATAGGTGAAACTGGATACAAAAATAATTAAAGAATTGTTTGTTTGATAAGTTGTATCAAACGATGTGCAATTTGACCTTTACAAAATGGCCGCCAAAAACAAGGTGATTTTCAGTTCCTTTTATCTCTGTCAATGAAAAACACACGGTCACTTTCTATGCACACAAGATTTTGTACAGCAGTGCTTTATTTAAACACACAAATTCACTTTATATGTTAACACTGACAAAGGCGGCCACGCGTTTGTTAACTTGACTGCAGCATCAAAATAAATATGGCGATTTGGACATCGTAAATGACTCAGAGTGCGCTTTATTGGAATTAGTTCATTTTGGATCAGTGACCAAGTGTTGGAAAAAATATAAGTATATATAATTGAATGTTGTTCATTTGACACCTGGGAAAGCCTTTCTGTTCGAGAGCATTGCATAAATAAAACCCCAAGCCTTATTCTACAAAGACAGTCTTTGATGTGTTTCATTTTATAAAGTGAAACCCCTTTCTAGGTGGTGTTGTGTTATACGTATTGCTCCGTCGTGTTTGAGCCATCAAGTGCTATTCTGTATTATCTGACTGAGGGCGAAGCAAGACACCATCTCTCTGCCTCACTGTAAGCATTTAATGAACATCCCTGGGCCTCATCCTTGCTTTGCTTTCCTGCTATTTGTTCACTATAGAAGAATAGACACAGACAGACCGACACCGCCAGGAAAAGAAACAAGCGATGGGAAATATGTATCATGCTTAGTGGGTTGGTGGAGGTGGGGAGCTTGCCAAGGCAGGGCTGCGTGAGTATATGTGGCTACTGGAGTGATAATAGTGGTTTCATTTTAGAATGGGAGCATGTAGATCCTGGAGTGGCAGAAGTGCTCTCTGTCCTGAGGGCATGGGAATTCTGGAGTGATTGATGTGCTCTCTGTACCAGGAAGATGTGGTTGCTGGAGGGACAGAAGCGCTCTCTGTACCGGGAGGATGTGGATTCTGGACTGAAGAAGTGCTCTCTGTACTGAAGGCATGTGGATTCTGGAGTGGTAGAAGTGCTTCTTGTACTAGAGGCATGTGGATTCTGGAGTGACAAGTGCTCCCTGTACTGAGGCATGTGGATTCTGGAGTGACAGAATTGTTCCTTGTACTGGAGACATGTAGATTCTGGAGTGACAGAAGTGCTATCTGTACTGAGGCACTTGGATTCTTGAGTGACAGAAATGCTCTGTACTGAGGCACGTGGATGCTGGAGTGACAGACGTGCTATCTGTACTGAGGCATGTGGATTCTGGAGTGACAGAAGTGCTCTCTGTACTGAGGCATGTGAATGTTGGAGTGGCAGGAGCGCTCCCTGACATGAAGCACGTGGATTCTGGAGTGACAGAAGTGATCTCTGTACTGAGGCATGCGGATTCTGGAGTGACAGAAGTGCTCCTTGTACTGGAGACATGTGGACTCTGGAGTGACAGAGGTGCTCTCTGTACTGGAGGAATGTGGATTCTGGAGTGACAGAAGTGGTCTGTATTGGAGACATGCGGATTCTGGAGTGACAATGCTCTTTATACCGGAGGAATATGGATTCTAAAGTGACATGTGGATTCTGGAGTGACAGAGGTGCTCTCTGTACTGGAGGCATGTGGATGCTGGGATGACAGAAGTGCGCTCTATACTGGAGGCACATAGATTCTGGAGTGACAGAAGTGCTCTCTGTTCTGAGGCACATGGATTCTGGAGTGACAGAAGTGCTCTCTGTACTGAGGCACGTAGATTCTGGAGTGACAGAAGTGCTCTTTGTACTGAGGCGCGTGGATGCTGAAGTGGCAGAAGTACTATCTGTACTGAGCCATGTGGATTCCGGAGTTATAGAAGTGCTCTCTGTACTGAGGCATGTGGATTCTGGAGTGACAGAAGTGCTCTTTGTACTGAGGCATGTGGATTTTGGAGTGATAGAAGTGCTCTCTGTACTTGAGGGATGTGGTTGATGGGATTGGAAATAGTGCTTTACATGCTGGGGTCATGTGGATCTTGAAATGCCAATGATGCTTCACATGGATGGTGTGTGGTTAGTGGAATAGCAATAATACTTTATGTATTGGAAGGGTGGCTGTAGGAATAGTAATGGTGTTTCACATCCGACAGGCTGATAAAGGGCATTACTGGCGAAGCAATAGAGGCTTACACACCAGGGACATGTGAATACTGGTATGTCAATGCTGCTTCCTGGAGATATTTACACAATGGAATGGCAGCAGTGCTTTACCTGTTGGATGTCCATGGATAATGGAAAGACAAACATGTTCTACATATTAGTGAGCATACATATACTAGAATGGCTATGGCATGTTACATACTGTGGACATGTATGTTTATGTCCAGAAGCAATGAGGCAACAGGAATGAAGGCAGATGCATTCATATTCTGACTGAGAGCTGACCCTGTGCCATCAGTAGCATGAGGACAGTCAGTAACCTGCTCCAGTCCCTCCACCATGAGTAGCAATCTTGAGACTGCTTGAAGGGGTCCACTAGTGCACTCATCGCAGACCTCTTCGGTGCTAGATTCCCAGGTCTCATCTAGAAGCAGAGAGATGCTTCCTTCCCATCCCCACCACCCAGCAGCAGAAATAATTCTCAGAGACAAACTAAGGAGTTTTCCATGTTTTATTTCAAGTCACCAATTGTCCATTTAGCTGTGCCATTTCTCACCAGGGCAGACTGCTTGCTCTCGTTTAATAATTTCAGCACGAGGGGTTGGACCACACGTCAAGGAATCTCGTTATCAACCTGTAGAGAAACACATACATGAGCTGGAAGTAGAGAAATGTTACAATGTAAAACCCTGGTGAGTGAGGGGACACCAAGAAAAAGAGCAATTCTCCTTTTCTGTTACTATATTCACTATTCCGACTCCAGTGAATGTTGTGAATAGGAATATAGGTATTGGCTAGGCTCCTGATCTCTGGCAACAGAGACCATTTGTGATTAAACAATGTAAAATCCCCATGGTAACTATTGGTCTATTAAATACGCAAGACCATTATTCCCACATGATATGTAAAGACTCGGTGTACAACAATTATCAATCTTTTTATTTATACAAAATTGTGAGACCATTGTAAGTCCTGTATTATTCCTTGGAAAAACATATATGGGGTAATAACATCACAGCATAAACAACATTAATAACAGTGATAGATGTTTTTCAGATACTGCATACAACAGGCAAAGCTGTATGTCCTATACATATGCTCCATATAGGAAGAAATATACAATAAATCATAAAGTGAACTGTATACAAATTCATAAAGATGATAATAAACAAAAAATCTAAAATACAATAAGCTTGAAGGTGCAGTTGAGTGGCTTTTAATTTAATGATGAATCTTCTTAGTATTTACGTGCATTTCGGTGAGAAAGGCACATTCATCAGGAGAGCCACAATAAATCCTGTGCCTAAGAATAAAAAAATGTACACTGAGTCTCAAAAAAAGCTAACACATAAGAAATGGTTAAAACCCTCTAACTACATCGATATAAACAAGCAAAGATATTAACGTGAGGAAAGAGAGATCGCCATCACCTGACCAAGTGCGTCTCCTGGTAGTTTGTGGTCAAAAAATGTATGGAGTTACCGTGAGATAGTAAGAGACATGACAAGAAAGAACATGAAGATAAAGCCCAGAATCATGATCTCATAGGAACCATGGGTAATGAAGTAAACTCAAGATCAAAGAGAAGCTTGCTTACCTAAAGCACAAAGATTGTGGTCAGAAAATGTACATCATACAAGTGCTGGGCGATTAAATGCTGTCAGCTGGGTGGGGAATGAGAAATGGGGATAATAAATGGCATTATAAGTATAAGTAGGGTGATAGCCAATGTCTAGGTTACTATTGCCATGATGTACAGGATTACTTTAGGGAATACACACCATATTAATCAACAAGGACAACGTACTCCATTTGACTCTAACCAAGGCAGGATGCAACCTTTGTTAGCCCAGCCTGGCAACCGCAGATGCAGTCAGAAAACCTGCTTTCAGTCCCACTTCAGGGTCAATTTTCAAATCAAGTACTACCAGCTGAATAAACAACACATGTTGGAAACAAGAAATGGCCAGTTGGGGCCACGTAGTCCGAGTGCTCTGTCGCCCGTTTTATTCCTTAACTATGCTGAGCCACTATATGCAGCACCCGACTGCAGGCCCTGAAGCCGGATCGACAGCAGAGCCCATCCCGCTTGCTCCGGTGCATGAATCGTGCAAAATAAGGGAGTGATCTCCTTCTCACAGTTTCGGCCTACACGGGGTCCTGAGGCCAGGGCCCACAGCAGCGGAGCATCCCGCATAAGGGATCCAGCCAGCTCGCTCTCGCCCTGCGGTGGCGCCTCAGTGCTAGGCGCCGCCGCAACTTTTTGCCACTGGAGCAGCCTGAGATATCGCTGAAGACCTGGGAAGGCGGTACAATCAACGCAGGCACGCCGACACACCGGTGAGAGTGAGAGGGCTAGAGCTGCAGAAAATTGGAGAGCACCGGCCGTGAGACTCAAAATGGCGGCGGCGCGACTCGCATAGTGGAGCCTCTCACTCCACCTACCCCATTGCTGCCTCCTTGTGTGCCTACATTCTTTTGCGGCCCGAGGTGGGAACTGAAACCCAAAAAGCACGTCAGCTTGGCATTTGTTGCCCCGCTGCGGTGCCGCACATAGGAGCGTCGCTACGGTTCTGATCGCCGTTGGCACCTAGAGGGGCTCACTATAAGGACCAGCGGGGCGATCACAGCTCCGTAACCAAGGTACTGATCGTAATCTGAGGGGGCAACTGGTGGGAACTGGGGCGCGCCGGCCATGGAGCAGCTGGTGGCGGGAGCGCGTCCCTGACTGTGACGGACCCGCCTCTGCCTGCTCCGTAAACAAGCAGACTCCCCTTGCCATCTGTGTATTGAGGCCCATACAGAAGCCTGAAGCCGGGACCCGTGGCAACGGCTCTACCAACCGGCAGCCCCAGTCATCCTGTGGCTTCATGACGGTGGCTTCGAGACTCTGCGGCACTGTTGTGCGCCAGGCATAGCGGGAATGCATGAAGGGAGGGTCGCAAGACACAACATCAACAGCGGCAATTTCGACCTCTTCGAGGTGCACTGGCGCCATAAATCTGCACACCACTTTGAGGCCAACCGAGGTAGGCTGACTGTGGCATGGCTAAGGGTAGCGAGACTGCGAGACTGCTTCACTGGTGAGCTTTCTTTTTCTGTCTTTCCTATCGTTGTTCCCCCACGGACCCTCCTCTTAGAATCAGATGGTCCCCTGTGCCTTCTCCGCTTACTGGTGGGATCAAGAGCGTTCGGACTGTAACAGGTGATTCCAGTGCCCAGTGAGACTCACCCTGCGGGGCTCGGAGTTGCCTCTTGGATTGGGATCCTTTTGCACTATCTACCTGCTGTGGCTCTAACCTTGCGGTGAATGGGATAGGGTGCGAGACTCTCAGTACCACTCTCATTGCATCTATCCTGGAGCAGCGCACTTCTTCACCCTACCACCCCCGATAACTTGCCACTGGAACAGCCTGAGATATCGCTGAAGACCTGGGAAGGCCGTACAATCAACGCAG
The DNA here is from genome assembly GCF_964263255.1 of Lissotriton vulgaris. NCBI lineage: Eukaryota > Metazoa > Chordata > Amphibia > Caudata > Salamandridae > Lissotriton > Lissotriton vulgaris. The sequence goes on along the minus strand of NC_141695.1, from coordinate 120,836,660 downwards.
GCACGCCGACACACCGGTGAGAGTGAGAGGGCTAGAGCTGCAGAAAATTGGGGAGCACCGGCCGTGAGACTCAAAATGGCGGCGGCGCGACTCGCATAGTGGAGCCTCTCACTCCACCTACCCCATTGCTGCCTCCTTGTGTGCCTACATTCTTTTGCGGCCCGAGGTGGGAACTGAAACCCAAAAAGCACGTCAGCTTGGCATTTGTTGCCCCGCTGCGGTGCCGCACATAGGAGCGTCGCTACGGTTCTGATCGCCGTTGGCACCTAGAGGGGCTCACTATAAGGACCAGCGGGGCGATCACAGCTCCGTAACCAAGGTACTGATCGTAATCTGAGGGGGCAACTGGTGGGAACTGGGGCGCGCCGGCCATGGAGCAGCTGGTGGCGGGAGCGCGTCCCTGACTGTGACGGACCCGCCTCTGCCTGCTCCGTAAACAAGCAGACTCCCCTTGCCATCTGTGTATTGAGGCCCATACAGAAGCCTGAAGCCGGGACCCGTGGCAACGGCTCTACCAACCGGCAGCCCCAGTCATCCTGTGGCTTCATGACGGTGGCTTCGAGACTCTGCGGCACTGTTGTGCGCCAGGCATAGCGGGAGTGCATGAAGGGAGGGTCGCAAGACACAACATCAACAGCGGCAATTTCGACCTCTTCGAGGTGCACTGGCGCCATAAATCTGCACACCACTTTGAGGCCAACCGAGGTAGGCTGACTGTGGCATGGCTAAGGGTAGCGAGACTACGAGACTGCTTCACTGGTGAGCTTTCTTTTTCTGTCTTTCCTATCGTTGTTCCCCCACGGACCCTCCTCTTAGAATCAGATGGTCCCCTGTGCCTTCTCCGCTTACTCGTGGGATCAAGAGCGTTCGGACTGTAACAGGTGATTCCAGTGCCCAGTGAGACTCACCCTGCGGGGCTCGGAGTTGCCTCTTGGATTGGGATCCTTTTGCACTATCTACCTGCTGTGGCTCTAACCTTGCGGTGAATGGGATAGGGTGCGAGACTCTCAGTACCACTCTCATTGCATCTATCCTGGAGCAGCGCACTTCTTCACCCTACCACCCCCGATAACTTGCGGCCATCTGTGACTCACCCTGGCTACCACAATGGAGCGCACTAAGGGGTCTGGGACCAGGGGACCGAAGCCAATCCAAACCAACAAGCTGGATCGGTACACAGTGCCCAAAGACTTGCAATGGGGCCACCCATCTGAGGAAACGGTGCAGGGGGCCCTGGGGAAGAGGACCCTAAGCTTTCCCTCAAAGATGTCATGGAGGCACATCACAGGTGTCAAGACCTCCCTGGACTCAGTGGCCATTGACATTAATCTTATTAGGGCCGACATGGGGAAACTTAATGAAAAGGTGAAGCAGGTGGAAATCACGACTACCAGCCTAGTGGGTGATGTCACACAGTTGCAAAGAGAGGTCCAGGAGCTTTAGGACTCCCGTAATCTCACAGACCTCAAGCTGGATGACTACGAAGGCCGACTTCACCGCAATAATCTCCGCATCATAGGACTTCCGGAGAAATCAGAGGGGCAATCTCCGGACCTGTTCGTTGAGGACCTCATCCTCAAGCACCTGCAACCCAAAGGCCTCAGTCAATTTTTCATGATCGAGCAGGCTCACAGGGTCCCGGGCGGCCGACCCAAACCAGGCCCTTCCCCGCGACCCATGCTGGCTCATGTCCTAAACTACCGGGACAGAGAGGTGATCCTCCAAAATTCCAGGGCCAGTGCCCCCCACCGGTACGAAAATTGCGATATCTCCTTTTTCCCGGACTTCACGCAAAGGGTGCAGAAGCAGAAGAGATCATTCCTGTCTGTCAAACGCGACCTGAGAGAAAGGGGCCTGAAATACTCGATGCTGTACCCAGCGCGCCTCCGAGTCGAGGCGGAGGGAAGAGCATGGTCCTTTGATCGTCCTGAGGCAGTTGCAGACTGGATTGGCTATCAAGGGACTAAAAACTCAACTGAGGGAGGAGCCGGGGGCCATGCGGACAGCTGACCGGCCTGAGGCGGAGTTTCGAACGATGGTCGAAACTCCACTTGATCGCTTTTTAGAGAAGTAAAGGGGACAATTGGCGCGGGACGGGCTGGGGAGGGGTGGTAACGGTATTTCATCTAAAAGGAACTGCTGACTTATCTATGGTCTTACGTTCAATATTCAATAAGGGTGGGACAGTGATGTAGCATAGGGCAGGACACGGAGCCCAGAGCTTTCCACCCCTGTTTTTTCTTCCTTGAATTTTTTGGGTGACAGGCACTCTGCTAGTTTTTTGATGGGCAGTTTTGAGCTCAGAGGGTAGGGCAGCGGGGTGCGGGGCTGTTGGGCTGGGGTATTTTCTTTAGTTGTTCTGTGTTTTTGTTTATCATTCTCGACATTACTTTGATGGTACAGTCACGGTCTGTGGGTGAGGCCGCCGCAGCGCTCTACCTGCAGTTCAATGGGTGTACAGCGTAACAAGGAAGTTAAAATCTTAAGTTGGAATGTTAACGGGTTGGGGGACAAAATTAAACGTAGCATAATATTGCAATATATCAAGAGATTGGCACCGGATATTGTACTGCTTCAAGAAACTCACCTCATTGGCAACACTTGTAAAGCTACGCATAGATGGTGATACTCGATGGTTGTGCATGCAGGCTTTGCGTACAATTCCAGAGGGGTGGGCATCATGCAAAAGAAGTCGTTCCCCCTGTCACCTACGTCCACCTACATGTACGACCGTGGCAGATATGTTGGTATTACGGGCACCTGGGAGAGCCAAACCATAACTTTCATGTCAGTATATGCACCTCCAGGCTTACAGGCCACAACATTTACTGATCTCAGCACAGTGCTGCTAGCGCTACCGGAAGGACACCTCGTGCTCAGCGGCGACTTCAACTCCATAATATTGGGCTCACTGGACAGACATCCCCTCCGCACAATCCCTCACACTGCACACTCCTTCTCTAGCTTCTTAGAAGCGATGGGGTTAATGGACGGTTGGAGAACGCACCACCCCGACAAGATCCAACACACTTTCCACTCTGGGGCCCACAACAGCCTTTCTCGTTTGGACTATATGGTGTTTCCATAGTCCAGTCGGCTTGTGATAAGTGCTTGAGTGACCGTCTTTCTTGTTTCGGTGGGGATCCATCGGAATATCTTTCTGAGCATACGTAAGATGTTAAAGCAAGATGATGTGATGGCGTTGACTTGTCTGGTCATCGAGAGGGACGAGTCTAGAATGAATCCCAGGTTGCGAGCATGGTCTGTTGGTTTGGGTGCGCTGCCCAGGGTTGGTGGCCACCATGAGTCGTCCCATGCGGAAGGGGATGATCCTAGGATGAGGACTTCCGTCTTGTCTGAGTTCAGTTTTAGGCGGCTGCTCTTCATCCACTCGGCTACTTCTTTCATCCCTTTGTGTAGGTTGGTTTTGGCGATGTTTGGGTCTTTGGTGAGGGAGAGGATCAGATGTGTGTCGTCAGCGTAAGAGAAGATGTTGAGGTTGTGTTGGCGTGCGATGGCTGCGTGGGGGCTCATGTAGTCTTTGACGAGGTTGGGGCTGAGTGATGATCCTTGTGGTACGCCGCAGATGACTTCGGTAGCCTTTGATTTGAAAGGGGGGAGGCGGACTCTCTGGGTTCTTCCGGCGAGGAACGAGATGATCCAATCCAATGCTTTTCCTTGTATCCTTGTATAGGCGTTGTACCAGGGTGCTATGACAGACCATGTCGAACGCTGCGGAGAGGTCCAGGAGGATGAGGGCAGCTGTTTCCCCGTTGTCGAGTACTGTTCGGATGTCATCCGTGGCTGCGATGAGGGCGGTCTCGGTGCTGTGTTTGGCTCGGAAGCCGGACTGTGAGAGGTCGAGGCAGTCGTTAAACTCGAGGAAAGCGGCAAGCTGACTGCTGACGGTCTTCTCTATGACTTTGGCGGGGAAGGGGAGGAGCGAGATGGGGCGGTAGTTCTTGAGTTCAGTGGGGTCTGCTGTAGGTCTCTTCAGGAGGGCACTGAATTTGGCATGTTTCCAGATTTCTCGGAGATGGGGTGCGATGGTGGAGTTGGCCTTGTTGAAAATGTGGTGGGGGCATGGGTCGGTTGGTGATCCGGAGTGGATGGAGTTCATCAAGCAGATGGTGTCTTCGGTACTGATCGGGTTCCAGGCGCAAAGCGTGGTGGTGGGGAGCTTCAATTCGGTGGTGGGGGGGGTGGACTGGTCGTTGAAGCTATTATGTATGTCAGCAATTTTGCTGTGGAAGAACGAGGCTGGAGAGTCGCAGAGGTCTTGAGAGGGAGTGATGTCGTTGGTGCCGGAGCAGGGATTGGTGAGCTCTTTGACAATGCTGAAAAGTTCCTTGCTTTTGTGGGCGTTGTTGTCGAGACGATCCTTGAATGCTGATTTTTTGGTGGATCGGATCAGCTGGTGGTGTTTGCGGGTGGCGTCCTTGAGGGCGGTCATGTTGTCTGTGGTTGGGTTTTTTCGCCAGGTTTTCTCGAGGGTGCGGCAGTTCTTTTTGGAGTTTTTGAGGTCGTCATTGAACCAGGGGGCTTTTTTGCTACCTGGCTTGTGATGGTTTTTCATGGGTGCTAATTCGTCAGCGCCATTTGTGATCCATTATGCGAGATTGATGGCTGCTTGATTTGGGTCCGATGCTTTTTGATTTAGCGATGTGGTGAGCTGGTCGGTGGTAATTTTGTTCCAGTTTCTGCGGGGTACTTGTTGTGTGTGGTGGTGGGTCGTGGTCTTTCTGAAGTTGAAGTGGACGCAGCTGTGGTCCGTCCAGTGGAGTCCTGTGGCGTGGTTGAAGGAGGCGTACTTGCTGGAGGAGAAGATTGGGTCGAGCGTGTGTCCGGCGGAGTGGGTGGGGGTGTTAACCAGTTGTTTGAGTCCGAGATTGGCGAGGTTGTCCAGAAGGGTGGAGGTGTTGCTGTCGTTGTTCTTTTCCAGGTGGAAGTTGAGGTCCCCTAAGAGAATGTAGTCCTCGGAGGGGAGGACGTGTGGGCTGATAAAGTCAGCGATGTCTTCGCTGAATTGTGTGCGGGGTCCTGGTGGTCTGTAGATGAGTGTACCTCTAACTCACCGCAAACATTGTGGGAAGCCTTTAAAACTGTGGTTCAAGGTGAGGCTCTCTCTCTCATAGCGGGATCAAAAAAGGACAAGGTAAAAGACATCACCGACGTAGAGCAGGAGGTTTATCGTCTCTAGCAAGTTTTCCATTCTGATCCTTCACCTGCCGTGCTTCATACCCTACGTCTCCGACAGGACAAATATAGGGCTCTAGTCACTGACTGTGCCAAACTACTGGGGCAGGACAGACTGGGCCGACTTTATGACAGGGAAGATAAGGCAGGAAAATGAATCGCCTGGTTGGACAAAAAGGAACATGCCAGTAGACTTGTCCCCGAACTAAGTGGTGCTGAGGGATCTCCCATAATAGATCCCCAAGACATAGTCGACCACTTTGCAACACACTTTCACACAGTCTACAGTCCGTCGCGCCATATACCGAGACAGACTCTGCCGAACTCCTATAAGATATCTCTCTCCCTCTGTTATCGGACGGTGACCGGGCATTTATGTATAGCGCCCTCACCGCTGACGAAATAGCAACAGCAATCCGAGCACTTCACTCTGGCAAGGCTCTTGGCCCAAACGGGATCCCGATCGAACTTTACAAGCTCCGTCCAGATAAGTTAGCCCCATACCTGAAATCTATGTTCGAAAACAGCCTAGAATGAGGGTCACTGCCCCTGGATCAAAGAATTGAAACCATTGTCGCAATTCATAAGGAAGGGAAACCCAAAACTGACTGCGGCTCCTACCGCCTATCTCATTGCTTAATGCAGAACCTAAAATCTTGGCCAAAGTGCTTGCAAACAGGCTGCTTAAGGTAATAAGCGGTCTGGTACACCCGGATCAATCGGGGTTTATGCCCAGAAGAAACACTGCCTTAAACCTGCGCAGACTCCATGGGGTATTGGGCAGGGTGCTGACTATCCGTGAAGATGCAGTCATTGTCTCCCTCGAAGCCACTATGGCTTTCGACACAATCGAATAGCCCTACCTTTTAGCTGTCCTCACAAAGTTGGGATTTGGACTGGGTTTTAGTCAGTACGTGCGCTTGCTGTACAGCTTCCCTATGGCACAGGTAGTCGTGTACAACAAAAAATCAGATACCTTTTTACTCAGCCGGGGGACCCGAAAGGGATGTCCCATCTCTCCCTTGTTATTCGCCTTGGCCCTCGAGCCCTTTGCAGCTTGGATTCATCGGGATGTGATGATCCGAGGTCTACGATGGTCGGCAGATTGGGAGGATCGTATCTCCTTAAATGCAGACCACATCCTCTCATATCTTGCGTCCGCCAAACAGTCCCTTATCGCTGTATTTGACATCTTGGCCATCTTTGGCAGATACTCCAGGTTTTGTATTAATTGGCAGAAATCTCTCCTATTTGTCCTATGTGGAGACCCCCTCCCCCCACGATACCCCGAAGCTGCCCCATACCAATAGTTTCAGAAGGCTTCAAATACATGGGTATATTCATCTCGCTTGATAGCTGACTCTGGTTTGCCTGCAACCTTGTTCCCTCGCTGCAAAGGCTCAAACGTGATATTACAAACTGGAAATCGCTTTCACTCTCTTTGTTGGGAAAGGCTGCCCTTTTTAAAATGATGTCCCTGCCCCGCTTCCTCTATGTCCTTCAGAACTTGGCCGACCCTGTCCCAAATTCGTACTTTAAAGAAATATATGGACTCCAGCGGGATCTTCTTTGGGATGGATGACCACGTATTGCGTTATCAAAACTTACGCTCAGTTGGTACGATGGGGGCATCGGAATGCCCGACATCAAGAAATACTATTGGGCAGCACATCTTACAGCAATAAACCATGGCACCTATGGGTGGCCTGATGACCCGGGGATCAATATGGACAGATGGATCCTTCCAAATAGAACCTACACCCGAGCCTTATACTATAAGCCAAACATGTACCCACTTACTGATCCCACCAACCACACAGTCAAGATCTGGCATTCAGCTACTAAATCGTTAGGCTGGACAGTAGACTGACTCTTGCCACTCCTCTGGGGGACTCCCAGAGGCTAGGTGACCTGGACAACTCCAAAGCATTCGATAAATGGGATCTAATCGGCATCTCCTACATCAGAGACCTTTGGGACAAAAATTACGTGAACACCTTCGACGCCCTGCAGCGTCAATACGCTATGGCAGAGTCGGAGCGTTTTCATTACCTGCAAATCCGACATGCACTACAAACAGTAATGCCCCGTGACTCCTCCCCTCCTGACTATTCCCAAACTAGAGGACAGATTACTTGACGACCACCAACCTGAAAAAACTATTTGCCTGACTTACAGGAAACTCATTAACAATTCTCTGATGTCCTTCCGAGAGAAATAGGTCGGAGACGGGATCAAATTAGATGACGAAAACTGGCAGACAGCAGTCTCCTCCCCCAAAACAGTTGCCATCCCTGCACGTCTCCGCCTAGTGTATCTAAAGATACTGCATAGAATTTACATTACGGGTCTCCACCTGATACACATGGGGGGTCCGACAGATGGGTTTTGCAGGCGGAGATGCACCCACACGGGCACGTTCATACACATCATATGGCACTGCGACCCAATCCAAGGGTATTGGCGCAAAATTCACGATGTAATGAGTGAAATACTGGCAATTGAAATTAAGCTGGAGGCCCCTAGATGCCTCCTCAACATCTGGGACCTATCAACCTCAATGCACACGCCATACAATGGGTCACACAGGGCTGCATGATTGCTAAGAGAAACATAGCTCAACTCTGGGGGGCGCCACATGCTCCTAAAATTGCGGATTGGAAGAAGGACCTCGAGTGTACGCAGCCCGGGGCTGTCCCCGAAAATGGTCTAAGGTTTGGGCTTCAAGGAATGAATATCATGGCAATATATGTACTCCTCCCTGTAACCCTAATTGTGATGATCCCCCCTCCCCGTGATTTCCATACATTATCCTACTGTATCTGTATGTATCTGGATTTCGCTGTCCACCCTGTTATTGACCTATATGTGAATTGTACCTCTATGTCGAGTATGTTTAATAAAAAGATTTAGAAACAAAAAAAGAAATGGCCAGTACTGGAGACAGGGAATTTGATACCCATTTTTAACTTATCCTCTGTGTTTCTAGACACTCTCTGTATGACTATATTGTCTAAAGGACTTTCTTTCATGCCTTACACAACTACCAACGTATTCAAACTTTATCAAGACATCTTGACATTCTTTCGTAAAATACGACGTAAAAAATTATTTTCAGGTAAAGAGAGACACAATCTGGCTCCTTTTAATCTGTCTGGCCTATCCAAGCTATCTTTTCATGTCTCTTACTATCTCACAGTAACTCCATACATTTTTTGTCCATGAACTAGCCAGAGACGCACTTGGTCTGGTGATGACGATCTCTCTTCCCTCACGTTAATATCTGTGCTTGTTTGTATCTATGCAGCTAGAGGGTTTTAACCATTTCTTATGTGTTAGCTTTTATTGACACTCAGTGTACATTTTTTTATTCTATGGCAGAAACACACGTAGATACTATGAAGATTCATCATTAATTAAAAGCCACTCAACTGCACCTTCAAGTTTATTGTATTTATGATGTTTTGTTTATTATTATCTTCATAAATTTGTATTCAGTTCCCTTTATGATTGATTGTGCATTTCTTCCTTTATGGACCATATGTATAGAACACACAGCTTTGCCTGTTGTATGCAGTATCTGAAAAACATCTATCACTGTTATTGTTGTTTATGCTGTGATGTTGTTACCCCATATATGTTTTTTCCAAGGAATAATATATAACTCACAATGGTCTTTTTAAACAAATTTGTATGAATAAAAATATTTTTTTACTGATAATTGTTGTACACTGAGTCTTTACATTACATATCATGTGGGAATAATGGTCTTGTATATTTAATAGACCAATAGTTGCCTAGGTGATTTTTCTTCATTAGATGTAGAGAAATGATAACATGTTCTTTCTACAGCTAAAGGCGTCAGAGACACAAGGCATGCACCGTTTAAGAGTGTCTGTCACGAGACTTGTGCAGAGATATGGAGGATGTTACTTCCTTTCCTGAAGGGATCGGGGATTCGCACTGAGGTGCAGAGCATGTCACTACTATGGCTAGAGGGTCGCAAAGGTACAGAGCATGTCACTACTATCGATAGAGGGTCGCAAAGGTGCAGAGCATGTCACTTCTATGACTAGAGGGTCACACGGGTACAGAGCATGTCACTACTATGACAAGATGGTTGCAGAGGTACAGAGCATGTCACTACTAGGGCTAGAGGGTCGCAAAGGTTCAGAGCATGTCACTACTATCGCTAGAGGGTCGCAAAGGTGCAGAGCATGTCACTTCTATGACTAGAGGGTCTCAAGGGTACAGAGCATGTCACTACTATGACAAGATGGTTGCAGAGGTACAGAGCATGTCACTAGTATGGCTAGAGGGTCGCAAAGGTACAGAGCATGTCAGCACTATGACTATAGGGTCGTAAAGGTACAGAGCATGTCACTACTATCGATAGAGGGTCGCAAAGGTGCAGAGCATGTCACTTCTATGACTAGAGGGTCACAAGGATACAGAGCATGTCACTACTATGACAAGATGGTTGCAGAGGTACAGAGCATGTCACTAGTATGGCTAGAGGGTCGCAAAGGTACAGAGCATGTCAGCACTATGACTATAGGGTCGTAAAGGTACAGAGCATGTCACTACTATCGATAGAGGGTGGCAAAGGTACAGAGCATGTCACTACTATGACACGATGGTTGCAGAAGTACAGAGCATGTCACTTCTATGACTAGAGGGTCACAAGGATACAGAGCATGTCACAACTATGACAAGATGGTTGCAGAGGTACAGAGCATGTCCCTACTATGGCTAGAGGGTGGCAAAGGTACAGAGCATGTCACTACTATGACACGATGGTTGCAGAAGTACAGAGCATGTCACTACTATGGCTAGAGGGTCACAAGGGTACACAGCATGTCACTACTATGACAAGATGGTTGCAGAGGTACATAGCATGTCCCTACTATGGCTAGAGGGTGGCAAAGGTACAGAGCATGTCACTACTAAGGGCTAGAGGGTCACAAGGGTACAGAGCATGTCACTACTATGGCTAGAGGGTCGCAAAGGTACAGAGCATGTCACTACTAGGGCTTGAGGGTCAGAGAGGTACAGAGCAGGTCACTACTACGACTAGAAGGTCACAGAGGGTCGTAGGGATGCAAAGCATGGCACTGCTACATCTAGAAGGCCGAAGAGGTACAGAACATGTCACTGCTATGGATAGACGGTCATAGAGGTACACAACATGTAACTTCTACGACTAGAGGGTCACAGAGGTACAGAACATGTCACTACTGTGTCTAGAGTGAATCTGGGCAATAGCTCGCTTACTCTTACTGACGGCCCCCATCGCTGGCACATCTCTCCGGAGGTAGCTGTGCGCTTTGCACATACTGATATTATTATTATGATTAGGGATGCAGAACATGTCACTGCTACGTCTAGAGGGCCGCAGAAGTACAGGACATGTCACTACTATGACTAGAGGGTCGCAGAGGTACAGAACATATCACTACTACGACTAGATTGTCGCAGAAGTACAGAGCCTGTCACTACTATGGCTAGAGGTTAGCTGCGGTACAGAACGTGTCACTACTATGGCTAGAGGGTTGCAGAGTACAGAGCATGTCACTACAATGGCAAGAGGGTTGCGTGTCAGTGTATCATAGTTGGAAATATTGTCTGACATATATGTTGTCAAATGGGGTGTAGACTTTCTATTATTAACTCCAATGTTTAGGACGCAATATTGATGTCAGACAATATTCTATCATATTTTCATACACCATCTACCTAGACGATTCAGAAGATGGTCACAGGATACATAGCCTGCCGCCTCTTGGGACTGGTTTAATGATACAGAATCTGTAACAAATAGTAGAGATGGGGACTGGCACTGCAGCACAGTGCCCCTGCTAGGGCTGGTTGGTACAGGGATACAGAACCTGACAACTTTAGGAAAGGATGACTTAAGAGACTGGCACAGGGAATCAGAGCCCATCACTTTTAGGCATGGATGGCTCTGGCCCATGGATACAAAACTTGTTGCCTGTAGGCATGTAATGTAATTTGTAGAGCGTTGCTTGTCACCCTGGAGGGTGTCCAGGCACATGCATGGCTCCAGAGGTTAGCACAGCTGTAGAGCCACTTCTGTAGTTGACTGGGTGCTTGATGCTTGCAGACACTGCTCCCTCACCTGTAGCCGGTGGTAGACCCAGTCCAGCAGCACAGTGAGGTTGGCATAGACCCCTGGCCGATTGGGCCTGCCACAGCCTTCTCCCCAGCTCACGATGCCCACCTGCCACCACAGCCCATCCTCCTGGCACACAAGGGGTCCGCCAGAATCACCCTACAAAAAAAGAAATGAAGTATGTCACTCAGATAACGAGAATGTCAGGGGCCCTGATTACAAGCTGTGTGAGTAGGGCAGGACATTTAACTCACTCAGTAAATACCATAATCACATTTCTCTGATTTATAATCCCCCCTGAGTCTTCTGTGTGCACATATCAGCCCTTGGCGTCCAGCTCATAATGAGAGCCTTACCTGCTGGGAATGCTAACAGAAACTTCTATAGTATTGACATTGTGAAGTGGCAGCAGAGGGATAGTTCCAGACACTGGGGCAGACGTTGGTGCTTTCAACAAAGAAGCCATTACTGTGAAGTGCCTGAGGCTCAGCGGAGAACAAATGGTATGAGGATTCTTGACTGAAGGGGAATGGGACGTAGCTCCTTAAGTGGCCTCGGAAAGCCTTCAGCACTAAACCTTTTAAACAGTCGGCAGCTTTTTGAAAAAATGGTATAAGCAGGCGTTTTTTTCCTACATAAGGGATTGCTTTTTCCTTGATTCCATCATCATCGCCCTCACTTTCCCAGTTCAACTTGAGAACAGTTTGTAGATCTCACAAGCTGGGGTGTGATGGTCTTGTACAGACTTCATGGGAGTCTTCTTAAGAGCGCTTGCTGCCTGCCTCTTTAAAATGAGACCTTTTCCTTTTCTAATGCAGTTATTGCATTGTGTATGGCCTATCTCACACTGATAATAAACAATGCATTTACGTCCAGATCTTTGTACTGGGGGTGAATGTTTGACCTTGTTGAGCAATCTGTCAATCAATTGTTTTTTCTTTGTATTTGTTACCCCAAGTGGGATGGGTATGCCCAGAAGTGAGTCCAATGCCAGCCATCGCACCGGAGTCAAGCAAACCCAACTGATGAGGGGTGATACCCTGAAACCGGTCTCTAGGTTCTTGTTTCCGTTCCAGGGAGGACCTGGCCTGGCAGTTTGGGCTGGACTGTTCCCATGAGGAACAGGGTCAAGACTGATTTTCATATGGCTGGAAACAAACTGGAATGGCGTGGCAAGCAAAGGAAACAGTGGCTTTAGGCCCAGATATTTGTACTGGAGGTCAATGTTTGACATTGTCCAGGATTCCATCCATCAATTGTTCTTTTTGCAGCTTATACTCTCCCTCTCTGACAAGACGCCAAACACTCTGTCCAATTTCCCCATCTGCATGACCAAAATCGCCAGATGGATGAAAATCAACTGCCTCTAGAACAGAAGTAGTTATCTTCCGCAAAGACACCTCACTCTGGGACTCCATGTAGAGGCCTACTGAACTCAGACCCACAACCCTCCAGGCAAGCCACGCAAAAAATACTTTGGAATAGCAGTCAACAACCAAAACACCATGATTGGACAAGTGAGCGCATGCGCGCATTCTCAGTCTCCTGCTTCCACACACACAAGATGCTCAAGACCTTCAAATGGCTCCCCACAAAAGTTGCATAACCTCCTACAATGACCTGCCCCAGTGCATCAGAGCCTCCTCCTCCATTCATGAATTCCTCAAGAAACTAAAGACATGGCTCTCACCTAGACTTGACCCTGGCTCAGACCATACAGCTCCTGTTTCAGCATCAGAATATCCTCCCGGGTGAGTTGAGCACGATACAGACACACATGATATAGCAAAACATAACATAATATTGTAACCAGAAAATAATTACGGGTGTCATTACTGGGGTGGAGCTATCAATGGTTCAGCAGGTGCAGTGGCACCTGCACCTAGGGCTGTGAGGGGCCCTCTGCACCCCAATTATATATACTTTTAATATCCTCCAATGAGTAAATGAGTGTCATTTGCCATGCTTGCATTAAACCCATGATACCATTGTTTCGCCACTGCTCGATACAGTGTTTAATAGAAACAATCTTAGACACAAACCTTTGTAACAAAGGGTATAGTAACAAAATATTTTATATTTAAATTTGGCAAGTAGAGAAGCAACTCCTTGTAGGATTCCCTCAGGATAATATGTGATGAAGAAACAAACTAATTTGTTAGTTATGGGTTGAGCTACTGCGTTAGCAGAACAAACATAGGTGGGTGAAAACAAGCCCTACTGCTTATAGACAGAAGTTTTGTGGCAGTTTAGAATGTACTCATCTATTTTCACAAGGGAATCTCCAGCTGACACCAGGCACTATTCAAAAATATGTGAATCTATAATCCTGCAGTATTTCAGAATCAGGAGCACAAGACTGATATGGAGAGAAGTTAGGGCAGGAAGCGAAGGACTCACCTGGCAGGTGTCCACAGTGCCATCCAGGTACCCAGCGCACATCATGCGAGGGGTGATGGTGCCATCATAGTACCGCGATTGGTTGCACGTTACAGCATCGATCAACTGCAGTTTGGCTTCCCTGAGGACTGGAGAGACTTTTCCTGAAAAGAAAGAGAGCAGAAAGTATTACTTCACCACAGAGTAAGAGTTCCCTAATGGGGTTTGGGATGACACCTTGACCACCATGTGATGACTTTGGGGAGTGAAGGAACAGGGCTTCTTCTTATAATGTCTTCAAAGGCTTCAGTCTAAGATTGTGTTTACTGGAAAGCTAAGAGATGGATCACTGCCTGCCTAAAATGGAGCCAGACTGCTAAGAGAATACCAATGCCAAAAGAGTAACAACAGTCAGTCAGACTACTGAAAAAATGATTTTAAAAAATCACACTTCCCGGGTGATATTTGAGGAGAGTAACAAAGTTTTTATATATATATATATATATATATATATATATATATGTAATATTACCTTACCTACTGGCGGTCGTCAGCTACCAGTAGGTAGTTCTAGTTAGGACCTTGTTTCTCTTAAAAGCATTTTTTTCTTTCACAAAAAACTGGTTCGGTTGACGAATCTTCGTGAAATTTTCAAAACTAGTGAGGCGCTCTAGTCAGCTCTTATCTTGAATGTTTCGGGGGCATTCGGTAAGCGGGGGCTGAGAAAAAAGGGGGGGTCCCAAAACGTGTTTTCTCCATGTTAATTCCCATAGGAAACTTTAGACACGCCTACCGCCCGAACTGCTGAACGGAATTGCACCAAATTTGGCAAAAAGGTAGCCCTTGTTTCAGAAAGAACTATTTTTGTTAAATGGTGTAAATCCGTTCATTAGTTCCTGAGAAATTTAAAAAAAAGGTAAAAAAAAATGCATTTCCCATAGGAAACTTTAGACACGGCTACAGCTCGAACTGCTGAACAGAATTACACCACATTTGGCAAAAAGGTAGTGCCTGTTTCAGAAAGCACTCTTTTTTTTAAATGATGTAAATCCGTTCAGTAGTTGCTGAGAAAATCAAATAATAAAAGTTTCGATATATAGAGGCACAGAGGATCCGCGCACCATGCTGATCACGAGCTGCATTCTAATTGGCTGTCAACACTTCAAACCAGGACCCAGGCCAATGAAATAGGAAAAAAGGGGGGACACACAGCTCCCCTTCTTAAAAAAATAAATTTGAAAAAAAAGACCCGAGCTGAGTTGCAGAGTGGTGTAAAAAGAGGTGTGGCCTGGGCCACCTCTCTGTAACGCAGCGCAGTGGCGCTTACTGGAAGTACCTTGTGGGCTTGTTGGACCCCAGGGACCCTCAGGATTGAAGAGGAATTAATTCCCCAACTTCAGTTTCAGTAAGTCTTTATTTCGAAATAAAATTCATAAAAGACAATAAACAATTCATGAAATATTAATAAAACATCATGTCGGTAGAACATTTAAAAAGTTATTAAACAATTGATAAAGACTTTACAATAAAATGCCTTTGGACATTATCTATTATAAATCAGCATCAATATATAAAACCATCATAAAATGTTCAAATTCCTGGTGAGAATTATCCATGCCCAACCTAGGAACTTGGCCACACCGACCACAATAAACTCTGACAGGTTAGTACGAAAAAGCCTCAGGGCTTCAAGGTACCCCTTGCTATCCAGTCTACAACATAAGGGTTTAATCCATTTTAGGCGTGGGGCACGATAGGCTGGGCAGGCAAAAAAAAAGTGACCAATGCTCTCTAGATGACCTGGACACCAAGGACAACAATTATTTGAATTCACATTCCACTTAGCAGTAAAAGAGTTGATAGGGAGCGTCCCGACACGGAATTGATGATATCATTTCCGGTCGAGGGTTTTACAAATCACGTCCCAATATGGCTCAAGGGAAGGTGTCAGTTTATAAGTCAGAAAAAGACCTGTTAAATTAGTAAGTTCCGATTGGATGACTGTAGTTAATTTAACAGATGCCCAAAACTGGTCTTTAAAATCTTGTTTGGAGGGAAAGATGGAACCCCCCCGGATTAATCCAGAGCTGATGGAGACCCATTTCAAGCAAAACCTTTTTCACTTACCTAAGCCATGGGATTCCAGAAGCTCCCCACAAAGATTTAACCTCGTCTAATTCTTTGGCAAAAAGGCTAAGCTCCGGAGTCGTCCAGATCCGTCGCCATAATGCCACCAAGCGGAACCGGGCCATCTCATTTAAGGGTTTACAACCTAAGTCTAGCAACAGCGGTTTTATGGGTGTAGACTGAGGAAGGCCTACTAAATTTCGCAAGAACTTATTCTGTGCTTTGACCAGGAGGGATAAGTCTTTAAAACCCCAGATATCCGCACCGTACAAAGTGGCTGCATTTATCTTAGCTTCATAGATTTTTAATACAGGGGTGATTCGTTTAGTCAGGGATTTCTTTTGTTCCAGAAGCAAACAACCCGTGAGTCGTACAAATTTGAGGTATAATGCCTCAATCTGGGGTTTCCAATTTAGATGATAATCCAGAGTCACACCCAGATAAGTCATTGTCTTCACCTGTTCTTTCAGAACACCATTCAAGCTAACAGAGCTAGTGATTGGATTTTTATTACTGAAGACCATAAATTTGGTTTTATCAACATTAATCTGTAGGTCATTTACCCTGCAAAACTCTGCAAACCTATTCAGGGCTGTTTGTAACCCACTGTGAGTTTTAGAGAGAAGCAGAGTGTCGTCAGCAAAAATTAACATCGGGTATTTAGACCCGCCCAAAGATGGTGCATCTGTCTGGGATGTGGAAAAAAAATTGACTACCTGGTTGATGAACAGGAGAAAAAGAGTAGGGGCCAACACCCATCCCTGGCGCACCCCACGTGTCACCGGGAAGCTGTCGGTCACCTGTCCTTGTTTACCCCACCTAACTCTGGCAAAGTTGTCCTCGTGTAATCTCATAACTATGTCCAGAAGTTCTACGGGTAGGCCCATAAGTCTCAGTGAGTCCCACAATTTAGCTCTTGGAACCAAGTCGAAAGCCGACTTAAGGTCCACAAAAGCGGCATAAATTACCCCTCCACCCAACAGAACCACCTTCCAATATAACATTGTAAGACTAAAGACCTGGTCTATGGTGCTAGTGCCCAGTCTGAACCCAGCTTGCATGGGGGACAATATGTTTTCCAACTCGATCCACCCCTGTATTCTTGCCAGTACCATCCTAGCAACTATTTTTTGAAGTGAGTCTATCAGACTTATAGGGCGGTAATTTCCTGGGATTGAACAGTCCCCTTTTTTAAAAACAGGTAAGATCTCCGCCCCTTTCCAGGAGTCGGGGATCCTAGCCCCTGCTGCAATGGCGTTGGCCAACTTGGTTATGTACGGGACCCATACATCAAGATTCAATTAAAAGATCAGCTGGGATTGCATCCAGTCCAGGTGCTTTCCCTGACTGTACCGAACCAAGGGCATGCTCTGTCTCAGTGCATGAAAAGGTAAGCACTGCCCCATCGAAGGGAGTCAGATCTGCTGTATGCACCTGCTGTGTTTCATGTACTGCACTCATGTCTTTAAATTGGGCAGAATAGAAGACCACCCAATCTACTGCAGAAACATGGTTCACAGGTATTTGGGAATCGGGATTCCTGCCCCACTTTACAGTCTCCCAAAACTTTGTTTGGTTGGATGATTGGCACGCCACAAGGAGTTCTGCCCAATATTTATCATACCACTCCCTCTTAGCTGCCCACAATATTTGTTTATATGACGACCGGGCAATTTTAATGTCATTAATGTCCCTGGTTTTAAGTGCAGAAAGTAATTTACTATGTGCTACCCTACAACTCTTATTATACCACCTTTTGCGAGCATTATCTTTCTTTAACCTTAGTGGCTTAGTGAGCAACATTTTTAGTTCCCTAAAGCATTTCTCATGTAAATCGATTATTTGGGAGTTAACACCAGCGTGAGATGGAAGATCCGCCATGACGCCCATTGTTTGCTTTGCTACCTCCTCTATGTCTTTGATAAGGGGTGGGTCTGCAATGACCTTAGTCCATTTTACCTGTCTTCTGTCATTACACAGGATGACATCAGATGTTAAAACTGCTGTTGCAGAGGGTCCAACACCCGCACCGGGTATTCTGAGTCCCAATGAGAGAGGGTTATTATCACTCTCTGGCCGAACCACAACCTCCATATCAACCACGAAAGGCCAAAGATCTAGTTTGACTAGTACATAGTCTATCCGACTCATACTAACCCCATTATTAAAGGTAGGTTGACCAGACTGATCAGAGGGTGTGCGCCCATTCACTGCCCTCAACCCCCACTCCAAACAAAATCCTGTCCAGAGAAGTGCCGCCTCGGTTCCCCTGACACCCTTGCTTATGGTGAATGGCGGGATGTTCCAAACAGTATCCTCATCGACACCCGCATTCTCCACTAAATTAAGGATAGGTTCGAATGAACAATTTAAATCCCCTGCCACTAGGATAAAATTGTCACTACCTAATTCCCTCAAAAGCAAATCGAGGTCATTCAAGACTGGCTGTTTACGACCTCCTTGGCAGCCCCGGGAATAAATATTTATTAACACGAGACTCCGATCATTTCCCCTGTTGAGTTTGATACATAAGAGGTCCGGGTTGTTCACCAGAATTTCGGATGGTCGGTATCCCAGAGAGTGTCTAATCCACACCACCAATCCTCCAGAGGCTCTTCCCTTTAGGCCCTGGATAGCAGGTTTATAGTAATTTAAGTATCCTGCTCTAAATAACGGGGCTGTTGCCCAGCTCTCCTGCAGCACTACAATGTCAAAGGTGTCGATGTATTCGGCCCAATCTTCATTATCCAAACAACCCCTTAACCCTGCTATGTTCCAGGAGACCACTTTGAGCAACCCCACTTGGCTACAGGCAGGGTTAGTCTCTAGTAAGTTAACATCCGCCACCCTGGTTTCAGTAATCTTAAGGACAGGACTCAAACTCAGGCTCTGACTGGGACCTTCGGACAGACATACAGTGTCTTCACAATGTTCAGGTGAAATAGAGACAGAACTCACAGAAAGGGGAATATATTCAGGGTCATAAGCAGGTGCCTTTATCCTCGTAAGTCAGTCGACCTCATCTAAACATCCATACCAATTGAAAGTTGGGGCCCCTTCCCAACAACCATTGCGACCTTGCCATCCATCCAGTCGCCCACCCCGCACTGGGTTTCGAGCTAATGACCAATTCCCATCTTGATTTAAACTTGGCCACGGGGGGGGTAGAAGAAAGTAAGTGGTCTAACAACAATTGTAGAATTTTCACCTCGTGCATCCCAAGAGCATAAATGTTGTGCCGTGTGAGGATCTGCAAAGGAGACAACAATACAGTCACCAGGTATGGATTTAGAAGTTGGGCCTATCCAAGGGACCCTACGCACCATTAGGACATTACTTCTTAAATGATTAGGTAATTGTCTATTTGTATTAAGCCAGTGAATTACCTTATTTTTTAAAGACCAGAAGTTCTCCTGGGATTGTGTCTCCAATACAGGCACTCCAGCCAAGATCACGACATAGGGCCTTGCATCCGGGGGTAGATCTATAAAACCCCCGCGAAAATTATGTACATTTCGGGATCCCTGTGGGTATGTACGATGAGTCACAGTGTTATTTGGTCTAGGGGCAGCAACCTGCTTGGTAGGTGGCATACATTGAACGGGGCGGGGAGTGGGGGCAGTAGTTTGGGGAATAGTGGCTGTGGGATTATAAGCCTTTGTACGTGGTTTGGGTACTGGTTTGGGTGGGGACTGAACTGGTGGAGCTGCTACTGGTACCTGCGCAATATTCTCTTCTCCCAGTAAAATGTTTGGTTCCATTTGCTTAAGGCTAAGGCTAGCTAGTGTGACAATAGTCTTGTCCATTTCTAGCAGATGATTTTCTATGCGTGAGAGTCTGAGTTCAAGGGGAGATACAAGCTTTTTCAGGGTCTCCCATACTATTCTTAAAAAGTTTTCATCACTCCCCTCTAACTCGCACACGGGTCCTCCATTAATCCCCGCGACGAGATGTGAGCGAGCCTCATTGGCTAATATATCTAATTCAACTTTATCTGTGCTTGTACAGGGCTCTACATCACTGAGACTTAGGTCAGCTTGGGGCACATCTTCATCCACCCTGCTTAATACAGGGGGTCTTCTATTGTTAAAGAATTGTGCCCTTGCGATTTTGGCCTTCTTTTTAGCATAGGCTGATCTAGCAATGCTTTTTCTTTTTTGATTAACAACCCTATGATGATTGGGACTCACAACCACATGATTCTCCTCAGAATTTCTGTTGGGGATATTTAAATCTAGTACAGGGGGAAGAGACTTTGGCTCAGGATTGGGAGAAGTCGGGCCAGAGGTAATAGCTTGCACAGATGGAAAAGTGACTGTAGGATGATGAATAACTGCCTCTGTTGTTATTAACGGGTGCTCAGGAGTTTTGGCGGAGACAATTTTACCTAAGGATGACCTTTTTGACATGGCTAGGTCCTGGGATAGTCTAGCCGCGTCTAACTCGATAGAAACTCTATGTTGCATTTTGGTAATTTCATTATCAATGGCCATGTTGGTCTTTGTTAAAAAGTCATCAAGTGTCCATAAGGAGTTAAATAAAATAGAAGCATTAGTTTGATAAATTGACACTGGTAAACATCCAGAAATAGAATGAGTCCATATTAATGACCAGGAATCGTTTGGTAGAGATAAAGATAACTCATTATTCCAAAAAGTGGAAATTGTATCAACATTGGAACCTAAGGATACGGTAAGTTTCTTATAAAATACAGACACCGCTTTAGAGGATAAAGAAACAGTATTAACATAAAGCAAAAAATCAGCTGTCATTTTAGAAGGAATGCCATTTGGGAAAGAATCTAAAATAGAATTACAGAGAAATTGATATTTTAACAGATCAGATAAAGGCAGATTGAATTTTGATTGGAGTTGAGTAAATGGAATAAATGCCTCATCCAAGAAAACATCTCTAAAATAAAAAATACCTTTATCAATCCAGGAAGACCAAAAATAAATATTCCTATTTAATTTGATTAAGGCACTATGCCATAAGGACAAATGCCCTGTAGAAAGTAAAGGGGATTCAAAATTGGAGTCCAAATCATTAAATATTAATCTCGATGATTTGATTATGGAAGGGGAATGTACAATTTTAGATACAGGAGACATGGTTAACAAGGACAGTAAAGAAAAAGGTTTTACAAGGGAAGTCTCAATATGAAACCAGATTGGGGGATTAAGCAAAGGGGAAATATTAAACCATAATGAACTCTGTTTAAGGATAAATGCCTTATGATACAAAAAGAAATCAGGTAGGGCAAAACCAACTTGACATTTGGGAATTTTTAATTTTTTATAAGCAATACAGGGAGGTTTATTATTCCATAAAAATTTCGATAAAAGTTTGTCAATATCTTTATAAAATTTGAGTGGAAATTGAGTTGGGATCATAGCAAGAGAATAAAATATTTTAGGGGCAATAGTCATTTTAATAGATTCCATTCTCCCCCACCAGGAAAGATGAAGGGAGGACCATTTGGATGTTTATTGCTTAATATACTCAAGAATGAACTCACAATTTAACTTCAAGGTAGCATGAAGGGATGATGAAAACAATATTCCAAGGTATTTCAATGTACTCTTTTGCCAAACAATATCTGGTGAGGGTAGCATATCAGGAGTACATAACATATTTAGTGGAAAAAATTCAGTTTTACTAACATTTAACTTATAACTTGACACAATGGAATATTTAGAAATAATATCAAGCAAAAACAGAGGAAACAGGATTACTAATAAATAACACATCATCAGCATACGCTAAAGTTTTAACAGTAATATCATTGATAGTAATTCCTTGAATGTTATCGCATTTTCGAATGTAATTAAGAAATGGTTCTATACCCAGCAAAAACAAAAGAGGGGAGAGGGGACAACCCTGACGAGTTCCTCTGAAAAGAGAAAATTGGTTAGAAATCTGGCCATTAATAAATAATCGAGCTGTGGGAGCATAGTATAAAGCAGAAATCATACGAATAAAGGATGGGCCAAAATTAAAAGATAACAAAGTTTTAAATAAAAACTGCCAATGGATTTTATCAAAAGCTTTTTCAGCATCTAATGCCATAACACCAGCAGGGCTAATGATAGTAGAACTTTGCTCAATAATATGTAATAACGTCCTCGTATTATTAGCAGAGTATCGATTTTTCATAAAACCAGATTGGTCGGGGTGGATAATTGAATGAAGGATAGGTGCTAACCTGGAAGCGATAATTTTAGCATATAGTTTACAATCCTGGTTAATCAAGGAAATGGGACGATAATTAGCAACAAGGGTAGGGTCTTTATCAGGTTTAGGAAGTACAACAATTAAGGCTTCAGAAAAAGAACCTGAAATGGTACCTGATGAAGAAAAATGAGAAAAATCTGGCACAAAAAAAGGTAAAAGATGATGTTGGAACTCTTTATAAAATTCGGCAGGGATACCATCCGGACCAGGGGATTTTTTCTTTGGAAGCGATTTAATGGCTGA
Source organism: Lissotriton vulgaris (assembly GCF_964263255.1). NCBI lineage: Eukaryota > Metazoa > Chordata > Amphibia > Caudata > Salamandridae > Lissotriton > Lissotriton vulgaris. Next base: position 120,814,348 of record NC_141695.1, on the reverse strand, counting down.
GAGAATTTCATCATTAGTAATAGGTAAATCCAACTTAAGTTTATCAGAGGAAGAAATGTGAGGTAAATCAGAATTTGTAAAAAGGAATCAATTATAGAGTCATCACAAAAATCTGGTTTATTATATAAAGTGGAGTAGAAATTCAAAAACTCATGAACAATCTCATTATGGGAAAAAGCAATTTTACCTTGAGGACATTTAATGGAGGTAATCTGTGTTTTGTCTCGTTTAATACGTAAATAATTAGCCAGAAGTCTACCAGACCTTTTGGTGTTAAAGCAAAATTTAGCATTGGATTTAGAGAGTTGAACCCCAGCTCTAGTACTGAGAATAGCATTAAATTCATACCTTAGCTTTTGTAACTTTAATTTATATTGGGGATCACTAGACGTAATAAATAAACGCTCAAAATGAGCTATTTGTTTCTCTAAAGATTTAAGATTTGCGTTTGTTTAAAGCTAAATTATTACCATCTAATTTATGTTGGCATTGTAATTTGCATCCTGGTTCTTTACGTCATATGTTATTTGATTGTCCAACTATTATGACATTTTGGGCTGAAGTATGGAATGTAATACTGAAAATTTTACCTATTTCTGATTTACCCTCTTATAATTTAGTTATATGTAAATCTGTTGCTTTGAGTGTACCCCTTGATGATAATGAAGCAAAATTATTTAATTTTTTGGTATCGGCTGCGTTAAAATCCATCACTTTTTGTTGGAAGGATGCTACTTCTCTTTCAGTCCATGCTTGGTGGTCTTGGATTATCTTTACAAGAAGAGGTGCTCAATTATCATTACAAGGTGTTCGTCATAATTCTTCACATTTTCAATCTTTTTGGTCTCCTATAGATTCATATGTACAGTTATAATTATTGTTGTTTTATTGCTAATATCTTATTGGTAACTCTACTTATCTAAGTATTTATGCTATGAAATGTGTATTTCCCTTTTCCCTTCTTTCCCTCCCCTTCCTTCCCCTTCTTATGTTTTCCTTTGAATGACAATTTATTCTTGCAATGTATTTTATTGATGAATGTATTTTTTTGAGATTGTTCTCTTTCGCTTCTTTGTAATTTAATGAATTCTTTCTTCACTTTTTTGTATGTATTTATGTACTTCTCCATTGCCAAAAATTCAATAAAATCTTACTGAATTGAAAAAGTCATCAAGTGTTCCGTTCGCCATTTTCCATCCCTTAGCGGTCTTACTGCGACTTCCTCGTGAACACATGGTATGTCTCTGACCCGATTGCAAGCAGGATATAATGGGCAATGAGAAAAGTTAAAAGGGAAAGGGCCCAGTCCAGTCCTTACCGTCCTCGAACGGCCTCAAACGGCCCGCTCTTTGCCCGGTCTTCGCCCCGAGCTGCGTCCCGCGCTGCGGGAGACCAGCCCCAATATATGGGGGTGGTTATGGCCAGAGGGCGGAGCAACAGGGAGAGCGGACCGGAAGTTGGGTGTCGGTCAGGCTGGGACTCCTGGGTAATGGAGTCCCCGCAACGCTCGCAGCCCCGTACCTGCCTCTGCCCGGGACCAATAGTTCAGAACACCCTCAATGACAGCCTCAATCTCCACGAGGCCAAGCGGCACCCGCGAAGCGGCACCCGCGAAGCGGCACCCGCGAAGCGGGTGCAGTGAGGTCCGATGTGCAAAGCTGTGCGATGTGCAAAGAAAGCAAGCAAGTCCTCCTCCCCTCAGCAAACGCTCTCCTCAGGTAGGATCCACAGAGACGCACCCGCCAAATAGCAGCAAGCAGGGGATTTTAATGCTCCTCAGGTGGCCAGAGGGCGGAGCAACAGGGAGAGCGGACCGGAAGTTGGGTGTCGGTCAGGCTGGGACTCCTGGGTAATGGAGTCCCTGCAACGCTCGCAGCCCCGTTACCTGCCTCTGCCCGGGACCAATAGTTCAGAACACCCTCGATGACAGCCTCAATCTCCACGAGGCGAAGCGTCACTCGCGAAGCGGGTGCGGCGAGGTCCGATGTGCAAAGCTGTGCGATGTGCAAAGAAAGCAAGCAAGTCCTCCTCCCCTCAGCAAACGCTCTCCTCAGGTAGGGTCCACAGAGACGTGCCCGCCAAATAGCAGCAAGTAGGGGATTTTAATGCTCCTCAGGTGGCCAGAGGGCGGAGCAACAGGGAGAGCGGACCGGAAGTTGGGTGTCGGTCAGGCTGGGACTCCTGGGTAATGGAGTCCCTGCAACGCTTGCAGCCCCGTTACCTGCCTCTGCCCGGGACCAATAGTTCAGAACACCCTCAATGACAGCCTCAATCTCCACGAGGCGAAGCGGCACCCGCGAAGCGGGTGCGGTGAGGTCCGATGTGCAAAGCTGTGCGATGTGCAAAGAAAGCAAGCAAGTCCTCCTCCCCTCAGCAAACGCTCTCCTCAGGTAGGGTCCACAGAGACGCGCCCGCCAAATAGCAGCAAGCAGGGGATTTTAATGCTCCTCAGGTGGCCAGAGGGCGGAGCAACAGGGAGAGCGGACCGGAAGTTGGGTGTCGGTCAGGCTGGGACTCCTGGGTAATGGAGTCCCTGCAACGTTCGCAGCCCCGTTACCTGCCTCTGCCCGGGACCAATAGTTCAGAACACCCTCGATGACAGCCTCAATCTCCAGGAGGCGAGGTCCGATGTGCAAAGCTGTGCGATGTGCAAAGAAAGCAAGCAAGTCCTCCTCCCCTCAGCAAACGCTCTCCTCAGGTAGGGTCCACAGAGACGCGCCAACTTAAAACGTGCCACAGGGCGTGTTTACACACATGTCACCTCAGGCCCATGCCCTTCCCTGCACTACTGTGCAAACGCGCCCTCTGGCGCGTTGTAAATTGGGGAATTAATTCCCCTTGAAGACTGCGGGTCCCTGGGGGACAACTAGCCCACCAGGTACATCCACTATGCGCCAGGGAGCTGCGTTGCAGAGAGTTGTTCAGAGGCCATGCCCCTTTTTACACCTCTCTGCAATGCAGCTCTGTGGCGCTCACTGGAGGTACCTGGTTAGCTAGTTGGACCCCAGGGACCGTCAGGATTCAAGGGGCCTTAATCTCCCAACTTAAAACACGCCACGGGCGCCATTGCACAGTGGTGAAGGAGGGGGTGGCCTGAGGTGACGTGTGCAAACACACTCTTTGGTACATTTTAAGTTAGGGAATTAATTCCTCTTCAATCCTGAGGGTCCCTGGGGCGAACAACCCCAACAGGTAGCTCCAGTAAGCGTCACTGTGCTGCGTTGCAGAGAGGTGGGCCAGACCACGCCCCTTTTTACACCTCTCTGCAATGCAGGTCTGTGGCACTTACTAGAGGTACCTGGTTGGCTAGTTGGACCCCAGGGACCGTCAGGATTCAAGGGGACTTAATCTCCCAACTTAAAACTGCCACAGGACGTGTTTGGACACGTGTCACCTCAGGCCGCCCCCTCCCTTCACCATTGTGCAAACACGCCCGAAGCGCATTTTAAGAGGTAGTTTTAATCCCCCTGCCCTATTATGTACTAGGGCATTACAGAGGAGGAAATGCTAATCATAGGGGTACCCCAACGCATAGTGTTACCTAGTGTATGTAGGTGTTTTCCAGCACCACTGGTCGGCTGACAAGCGAAAATAAATCTAAACCACCCTACAAACCTTGGTGTATGATTATAATTGGTAAAAGAATAACCGGGAGTGCATGGAGATTTGACTCACCTTTTGGGGAAACTGGAATTATATACATTACAATAGAAAAGATAAAACCCTCACACAGGAGGTCATTAATATTGAATCCAGAGTACATATTTTTACACCGTCTTCTCGATGGACTGTTGCAAGGTGACAGACCTAGAGATTCACCTCTTCTCCGCCGGAGGTGGCAGCGCAGCCATTGGATTACACTCGCTACACACAAATATATGGAATATTTGCGTGAAGGAACACCGAGTTTGTGCCTGGCAAAGGACAAGTGAGGAAGCAGCTCTTTTGTGCCTCGAATGAACGAAAAACCAGCCCCAGACAGCGCACCAGCATCCGTCTTCTACACATAATCACTTCAAAAGTGCCAGACTTAAACAATGGTGGCATTAAAAGGGCAGTCTGTGGACCTTCTGAAAAACTACAAACGGGTTTAAAATGGAAACAGATTACAATATTCCTACCCTGTAAGAAGTAATTATTAGGAGTACAGCCAAAATGAAAGACGGAAAAAAAACCACACCAGGTTGTTCTTCGCTTGTTTACCATTGTATTGTCGTCCGACTGCATTCCTCAAAGAGGGACTGTAGTGGGATATGGACTCAAAAATAAAATATTTGTGTATCTACTCATTAACAGACATTTTCAAAACAGACACTGAGTCAACAATCTGTTCTAATGTCAATTTTCAGTTTACCATCAACTAGCTGTTCCAGCAAAAGGAAAGAACAGTGCCTTTCTTCCTAATTCGAAAATCCATACTGCCACTGTCCTTGCAAACTGGCAAACAAGCACTATCGTCAACCCGCCTGTGCTGTGTAATGTATTTACCGAACATCTGGGCGGCCGACATGCCAAGGCCGCGCGCTGACGTCTCATTGTCAATACACGGCCTGCTAACCTCACTTGTACTGCGGGTGTTAATCATACCGTAAAGTAAAAAGTGATGAACAGATAGTGTGCTCCTTTGAGTTACGAGTCTAAAATAAATTTCAATTACAAATCAATAAATGTTCAAAAGTCTTAACGGCCTCTAGCCCATCAGTTCCCGTGGTTTAACCTGGGATAAGGACCAGGTAGCAGCTTCCGCCTAGTTATGTAAGGAGACCTCCACCCATCTATAGTTCTAAATCCAGCTTCTTCACTGGAAATGGGGGTGGGGGTGTTGAGATGGTTTAATTCCATGCATCAAGACCCAAAGCATCACACCCCACTAATTCATAAAGCATACATCAACCTCAATTGTCAAACCAGGCTGACGGTCTAAGCACATCGATGAAACATGGGGAAAGTATTATATACATGTATATTGAAAACTCCCAACGGAGATGCCCAATCTGAATGGTAACAGAACGATACTTTAGTATGTAGAAACATTTTAGGTCAAGTAATGCAACTTAACCCGGCGGAATTTCAGGCTTGCCAATTATAAGCACCAAGAGAGCCCTCAGGATGATAGACTCTGTACAAATGGAGCCTAACCTGGCAATTAGTGCCCTGAACAAACTAGTTTAAAATAATGGATGCAGCATGCCTCTCAGCATTCATCTCAATCACCGAATCCTCAAAACCACAATAACTTTTTCACACTCCAGCCTAAAATGGGGCAATTAGAGTGAAAGCTAATCTAAAGGTGAATGACGCAGAACTCTCATAAAACTTCTGGTCTGCAATACTAAAATGGACAACTCGAAACACCCGTCAGCAAAACAAAGTATGAGCAAAACTCTATTGTGCTCATTTTTGTAGTGAGCTTCAAACAAACGATAATTCCGAAACTTCAAACAAACGATAATTCCGAAACTGCCGCCAGTGCCTTCATTTATTCTACTCAGTTGCTGGTAAAGGGTACTCCATGCTTTTCGGTATTTGTTCTATTGAAAACAGAAGCAAGGTTCCGCCAATTCCAATGCGGGGAAATCATCTGTATTACTTTTAACTTAAACGACAGATGGAGACAAGCAGCCGTCACAATATCTACCACAAACAAGTGCGCGCACCTCGCGCTGAAAGTTAAAAATAAAACAAGTTTGATGAAGAGAGGAGGAGGCAGCAGGGGGAGGGGAGAGAGGAGGGGGCCTTCGCCTGTTTCCCTTGCAGGAGCGAGCAGAAACCATCTGTTAATTACAAACAGATGGTTTCAAAGCTCGCTCCCGCAAGGGAATCGTCAAACGTGCACGCGTTGCCATTCAAAGCAGTGCAATGAGCTGCCTGAAAAACGGAATCGATTTCTAGTGGTCTCCTTCTATGCAGCACATGCGCGCTGCGTAGGCAAGACCTAAAAAACAATTGTCTAGTGTAGTAATCCACTCTTATTGCCTTATTTATCAGATTTCATTAAGTAAACTAGTAGGAATATTGTAAACATCATCCCGTCATAGCACAAAAAAACTAAAAATACTTAATCTAACAATAACGTGCAAAACCAGTGCATGCTCTTTGTGCCTAACATTTTTATTATAGTACTAATGAATACATCTATCTAAAACTGGTCTTCTAATGAGCAGGCAAGGTTGATCGTGGTCTTGATATTAAATTCATATGTAATTCTTCATCAGAATTCAGTCGGAATTTTTGTATTAAGGATGACAATATATTTGGACTCCAACTTCCTCAATCTTAATTCTCTGTTGCCTCACATCCTTCTTTTGGGAGCCGAATCAATTACAAAATACAGTAATTCGTCACATCTACCATTGTGGGCCTCATGCATGTATCAGGTAACTGGGTAATTCCTGCCTTAATTGTTTTGTTTTACTTCTGTCAAATGCTGCAGAATCCTCACATGCACCATATGAATGGCGCTCCCTACATAAATCTTAGGTCAGGGACACTGTAGTATGTAGACGACACGGTCACTAGTGCAATTGAATGAATTGCGTATTATGAACCGAGTTTTCAATAAGGGTGATGGGACTTTGATATTCAGACTATGTTTACATGCCTTGCACCAATAACATTTTTGGAACTCAGGATTACCTCTTAGCCAGGTGTCAGATAGTTGTGTCTTGACTACTGACTACCAATTCCTGGCACAAAGACTTGGCACATCTGCTCATAAGCAGGCGCTTTATAGGAACCAAAAAGCCAATCACAGGATCACTTTTACTGAGGTTCCAGTGCCTAGTTAGTATGCCTCTCAATTTCTGGTGAGAAGTATGATACCCTCCGATCAACCTAAGATCCTGTTTGTCACATTACTTTTTTCCTACTCCCTTTTGTGCAAACAGTAAGGATTCTTTTGACATCCTCCCTGCTTAACTTTTTGCTTGATCTAATACCTGAGGGCTATACCCTCTCAGCAAATCTATTCTGAAGTTCCATCTGCAACTCCCTCAATGTGGTTTCCTAGCTGCAATTTCTCTTTATCTGAAGACGTTCAGCATATGGAATGCTTTGTTTTAATTTACTTGGATGAAAACTATTTGAATGCAAAATCGAATTTCCCGCCGTAGGCTTTTTGTGTGTTTGTATTGTTTTTTTTGTTTTTTTAACAAAAACAAAAAAGTCAAGAAAGCCTACCTAAGTCGTACTAATATCGGAGGTAAAATTCTGATTAAAATTGTTGTTGTTTAGTTGTTGTGCAAATGCCTGCACAGACTCAGGAGTAGCATTCTACAGAATAAATAGATCGTCAATAAAACGTGTCCAAAGGATCACGTTCTCCGCCCACTCTGTGACGTACTACATTACGAGGACCTGCTCCTCCCACCAGCCCATATGTAGATTGGCATATCTAGAGGCTGAGCAGGTGCCCATGGCTGTTCCCCTGACCTATTGCAACACCTAGTTATCCACGGGTCTGACAGGCTTAGAAAAGCACTTGAAACAGAAAACACAAGCAAAGGCTCTAAATCATACATGGGGGGAATCCTTTAAAATGGACGAAATCCCATCACCCACCAGAGTGGCATGCTTTATCATCTGCGATTTCTCCTCTTGGCTGAAACACCTAGTGCAGCCAAGGGCTATAACCTCCTCACAATAAGGGAGGAGATCAGGGATGTTTTTTGATACTATTTATGTACAGGATCTACTAAAATCAAACAGATGTAAAGCGCTGAAGTATTTGAGTTTTGGGTGCAGTGCAAAAGGGTGATACGTGTTCTAAAACTAACTACCAAGAGAACAAAGAGCTTTATTAGTTAACTCTCGGTGTCAGGGTTAAAAACAGTGCATGTGCAGTTTAAAAATATTAACTGCATCTGTCCAATAAACAAGTCTACATGTTTCAGCCAGTATGACCTCAGTGGTATTGTGGCCTTCCTCAGGACTTAGATGTTTAATGCTACTGCGGAACAATGTGATAAAGTGAAGAAAAGTGAAATATAATAGAAACACTTAAAAGTGTGATTGGAACAAATACAACCTACAGCACCAGTAGTCTCACTTTTGGTGGTTTACAATACACTGGTGAGACCTGTGGAAGACAAAAATAACAGAGAACAAATGCTTGTGTTTAATGGCCTTATAATCACGAGAGTCATGTGCTCGTCATTTGATGTACCTTACAGTATACAATGTAGGGTCTCCAATTTTAACTGAAGGAGACAATCATACACTCATCTTTGGCACCACAGAACATTTCCAACAGTGGAGAAAGTGATGAGACAGTGTTATAAATTCCTTCAGCATTCGAGACACACTTGTGGTAACTGAAGAGACCAACTCTGTCCAGAAGAGAGGGTTATCCAGTAAGTGAGTGGTTGCAGGGAAGAAAAGCCCAGCCCTCAGTACCACAGAAGCACTTATGCAAGGTGAGTAAATGAGAGGGTAACCGCATTGCTGAGATGAAGCAGTAAGCATAACAACTACCGAAGGTGCATTTAGGATGGAGGTGTGGATCAAGATATGCTAAGAAATGGTATGCCAGATGTTTGTTCCAGAGCTTACAATTTAAAGTAAGAATCTTTAAACCTTTCCAGAATCATCAAGTGCCATTCAATCCCTAGGAAATGCAGAGTGAGACTGGTTCATTGGTGTGGACTTGTGGTAATCCAGTGCAAGAGTAACAGAGAAGGTATGGAGAAGCCCCTGATAACTAGTGACGCTATTTCCTCCCACACAGTAAATACAAGGAGATGATGGATGGAGCGCTGAAAATTTTCAGACACTCACCCCAGTCACAGATCTGGGTTGAATACATCATCATTCTTTTGTTCACTTTGCCACCCCAGTTCAGACCTAGCTACATGCAAATCAGTCTTGACCCTGTACCTCATGGGAACAGTCCAGACCGAACTGCCAAGCCAGGTCTTTCCTGGACCATAAACAAGCATCCTGGGTCCGGTTTCGGGGTAACAACCCTTATCAGTGAGGCTAGCTTGGATCCAGTGGCAAAGTGAGCAAGGGACCCAAGTCTGGGCATACCACAGCACGTGGCATGAGTGATTATTTTATCTCTGAAGGAGAAACGAAAGCCCAACAAACATGACAAAATAACCTTTTCTTGAATGCAGAATGACATGGTACAACCAGTAGCGAAGTAGACTGCAGGGTCCCTATGAGGCATTGGTGCTTGCTAAGAGTAATCACCATCTGCATCTCCCCGAGAGATCCTATTGAGCAAACAATGAGCGGGTGAAGCAATAACCACTGGTCATGGTTCCAACATGTTTTCTGTCTGCAGGCATTGTATGGAAGCCTGTGAGGGCATCAACACCAATTGTACTTCTCAAGAAGCTGGTGGAGTTTGCATCTGAAGAGGGAATCATCACAGGAACAGAAGACCGTGCAGCGCTAACAAAAAACGTACTTACCTTTGGTAACACTTAATCTGGTGAAGACTCTATTTAGCTACAGATTCCTTACCTTAGAATATTCCCCAGGAGTCAAACTGGAACCATAAAATCTTGACCGGAACATCTGCGTGCCTGTAGGTGGTGCTGATTAGCTCCACATAAGCATCTATCGTGCCAGATGTGACGTATGCAGTGCTGATAAAGCCGGCACCCTAGCACACAGACACCAATTTCTTTACACAACTCTTCCTGTGCCAGAAGCATAGAGCCATGCCAGAAGGCTTATTGACCAGTGTGCAGAAACTAATGGCATACAGGAAGCTTTTTAGGTAGGAAGACTGGTACGCATACCCTGGGTGGCTTGGAGGGTCGTTAAGGAATCTGTGATTAGAAAGAGTCTCTACCAGATAAGGCCTTACAGAAGGTAAGTAACTTGTTCATCTGAAAGAAACTTCAAGCTACCGATTATAGGTATCAAAGCAATACCACCTGGGTGGTGGGTTTGCAAGCTGGTTCAGGCCAAAAAGTCCTCTAGGACCAAATCGGCAAAGTTCCCACCAGAACACATCTGACTGTCAAGGCAGCAGTGTTTGGTGAATGTGTGCAATGATGCCCACATCACGGCCTGACAGATGTCCAAGACAGAATATCCATGAGCTAACGTAGTGGTCACAGCTTTGACTGGTGCAATGAGCCCACAAGCCCTTACGCAGTTGCTTTTATGGCATTCTGTAGCAGATCTGAATGCAGAGTACAATCCATCTGGAGATTGTCCATTTCTGAACTGCTTTCCCTCTCTACGTTCCAATGACCCGACAAATAGCTGATCATCCTCCGGTGTTCTTTGGTGTGATCAATTTAGAACAATGCTCTTTTTGGGTGAAAGTGGTGGAGTACCTTCTCCTCCTTGGAGGGGTGAGGCAGAGAAAAGCAGATAGGCAGCATGATGCCGTGTCCATGTGGCAAGGTGTCACCACCTTTGGCAGAAACGAGGCACCGGTGCAGAGAAACAGTTTGTCTGGGGAAAAAGCTGGTGTACGGAGGCTGAACAGAAAGCACCTGCAGCTCGCTAAGCCTCCTGGCTGATGTGATGGCCAACAAAAAGTCTGTCTTGATTGTTAGAAGTCTTAGGGGGCACTTATGTATGGATTCAAAGGGTGACAAGATTAAAACCAATTTACCGACACATTGTGGCATAATAAACAGTTTGGAAGCAAAAATGTGTTTAAGACCCATTAGAAAATGTGTCACAACACAACAGGTGACTTGGTCAGGAAGGGTTGATCTGGCAACCTTCTCCTTAGACAACATGCTCCGTGAGGCCTTGGTCGAGTCATGTAACGACTGAAGGACTGAATCAAAAAGGAGGACTCACGCCGCGTTGCTTACTAGGCTTCCTGCGCTTTGAGCTCTATCAGGCGCGCTGTTTACATTTTAACCTACCTGTTTCTTATTTGTGTTGAATTCAGTTTGTTTCCCTTGCTTTTAATTGGGCTACAATCTCCCCCTCACTTGCACCATAATTGTTTGAGCACCGCTGCTTAGCGGGTCCGGTTCTTGGCGCGGTGAACTACAGGCGCCATCTTAGGTGTGGTAGTGACACTTTGCGGGCGCCATTATCGAGCGGTCTAGCGCTCCGGCAGCCACGCGGGACGCTTATTTAAGGCGACCACTTCTGAGGGCAGCCTGGACAAGGTACCCTCACGCCGCTTTGCTTACGAGGCTTCCTACGCTTTTGCTCTCTATCAGGCGCGCTGTTTACATTTTAACCTACCTGTTTCTTATTTGTGTTGAATTCAGTTTGTTTCCCTTGCTTTCAATTGGGCTACAATCTCCCCCTCACTTGCACCATAATTGTTTGAGCACCGCTGCTTAGCGGGTCCGGTTCTTGGGGCGTGAACTACAGGCGCCATCTTAGGTGTGGTAGTGACACTTTGCGGGCTCCATTATCGAGCGGTCTAGCGCTCCGGCAGCCACGCGGGACGCTTATTTAATGCTCCCCTCAACGCGCAGAGGTTTCGCGCAGCGGGCGCGCCTTCTCTGCGCCTGAGTTGTGCCAGAGTCCTGCCCGTCTGCGCCCGTCAGCGCTTAGAAGGCGCGGGTCTTGGCGGGACTCTGAGCTCCAGTCTCATCATCATGACGTCGCATACAATTATATATCAAAGGGACGAATTGCTGGCCATCAGAGGTGGGGTCATTAACTGTGACCACAGCCCTGTTAGCCGGCTTTGTGGTCCTTACCTGTGTGCATGTGGAGGCTGGTCCTTAGACACTCCTGTCCCTATTCGAGCTGTGGAGAAGCCACTCTTGCATAGGAGCACGACAGTATTGCGTGAGCTCAGTATATGGAACCTAAATGTAAGGTCGCTGGTAAAACATCATCAGGAGATACACAACCTCATCAAGGATGAGTCTCCTGACTTATTTTTCTTGACAGAAACCTGGTTGCAGGATACGGATACATCCATCCTCAACCTGGCTTTCCCCCCGGAATATTCCATCTTCACGCTCAATCGTGCTACCAGGGGTGGAGGTATTGCGATGGTCATCAAGTCGTGTTATCCGTGTGAATGGAAAGTCTTAAAACTCCCAGGTTGTGAGAGCGCCCTCTTCAAAGTTTCAATTAGTCATCACTTCACCTTCTCTGGCATTTTGATTTATCGCCCTCATGGCTGTGATTCTGCTTTTAGGGCAGCCCTCCCTGATTTAATTAGCACCTTGGCACTAGGATGTGCTAATTTCAGTATTCTCGGAGACCTCAATCTTCATTTTGACTGCCCGACCTCCCCTACTATCAGTAGTATTCTGGCCGACTTAGAGGCCTTGCAACTTACCCAGTTGGTCACATGTCCTATGCACATTGGAGGGCATATCCTTGACCCTTTTTTCACCAGCCTAGCGGGGGCTAGGGCTTTAAGCCCTATTCAGATCCCTTGGACAGACCATATGTTGGGGAAAATGCTATGCCCCTCTCATGAGCACCCCTTTAAACCTCAGGACAGAACAGTACTCAGGCGCCACTGGAACAAACTGAGATTGGAGGACCTCTACCATCTGCTGGAAGAGGCCCCGTTGGGTCCCATAATCAATGCGGAACACGGCTACGATCTCTTCTGTGAGTGGGTTACCCGTGCCCTCGATTCATTGATCCCCATGGTTTGGTCTAAGTGTCGCCCAAAAGAACCCAGCCCCTAGTATGATAGCTCTCTAGCGCTTCTTAAAAAATCCTGTAGACAGGCTGAGAGGGAGTGGCGGAAATCGTTTGACCCTAGGAAAAAGGCATGCTACTTCGCCAAAATAAAAATCTACCATAGGGGGGTGTGTAGAACACGAGCAGCCTTTTATGCCCAAGAATTCCAAAATAGCTCCAATCCGTCAAAACTCATATTTAAGGTGCTAAAGGTCCTGATGGCTAAAAGGGCAACAGCGGCGGAAATCTGTTCGGATTCCCACTGTGAGGACCTGGCTTCCTTCTTTCTCGAGAAGGTTCAAGCCATCTATCGAACCTTCCCGAGCGGCACTCACATCCCGGAGCCGGTCAGCTGTAGCCTGGGTGGATGTGAGTCTCTTACTACCCTGCCCTATCTATCAATTGAGGCCTTTAACACATTGAGCCTTAAAATCAAATCAGGATCTCCTGCGGATCTGCTTAAACCGGCTCAGTTCAGGATCATGTCCCCTTTATGCCGTGCTCCGGTGCTTTCTTTGATTAATTTGTCATTATCTTCAGGTGTGGTTCCCACTAGGTGGAAACAGGCCGTAGTCACACCTATTTTGAAGAAGGCTACCCTTGACCCCCTCAAACCTGAGAATTACCACCCTATTTTCCTTCTTCCTTGGGCCGCGAAAGTAGCCGAGGTCCACGTGAACGGTATTCTTTCAGACCATCTCATGAGGGCTAACATCCTTGACCCCACTCAGAACGGCTTCCGTTCTGGTCACAGTACGGAGACGGCCTTGCTCTCTATGGTTGAACACCTGCGTTCTGTGCTTGATTCGGGTCGGACGGCGGCACTATTGCTATTAGATCTCAGTGCCGCATTCGACATGATCTCGCACAGGATTTTGCTCCAGCGCCTGGAGGAAGTAGGCATCACGGGCTCCGCCCTCCACTGGTTTCGTTCCTTCCTTGCCGAACGGTCTTTCAAGGTTGCGATCCCGCCCTGCCAGTCTAAATCATATCCGTTGGAACTGGGTGTCCCACAGGGCTCCTCGTTAAGCCCCACTCTGTTCAACCTTTACGTGAGGCCGCTGGCTGCGGTCGTCAAGCAGTGGGGCATGACGATGGTCTGATACGCTGACGATACGCAGCTGGCGATCACGTTGAGTGGGGACTCTGACATGGAGGCTCCCAGGTTTCGTGACGGACTTCGGGCAGTGGCCAACTGGATGAATACCAACTGTCTCCAGTTAAACGCCAAAAAGACCGAGATCATGGTGGTCAGCAAGCAGGCGGAGTTATGGGGTGACATGTGGTGGCCTCCTGAACTGGGTGGGACTCCTACCCCAGCGTCGGAGATAAAAAATCTAGGGGTATGGCTGGATCCGAGTTTGAGTTTGAGTTTAAGTTTGAGTTTAAAATTGCTTGTAAAGCGCACGTATACCAGCGGTTTCTTGGCGCTAGAGCTAACAGGATCCGGGGCAAAAAAGGCAGGGGGGGCTGAAGGAGTATTATTCAAAAGACTTCGTAAACAAATAGGTCTTGAGGTGTTTACGGAATTGTGGGTACAGAGTGATGGAACGAAGTTCAAGGGGAAGGGAGTTCCAGAGGGTCGGGGCAAGGGTGGCACTTTCCACTCCCCACTTCTTTCTCCGGTAGCGTGGGATGGTAAGGAGGGACTGGGAAGACGAGCGTAGTTCCCTGGTGGGAACATATGGAACGATCTCGGAAGAAATGAACGCCGGAGCCAGGTCCAGACGGGCCAGGAAGGTGATGGAGGCGAGCTTGAATTGGACCCTGGCTCGCACGGGGAGCCAGTGTAAAGATTTCAGAAGAGGGGTAGAGTGGTGAAATTTTGGAAGTTTGAATGCCAGGCGGGCCGCCTGGTTCTGTATCTGCTGTAGGCGCCGCAAGCTATATGCAGGGATGCCGGCATATGGGGCGTTGCCGTAATCCAGGCGGGACACCACCATGGCCAGGATGATAAGCTTGAGAGCAGAGAAAGTGAAGAAACGAGACACCCTGCGTATAGTGCGCAGTGAAAGGAAAGAAGAAGATACCACAGAGCTAACCTGGGAGTGAAGGGTGAGTTGAGAATTAAGTTTTATGCCTAGGGTTTTGACAGAGGAGGAGGGTGCAGGAGAGGGGCCAAGAGAGGGAGGCCAGAAGAGAGAGGACCAGGGGCTGGATGAACTACCCGTCAACACCAGCTCGGTCTTGTCGGGGTTAAGTTTGAGATGATTGTGGTTCATCCAGTCCCTGATATGGAGCATGACAGATTTAAAGTTTAGGACAGAAGAGGGGGAAGAGGATAGATTGAAGACAAGCTGGAGGTCATCCGCATAATTAAATACGGCGACCTCCATCTGTTGGAGAGAAAAAATAAGAGGGGCGACATACAAATTAAACAGGAGGGGGGAAAGGGAAGAGCCTTGGGGAACCCCGCACTGAACTTTCCGGACGTCCGCTGTGAAGTCACCCAGGCGAACGGCCTGGGTGCGGTCGCTCAGGAAGGAGGATAGCCAAACCAGGGCGGTCCCCCCGATCCCCGCCGCCTTGACACGGGATAGCAAGATGGTGTGATCCACCGTATCAAAGGCGGCTGAGAGATCGAGGAGCACAAGGGCCTGGTGCTGATTGGTATCCATGCCCTCCCTGAGGTTGTCCAGGACCGAGATGACAACGGACTCTGTAGAGTGTGCGGGGCGGAAGCCGGCCTGGCGGGGGGCAAGGGCTCCATGCATCTCCACAAAGGAGCTCAGAGTGCAGGTGACATGGCGCTCGAGCACCTTGGCCAGAAATGGCAGGAGGGAGATGGGGCGGAAATTGGCAGGGACGGAAGGGTCTGCCCCAGGTTTTTTCAGAATAGGCACAATAACCGCGGACTTCAAGGGGTTAGGGACTACGCCTTGAGCAAGAGAGCTATTGAGAAGGTGAAGGGGGGGGTCTGGGCAGGTAACAAAGATGTGACGGAGAATGTGGGCCGCACAGGGGTCAAGCGGGGAACCAGACTTGACCAGAGGCACTAAGGAGGTCAGACATTCCCTAGTGATGGGGGGGAGGGTGGTGAGTTCACCCTTGGGAGGGGGACATTGGGGGTCAACAAAGGAGGGAGAAGGGGGAGGGATGTTGGCCTTGATGGTAGCAATTTTATGAATAAAGTAATTGTTGAGGGAGAGGCAGAGTTCTTCGGACGGGGCGGGCTTAAGGGTTGTTCTGTCCGAGAACGCCAGGTTGTGGACGATCGTGAAAATCTCTTTAGACTTGTTTTCCGCTGCTAAGATTTTGGAGGAGAAGTATGATGTTTTGGCCTCCAAGATGTCTTTTTTATACTGGGTAAGGATGTTGGTATACTCCAGTTTTAAAGTGGGGCAATAGTTTCTCCTCCATGCCCGCTCGGCGCGGCGTACTTTAAGTTTGGTGGCCTTAAGCTCTTCGTTAAACCACCGGTTGGCGTCCTTCTCTCGTTTGGAGGTGATGCGCTTGAGCGGGGCAACGGAGTCGCGGCCAGAGGAGAGCCACTGGTCTATGGCATCTACCTGGGAGAGAGTGGAAAGGCCCTGCAGGGAAGGAAGGGAGGAGGAAAGAAGGGAGGAGAGACTTTCCGGGTTAACTCGGCCCCACGATCGAACCCAGGTGTTTTTGGGGCAGGGGGGCTTAGCTGGGGGGTGGATAGGAAGGGAGAATGAAATCAGGTGGTGGTCAGACCACGAGCAGGGCGAAATGGAGAGAGATTCCACAGGGCAGTTCAGGGACCAGATCTGGTCGAGCGTATGACCTTTAATGTGGGTGGGGGAG
Source organism: Lissotriton vulgaris (assembly GCF_964263255.1). Taxonomy (NCBI): domain Eukaryota; kingdom Metazoa; phylum Chordata; class Amphibia; order Caudata; family Salamandridae; genus Lissotriton; species Lissotriton vulgaris. Next base: position 120,797,992 of record NC_141695.1, on the reverse strand, counting down.
TGAACGTAGGATGTGAAATTAAGGGATTGGAGGGTTTCGGAGAATTCCTTAGAGGACGAACATTCAGCGGGGTCGGAGGGCCAGAAATTGAAGTCGCCAAGAAGCAGAATGGAGGAGTTATTGACTGTAATAGTGGCCAAGACTTCCAGGAAGTCAGGGAGAAACTGTAAAGGGGTTTGAGGAGGACGGTAAGTGAGAAAGCAGGTCAGGGGGGGAGAGGTGGAGGTGGTGCGAATCACCAGAAATTCGGTGGTCGCGATGTCAGGTAGGGATAGAATTTGAAAGGGAAGATCGGCCCGTGCGATGACCGCCACGCCACCCCCGGCTCTGCCAGAAGGGCGATCCGCCCTGAGGGCATAGTAAGTGGCCGGTAAGGTGGATAGTAGGGCAAGGAGGGAGTCATCGCAGAACCAGGTCTCCGTTAGGAAAAGAAGATCTGGGGCATGAAGATCCAGCAGGACCGAGAGTTCATGCGCGTGGGCGACAGCGGACCGGGTGTTAAGATAAAAAGCCATGAGGGCTTTAGGGGTTGACGAAGGAATGATGCTACATGGCGGGAGGGAGGGGCCAGCTGTAGGAAGCTTTATCTGCCACACCAAGAAGGTGGCGGCTACTTGCTGCGGCATTATCCGAGGTCTAAGACCTATCCTGAAATTTTTCGGCGCACCCACCAGGCAGCTAGTGGTTCAGGCGTCGGTGTTATCCCGGCTGGATTATGCTAGTTCGCTTTTGGTGGGGATCAATCAGGCAGAAGTCATCCGGCTGCAGCGAGTTTAAAATGCTGCAGCCAGAGTGGTGACTGGTCTGCCGAGGCTGTGCTCTGTATCAAAAACGCAGCGCTCTCTTCACTGGCTTCCTGTGAACCAGAGAAAAAATTCAAAGTACTATGCCTTGCCTTTAAAATCCTCAAGGGTTCATCTCCTCAAATACTTGAGAATCTGCTGGTGCCATATGTACCCTCGCAAACCCTCAGATCCTTGGGCCAAAATCTGGCAGTTGTTCCGCGCTTTAGGCTGAGCAGAGCCGGTGGACGCTCTTTCCGGGTGCTGGCGGCGAATATGTGGAACTCTCTCCCCCCTTACATTCGGGCCCTTGATGACCTCTTGCTGTTCAGGCGCGCCATCAAGACTTTTCTATTCGCTTAGCCTGTATTATTCTGCTTTGCTGTTGTTTCATTTTTTTGGCTTATTGACTGAGTTGTGTTTTGTGTACCTTGCAAAGCGCCGGGACGTCCCTTTGCCGGGGCAGCTGAGCGCGGTATAAGTGCAGATAACATAACATAATGTGGGGAGCCTTTTTTATGATTTCATGAACCTCTAAGCTGGTAGGCGACACAGTGGCTTATTGAGGTTTTTTAGAATGATGTGTCCAACCTAGGTGCTGTGGGGAAAAGTCTGGCCCTGAAGAAACTGCCCAAAAAACGAGAGGCAGTGAAACATGTTGGCTTTCAGTAATGGTATGCATAAATAGCATCCTACTTGGATTTTACTTTTGATTGGGTTCACTCGGTAAAGAGTAAAGATTTTGCGAGTTTGAGTGAATCTTGTCAATTTTAATCACTTATTGCCACAACGTGAAGTGTGATTTGTTGTCACTTCACTGTATGCACTTTTACTCACTTTTATTTTCTTTTTGGACACTTTTTCTTTGGGCAAAATGACTGCCAATGATGAGAAAAATGGACTTATCTGGTGAGTACCTGCCAGTTACCCTGTTGGTGGTGCGCCCGTGAGGGGTCATTTTGCCTTTTCAAATTTTTTCCACAACAGTTGTGTGTATGGGACTACAAGAAAGAGGATTCTAATGAGCATATTCTGTGTAAGTCCCATGTTTCTTTAAAAATTGTCAACAAAGTTTAAAAGGGTTTTTATGTAATACATTGGAAATTTGTTACAAACTTATGTTGAGTGAGGGTTATGTAGAAGACTACAAATCTCCACGTAGACTACAAATTAAAAGTCAATAGAAGATAGTTTTGTAGTCTGAGGAGCCTGGTCATTTTTTGTTTGATGGTTTTTGAGTGGAGGACGACCAGGGCTCCTTTTTCCCTCTATGCTCCTTATTGAATGCCGATAGTACCTGAGCCAAGGCGCAGGTCTAGAATAGGAAGAGGGCTCTATCCTTCTTTGGCATCTGAAAAAAGTGCGAATAGCAACCATGACCTACTTCTGATGTCCACATCCTCTCTTCTTTGCCCTCTACGGCTAAAAGAGCCTGTACTTACCGATGCAATAGGGAAAGAATATCCTCCATCAGCCAATCTGAAGGGTCAATGCATGGCAGGGTGTCCGTGAATGGAAGGGCATAGCTCCCTGGAAACATTTGGAGCACCCACTATACCGAATTTATGGACTGCCAGAAGGGCAGGTGGTGCTTGATCCTGCCACCAACCAGTTGCCCTTGATGTTGCATTGGCATGTTAAAGAGTTGTGGAGGCTAGGGCTGCTGGGGGAGCGGGTGACGGACTGGGCAGATCTCTGGATTTAGTTCCTATAAGGCTTGTTAGAGCCACATACATGGCCATTGAGGAACTGGGAAGCCTGCACGCCATAGTGGCTGGGTGGAAACGGACGTGGCTGGTAGCCCCTACCATAGCCACAGAAAGAGAGAAATGCTGAATGTTATGTTATGTTAGTTGGTATATATAGAGTGCTCAGTTACTCCAGGGAGTGTCCCTGCGCTATGAAAGACCGCGTAACACAAGACAGAGTGCATCAAAGCAGAGCCCGGCAAAATCTAAAGTTGAAAAAGCCATGTTTTTAGTTTCCTCCTGAAGCTGAGGAGATCCTGCACCTCTCTGAGAGAAAGGGGCAGGCTATTCCAAAAGTGAGAGACCACCACTTGAAAAGATCTGCCGGGAATGCAGGAATTTTGGGGTAGTTGTCAGAAACTGGACAGAAGACCTCAAGGTTCATTGTGGTGTATAGTACTGGAACCTTTACCCAAGATATGTGGCCCCTCCCTCATGGAAGCAAAAACAACAGTTGATGAACAGAATGTTCCCCTGTGCCCCATGGGAACAGTCCAGCCCGAACTGCCAAGCCAGGTCCTCCCTGGACTGGAAACAAGCATCCTAAGACCGGTTTCTGGCTTTCAGCCCTCATCAGCCAGGATAGCATGACTCCAGTGGTGTGGAGAGCATGGGACTCAAGTCTGAGCATACCCATCCCACTCAGGGTGACAAATGCAAAAACAACAGTTTATGGACAGAATGTAGAACAATGTCATACATTCACCCCAGTACAGACATCTGGGCCTAAATCCATCGTTTCTTTGCTCACCATGCCATTCCAGTTTGAACCCAGTCATATGCAAATCAGTCTTGACCCTGTGCCCCATGGGATCGCTTCGTTCGCCCTAAGTTGGCAGGGTATGCACAGATGTGGGTCCCTTGCTCACTTTGCCACTGGATTCAGGATAGCCTGGCTGATGAGGGTTATGAACCCGAAACTGGTCCCAGGATGCTTGTTTCCAGTTCAGGGAAGACATGGCTTGGCAGTTCGGGCTGGACTGTTCCCATGAGGCACAGGGTCAGACTGATTTGCATATGGCCATGTCTTAACTGAGGTGGTGGAGTGAGCTAAAGAATGATGATGGATTAAACTCAGATCAGGTGACTGGGGGTGAGTGTTTGATTTTCTCAGGCGCTCCATCCATCATCCCCTTTGGTATCGCTTTGTTCGCCTTAAGTTGGCAGGGTATGCCCAGACGTAGGTCCCTTGCTGACTTCGCCACTGGATTCAAGATAGCCTGGCTGATTAGGGTTATGAACCCGAAACTGGTCCCAGGATGTTGTTTCCGGTCCAGGGAAGACATGGTTTGGCAGTTCGGGCTGGACTGCTCCCATGAGGCACAGGGTCAGACTGATTTGCATATGGCCATGTCAGAATTGGGGTGGTGGAATGAGCTAAAGAATGACTCGGGGTGAGTGTTTGATTTGCTTAGGCACTCCGTCCATCATCCCCTTTGGTATCGCCTAGGCTTTAAAGACCAAAACTAATACTTTAAAATGAATCCTCTTCCAAACCGGAAGCCAGTGTAAGGAAGACAGAAGAGGGGTCGTTCGTGTCGTAGGCCTTGCCAAGAGAATGGCTCTGGCCGCCACATTCTGGATCACCTGTAGATGGCCTAGTAAATAGTCAGGAAGACCCAAGTACAGGGCATTTACATAGTCCAGTCTCGATACCATCAAGGCCTTGACTTCTGTCTTCCTGTGACAGACTGGGAGCAGGGGGAGAAAGTTCCTTAGCATTCTCAATAACCCAAAACAGGTCCTAGCCACCAATTCAATCTGAGCCATCATAGAAAGGGCAGCGTTCAATTTGACCCCAAGATTTTTAACAATGCTGACTGAAGTAGCGGGGAGGGGACACGTCCTGCGGCCACCAGCAACACCAAAACCGCGTTGTCCCCTTTGTCAAGTGTAGCTTTCAGTGGCGGCTCCTCTATAGGGGCGTTTGGGGGCCGCCCCCCTGCTTTCTCGCAGTGCGAGAAGGCAGAAACATAAATGGTAATAACTACCATCTGTTTCTGCCTTCTCGCACGGCCAGAAAGCTGAAGTTCCTGGTTGAGAGTGGGCGGTGTTTCTCGAGAGCAGGGGGAGTGGCTTCCCCCCTATTGTTCATACTGACTGTTTGGGCAGCCTGAGGCCGCCCAAACAGTCAGTATGAACAACAGTGGGCAAGCCACTCCCCCCACTCTCGAGAAACACCGCCTACTCTCCCTGTTCTCTCTGTATGCTGCAGCATACAGAGAGAAAATGACCCGGGTGGGGCAGCCGCCTCACCAATCACAACGCTGCAATAGCGTTGTGACTGGTGGAGGGGAGGGAGGCTGCCTGCAGCCTTCCTGATGACAAGCGCTGCAGAATTCAAAAAGCCGGACGTCGGGAGTCGGGAGACTCGGGACGTGAGGAAAAGCGGGACGGTAAGTTTAACTTTTATTTTATATTTATTTTTCCGTTAAACCCCTGCCGCCTCCCCCCCATCCCCTCCGCGGCACGACGACCCCATTTTTACCCACTCGCCCATAATGCCAGCCGCGACTGCCTATTCACAGCTTCTCCGTTTGTTCGACACTCCCTTTGGCATTTTCTCTCTGCCCTTCAGTAGTACAATAGAGACCAAAATAACAACATCGACCTCTCCAGCAGAGCACAGACTCCCTCAGGAGCTGGGCCTCGACACTGCGGCTCTGGCTGGCACTGCTGCAGCGTCTGGCTGGTCCGCCGTGAAGCACATGTTGCCGCGGCCTCTGGTGACTTTGGGTTCAGGGAGCCTGAATTGAGGATGCTTGGTGCCGATGTATGTCTTGATTGAAGAATTCTACAGACTGCCTAAGGTAGCAGAAATTACATCATGCGACCATTGACAACCGATACCATCAAAGTGGGCCCCTTGCCACCTTCATCCGTGGATTATTGTCTCTTCTCTTGATCCACGGATGGGGGAACGCCACGAGTGTAAAATGCAGAAAGTTTACTGTTTTTGGCCTAGTTTCTACAGGTCTGTATAGCGCGGGGACACTCTGCCCGAGTAGCCGAGTGCTTTATAAGACCACCATTAACATAACATAACATAGCATAACAAGCTGCCTCCATGACTCCTGAGGCCAGGGGTACTAGATTAGTGCCAGGGGTACCACTACCAAAGGGCAAGTAAAGGCTAGGGCCCTGCGCCCGACAACCCCCAACAGCCAGCCATTGTCTGGTTTAGAGTTGGGTTGTAACAGAACATACTCATGTATGTGAATTAGTGCTGTGTGCTTTGAATGGGTGTGTGCATGGGTATGTGCTAGCGAATGGTGGGTGTTTGTGTGCGCGCTTGTGAATGGATGGGTGTGAGTGCACATGTAGATGGTGGGAGTGAGTATGTGTGTGTGGGTGCTTGTGAGGGATGGGAGGAAGGGAGTGTGCTTGTGCATGCCCGCCCCACTACTCGTCGACATTACGAGCCGCCACTGGTAGCTTTTATGGTTTCAGCAACTTCTAATAGAGCCATTTCCATGCTGAAATTTGCTCTGAAGCCCGACTGGCTCGGGTGCGGAAGATGGTTGGCCTCCACATTATCTGTGGGGACAATGTGAACATATTTCTCCAAAACCTTGGAGAAAAAGGGCAGCAAAAATATAGACCTATAGTTACCAGCGACCAGAGGGTCTGTCGTGGGTTTCTTTAAAAGTGGGAGAATGTTTGCATGTTTCCAGCTTTGCGGCATTTGTCCCTCAAGCAGGGCAGTATTCAAGACTAAATTAACGGCAGGGTTAATCACTTCTGCAATAGATGCCAATACTTTTGCTGGACAGGGATCAGAAGGTGAGACAGACTTAAGGACCTTCATTAATACAAGGGATTTCTCCAAAGTGATGGCAGGAAACTACGTGAGGGAGAGACCGGTATTACGGCTGGCAACAGGGGGCAGATCCGTGTCTGCTTCTAATGCTGGTGACTGAGCTTCAAAAGAATCTTGAATTATTTTAATCTTGTCTTACAAAAAGCAGGCCATATGGTTGGTCCAATCACTAGTGGGAATAAAAGGGCTACTGATAGCCTTAGGGGTATATGGTCTAAATATCGAGTCCAAAATATCGAGGAACACAAATATCGAGTCCAAAATATAGAATGGACAAAATATCGAATGGACAGAATATAGACATCAAAAATATCGTTTTGAAGGTAAGTAATGTAATATTGATTTAAAAAATATAGACAGTTAAAATATCGAAGTACATAATAAAGGTTATTAAATATCGAATTTTTAACAATATCGAATTTTTTAAAGTGTTTTGTATGTTAGTATATGTCTGAAAAGTGTATATTTTTTAGTAATTTATTTTAAGTAATTAATTTAATGTTATTTAATGTTTGCGTAATTTAATTCTGTAGCGGGTTGTGGGTTTATAGGGGAATAGGGTGGGAAGTAATTTAATTATAAATAATTAAATATGTCAATCAATTTATTGGTATTTTTTTTGAATAAATTGTTGATTAATTTTTAATTGGTAATTAATTAATTCTTAATTTATATTTATTTTTTTAATTGATTAATTGATAATTATGTGAATAATATTAATGTATTTTCTGTAGCGGGTTGTGGGTTTATAGGGTAATAGGGTGGGTAATAATTTAATTATAATTAATTAAATATGTTAATTAATTTATTGGTATTTATTTTGAATACATTGTTAATTAATTTTTAATTGGTAAATAATTAAGTCTTAATTGATCATTAATTTTTATTAATAGATTAATTGATAATCATGTGAATAATATTAATTTATTTTCTGTAGCGGGTTGTGGGTTTATAGGGGAATAGGGTGGGAAGTAATTTAATTATAATTAGTGCTCCTGGTTTTATGGTATTTATTTTTTTGCCATTTCCGTCTGTATTTATCCATATTTATTTTTGGGGCATTTTTTCTGTATTTATCCGCATTTATTTTGCCACAAGCAAAAGACGACGCTACCGCAAGTATTTTTCCACATTTATTTCAGTCCCCAAAAACACATGTGCAACTGCTTGTACACGTACACAAGAGTCGAGGGAACAACAAACCTTGCTGCCTTCCTCCTCACTAGCAGACTCTCGACTACCATCCTCCTCGCTGGCAGCCTCCTGACTAGATTTAAGTAGATTCAAACGCAAATCTGTCTTAAATCCTGTGCAATCCTGCTTGGCTTTCTTCTTTTCCCTCACAACAGACTCTTCTAGTAACTTTAAGAAAAACATTTCAAAGCCCAAAGGTTTAAATGAACTCAAGTCAAATACTGGTAGTGGATCAGCTGGAGCTGGAACGTGGTCCCTGAGTCTGACTGAATCCAAATCTTTATTCGGAGTGAACCATGAAAGTCAATAAAAAGAGCATATATAATGCATAAAATAAATAAATAATGTTTTTCCAGCTAAAAAGTAAAATTGTTAAAATAGCGTTTCAGCGACCATTGTATAACTTATGTAGTGTAGAGATAGCATAATAATAAGACCCCTACAACATTCAATAAGTAAAAGTTGATGAATTATAAGAAGCTACAATTATAAAATATCTATGCAACAGCTAGTTCGGAGCAGGGTTAATGCAACGATCACAGAAGGATGACCTCATACCTCTTTCTAATAACTAATGCCCTTCTCATATGATGTAGCACCCCATAGCATGTTTCTTTTGTAGAAATGTTCTGTAGAAAAACTAGGCCTGTGTTTATAGGGGAATAGGGTGGGAAGGAATTTAATTATAATTAATTAAATATGTTAATTAATTTAGTGGTATTTATTTTGAATAAATTGTTAATTCATTTTTAATTGGTAACTAATTAATTATTAATTGATAATTAATTTGTATTAATTGATTAATTGATAATTATGTGAATTATATTAATTTATTTTCACTACAGTGGGGATAGTAAAATGTGCCCCTATGCTATCCAACACTTTCCCTACTGTTGCACTATCTGGAGTGGGAATAGTAATTTTTACTCCTACGCTATCCAACGCCTTCCCTACTGTTGCACTCTCTGGAGTGGGAATAGTAATTTTTACCCCTACGCTATCCAACGCTTTCCCTACTGTTGCACTCTCTGGAGTGGGAATAGTAATTTTTACCCCTACGCTATCCAACGCGTTCCTTACTGTTGCACTTCCAGGAGTGGGAATAGTAATTTTTCACTCCCGCTATCCTACGGTATTTTGAATAAATTGTTAATTCATTTTTAATTGGTAACTAATTAATTATTAATTGATAATTAATTTGTATTAATTGATTAATTGATAATTATGTGAATTATATTAATTTATTTTCACTACAGTGGGGATAGTAAAATGTACCCCTATGCTATCCAACACTTTCCCTACTGTTGCACTATCTGGAGTGGGAATAGTAATTTTTACTCCTACGCTATCCAACGCCTTCCCTACTGTTGCACTCTCTGGAGTGGGAATAGTAATTTTTACCCCTACGCTATCCAACGCCTTCCCTACTGTTGCACTCTCTGGAGTGGGAATAGTAATTTTTACCCCTACGCTATCCAACGCTTTCCCTACTGTTGCACTCACTGGAGTGAGAATAGTAATTTTTACCTCTAAGCTATCCAACGCTTTCCCTACTGTTGCACTCTCTGGAGTGGGAATGGTAATTTTTACCCTTACGGTATCCAACGCTTTCCCTACTGTTGCACTCTCATGGAGTGGGAATAGTAATTTTTACCCCTATGCTATCCAACGCTTTCCATACTGTTGCACTCTCTGGAGTGGGAATAGTAATTTTTACCCCTACGCTATCCAACGCTTTCCCTACTGTTGCACTCTCTGGAGTGGGAATAGTAATTTTTACCCCTACGCTATCCAACGCTTTCCCTACTGTTGCACTCTCTGGAGTGGGAATAGTAATTTTTACCCCTACGCTATCCAATGCTTTCCCTACTGTTGCACTCACTGGAGTGGGAATAGTAATTTTTACCCCTACGCTATCCTACGCTTTCCCTACTGTTGCACTATCTGGAGTGGGAATAGTAATTTTTACCCCTACGCTATCCAACGCTTTCCCTACTGTTGCACTCTCTGGAGTGGGAATAGTAATTTTTACCCCTACGCTATCCAACGCGTTCCTTACTGTTGCACTTCCAGGAGTGGGAATAGTAATTTTTCACTCCCGCTATCCTACGGTAATAATATTGTGTATTTTTTATTAATATTATGTTAATATATATATATATGTTTTAACAGATATGATTGTATATTTGTTTTATAAGTTAAAATAATTATTTAATAATTTTAAGGTAATTTAAGTATTTTTAAGTATATTTAAGCTATTTATTTTTTATATTTTTTAAATTTTACATTATTTTTAAGAAAGTCGATATTTTTCCAAAGTATATATATTTAAAGGATATTTTGGATTCGATATTTTGGTACTTACCTATTTGTAGATAGGAATTCGATATTTTGTCTGTCAATATTTTGGGATCGATATTTTGGGTAGTCTATATTGTGTCCGTCGATATTTAGTCAGTGATCCAGCCTTAGGGGATGAGAAATCTTGCAATATGAAAGAGTTCTCTGCTTTTATTACCAGCCTGATCAATTGTAGTGGAAAAGAAAAGTTTCTTTCCACCACGAATCTTCTTATAGGGATCTTTCAAGGCCCCTTTATAAGTGGATTTATCAATGGGTTTGTAATTAGTCCGCCACTTTCTTTCAAGGCGTTTGCACACTGGCGTGGGGCCATGGTGATTTTCAAAGACTGGGAGATGGTTCTACTATATTGAAGCGCTTAAGCACTGAGTGTATGCTGTTGCCAAACAGGCAACTGCCATTAAAGGGCATATCCATAAGGAATGTCTGGACATTTCCCCAGGAGCCAGTTGACTTCAGCTAGGCATGGCTGTGGAGCGCCACTGACAAAGCAATCGTTCTACCCAACGAGTCTGTCATGTCCAGTCTGTAGTGTACCATGAACTTTGCTGCATCCCTGTCATCGGGCTTCCTCTGAACCCATGGGCAGCACTTGCACGACCATGTCCCACACTGTGTGGGTATGCCAGCCCAAGCGGCATGCAGTGTTCACTGACCACAGTGGAAGCTGATGTAAGAGAAAATCCTCTTACCATAGGTGTCCAGCCTCCCGGATTCCTTATCCGGTGATTATGGTACGCACCAGGATTAACCTTGGACATTGAGGCCTGCACAACCAGGGTCTCAGGGGTGGGGTGCTGGGGGAGGGCAGCTGGATCCCCAGGAGCAGGCAGTGGCAGCAGGCAACTCTCTTGTGCACTGGAGTGCCTGTGCAGGGCTTGCCCCGAGCATAAAATGGGCGAGGGCTTCATTGAAGGGGAGGAGAGGTACAGAGGGGCTACCCCAGTTTGAAACACCTCTGTAAAAACATTGGTCTTGACGGCCACTGAGGGCAGCATAAGGTCCATGACTGCAGCCACCCTCTGAACCACCATGGTAAAAGAAGCCTCTTCCTCTATATCCACAGTGGGAGGAAAGACCAGGACAACATCTGTTGAAGTGTCCAGACCACTGGCATCAGCGGGTTCCTCATACCAGTTATCCTTGGTCAAGTGTTCCTCAAGGGAGTCAGGAAAACCAAAAGGATCCTCATTTCTGCTCTAAGCATATTCCTCACAGGGCCCGTCAAACATTGGAGGCACGGTCTCCGACCGGTTGGGTCTTGCTCTTGGCGGCGCCAGAGTCCATGTCCGTCGCCCTCGGTCCAACTCCATATCAGAGTTTAGGATGGCAATGGGGTTGGCGCTACTGAAGGACCTCGGGATGACACCAATGCATCATACTCCAGTGAAGGTCATGGATTCTTGACTGGAGACGATCTGGATCTAGGAACGGTTCCAAAGGGCCTGGCTGGCACCCAGGGCAAACCTGCAGGTGGAAATACAGTTTTGCTACCGCCAGAATGCATAGGGCCCAAAAGCACTCCAGAGGGGTCATTTCGCCTAAATATAAGGTGCATAGCCTCATAGAATACTTGCAGTTGAACAAGAGACAATTCTGGGAGGCGCAGACTAGACCCAGACTTAAACTCCTGGGGGTGACTTTTGGAAGCGGGCCTGGTCTTGTGGCGTCTTTCCCACTCCTCATTTGATGAGTTGGACCAGCGCAGGGCAGTAGGTTTGACATTGGGAGCATAATTGCTTGAAAAAAGGTCAACAAAAAGTCGGAAACAGTAGTCAAAAAATGACTGAGGTAGCTCTTCTAAAATCTGCACTGATGGCGCAGAAAGGACAGAACTGATGTCAGTATTCTGGGGTGGCTTCTATATAGGCATCGCGAACATCACATCTGGCGTAAACGACACTTACGAAACCTACTCGGAGCCAATCGTTGCCACCTATCGGCATGCAGTGGTACGGCTCAAGATTTCCCAGATCCAGTCTGATGCCTGTCAACAACACAAAGAGACAAGTGATCATCTTGGGAGGAAAGCGACTTGTGCTTTGAAGTGCTTGGTACCGCACAACTTCCTTCGCCCCAATCTCAAATTTGCTGACAAAGTAAAACATTTGCCCCAGGTTTGCAGGGCGCACAGCAGTGGTCTTCAGCTTAGCAAAGTGAAACCTTCCCTCCCCTTTCTGACACCAAAAGCTCATGCACTGGTTGTGGGGGTGATGATAGCTCCCTCCCTGGTTGCTGTAATTCTGAGCAAATCACTTAACCTCCCGTGCCTTAAAAAAATTGTAACGCATGGCTCTGGTTTAAAATTTCTGGGTCTCAAGTAAAGAAATCTAATGTCTTTGGACCAAGTGTTAAATAAAACTGCAAAACTCGAAAATAAAATAAATCTATCAACGTATTGTTTCATGCACTATCGCCCTGACTGCGAGTAGCTCTTCTCCGTGGCTATATTTAGCGCATACCATAAAAATCAGAAAGTAAGGTCACAAATTCCAAGTGAGTAAGGAGTAACTTGCGGATTTTGGTGCTTACCACACCCAAATTCCCATGTGTGTAATATACTTACAGCCTGATTCATCATAGTGCCGTTTCGCGAGTTTGAAATAGCGAATCATAAGGAATCGCTATTTCAGACTCGCAAAACGGCATTCATGTAGGAATCGCAAAAACAAAAGCGATTCCTACATATTCCTTATTTGCGATTAGCAAATTGCTAATCGCAAATAAGGAATAACTCCCCATTCATTCCTATGGGCCAAAAGGCCCATAGGAATGAATGGGGAGTATTCCTTATTTGCGATTAGCAATTTGCTAATCGCAAATAAGGAAGATTGCGATTTAAAGGGTGCCAGGGGTGTCCAAAGGACACCCTGAGCACCCCTTAACAGTAAATACGAACAGGTGTTGCGCACACAAATGTCCAGAGGACATGTGTGTGTGTAACATGCAACTTAGAAAAATGCTTTTAAAAGCATTTTTCTACGTTTTCGCTATTTACCACGAGGTTTGACCTCGCAGTAAATAGCGGGCCGAAATTGCGAATTCGCAATTTTAAAATGGATGATGATTTGCATTTAAGGAATCTCAAATTGAGATTCCTTAAATGTAATTCATCGCAAAATAGCGAAATCGCAATTACCGATTTTTGCATTTGGGATGATGAATCCCAAATGCAAAAATAGAGCTCGCAAAGGGCCAGATTCTCGGAATCTGGCCCTTTGCGAGCCCATTTCGGCTTCATGAATCCGGCTAAAGGTCTTTTACCCTAGTTATATTCTAGCAGGTTTTAACCTGATGACATTTAAAGATGGGAGTGAACTTTATATCACCTAATGACTGCGCAAATAAGCAATGCGCACCTCCTTCGTAGGGATCGTTTACACCAATATGAAATGTATCCAGCCTTATCAGAGATTCACAAAAAAGCTATTCTAAACCCAAGGACCAGGTACACCAGAAATCTTAAATTTCAATCACTTTATGACTCATTAGAGAGGATTATGGGTAATAAAGAAATGTAAATAAATAAATACCCTGGCCCACCTTTCTCCCAGAAGAGGTCCAAGGGATTGGCTGGTGTAATATCAATGCAATCTATGGGTGCACCATGAAAGATGGGGTGACTGCTGTTTGTTTGGTATCTCCACCTTGCTTACCCCCTTCATTGAGGTGGCCCCAGCCAGTGATCCAACAGTTGCCGTTGGGCTGGAACTGTTGTCGGTATCCAGGAAGGCAGACTGGCCTCAGAGTTTCTGCAAAAAAGAAGAAAGCCAAGAGGTTTTACATCAGTTGGATGGCGGGTGTATTGTGGGTCTTCAGCACAGAGGTGGTCTTTATAAGCTCTAGGTCAAGTCTCAAGCAGCAGCTGGGTGATGTTGTACTAAGGATACCATGGTGGTCCCAAAGAGATTGTGTGTTCTCTTTTTGATAGCACATCTTCAAATAGAGCAGGAGCACAGTTAAGCAGCACCACCGAGTGAATAAACACGGGCAAGCACAGAGTTTAATATATCTGAACCAGTTGTGTCCAACCAAAATACATAGACTTTGAGGGTAACTGCAGACTATGTAAATAAGGTACATTTACTGTCACTGGGACCTATTCACAAACTGCATTTGATATGATGTTTAGTGTTGCTACACGGGTTTTACAAAATGCAATACACAAGCCTACGTGTGGACACCTCTGTCTCTCCTATCTGTTGTATGCGGAGATCTCCTCCACTAGTAAATTTACACTGCACATGTAGGTCTACGGTTTCATAGTAAGTGTGGAAGGGGCAATGGGAACAGCCGGAAAATGTGGAACACTGATCCCTAAATGGGAGGGGTAAGGAGGATTTAGGGAGGGACATTCAAAAATAAAACATGCACCCACACAAGAGTTAGCACACTACTATTCACAAAGTCCCAACAAAGTCCCAACTGACAAAACGATCCCAAAACAGTCATAAATGCACTCCAGCCCATCCCTGAATTGAGTCCAGAACCACACATGGCCCCTCACAGGTACTGCAGAACACTCCCACAGAAAGCAAAGGAGACAGTGACTTAAAATGAAAGCCATAGGACATAACATTTAAATAAATGAAATTATTTCCACTTTTTAAATAAATATATAGATTTTGTTTAGTTTTAACCCATATATCATTAATGAATAATGATTATAGCATTTAAATATTTATTAAGAAGGTATTTTAATATTAAACATTTTAATACATTTAAAAAACGTGTGTTGAACAATTATTAGTATTTATTAAACATTATATACATAACTTTTAATGAATTTTAATACATATTAAATTACAAAAAAATGATGTAGTTGGGATTTTTAAAATGTATTCTTTAAGGATATTATTTTTAAAATTAAATATATATATATATGTTAAATAAATATTTAATACAAACTTAAGTTAATGTGCTTTAACATTTTATTTTTTACTAAGGGGCTGATTTAAATGGTGGCAGACAGAGTAATTACCATCGCCATGGCAGAATACTTTATGGCCGCCATGGTGAAGGTACTCTGTACGCTCCATTTAGAGAGGTCTACTGCCCCTGCAGGCATGTCTTGTATTTCCCAGAACCACCGTCATTGAGGTTCCTGGAAATGTATTGTAAGGTTTACGGATGGATCCGTCAAAATACAATTTTTTTTTATTTTCAAAAACAAAATCCCAAAGCAGGTTTTTATTTTTTTTTAATAAAAAACAGTGACCCCCACCATGGAAACATTCTCCCATGGCATCGGGGTCATTTAACATTTTTCACTGCCCCTTACTGCCACGTTTTTCATGGCGGTGAAGGACAGTGAAAACTGGCTATGTGTCTGCCCACTCTAAATATGGTGGGTGGACATATGGTGATACCTCCAGCGGCTCTTACTCCGTCAAAGGTGTGTGAAGGCAGCTTAAACAAAGTAGTCTCTGTTGTGTACACACTGAAAGTCCAGCCGACTCTAAATGAGGAGGGCGGACTTTTCTGGTTGCCGGAAAGGGTACTTTATTGCCTTTTGCGACCGAGTGCCTTTTCTGCTAACGTATAAATCAGGCCCTATAATATATAAAAGTATTTCACATTATTATTTTCTAAGTTGTTTCAAAGTTTAATAAGCTTTAATACGTGTTCTTTTACTTTACCATAAGGAGATCACACCTCCGATGGCAGAGACCTCTGCCTATATGTGAAAAAATTTTAGTAGGAACTTTACACTTATAAATCTTGTTCTAGGAGGCTCCACCAGAGAGGAGACCTGCAATTCTGCACGTCAGATTAATTTTACACTCTGAGCGGGCCTATGCCAAAACAAGTTTAAAGTTGCTTATCATGTGCAGTAGCAGATTTACATGCGAGTAAATGTACATGTGTAAATGTATCTTTGTGAATAGGCCCTATTGCATGTAAATGTATGTCAAATGGATATCCCAAAAATCTGACACATAACTGTCCCACCTTTAGTGTCAACCATGTGTAAAACCATCAAAAATTAAACCAAACACAACTATAATACACAGAGACCGTCAAAATCTATAATACATGTTCATATTTACTAATATGTCATGAGTGACATCCAAAGTCCTTAAAGCCCATAAATGTACAGCGTTCAAATCATAATCTGAAGCACCCTCCAACACTCTTAATAAATGTGTGCAATAATGAAAAATCCCAACCAGAGCTTCAAAAGCTAATGCTCGAAGAAAGGTCAAAGCTAGGTCATGGAGGAAGGGTCTACCTTTGATCATTAGGGCTGAAAGTAGCTCTGGGGTGCACGTCCTAGATGAAAGATGTAGGTGAATAGGATCTGGACCTTCATCACAAAGGCTCAGAGAAGCCCATGGTGGGTGGGTAATGTGTGGCCCTATATGAAGGAAGATCTGACCTCCATCACCCTGGATTCATCATGGTGATGGATCATCTGGGCTCTTCAGTGATGGAGGGCCTGACCGTTCTCACCAAGGCTCCAAAGGACTTAATGATCCACCATAGTGGATGTGTAATGTTAGATCCCCTGGCAAAGTGTGTACATACAGACCTAGCCTAATATATAGCCAGTCTGGCTCTATGTGGACTTCTTGGCCCTTGGCCCATCATGCTGCTCTCCCTGGCTCTTTCATGCTAAGGCTCTAATTACTAATTTGACACATTTCTGACTCTGGTCAACATTCCTGCATCAAATTATGGCAATCAGACGCTTTGCCTCCAGACTTGAGACTAACCAAAATGGGGTTATTTTCTGTGTGGTATTCTCCGATTCTGGTGAATAACCCACAGGCATTTTCTACTATCTCTGTGAAGGGCGGGAAATGTCTGGGAAATGTCTGATAGGGGTTGGGGTAAGTTTGAGGAGTTGCAGAGCCGGGCTTGCGTTTGTCCAGGCGGAGCACCATCTGCTGCCCACATAGTGCTGCAGGGGTCAGACGGGGGCCAGCCTGTGATGCTGCCCCTTCCACACTAAAGACAACACCAGTGTTTACGGAATGATAGGGTCTGGAGCTTGCAGACCCATTGAATCGAGACTCGGAGAGAGTTGAAATTGCTAGGGGTGAACTTCAGCTGGCGATATTGCTCCGGGTGATGTTCCCCCAGTTATTCTACACATGAGTATTGCCGCCTGTAGAAGGCTGTGCACTTTGCGTGGCTCTGAGTGGATTAGAAATCTGGCGTAATGCAATGCAGCGCAAATTGCTGCGTCGCATTACTCTGCCCTGGGAAGGCGTTCAATAGGCTTTGCGTGGGTGCTCCCTCGCAACGTCCACGGATTGTGATGCTTTCCCAGATTTACAAGAACTTGTAAACCTTGGGATGTTTCAAAATCTTACACCTTGCCAGGGAAGAAGAAACAAAGAGAATATCTCTATTTCTCCTCGTTTTTCCTCTTTCTCGGAGTGCTGCATTCTGCTGCACACATGGGAAGAGGAATAAGGCTCCCAGGTGCCTGCATTGGCGCTAGGCAGCACATTGTGCGCTAGCGCATTGAAAAGGACATGAATGCGCCATATTCCATTAAATATAGCGCAATCCTGCGTTTTCCAATTCACCCAGCGAATCAAGGTGACTTGCTGCGCCGCACTGTGTCACAAAGCTCATCAATGAGCCAATGCGGTTTCACTATACAACCGCGCTGTACACGCTTCTGAAAAAGTGTTTCAGAGATTTATAGATTCTTTGACAACACAGAAGTGTAGCGCAAATGCTGCTGGTCTTTTCTCCTGTATAGTGTTCGTGGGATAGTCAGAGGAGGAGCAAAAGTCCCACGGGCCCTAATAGTAAAAAAGAAAAAGGCCCTCCTAACCCACCCTACATCAGGCAATTCACTCTCAGCCGCCATCACCTTCCTGGGCCCAGCCAGGGCTTGTTGGTCAATCTCTAATGACAGTCATTGGTGAACTCAGACCTGTGCTGATGGCAGCTCCTCCGCTAAGGCAGAGGAGTGCCGCCCACTGCATTATGAGCAGTGGAAAAAAGGAAAATACAATGATAATAACAATATGTTATCATTTTATTATTCTGTTGTCAGGCAGGTTTACGGGGCAGGGCAGGGCATTCGGGGCCTGGCTTTCGTCGCAGCCAGCAAGGGGAGGAGTGGAGGGCACTTACGTGTGATGACGGTCATCTTGGGCCGGCCAAACAGTCATGCACACTTTGCATGTTCCCCACCAGGCTGTAATACACAGCGTGGTGAGGAACATGCACAGGCTTCCACTGCCTTCTGAGCGCCGAACCATGGCACTCAGACCAATCACAACGCTGCATTGCAGCATTGTGATTGGCTTAGGGGAGCCTGGGTCTGCTTCCTGCTTTAAGCAACAACAAAAGAGGACAACAGGAGGCGGCGATCCAGCAGTAAGGTTAGTAACTTTGAAATTGATTTTTCTATTCCCCCCTGCCCCGCCTCACCCGTGCACAGCCTGTAGTGTCTTACATACAGAATAAATCACAGGCTGGGCAGATGCAGGGGGATTGGTCATACTTACATTTATTAAACAAGGAAGGCTCACTGGAGAGGCAGGCAGGTGAGAGGAGAGGATCACATGCAGGCTACATGGGCCCTGGGATTGGGAAGCCCGATCCTCCAAAATATGACATCTCTGACAGTGACAGCTTTCTGCACATCTTTAAAAGGGATTATGGACTTTAAGGTTTACCTAGACTTTCCTATGAATTGTTGAAGGTGGATGTTTCCATTTTTCCTGTGCCCTCATAATAATTTCTTCGATACGGTGAATGCAGTAGAGTTTTGTGGCAGACATGGGGCATGAATACGACAGTGTGCAGTCGTACTGTCATTCATACTGTATAGCAGGGCACAAAGTCCGAAAACAAGCATTTGCAATACAATACAGCTCGCATTTATGAACGTTTAAGCTACTGTCATTTACAATGGCAATAGCTCAAACTCTTCTAAATGAGAGACCTTAGCCGCCATTGTCCCGGGCTGCTTGAAAGTGAAAGCGGGCATGGCGAGGAAAGCACGCCGTGCTAGCAGTAGGAGAAACCCACTAAAGAAAAGAGTGCTTACAAACTAAATAAGGCATGCTGTGTCGTACCCGAGGTAAAGCAGCAAGTCACCATGGGTGTTTACAAATGCAGACAAGGTGGTACCAAGGAGGGACTAACTACCCTATCAACAAATCGCAAGCCAGCGTTGAGGAAGGACAATGACACAAGCCAATGAAAAATATGTGTGGAGAGTGGGCACTTACATACTCCACCTCAAAAAATCTTGCAAAGCAGCACATGCGCGCTGACGCAGACTCGCCCTAAAAAGAAGTGGGGCAAATAACCTAGTTAATCTGTTTGCAATTGACATCATGGCATACAACATCACGGTGTGCGACATCACCGCGCACGACATCACAGCGCACATCACAACACGACATTACACATGGCATCACAGGCATTAACATCATAAAAAGTAGCATCAAAATCCGTGATTTTACAGGAAGTGGCATCACAAGAAGTGACATCAGATCTACAACCCTCAAATACCTGCTTATCAGGTCTATCAGGTGAACGTTTGAGTGCATTGAGACGATAATAGCACAGCTATGGATGATGATATGTGACATCTACACCTTGCAATCCCCCAGTTTTATGTAACAAATCCTGTACATTCACTTACAAATGTATATAATGTATTGTACATGTAATATGTGCGCGTTGATGTAAAGCGCTCTGATACCCTGCATTGGGATGAGTAGGGCTATGTAGGAGAGTAGGATCTGCTTAACAAGGTTACCCCCACTTTTTGCTGGTGTTTCACTGTTCTACTTTAGTCTGGCTGGGGCCCTGCTATTCAGGAACCCAGCCTAGCTGTTTCCTCTCTAAAATGCTTGCATGTACTTTAGGTACACTCCAGATTGGTTACTAAGTTACCTTTGTGAGTCCCTAGTATATGGTATATTAGGTACCAAGGGTATAAGTATCCCAAAGGACCACCAGGGACTGAAGCATGTATTATGCCACCCCTGGAAAGCCTTCCAAAATTGCACCACAGGTGTGCTACTGCAGCCTGGGTAAGGCGGTGCATGCACCTCTTACGTAGATATAGGTTACCTATATCTACCTTTAATCACTGACACATATAAACCTATAAGTCACTCCTATGGCAGACCTTATCAATCCTGAAGGCAGAGTGCTTGGTTTTGTGTGAGAGGGTGCCCATGCATGAGCTGGGTCCCTCTGCAGCTTTCGGAGTCTATTCTCTGAGGCTGTTCTGTGATGCAGCCAGACCATATACTCTTAAGTGCATTATAACCTCGTGGTAAATGCTAACTTTGGAATGGCTGCATGGAAACATGTTGTGTTTGGTGTCAAACACTTTGGAATCCTACTCCCCCCGCCAGTCCTGGCGGCGGGGGTAGAATCCTCCCTTCTAGAGGGAGAGACATGTACACACTGGTCTAACCGGTAATAGTTTAAAAGAGCCCTGGCATCACAAAATGGATGCTGCAGACACCAACACGGGTCTTACCTCCGGCTGCTGGACAAAACTCCAACCTGGACAATAGGTTTCCTGTCACAGGGAGGTGTAACCACCTCCCAGACAGGCTTTAGTGTATTAGGGCTGGGTGGGTGCATTCAGGGAATGCTTTTCAGACAGTGCTGGGGGCACAGTTGGGGTTCCTGTGCATATCCCTGTTCAAACTGGTTGTACAGAGCCCCTGCTCTGGCGTGAAACTGGACAAAGGGAATGGGTGTATCCACCCCTCTTCCCAGACCCAGAGTATGTCCAACCCCATTTCTTAGTACAAGGGACCCCAGTCCTTAGGACTCCAGATTACACCTGGACGAAACTCTAATACATGTATCCTGGAACGTTGACATTCTACACGACTAGAAGACGGAAGGATCTCCCTTAGTGTCAAGGAGTGACTCCCCTGCTCAAGCAGGCACCAAAGAAGCATCATGCCGGTCTGCATTTCCGAGGCTCCCGCCGGACCCCGAAGTGTTTGCGACTCAAGACAAGGACTTCCAGACTTATCAGAGGCCGACACGAGATCCCAGCAAAGTTGAGACCTGCAGCCCTCACGAGTGACCTGGGACCGGAACTCCTGGACACCGTGCACATTTGCAAGTGCATCAACTTTCCGAGCTTCTCCGAAGTTGTGCGTTGGGCTACTTGTAGTTCAAGCCCCGAGTACCATTTGCACCGAAGATTATGGGCCTACACTCCACGAGTGTTCCGTGAGCAAGCTTCAAGCATTTCTGCTCGAAGCCCCTTTGCGATCCCTGGTCCGTCGACTGGTGGGTCCCCATGAAGTTAACTTTCCTTTGGGCTTACCTGGTTGCTCCAGATGTGCCTTGACTCTCCACCGAGTGGTGAGTCCCTCAGACCTTGCTGGTCTGCACCAAAGCCAATCTCTGCTTTCTGCATGGGTTGCTGTCGCCAAGGCTTGTTGGGTCCAATCCGGAAACCGACACCGCAGCTCTTGACATCCTTCGTGGGACAGCTCGAATCCAGCTACTGGTCGTCGTCGACGCCTCCTGGTCCTCGTGGCTGAAGAGTCAAGCTTCCCCTTCTTCACCTGAAATCACACAACGTCGGTGGGCATCCGCTCTCATTGCCTTCCTGGTCACTGGCAAGTGATCCAGACTCTGTCCCCTCTGCTTTCAGGTTCTTCACATCTCCGATCCACCCTTGGATTCACTCGGACACTTTCCACTTGGACGCCAGCAGAACTTTGCAGCAGATCGCCATAGAAATCGACATCGAAACCCGACACGAAAAACACCTATGCACCCGGCTTCCCTGGGTGAGGTAACTCAAGTACTCCGGTGCTCCAGTGGGTATTTACTCTAGAACCTCCTAGTTGTACAGGGGTTTGCTCCAAGTCCTCTTCTAAGTGTCCTTAATCTTTAAAATTCCAGCCGCGACTTTCCCCTTAGAAGTTAATGGTGATTTGTTGCTGTGTTTAGCCACTGCACGCGTCCCCCGTGGGTCCCCTGTGTCACTACCTTGGGTGGTTCCTGGTGGTCCCAGCAGTTCTAAAGGCCCAAAGCCTTGTCTCTATTTCAGTCGTGGTTCTTATACCACTTTTTTAATATATGATTTGGTACGCCCCTAGGGCTCAACGTATATTGTGCTAATTAAGTTTACTGATTGTACTTTTGCCTCTAGCCTCATAAAGAGGCTCTAGCCTCATAAAGAGACTAGAGGGGTGTGTTTAGAATAAATACATATATTTTATATATATAACTGGTGTGGTTCTCCTTTAATTTGGTCATTCATGAGATTATAGACTGGTAAAACAAGCTGCTTTACATTCCTTCAAGACTTAGCCTGTAAACTGCTCTCCACAGCTACCACTAGGATAGCTTTCTATATAGGTTGTCGTTAAACCTATCATCAATAAAGGTTGTTTGGACAGGTGCAAGGTGCCCACTAGAATAGTGGACAGCATATACCAGGCCAACTTCTCACATTGGTGTGCAGCGTGTGGGATTCCAGCTTGCCATTGTTTTACCAAAGTGATTGATCATTTGAAAACCACTAAAGGTACCAGAGGAACATATAATACAAGCTCAAATACAGTAAGTTCTACTGAACTTAGAGTTGTGTGTTAAGGGCTGAAGCACACCCTTTCTACAACTCTATAGAATTTAGTAGATAGACAACTAGAGTAGGTTGTGCATGAAAAGGCTAGGAAAAAGATGGGGCTAGAGCCCCATGGTGGCAGCAACTTCCCTAGTGGTAGGGAAAGTTATTATGACCATAGAAACTTAAACAAGATTGTCCCTCCCTACCAGAGTGGGGATGACATCCACAAATGGATAACTGCACTGGAAAGGGCATGCAAAGTTCAGAAGGTCCCCCAGGTGCAGTGGGCAGCAATCCTTTGGCTCTCCTTTGCTGAGAACGGTAGAGACAAGTTCCTCACAGTAAGAAAAGAGGATGCTGATGATTACAAAGTCCTGAGGAGTGCTCTAATAGATGGGGGTGGCCTAACCACTGAGCAGTGTAGAATACAGTTCAGAGATACCCAAAAGACACAGACTCAGGACTGGGTTGACTTTGTAGATTGTGCTACTAAGGTTCTGGAGGGCTGGGTACTGAGCAGTAACATGTGTGATTAAACAGGATTATACAACTTGATTATGAGGGAGCAGATACCTAATAACTGCCTGAATCAGCTGTTGCATCAGCACCTGGTAGACTCTGATCTGACCTCTCCCCAAAAATTGGGAAAGAAGGCAGACAAATGGGTCAGAACCAGGGTGAAGCAGAAGGTACAGAACCAAGGTGGTGAACAGAAGAAGCAAGATCCTAATAAGGGTGGGGAGAAGGGTAAAGACCAGAAGTCTTCACAAGGCCCCCAAAAATCTTCTAACGGTGGGGATACCCAATCTTCCAAAAAGAAAGGCCAAAAGAAACCATGGTGTAAAATCTGTAAGCAGAACAGCCATTGGACTAGTGATTGCACTAGAAATAAAGACTCAACTCCAGCTACCATTGCCCCTAAGGCAACTGTTCCCCCTAGTTCAGCTTCAGGTGGTGGTACTCAGCAGGAGGGTGTAATAGGGTTAAACCTGGGTTCTGAGGTGGACTCTGGCCTAGTCAGAGTTCCAATTGAGGCTGTACTGGTCTGTGATGGAGGCATGGATATGTCCTCCTTTGTGAGTCCCAGTAACTTGGGCAAATACAGACAGCAGCCTTTGATAAATGGAAAAGAGGCTATGGTCTACAGGGATACAGGGGCAAGTGTCACAATGGTGACACAAGACCTTGTGGACCCTGGACAGATCATACTTGGGGAACTTTACCAAGTGGCCAATGTTAGCAATGTCAGGACCAACCATGCCCTGGCAGTTGTTAATTTCCCCTGCGGAGGGGTAACTGGCCTCAATAAAGTTGTAGTAAGTGCAGACTTCCCTCTAGAATGCTTGCTTGGCAATGATTTAGAGACTTCAGCCTGGTCTGAAGTGGTCTTAAGGACCCAGAAATATTAGGAATCTCTGCACATGTGCTTGCTGTGACTAGGTCACATACCAAAATGTCTAAAACTGAAAAGGCCCTGGATTCTGGAATAATGGACCAGGTGCCTTCCAAGAAAAGGAGCAGCAGGGTTAAGGCAGTGCCTTCCCCCTGCCTCAGACTGAACATCAGTCTCTTGAGGGAGATGATTGTGCTCCTGAAGAAGGAACTGTCCCAGATGAGCTTCAGCCTGATCAGGTTGAGTTCTTGGGGATCAGAGTCAGGAGCAGCTGAGCTGCCCTTCTCTTGAACCCCTCAGACAGCAGGCTGCTGCTGAGGCTACTGGGAATGCTAGTGGCACCCATAAGATGTATTGGGACGATGCACTCCTGTATTCAGAGAGTAGAGACCCCAAGCCTGGTGCAGCCAGGAGGTGTGTTATACCTTTGAACCTTAGGGGCTTCCTGTTGACACTAGCCCATGATATTCCTTAAGCAGGACACCTGGGCAAAAAACAAAACTTTGCTCTTTTTCCTTCTCTGTTTTCTTTTATCCTTGGGATATCTGGTATTTTTCACTTTGTTTGCACATCGGTCTCATTATTTTACATGAGCCTTTTAATTTGCACCCTTAGGTGTATATTTTCTCTGTATAAGGCTTTCGAATATAGGTTTCTCTATGTATCCAAAGCTTTTATTTCTATCGCTTGTGACGAAAGATCAGAAATATTTGAGCTTCCTACTGCGTTCGTAGTATTGTTTTGATTAGAAACCTATTCATATTGATGCTTGTGGATTAGGTTTAGGATATGATTATATATCCAATTGTTCCTCCTTCCATCTGTGCTAACAGCACTTTTATGTATGGATATAAATAATGACCATGGGATATTTTGAGATTTCACTGTTACTCTTCTGTTTTGCCGTTCTTTCAATGTTATAAATTTATATTTTTTATACGTTGTTATTTTTGGTTTTATATACATGTTGTATATTTTTGTCAATTTGTCAATGTGCTGTTACATGGAGGAGACACTTAGTGTGTTTTTATTTGTGTACCTTTTTCAGCCCTGACGAAGTTTCTTTCGGAACGAAACACGTTGGCTGATGTCCGAATTTTAAACTGAAAAATGTAAATAAAGAATATATTTTGGAACAGTTTTGGAACTATTTAACTTCATCCCTGTACACCATCCTTCCACTTTTGAATCTTATTATCTGGTCTTCAGTGGAGTATAAGTGCGGCATACTCCAGGTGTGATTGCACGGACAATATAGAAAGTTTTTTACTTAAGACACTGAGGTGCTGAGCCCTGGTCAGCCGCACTGTGGTTTTTTCATTGTGTACTTTTGGACTATTTGGCACTCGTTTCTATTGTTATATATCTATGTACTTGATTTAGAATTTGATTTTCTGTGCTAGATGCCTAGATTTTTGCATGGTCGTGAGGAACTAGCCTTGGATTTATTTGGGGATAGTACCTCAAAAGATAATTTAACTGCCCAAGCTGCAAATAGTGTGACAAGTCTTAAGACA
Source organism: Lissotriton vulgaris (assembly GCF_964263255.1). Classification (NCBI taxonomy): domain Eukaryota; kingdom Metazoa; phylum Chordata; class Amphibia; order Caudata; family Salamandridae; genus Lissotriton; species Lissotriton vulgaris. Next base: position 120,772,636 of record NC_141695.1, on the reverse strand, counting down.
TTGTTTCAAAGGTTAAAGCGGCTATGTAAACAAGAATTTAGTAGATGGTGGGACGGGGTGACCTTAGAGCAGTACATGAAAAATGGCAAGATCCCAAAAGGTTTGCGGATACTGATCTTTCCCTTCTTCGAGGATTTAAGTAGTCACTTATTGAAAGAATGGGAATGCAATTTGGAAGGGACTTCAATAATTATGATGAAGATCTTAGTAAGACACGCTGCTCAAAAAGGGGAGAAATTACAGGCGGAAATTGAGATACTTGAAAAAGAAATCAATAGTATGTCACAAAAAGATCTGATTGGAAAAAAATATGCAATTTTAAAGCAGGTGATGGAAAACCATCATTTGTATCTGAAGGATAAAAAACTCAGAAAAATAAAAAGGGACGATAAAGACTAAAAGGATGGTAGGGTCTATACCTTTACCAAAAAATTTGACGGGGTACAGAGACTTGAGGATGGAAATAAAAAGAGAACAAGAGACGATAGAGAGGAAAGTGAGGAAACCGGCTCTAGTAGTTTATCCGTTTCATCAGTGAGCACCTCCACTTCCAACACTGTAGTGCCTGAGGTCCCTTTAGGGGAAGGGGACTCCTCCTTTCAAAAAGAATTGGCGAATTTAAGAATAAGCAATCGCCTACAACAAAAAAGAGATCTATCAAAACAAGGAGGGGAGGGAGGGGGACAAAAGGCAGATACAAGAGGGGGCTCAGTGAAAAAAAAAATTTGGGAATGAAATCGAAGAAATAACTGTAATGAACTCATGTGTTGTACCTAATTGCAATGTCAACCAAAGTGTGAATACTAACCTTAAAATTGTTAATCTTTCTAATAAAGTTTTGGACAGTGATAAAGTCAATATTTTGAGCAAGGGACTTAATTTCTGCCCCACTTAGGAGGGTGACTTTGTCAATGCACATGTGGACCTGTATAAATTATTCAGGGACCTTAAACTAAAGGATTATTTTTCAAACAGGCCTCATGTCCCAGGGGGGACATCTAGTACTGGTTTCCCTGGGACTCACACTAATCGCGATGCTCGTGATGCACATTGCTTACTGACCCTTGACAATGTGGAGGACCACGACATTACCTCTGTCCTTAGAGACCTTGATATTCCCCTAAATGTAAATATTGACAATGGACTCAATCCCAAGTCAAAGTTTTTACCCATGCATTCCTACTATCACAATATTGATATCTTTTATGGAAAAGTTACGGAAGACCTATATGACTTAGAATCTCCTAATAAGTTCACCTCTAAAGTACCCCATAACATCACAGCTTCAGAATGGATGGCCCTTAGAAGACTTAATAAGGACCCAAATATTGTAATAAGAGAGGCTGATAAAGGGGGGAATGTGGTCGTGATGAACCACACTGACTATATGCAGGAAATTTCTAGAGAACTCAGTAATAAACTGTATTATCGTGAAGTCACAAACAATCCTGTCCCAACCATCACCAGCATGATTAACGCTAATCTATCAGAATGGAAGGAAATTGGCCTTCTGACAGAAGATGAATGTAGGTACCTGTGGGTAGACTGTCCAACCTTTCCTTGCATTTATGTCTTGCCTAAGATACATAAGGGTGGGCAGTTTCCCCCAGGTAGACCCATTATTTCTGGCGTAGGATCGCCGACTGAGAAATTGTCCCAATACGTGGACTTGAGACTCCAGAAACATGTCCCTAATTTAACATCCTATATTAGAGACAGTAAAGATATTCTCATGAAGTTTAAGGATTTCGATTGATCTGAAGACCTTATGTTTGTGACCTTCGATGTAGAGAGTCTCTACACGTGCATCGATAAGTACTTCGGAATCAAAGCGGTCCAGTCTTTTCTGGATAGGGAGGACGCGGGACTCTTTGACTACAATGGAATGATTTTCGTCATGAATGACATTATCTTATCTAACAGTTTTTTACGTTTTTGAAAATTGCTGGTTCCAACAGGTGCATGGTACTGCAATGGGCTCCAAGTTTGCTCCCTCTTACGCCTGCCTCTTTATGGGGTGGTTTGAGAGGGAGCATGCTTGGGGCAGAGGTGCCTCCCCCTGGACTAACTTCATTGTGTACTGGGGGAGGTACATCAATGATGTTATCTGCTTGTGGTCTGGTTCAGTGGAACTTTTACATCAATACCTGACTTTCCTAAATGATAACATCTACAATGTGAAGTTTACTATGTTGTATTACAAGGAACGTATCAACTTCCTTGACATTCAGTTTTATATTCAACATTGCCAGATACATAGTACCCTTTTCAGAAGGAGACTTCTTGCAATTCTGTATTGCAAGCCACAAGTGCACACCCCAGTTCTGTAAAAAACAACATACCCTTTGGTGAGTTGACCAGGATCCAGCTGACTTGTAGTGAAAAAAAGAACTTTCAAATCAACATCAGGGATTTCAAAAATAGATTCGCCAAAAGGGGATATACACAGAGCGTCTTTGACAAAGCTCAACAAAGGGTGTGTAATTTGAATAGGAATGTTACACTTACGGAAAAAACAACTTCTTATAGAGCCCATTCAAAATCGAGATTTATAACTCAGTACACAGTACATAGTGGTGCCATCTTTAACATCTTCCGTAGGCATTGGAACTTATAGACTGATATTCCAGGACTTAAGCATTCTATTGAGAACAAACCTTCCGTTACATACAGGAGGGGCGCATCTCTAAAAAACTTTCTCAGTCCTAGCTATGTGACTACACCTAAGACAACACACACATGGCTACCGGCAAAGCCAAAGGGCTTTTATGTATGCAGAATGTGGAATGTATGCCCTTTGGGTAGAAATAAGACCGTGGATTTCTGCTATAATACATTGAAAAGATTCAATATAGGCCACTTTCGTAACTGTAACACCTCACATGTGGTCTACATTTTGGGCTGTATGTATGCTTTTAATTATGTCGCTGCCTCAAGTTGAGAATACAGGAACATCGGCGGGCCATTACATCTAAGGATGACCGGTATCCCATTACAAATCACTCTTCTAGTGAACACCCGGATGATCTTATATTTTGGTTCCATGTAATAGACCACGTACCATTACAAACGAGAGGAGGTAACAGAGATCTGTTACTTAGACAAATGGAGTCAAAATGGATTTGCTGATTGAGGGCGACCTGTCTGGGGCATAACACTGATGGGGAAATGCATTATTTTCTATAGATATGTTTGAATTGCACTTCCAGGCCGGTGCGGGTTGGTTATGTTGCGTATTGGTTGGATATGAGATGCTGGTTAAGTTACTGTATTTATAAAATATGGGGAGTTTAAAAGTGTTACCATTGGGATTGTTTAATGAGATATGTGCCTTATATTGCAAGCTACTATTGACTATGATCCACTTTTTCTACATTTGGGGTTAAGTCTATGGCTGTCTTCTCCTGTCTATCCTTTGCTAACACTGTTCGTGAACGGCCCATAAGTTAGTTAACCATACTTTATTTGATTTTGTCTTGGGGTCCTTGTGCATTTGTTCAGAGGTACTGTACATTTTTTAAGATCATTTCTAAAGTTGTGGGCTTTTGATTGTTACTGTGTTCTTCTATGGGTTCCCTTATTGTCTGTGCCTTGTCTGTGGAGCAACCATGTGGACACAGGGGTATGGGCATTACATCTATGCTGTGTGTATAGTTACCCTGAGGAAGGCCCTCCGTAGTAGTGACTAAACGATAGAAGGAGTAGTTCATGTATTTGAAATATAAAACGTTGTTCCATATTCTTGTACATATTCATTGATACATAATAGAACTTTGGTATAAATTTTAATTCTAAATTCTGGGCTTCAAACATTTGTTTACATATTTTCGCTTATAGGTTTTCTTCTCGGTCTTTGTTTCTATTAATATGGACAACCATTGGCTAGTTACGATTTTAATATTGGGAACTATAGTTCTAATATGGCGCCTGCGTTTTTGAAATAAGTATATTTGGATTGGGCTTGAAATGGGGTAAGCCACGAGGCAGCAACGTTTCTATTTATAGCTGGCGTACTCGTATGTTGGGTAATCTTAACTCAATGAATAAATAAAAAAGTATTTTAAATTACTGACTTGAGGGTGCAAGTCCTCTGTAAATACAGTGATGAACCTATTGTGGTTATGTTTTTGCCGATCTTCCACCGTTCTAAGATGGCGCCTGTGCTTCTTAGTAAACACAAGTGACCATAGATGCGGTCACGTGAAACGAATTGCGAGGCATTTTTTCTTTACTTAAGACCGTGACGATATGGCGGCTTTTCTTGTCAGTCCACATACGGGACGAATAGTGTAGGCGTCAACATTGACAAGGTAAGTGCGCGGGATGGGTGGGGGGCTGCTTAGCCTACCGTTCTATGTTGCTCCCCAATCGCAGGGTTAGATACTAGGTCCCGGTGTTGCGTGAGTAATGTGGTAACATACATACTAATTTCCGTGTATATGATCCTGACTGTGATGTCCCTTTAAGGTATTCTTTGGTACTGTTGTGTTGTTTGCAACTTTTTGCAGGTAAATGGGCCATAAGGATTTGCTTTTACTGTCGCTGTCATATGTATAAGGGCTACAGACCTAATGGGAAAAGTAGCCTCTTACATATGGGCCGTTCTTTCTGATATGGCGATTACTGTCGCTTGCCTTAAATGAGGAGTGCAATTTTGGCTAAGGGCTACGGACCTAATGGGATAAGTAGCTTTTTGCATGCGGCGATTAATGTCGCCTGCCTTAAATGAGGAGTGCATTTTTGGCACAGGATGTTGGCTTTACGAATTATGAAACCGGAAAATGTTGGATATTGAATGCATGATTACTAGCTTTTTGTAAACAAAGGGGGGCCTCATGTAAGCACTTATTCTCTCCATTCAGGACTTGTGGCCATGATTTTGGCCTTTGGATTTTCTTAAAATCTGAAGAGATTAGTGAAGGTGGATTTGAATGTGAAGGTAAGACGATGCATTTTGTCTGACCTTACTTTATTTTTGGCCATAGTTAAATCATAGCCTGTATTATGGATAGGACTGGAGTTACTGGTGGTTAAGATTGTTTTTGATGAACCATATGTATAATTTTAATTGCAGCACTAGTGAAAATGTTCAAGAATATAGTGACATTATCTTATACTTGACGTATCCTTGTGGCTAGGACCTGGGTTTTACTTTTCCAACAGCCCAGCTGGAAGCTTGTAGGACGTCGTACCTGGTACATGATTTTTGGTAAGCTTTACACTATTGTTTGACTTATATCGTGTTTTTGGGTGGTTCTGGTACAGCATTTGAATTTGTATTTTCCTTTAACCAGATGAGATTAACAGTGACGATATGTTTTGAGATATTGTGCCGATTACTCGATGATTAGAGCTTTGACCTTTTTTCCAAATTAGAATCCAGGTCTTCAAAGATTACTGTAAATGTACAAATAAACCTTTTGGGATCCACTAACGTTCGGACACCGATTGAGCCAAACGAGACATAGACATTCTTGGTGAGACTACTTGATGGTCTAATTATGAATATTGTGTTGTATATTAACTTACTGTATTCAAGAGAGGAACATTCTTCTCTCTTTTCCCTTTGCTCTTTTTCCTTCTCTGTTTACTCTTATCCTTGGGATATCTGGTATTTTTCACGTTGTTTGCACATCGGTCTTATTATTTTACATGAGCCTTTTAATTTGCACCCTTTGGTGTATATTTTCTCTATATAAAGCTTTCGAATATAGGTTTCTCTTTGTATCCAATTTTTTTTCTATCGCTTGTGACGAAAGATCAGAAATATTTTGAGCTTCCTACTGCGTTAGTAGAATTGTTTTGATTAGAAACCTATTCATATTGACGCTTGTGGATTGGTTTAGGATATAATCATATATCTAATTGTTCACTCTTCCATCTGTGCTAACAGCACTTTTATGTATGGATATAAATAATAACCATGGAAATTTTTGAGTTCCACTGTTACTGTTCTGATTTGCCGTTCTTTCAATGTTTTAAATTTATATATTTTTATATGTTGTTATATTTGGTTTTATATACATGTTGTATATTTTTGTCAATTTGTCATTGTGCTGTTTCATGTAGGAGACACTTAATGTGTTTATATTTGTGTACCTTTTTCAGCCCTGACAAAGTTCTTTTTGGAACGAAATGCGTTGGCTGATGTCCGAATTTTAAGTTGAAAATTTTAAATAAAGAATATATTTTGGAACACTTTTGGAACTATTTGACTTCATCCCGGTGCACTGTCCTTCCACTTGTGAATCTTCTTATCTGGTCGCCAGTGGAGCATAAGTGTGGCATACTCCAGATGTGATTGCACGGACAATATACAACGTTTTTTACTTAAGAAACTGAGGTGCTGAGACCTGGTCAGCCGCACTGTGGTTTTTCATTGAAAACTTGGGACAGAATTGTCCCTCACTTTCAGTGGCCCCACATGTCTGAAGACACAAAGGAGTTTTGTCGCTCCTGTGTCACCTGTCAAGCCAGTGGTAAGGCAGGTGGCACCACAAAGGCCCCCCTGATACCACTCCATGTGGTGGGGATTCCCTTTGAGAGAGTGGGAATTGGCATTGTTGGACCAATGGATCCTCAAACAGCATCTGGGCACAGGTTTATCCTAGCAGTGGTGGACCATGCCACTAGGTACCCAGAGGCAATTCCACTTAGGACCACTACAGCACCTGTAGTGGCAAGAGCCCTTTTGGGAGTGTTCTCAAGAGTGGGTTTCCCTAAGGAGGTAGTTTCTGACAGAGGGGCAAACTTTATGTCTAGCTACTTGACTGCAATGCGGAAGGAGTGCGGTGTGAACTACAAATTCACCACACTCTACCACCCACAATGCAATGGTTTAGTTGAAAGATTCAACAAAACCTTAAAGGGTATGATCAAGGGTCTCCCAGGAAAGCTTAGGCGGAGATGGGACATCCTACTACCCTTTTATTTGCATACAGCGCGGTTCTTCAGAAGGTGGTTGGCTACAGCCCTTTTGAACTTCTGTTTGGGCATCATGTAAGAGGCCCACTGTGTCTAGTGAAGGAGGGATGGAAGTTACCTCTCAAACCCCCTAAACAGGACATTGTGCACTATGTACTTGGTCTCTGCTCCAGGATGGCCGAGTACATGAAAAAGGCAACTAAAAACCTTGAGGCTGGGGAGGAGCTTCGCGGGCAACCAAGATGGCCGCGTAAGCTCGGAGCTCCGAAGACCCTCCGATCCTCCGTATCGATCCTGTTAACTATCCTGTCCCACGGCGGTGGGAATCAGTTGCGGTGCTGATGCTGATGCGGCGCCTGTTCTCCGATTGAAGATCCGAGCTTCCTGTACCGAGTTACACCGTCGTGAAGCCAGGTGACGACGACGCCATAACAGCCTGGCATTGTGGGGATGGCGGCGGCGCTCCTGTGCGGTGGCATTTGAGAGGGGATGAGCTGCCTTGCTAAGGGCCGGTGACCGTACTGCTCTGATTGGAAGCCTAACGTTCACTAGGGACGGTGGAGGTGATTGTTGACTTCGACCGTTTGGTGGTGGAAGTGGTGGCTTGACCCCGTCTCGGGTCGCACGATCCCCGTCGCCCATCATGGCGGGCAGAGGAGACCCGGACAAAGGGAAGGCTCCGAGAGTCAGCAGGAAACCTTCCCTCTCGTAGCCCACCATTCCTGAACGCTTCTCTCTCTCTAAAGGCTCGCCTGGCTCATCGGGCCGTACCAAAGACTCGCATCGTAATGTGTCCCCGGAAGATGCTGAACCCACCCTCCGGGACGTGATGGGAGCCATCGCGGGCGTAAAGGCCGAAATGCACAAACAACATGAAGTGATGTCCCACAAGGTTGATACCCTCACGATTGAGCTCAACCTCATCAGAGCCGACCTCGGGAAGACAAATGACAGGGTCAAGTCACTCGACATCAAGACGTCGAGTCTGACTACTGACATGTCTGATGTACAGACGGAGGTTCGGGATTTGAAGGCCGCCAATTTGATGCTTGCCCGCCGGCTTGATGACTTTGAAGGACGGGCACGGCGCCAGAACGTCCGCATTACAGGTGTGCCGGAGGGTGCGGAGGAGGACGCTGCCGATTTGTTTGTGGAGGAACTGGTGGTGAAGCACTTGGCTCCCGGGGGCCTGAGTAAGTTCTTCTCGGTGGAGAGAGCTCATAGACTGCCTGGTGGCCAACCGAAATCGGGTGCGTCCCCGCGCCCTATCATTGCCAGACTTTTTAACTACAGAGACCGAGACGTGATCCTACAGGCATCGAGAAGTGGCGGTCCGTTGAAATTTCAGAATGCTGATGTGAATTTCTTCCCCGACTTCACTCAGGCTGTACAGAAGCGCCGACAAAGTTTCATGGGTGTTAAACGGAGACTGAGGGAGATGGGGCTGAGATATTCCATGCTCTATCCAGCGAAACTTCGAATAGAGCATGGCGCTCGAACGCTGTTTTTTGACTTGCCGGATGCAGCTGGGGACTCGCTGGACACTTTGCCTCAGCGTCGGACTACTCCTGAGGATCTGTCGGAAGAGGCGTCGGGCGGTCCTGGCTCCCAGGAATAAACTGTGCCGCGTTGGACTTCTTTCGGTGGAGGGCTCTGCGGATGCAATCATTCACTGACTTTTGTATTCTTTTTCTATTTCTCCTGTTTTCTCAACTTTGGAGGGTAACGGGGGGTGATAGGATGTCTCCTTTCTCCTCTGGGGGCTTTTTGTAGGTTAGTTTATACGGGGCGACAGGCACACTGCTAGTTGGGGGGGCTTTTTAGTCTAATGCAGGGGTGCAGGGTGGGGGGTGGTTGGTTTGTGTGTTCTTCTTTTGCTTTTCCTCTCCTTTCTCATGGCGAGGCTATTACTGTTCTGATTACAACGCTGCGGTGGCTGCTTTCTGGGGGGGTGGTTGGGACGGGGCATCTTTGACGATGGGGGGTAAGACTTTAAATGTGCTAAGTTGGAACGTGAATGGGCTGGGGGATCGTATTAAACGTGGTGTTGTGTTACAAATGTTTAAACGTTGTGTGCCCGATGTTATCCTCCTGCAAGAGACTCATCTCGTTGGCAATACTTGCCAGGCTCTAAACAGAAAGGGGTTCAAAATGGTGGCCCATTCCGGGTTCACTTCGGGATCCCGGGGGGTTGGGATCATGGTGCGCATGTCTCTTCCCCTGGAGGTGGAGTCCAAAGTGATTGATGATAGGGGCCGTTATGTTGCTGTGGTGAGCAGATGGGAGGGACGCACCCTGGTTTTGGTTTCTGTTCATGTCCCCCCGGGCTTGCAGACGACTACCTTTCAGGATCTCGGAGGCGCCATTTTGGGCCTCCCGGAGGGCTTGCTAATACTGGGTGGGGATTTTAACTCTGTGGTTTCGGGTACCCTTGACCGTTTTCCGTCCAGAGATCTGCGCTGTGCACAATCATGGCTCCCGGACTTCATGAGTACTATGGGCCTTATAGACTGTTGGCGGCTTTTACATCCTGCTCAGCGGCAGTACACTTTTCACTCGGGTGCACACGGCAGCCTTTCCAGAATTGACTAAATTTTGACTCCGGCGGTTCAGGCATCGACCGTTTCTGGAGCTCGCCTTATGGCCAGAGGTATATCGGATCACTCCCCAGTTTGGGTATCCTTTGACTTTGGTATTGCGGCGGCGACTAGGATGGCGCCGGTCAATCCCTGGTACTTCCGCAACCCCAGGACTCGAGACCTCCTTGCTAAAGCCATCGACCTATATTTCACCGAGAATACAGGTACGGTAACGTCGGCCCTTTCCCTCTGGGAGGCCTTTAAGACTGTCCTGAGAGGAGAGGCTTTCTCCTTGATAGCCGAGGTGCGCAGACGAAGGGATGAGGACATGGTGCGGCTGGAGTCGGATATTGCGGGACTGAACTCCCAGTTGGCGCTGGGTCCGACACCCGAACTGTTACACGCTCTCTCCCTGAAGCAGTCGGAATATAGAGCCACTGCCACTGACGCTGCCAAGGCGATGGGCAGGGAACAGCAAGGGAGGATTTACGATGCCGGGGACAAGGCGGGCAAGCTCCTTGCCTGGTTAGATAAGAAAGAGTTGGCTTCCCGTGTAGTACCTGAGATTTTGGGCGAAGACGGAGTGGTTGTTACTGACCCCAATGCTATCGCCTCGGCCTTTGCCGACTACTTTGAGACGGTTTACACCTCAGTCTCCGCCCTGACTGAATCAGACTCGGCCTCTTTTCTGGAGAGGGTTGAGCTCCCTTGCCTGTCGGACACCGAGCGTGACGACATGGACCGGGGCATTACGGCGGATGAGGTGGCACTTGCAATACGGTCCCTGCGCTCCGGTAAGGCTCCCGGTCCCAATGGTCTCCCGGTGGAGCTTTACAAGATCAAAGCAGATACCATCGCAATGCCCCTGAGGAGTATGTTCTTGGAAGCCCGGGAGGCTGGTGCACTCCCACTAGATCAGCGCTTGGCCACCATTGTGGTCATTCATAAGGAAGGGAAGCCTAGAGACCTCTGTAGATCATATCGCCCTATCTCTTTGCTGAATGCCGAACCCAAAATCCTGGCTAAGTTGCTGGCCAATCGGCTCGTGGGTGTGATTGCAGACTTGGTCCATCCAGACCAGTCGGGCTTCATACCCCACCGCAATACTGCCCTTATTCTTAGAAGGCTTCACGCTGTCATGGCACGGGCGCACATGCTCTGCGAGCCAACTGTCCTGGCTTCACTGGACGCGACGATGGCGTTTGATTCTCTTGAATGGAACTATCTCTGGGCGGTGCTGTCCAAGTTTGGGTTTGGCCCTGACTTCATCAGTTGGGTCCGGCTTCTCTATTCCTCCCCGTTGGCCAACATAACGGTCAATGGCCGCATGTCTGCTTCCTTTGCCTTGCGCAGGGGTACTAGACAGGGCTGTCCATTATCACCGCTCCTCTTTGCCCTTGCGCTTGAGCCGCTTGCTGCCTGGATCCGCACTCACCCTGATATCAGTGGGATCAAGTGGTCACCGGGATTTGAGGATTGTGTTTCGCTGTACGCGGACGATATTCTGCTTTACCTTACCTCCCCCTGTCGGTCTTTGATTGTGGTGTTTGATGCACTGGGTACCTTTGGTGGATACTCGGGCCTGGTTATTAACTGGTCCAAGTCCTACCTATATGTGCTTCACAGAGACACTCCACGTCTTCCAAGGGGCTGTGCGATACAGGTCTCGCAGCAGGGCTTCAAGTACCTGGGTATCTATATTTCAACGGATGCCTGGGCATGCTACGCTAACAACTTGCTCCCTCTCCTAGCGCGCCTCCGGCGTGACGTGGAGGGTTGGAAAAGATTGCCGCTGTCCCTGTTGGGCCGAGCGGCATTGTTCAAAATGATGTCCCTGCCGAGATTCTTATACGCGCTTCAAAACATGCAGGACCCAGTCCCTTCCAAATACTTCAGGGAGATTGAAGGTTTGCAGCGTACCCTTTTGTGGGAAGGTAGGCCGCGTACAGCCATAGTTAAGTTGACCATTCCGTGGTACGACGGCGGTATTGCCTTGCCCGATGTCCGCCGGTACTACTGGGCCTCCCAATTGGCGGCTCTTAATCATGGCTTTTACGGACCGGCTATAAGTCCGGGGTACGCCATGGATCGCTGGCTCATGAACGACGGGATGTACTACAGAGCGTTGTACTCTAGATCTCTGGACCGAAAATTGACTGGTCCCACCAGGACCGCTGTGCATCTATGGAGGGCCGTTACGAAGGCACTGGGGTGGAAGGGTAGGCTCACCATGGCAACTCCCCTTTACGATTCTGACTTGCTGGGAAGGTTGTGGCACTCAAAAGGGTTTGATCGGTGGGATCTCATCGGCATTTCCAAGGTGGCGGATGTGATGGCCAGAGGGGCAATTACATCGTTTGATGCTCTACAGGTTGAATTCCAACTTGGTGCCACAGAATATTTCAGATATGCACAGTTGAGACACGCCCTTACGTCCACCCTGCCTGTTGGTGAGAAAGTTCCCGAGTCATCCCCGCTGGAGGACAGGGTGCTAGACGGCCATATGCCGGACAGCGCCATCTCCCTGACTTACAAAAAACTAATAAATGTTCGGACGGACCTGTTGATGAAAGTGCGAGATCAGTGGGTGAATGATGGGATTGAATTGGACGATGAGGATTGGCAGTGTGCGGTATCCTCCCCCAAGGAAGTAGCAATTTCAGCCAGGCTGCGCTTGGTTCAGCTGAAAGTGCTTCACAGGGTTTACGTCACTGGCCCCAGGTTGATTCATATGGGGCTTTCCCAGGATGGCCTTTGTAGGCGAGGATGTGGTGCGCTGGCCACCTTTATGCATACCATTTGGGAGTGCCAGGTCATTGCCTCCTATTGGGAACGGGTGCATGCGGTTATGTGTGATGTGACTGGTGTTGATTTGCCTGCGGAAGCTAGGCGCTGCTTGTTGAACGTGTGGGGTCCGACTGATTACAACAATGCTCAAACCCGCTGGGTCACGCTAGGGAACATGGTGGCCAAGAGGGATATCGCTCAGAAATGGGGTGCCCCGACCCCCCCCTCTGTGAGTCTTTGGAAAACCAACATGGACTGGTGCATGCTCCGTGAGAAAACTGTTTACCTAGCTTGGGGTAAGCCCAAGATGTGGGGGTTGGTCTGGGGGGCATGGAATGCATATAGAGGCGATATTTGTGTGCCCCCTGAGGTAGTCCGGCTGGAGGTTCGTCTCTCACCTTAGCTATTCCCTCCGCCCAAGTTTCACGTGATAAAATCCTGTTTCTTTCTCCCCCCACAAATGTATGCTCTTTTTGGTATGTTTATTTCAGGGTGCTGAAGTTCCCACTCATCCCCCTGGGTATGTGCTTTACCGCTTTTCCATTCTCTTTTGCCTTGCCATCTTTTTCCTTTTCCCCTCCCCTCCCCTCTTCCTTTCTTCCTCTTGTTCCTTTCAGGTTCCTACCTTGTTCTTTAGGTTCACGTTCATATTATAAAATTAAACCTGATTGCTCCTTTTACTGTTTTGTGCACACCTTTACGTTGCTTTTATAATGCTGCCTAGCCTTCGGGATGTACGGCTGAATAGCGGTGTACTTTGAATCACCAATAAAGGTTTTCCAAAAAAAAAAAAACCTTGAGGCTAGCCAGGAATTACAGAAAGCCTGGCATGACTAAAAGGCTGTGCTGAGATCTCTCTCCAGCCAGTGCGAGACAAGCGGGCGACAAACAGGGGAAAGGAATGGACAGATAAGGAGTGGGCAATGATAATGGAGGGACCCACCCACGTCCCACGTAACTCCCGCCTTAAGCTTATACAATTCTATATATTGCATAGGGCATACCTATCGCCGAACAAGATTAACCAATACTTCGCAACAGACACTGCTGTGTGCCCAAGATGCTCACTGACTGATGCAGATCTCCTCCACATGCTCTGGAACTGTCCGACGATACAGCCGTACTGGCACGCCATGGCGTCCCTCTTGGCAAAGGGACTGACACACAGCTGCAGCACACATGGGAGACGGGTTTGCTAGGCCTGTATAAACGGACAAAGCACAACAAAGCTCTATCCAGATTTTGGGACCTAGGACTAATTACAGCCAAGAGACTCCTCACCAAACGCTGGAAACACAGCGAATTCCCGCATATCAAGCACTGGCGCGCCTCGTTTGATAACTGGGCAAGGGCAGAAAGTACTACCCTCCACACATTGAAGTTTTTCCACCAGGCATGCCTAGATCAGGGAGTCCTCTGGATCCCCTCCTCCCCTTGGGTGGGAACTGAGTAACAGATGCGATGAGGAGTGATCAGCGCCTGTGACAGGATTCCCTATCGCCAACACACAGCATACCGTACCCACGTCAAATAGGGATGCCACCACCCTGCAAAGCGGTAGTCGCCCACCCCCCCACCTTTATCTTTTTTCCCTTACGACCCATGAGACCTGACGCTTAAAAGTTGTGACCGCGATGGACCCCCGCAAGCAACCCCTTCACCTGGCACTAATACGCTAATGCCGCCCGGAATACACACCCACGGATGGATACATCCAGGCTGCATACACTCCACACACCCTTTTCTTTTTCCCCCTTTCGACCAGTATTCCTCTGCTTATATTTCAGCCAACTTTTTACCCTTGGCTGCTTTTTCCTCGTATATAGTTTATAGCATTTGAATATATCACCCTAATCCTTCATTTCACTCAGCACACAACGGACACACATGGGACCACAAAGTATGGCGTACCATTTACTGAAGATCTAAAAACGGCGTTGAGTCTGGCAAACCCGCAAGTCACAGCCATGCTGTGGTGGAAGAAGAGAAGAGAAAAAAAAAGGAAAAACAAGAAACACCAAGAGCCGCATGGCGTCCTCATGGCTCACAGTTCACTTTCAACTGCCTATTGCAACACGCCTTATTTACATACATACAAACCGAAGCACAGGGAACATGTCACTCCTATTGCACATCACCTTCCTGTATCATACACGCTGAGCTGTGCAGAAGAAATGCACCCTCGACTACAGGACGCTGTCTGGGAATGCTGAGCCCAGCTCACTTTTTTATTTCCTTTTCCATTTATTATTGTACCCGCCCTATAAAATCCGATAAGTGACTAAAGTTCCAAAATACATTACTGTTGTTTCTGATTAATGTAATGGTTTGAAGGGGTGGTTTGTACTACTTACTGCTTGAGGCACTGGAGAGTGTTGTGATTGTACATTGTAAAACCAATAAAATATATTCAAACAAAAAAGATTAAAAGGCTATACTGACTGTTTACCAGCCAGGACAGAAAAGTGTGGGTGTTGGAGCCTGTGGCACCAGCAGCTCTCCAAGACAAGTAGAGTGGCCCCCACACAATTGTTGAACAGAACAAGGGAGAGATTACCTATTTGGTGTAACTTGGGACTCCCAGGAGCCCCTATAAGGTGCTTCATGCCAACAGACTGAAACCATATATTGACAGGGCAGACATGGGCTTGCTTATGGCTACTGATGAGGGACAGGAGGAAGAGAGTGATCCACTCCCTGACCTGTTCGCACAGAACCCGGACGATGGGTCAAGTGATGGTGTAGCCTTGGCAGGTAGCCCCACTGATCAGCAGCAAACTGATTGCAGACAGGTGCTCAATCAGTACAGACATATGTTCTCTCTGAATCCAAGTCAGACTAGCTGGTGCACTCATGAAGTGGACACTGGGGACAGTATGCCTGTTAAAAATAGGATTTACATGCAACCTGATCATGTCAGGGACTGTATCGGGACAGAAGTCCAGAAAAAGTTGGATTTGAGAGTTATTGAACCCTCAGATAACCCTTGCGATAGTCCAGTGGTCTTGGTACGAAAACACCACACACAGGGTGGTAAGAGAGAGATGAGGTTTTGTGTTGACTACAGGGGTCTTAATGCAGTCACTAGGACTGTGTCGGGATTATGGGTACATACAGAGCAGACATCCCTCACCTTTCACGGTTTCGAATGTCACGTATGGGTCAGGAACTACATGTCCCACAATGCTTAGGGGCATATCACCGGAAAACAGGAAGAAGCAAACTCCTACTTAAGCCCCGCCTCCTAGAGTAACAGTGCTTGACAAACTGCCTGCTGAGCCTTCCTACGGACTTGTTTGATGTTTCGGGCGTTCCGCGGTCTCCTCGCGGTGGAAGACGCCACAACCTAAAGACCTACATGGAGCACTGTGACCGCACTACATTGCAGCGCGGCCGGATCATCTTTGAAGCTCCAAAGCACCAAGTGGGTGCTCGCGTCTCCGTTCCGGAGCCGAACGAGAGAACGCTGTTTATTTTGCTTTTGTTTCTTTTTCTGGCACAAGACAAGAAGCGCTCCGCATTCCCGGATACTGTGCCGACCTTAATTACATCCGAGTCCCTTGTGATGCAAGACTGTCCTGGTGAGGAGTCCTTCATGAGTGTCGGAGACTGCGCGTAAAGGCGCTCTCCTCTCATTTTGCTGCCTCCCGTCATCCGGCATCACCCCCCATTGGAACCATCAGACCAAACAGTTATTCGGGTGTCTCTAGAGGGTCAGAGACTGCGCATGAAGGCGCTCTCCTCTCTAGGCACCCACCCTTCTGCATCTGTATCTTACTGATTGTGGAAAGTCTTTCCGAATACGGATTTAATTCCTAATTGTATGGTGTGCGTGTTATTCAAGTACATCCCAGCAGAGTCCTCTAGGAGGTACATCCTGGTTGTGTTTCCTGTAAGTTTCAAAAGGCATTGGTATTACTCTTCTGTCCCCTACTGTGTGTGATTGTGGGAATACTCATTCTACTCTTACTTTCTTGTACATACAGGGATCCCAGAGGGTGTGCAAAAGACGGGTGCCAACTCCTGTGACGCAACAGGACACCTTTTGTTATTTTATCCCATTCCCTTTTTCCCTTGGGATACTTCTCTTCCCATAGTGTGTTACGAGTATTCTGGGGAGAGTAGTGTTTAAGGGACACTGGGAACTACTCTTCACGGCATCCTTCCTGCTGGTCGTACCTAAGGTTAGTGGTGTATTATCCTTGGCGCTGCTGACGAACCCTGACAGACTGATACCCATCCAATCCCAAGAGCAGATGAGCTTATAGATATGTTGGCCTCAGCCAAATTTCTGAGGACATTTGGTCTTATAGCTGGTTACTGGCAGATCAGATTAGCTGATGATGCAAAGCCAAAAACAGCATTTTCTACCCCTAGTGGGCACTATCAATATGAAGAATGCACCTGCCACTTTTCAAAGGTTGGTGAACAAAGTCCTAACAGGCCTGGAAGTCTATAGTGCAGCATATCTAGATGACATTGCTTCAAAATATGTGGAAGGTTCCCCTGTTAAATATACACAGGTAGGGGTAGAGTACTGTGAACAAAAGGGAAGAGACCTGTGGTTTACCTGAAACTGAGTAGAGTCACGAATGATGACTGAAACTAGACTATGCTAGGTGGAAACTGATTCAAATAAATCAGTTAATGTAACACTAAATAGAAGTAATTTCAAAATTGTTTAAGCACTGTCCATGATGTATAGCTCTCCACAAAAAATTATACTTAGTTAGCACAATCTAACAGGTGAATACGCAACAAAAGAATTTAAAAGGTATAAACACAATTTATTAAAATACCTCCCTAAGAGGGTTACAATCTAAATAAAACACAGTAAAATATTCACATAAGTGAAAATAATCTAAAAGAAGGAAGTGGTCAAAGTACAAAGGTCGACGCTGCGTTTCGGTGTTGTTTTATATTATTTACACCTTCTTCAGGACACTTTGACGATTCACAGTTTATCTAGAAATTGAGAAAACATGTTTAGATACATACTCCTTCAACACATAATCTGTCATTGCTACACAGTGTTTACCCTCCTTGCTAAGCTATATTAAAACATAGTATTCACTGTTAATCCTGTTGTCAGAGAATGATGGGTGGGGGAAAGGAGCATAATGCTGAGCGGGCGTATTATGGCTCTTCAAATGGACATTTATTTACCAAGCTGTAGTCTTGTATCCTTTATGACATTTCGATGTTGATCTTATCAATAAACATACGAAAAAGCCGGGATTTAAATTCATAAAGACGGGGTTTGAGATTTACAAAAACATAGTACCTGATATTGTTTGAAGATTCTCTTTTAGCCATTAAGAGGACTTCATGGTCAACCAGTTATATATGGATCATCAGATGTATACCGCGTCATCAATTACTGCGATTTTTTCTGTCACCTTAATGGGTGAGATTGATAAAATACTCAAAAAATTGGGTTCAAGTTTTGGATTTTTAAGTTTAAACTCTTTTGCATAAATTTATTTAAATTTAATTTAGGGAATACCTGTTTGTCAAATCGAGGTGCAGATTATAATAAACACGGAGGAGCCACCGGACTTCTCTCTTCAATTGGAGTCTATGTCGGGTTCTTGTCAGTGCTTTTGGGATCCCTGTAGGAAAGGGCATACATATGTGCATATATAGTATTACTGCTATACTGGGGCTACTTTTGGGCTTGTGTTTTGAAACCCTTTTAAATAGAACATTGAGCTATGATCAACTTACCACAATTATGTCGCCTTTAAATCAACAGTTTGTGTATTTGGATAGCAGAGGTTCGTCACCTGTTTAAAGAAAGGACGTTTGCTTTAGGAATCTTGAATGGTGGACTATACTTATTAACATTTATTAACATTTTCCTCCCTGTTTGAGGTCAGTTTATGGGCTACTTTTCCTTCTTTAAGAAGCCGGTGTTCAAATTTAGGATGTTCAATGGGATAATAGAATGATAAAATATATATCCCTCATCCTGCATTGCATTAAGTCTAGGTGCTAATTCTGTAAGTAATATTTTAATTTTTTTTTAAAAACGTATGCAAATAGTCATACAGTCAATCTCTATTGGTCCCCCAACTATTGTTTAGCCAATGCAGGCTCGAAGGGTGGCTTTTACCAGCTCCCGAGTTTAGTATTGCACTTGTGCTCGTTAAAGTTAACAAACCGCCCCAGTTCTCTTAACTTAAAGTTTCAGGTCGGCCTCCCTGCTCCTCCGTGTATCGCGTTGATCCGAGTAAGTGAAAAATGGGACGCGGCGCGTAATTTAAATACTGTCGCTCCCCTGTATGACCCGGAAGTGCATCGCCGGGATTATACAGTTTTCCATTGAATAAGGGGCATATTTTTAGGAGTTGTTATTGATCTTACTAGGGTCATGTACTGGTATTCTTATTGACACCTAGTGCGCATTTTCCGATTGTTTTCTTAATTCCTAAACCGGAAGTATATCGGTTATTGTCCGTCCTGGACCGCGGTTTTATTCAGGTGTTCTTATTATTTCCTTATTAATATAAATATGCCAGGTTGCAGCCATACTTATGGAATAAACAACGTTATTAATTATCTCAATTTGTATATGTTTTCCCGCCTCGCGCATTGACTTTCATTTTCATTAGCGCGGCCATTTTAGGTTGGGAAAAGACCTGCACTGCTTGCTCCCTTCGGGTAAATGGTAACAAGACTAGAGCATTTGAGACACCGCTATGAATAGGGTGTCAGTCTCATCTGTATTTATAGAAATTTCGAGTCCTGTTCTAGTAGGTAGATTTAGGACGTTCTGTTTTTGTTATTTTGTATAATATAAAGGCCATTTATTAATTGGGGAAAAAACCTGATGTGCTTAGTAATACCCAACCCGAAGTGCATGTGCAATACAACTTCATAGGGTCGACTACATGAGTATTCTTACAGTCCAAAAATCAAACATAATGTACCTCCATAATTGACATAATAATGTTATTAAGCACGTTGCTTATAAATATGCAAACTTTATAACATACGATATCCAGATGGACTTGGTTTCAGATACACTTTTGGTGTTTCTTACATTCATTCTGGTTCATATTAAACACCACCAGGTTGCAGTGGTATATAGTATAGCATAAAACATAAAACATACTAATGCACGATACATAGTGTCATCTGCTATTCCGCTGTTACATTTAGATGTTGTAATAGAAATCAAAACACAGAGAACTCATGGTATTCCTAATTGCATGAAATGCCCTAATGCAGCTATGTGTATAAAAGCTCAACCTAACCTTGCCTATGTTGGTTAAAGTAACGATTTACAATGTAGTTGTGTAGAGGGCTGTTATTAATGATTACTAATGTTAATATAGTGTATATCATGGGGGGTATGGGATAAGGGGCTATTATTCCAGATTACTCGTGTGAATGTATGTTGTAATTAGGGAGATCTATATAACCCGCCTTTCCCATTCTTCTCTATTATTTAAACCTGTTCTGAAGGTGTTAAAGAGGGACATGAAGAATTGTTACCTGTTTTTTCTCTTAGCCTGTAGATCACACCCTCTAAGGGATTGGTGCATAACTTCAATGCCACACCATTTTAGATCTTCGATTTGATGGTTGTGAGACAACCAGTGTTCCACAAGGGGTGCTGTTCTTTTTTTTGTTCGGATGGCTGATTTGTGCTCTGTCACTCTGGTTTCAGCCATCCGAACAAAAAAAAGAACAGCACCCCTTGTGGAACACTGGTTGTCTCACAACCATCAAATCGAAGATCTAAAATGGTGTGGCATTGAAGTAATGCACCAAACCCTTAGAGGGTGTGATCTACAGGCTAAGAGAAAAAGCAGGTAACAATTCTTCATGTCCCTCTTTAACACCTTCAGAACAGGTTTAAATAATAGAGAAGAATGTGAAAGGCTGGTTATATAGATCTCCCTAATTACAACATACATTCACACGAGTAATCTGGAATAATAGCCCCTTATCCCATACCCCCCATGATATACACTATATTAACATTAGTAATCATTAATAACAGCCCTCTACACAACTACATTGTAAATCGTTACTTTACCCAACATAGGCAAGGTTAGGTTGAGCTTTTATACACATAGCTGCATTAGGGCATTTCATGCAATTAGGAATACCATGAGTTCTCTCTGTTTTGATTTCTATTACAACATCTAAATGTAACAGCGGAATAGCAGATGACACTATGTATCGTGCATTAGTATGTTTTATGTTTTATGCTATACTATATACCACTGCAACCTGGTGATGTTTAATATGAACCAGAATGAATGTAAGAAACACCAAAAGTGTATCTGAAACCAAGTCCATCTGGATATTGTATGTTATAAAGTTTGCATATTTATAAGCAACGTGCTTAATAACATTATTATGTCAATTATGGAGGTACATTATGTTTGATTTTTGGACTGTAAGAATACTCATGTAGTCGACCCTATGAATTTGTATTGCATATGCACTTCGGGTTGGGTATTACTAAGCACATCAGGTTTTTTCCCCAATCAATAAATGGCCATTATATTATACAAAATAACAAAAACAGAACGTCCTAAATCTACCTACTAGAACAGGACTCGAAATTTCTATAAATACAGATGAGACTGACACCCTATTCATAGCGGTGTCTCAAATGCTCTAGTCTTGTTACCATTTACCCGAAGGGGGCAAGCAGTGCAGGTCTTTTCCCAACCTAAAATGGCCGCGCTAATGAAAATGAAAGTCAATGCGCGAGGCGGGAAAACATATACAAATTGAGATCATTAATAACGTTGTTTATTCCATAAGTATGGCTGCAACCTGGCATATTTATATTGATAAGGAAATAATAAGAACACCTGAATAAAACCGCGGTCCAGGACGGACAATAACCGATATACTTCCGGTTTAGGAATTAAGAAAACAATCGGAAAATGCGCACTAGGTGTCAATAAGAATACCAGTACATGACCCTAGTAAGATCAATAACAACTCCTAAAAATATGCCCCTTATTCAATGGAAAACTGTATAATCCCGGCGATGCACTTCCGGGTCATACAGGGGAGCGACAGTATTTAAATTACGCGCCGCGTCCCATTTTTCACTTACTCGGATCAACGCGATACACGGAGGAGCAGGGAGGCCGACCTGAAACTTTAAGGTAAGAGAACTGGGGCGGTTTGTTAACTTTAACGAGCACAAGTGCAATACTAAACTCGGGAGCTGGTAAAAGCCACCCTTCGAGCCTGCATTGGCTAAACAATAGTTGGGGGACCAATAGAGATTGACTGTATGACTATTTGCATACGTTTTTTAAAAAAAATTAAAATATTACTTACAGAATTAGCACCTAGACTTAATGCAATGCAGGATGAGGGATATATATTTTATCATTCTATTATCCCATTGAACATCCTAAATTTGAACACCGGCTTCTTAAAGAAGGAAAAGTAGCCCATAAACTGACCTCAAATAGGGAGGAAAATGTTAATAAATGTTAATAAGTATAGTCCACCATTCAAGATTCCTAAAGCAAACGTCCTTTCTTTAAACAGGTGACGAACCTCTGCTATCCAAATACACAAACTGTTGATTTAAAGGCGACATAATTGTGGTAAGTTGATCATAGCTCAATGTTCTATTTAAAAGGGTTTCAAAACACAAGCCCAAAAGTAGCCCCAGTATAGCAGTAATACTATATATGCACATATGTATGCCCTTTCCTACAGGGATCCCAAAAGCACTGACAAGAACCCGACATAGACTCCAATTTAAGAGAGAAGTCCGGTGGCTCCTCCGTGTTTATTATAATCTGCACCTCGATTTGACAAGCAGGTATTCCCTAAATTAAATTTAAATAAATTTATGCAAAAGAGTTTAAACTTAAAAATCCAAAACTTGAACCCAATTTTTTGAGTATTTTATCAATCTCACCCATTAAGGTGACAGAAAAAATCGCAGTAATTGATGACGCGGTATACATCTGATGATCCATATATAACTGGTTGACCATGAAGTCCTCTTAATGGCTAAAAGAGAATCTTCAAACAATATCAGTTACTATGTTTTTGTAAATCTCAAACCCCGTCTTTATGAATTTAAATCCCGGCTTTTTCGTATGTTTATTGATAAGATCAACATCGAAATGTCATAAAGGATACAAGACTACAGCTTGGTAAATAAATGTCCATTTGAAGAGCCATAATACGCCCGCTCAGCATTATGTTCCTTTCCCCCACCCATCATTCTCTGACAACAGGATTAACAGTGAATACTATGTTTTAATATAGCTTAGCAAGGAGGGTAAACACTGTGTAGCAATGACAGATTATGTGTTGAAGGAGTATGTATCTAAAAATGTTTTCTCAATTTCTAGATAAACTGTGAATCGTCAAAGTGTCCTGAAGAAGGTGTAAATAATATAAAACAACACCGAAACGCAGCGTCGACCTTTGTACTTTGACCACTTCCTTCTTTTAGATTATTTTCACTTATGTGAATATTTTACTGTGTTTTATTTAGATTGTAACCCTCTTAGGGAGGTATTTTAATAAATTGTGTTTATACCTTTTAAATTCTTTTGTTGCGTATTCACCTGTTAGATTGTGCTAACTAAGTATAATTTTTTGTGGGGAGCTATACATCATGGACAGTGCTTAAACAATTTTGAAATTACTTCTATTTAGTGTTACATTAACTGATTTATTTGAATCAGTTTCCCCCTAGCATAGTCTAGTTTCAGTCATCATTCGTGACTCTACTCAGTTTCAGGTAAACCACAGGTCTCTTCCCTTTTGTTCATAGATGATATTGCTGTCTTTAGCTCCGTCTGGGAGGATCACCTGGTCCACCTGAGAAATGTTTTGGAGGCCCTGCAAAAGGCAGGCCGAACTATCAAGGCTACTAAGTGCCATATAGGGCAGAGTCAGGTTGTGTACATGCGCCACCTTGTAGTTGGAGGCCTGGTTCAACCATTACAGAGCGAAATCCAGACCATCATGAAATGGGTTGCTCCAACTACCCAGACTCCGGTCAGAGCTTTCTTGGGCCCGACTGGGTACTACAGAAGATTTGTCAAGGGGTATGGTTCAATTGTGACACCCCTGAATAACTTAACTTCTAAAAGAATGCCAAAGAAAATTCAGTGGACAGTTAGCTGTCAAAAGGCATTTGAGGGCCTGAAGCAGGCCATGGGCACTGAACCAATTCTGCAAAGTCCTAACTACTCCAAAGAATTCATTGTCCAAACAGATGCATCTGAGTTGGGGGTAGGGGCTGTGCTAACACAATTGAATGATGAAGGTCAGGATCAGCCAGTAGCTTTTATTAGCAGAAGGCTGACCCCTATTGAGAGAGAGGCCTTTGATATGGTTTGGGCTCTGAAGAAGCTGAGGCCACAATTGTTTGGCACTCACTTCACTGTTCAGACTGACCATAAACCCCTCTTATGGCTACAACAGATGAAGGGTGAAAACCCCAAACCTTTGAAGTGGTCCATTTCCCTACAGGGGATGGACTATACTGTGGAACATAGACTTGGGAGTAACCAAGCCAATGCAGATGGACTCTCCAGATATTTCCAATTAGAACATGAAGACTCAACTGGACAAGGTTAGTTTAATGTCCCTGCTTTATTTTTTTTGGGGGGGGTGGGGGGGGTTGAGTAGGAGAGTAGGATCTGCAGACTATGGTTACCCCCACTTTTTGCTAGTGTTTCACTGTTTTTCGACTTTAGTCTGGCTGGGGCCCTGCTATTGAGGACCCCAGCCTAGCTGCTTCCTCTCTAAAATGATTGCATGTACCTTAGGTACACTCCAGATTGGTTACTGGGTTACCCATGTGAGTCCCTAGTATATGGTACCTTAGGTACCAAGGGCATCGGTAGCCCTGAGGCCTAGCAGGGGCTGAAGCATGTATTATGCCACCCCTTGGAAGCCTTCCAAAATGGCACCACAGGTCTGCTGCTGCAGCCTGGGTAAGGTGGTGCATGCACCCCTTACTAAGATATAGGTTACCTATATCTACCTTTAATCACTGACACTTATAAACCTATAAGTCACTCCTAAGGCAGGCCTTATCAATCCCGAAGGCGGAGTGCTTGGTTTTGTGTGAGAGGGTGCCCATGCATGAGCTGGGCTCCTCTGCAGCTTTCGGAGCCTATTATCTGAGGCTGTTCTGTGATGCAGCCAGACCATATACTCTTAAATGCATTATAACCTCGCAGTAAATGTTAACTTTGGAATTGCTGCATGGAAACATGTCGTGTTTGGTGTCAAACACTTTGGAATCCTACCCCTCCCCCCTCCCTCCCCCTCCCCAGTCCTGGCGGCGGGGGGTAGAATCCCACCCTTCTAGAGGGAAGAGACATGTTCAAACTGGTCTAACCGGTAATATTTTAAAAGAGCCCTGGCATCACAAAATGGATGCTGCAGCCACAGACACGGGACCTCCTGCTGCTGGACAATCTCCAGCAGGAGAGTCCCACACTGGGCCCCTCCAGCTCCTCCGGGACCCCCACCACGCGGATGTTACTTCTGCGGGCCCTCCTTTCCTGGTCTTCAAGGCACGCCGCCATCTGTCGGTATTGGTGTACAAGTTCGTTGATCCGTTGTTCCATGGCCTTTGCAGATGTTTGGAGAACTCAGATGTCTGCTTCATTAGTTTGGCTTTTTCTGAGCTTTTACCAAGGTCCGTGCGCAGTAGATTGACCTCGATGGAGACTTTATCTATCTTGGTCTCAAGAGTGGCCCGCAGCGTTTGTATGGCTGTCATAATGAAGAAAATTACAAAAAACAATTTGATGGACAGAATGTAGATCAATGTCTTACATTCACCCCAGTGCAAGGATCTGGGCCTAAATCCATCGTTTTATGCACTACACACCACCCTGGGTCAGATAATGGCTTTATGCAAATCAGCTCTGACCCTGTGCCCCATGGGAACAGTCCAGTCCGAACTACAACAGCCATATCTTTCCCAGACCGGAATCAAGCATCCGAGGACCGGACCGGTTTCGAGGTAACACCTCTCATCAGCCCGGCTAGCTTGACTCCAGTGGTGTGGAGGCTCTGGGACCCACGTCTGAGCTACCCCAGTACACTCAGGGAGAAAATTACAAAAACAATTTGATGGACAGAATGTAGATCAATGTCTTACATTCACCCCAGTACAAGGATCTGGGCCTAAATCCATCGTTTTTTGCACTCCACACCACCCTGGGTCAGATAATGGCTTTATGCAAATCAGCTCTGACCCTGTGCCCCATGGGAACAGTCCAGTCCGAACTACAACAGCCATATCTTTCCCAGACCGGAATCAAGCATCCGAGGACCGGACCGGTTTCGAGGTAACACCTCTCATCAGCCCGGCTAGCTTGACTCCAGTGGTGTGGAGGCTCTGGGACAAACGTCTGAGCTACCCCAGTACACTCAGGGAGAAAATTACAAAAAACAATTTGATGGACAGAATGTAGATCAATGTCTTACATTCACCCCAGTACAAGGATCTGGGCCTAAATCCATCGTTTTTTGCACTCCACACCACCCTGGGTCAGATAATGGCTTTATGCAAATCAGCTCTGACCCTGTGCCCCATGGGAACAGTCCAGTCCGAACTACAACAGCCATATCTTTCCCAGACCGGAATCAAGCATCCGAGGACCGGACCGGTTTCGAGGTAACACCTCTCATCAGCCCGGCTAGCTTGACTCCAGTGGTGTGGAGGCTCTGAGACCCACGTCTGAGCTACCCCAGTACACTCAGGGAGAAAATTACAAAAAACAATTTGATGGACAGAATGTAAATCAATGTCTTACATTCACCCCAGTACAAGGATCTGGGCCTAAATCCATCGTTTTTTGCACTCCACACCACCCTGGGTCAGATAATGGCTTTATGCAAATCAGCTCTGACCCTGTGCCCCATGGGAACAGTCCAGTCCGAACTACAACAGCCATATCTTTCCCAGACCGGAATCAAGCATCCGAGGACCGGACCGGTTTCGAGGTAACACCTCTCATCAGCCCGGCTAGCTTGACTCCAGTGGTGTGGAGGCTCTGGGACCCACGTCTGAGCTACCCCAGTACACTCAGGGAGAAAATTACAAAAAACAATTTGATGGACAGAATGTAGATCAATGTCTTACATTCACCCAAGTACAAGGATCTGGGCCTAAATCCATCGTTTTTTGCACTCCACACCACCCTGGGTCAGATAATGGCTTTATGCAAACAGCTCTGACCCTGTGCCCCATGGGAACAGTC
The DNA here is from genome assembly GCF_964263255.1 of Lissotriton vulgaris. Classification (NCBI taxonomy): domain Eukaryota; kingdom Metazoa; phylum Chordata; class Amphibia; order Caudata; family Salamandridae; genus Lissotriton; species Lissotriton vulgaris. The sequence continues at coordinate 120,746,106 of NC_141695.1, read as the reverse complement.
CAGTCCGAACTACAACAGCCATATCTTTCCCAGACCGGAATCAAGCATCCGAGGACCGGACCGGTTTCGAGGTAACACCTCTCATCAGCCCGGCTAGCTTGACTCCAGTGGTGTGGAGGCACTGGGACCCACGTCTGAGCTACCCCAGTACACTCAGGGAGAAAATTACAAAAAACAATTTGATGGACAGAATGTAGATCAATGTCTTACATTCACCCCAGTACAAGGATCTGGGCCTAAATCCATCGTTTTTTGCACTCCACACCACCCTGGGTCAGATAATGGCTTTATGCAAATCAGCTCTGACCCTGTGCCCCATGGGAACAGTCCAGTCCGAACTACAACAGCCATATCTTTCCCAGACCGGAATCAAGCATCCGGGGACCGGACCGGTTTCGAGGTAACACCTCTCATCAGCCCGGCTAGCTTGACTCCAGTGGTGTGGAGGCTCTGGGACCCACGTCTGAGCTACCCCAGTACACTCAGGGAGAAAATTACAAAAAACAATTTGATGGACAGAATGTAGATCAATGTCTTACATTCACCCCAGTACAAGGATCTGGGCCTAAATCCATCGTTTTTTGCACTCCACACCACCCTGGGTCAGATAATGGCTTTATGCAAATCAGCTCTGACCCTGTGCCCCATGGGAACAGTCCAGTCCGAACTACAACAGCCATATCTTTCCCAGACCGGAATCAAGCATCCGAGGACCAGACCGGTTTCGAGGTAACACCTCTCATCAGCCCGGCTAGCTTGACTCCAGTGGTGTGGAGGCTCTGGGACCCACGCCTGAGCTACCCCAGTACACTCAGGGAGAAAATTACAAAAAACAATTTGATGGACAGAATGTAGATCAATGTCTTACATTCACCCCAGTACAAGGATCTGGGCCTAAATCCATCGTTTTTTGCACTCCACACCACCCTGGGTCAGATAATGGCTTTATGCAAATCAGCTCTGACCCTGTGCCCCATGGGAACAGTCCAGTCCGAACTACAACAGCCATATCTTTCCCAGACCGGAATCAAGCATCCGGGGACCAGACCGGTTTCGAGGTAACACCTCTCATCAGCCCGGCTAGCTTGACTCCAGTGGTGTGGAGGCTCTGGGACCCACGTCTGAGCTACCCCAGTACACTCAGGGAGAAAATTACAAAAAACAATTTGATGGACAGAATGTAGATCAATGTCTTACATTCACCCCAGTACAAGGAGCTGGGCCTAAATCCATCGTTTTTTGCACTCCACACCACCCTGGGTCAGATAATGGCTTTATGCAAAATGATGGATTTAGGCCCAGATCCTTGTACTGGGGTGAATGTAAGACATTGATCTACATTCTGTCCATCAAATTGTTTTTTGTAATTTTCTCCCTGAGTGTACTGGGGTAGCTCAGACGTGGGTCCCAGGCACTCCACACCACTGGAGTCAAGCTAGCCGGGCTGATGAGAGATGTTACCTCGAAACCGGTCCGGTCCTCGGATGCTTGATTCCGTTCTGGGAAGGACATGGCTTTTGTAGTTCGGACTGGACTGTTCCCATGGGGCACAGGGTCAGAGCTGATTTGCATATTGCCATTGTCTAACCCAGGGTGGTGTGGAGTGCAAAAAAACGATGGATTTGGGCCCAGATCTTCGGACTGGGGTGAATGTGTGACATTGATCCACATTCTGTCCATCACCTGTTTTGTTTGCAATGGCTGTCATAATGGACACCAGCGACGGTTCCTTTTGCCCAGCCGGGTCCCCTGTTGCACCGTCTGCCTGTGGTGTCCCCTTCTGCACCGTATACTTATCAAGTTTATTGGTCTGTGTGGCGGTGGGTTGCTTGGGCCGCATTGTCGCCATGCAGTGTCTCCCACGTGTAGCGTGGCTCCCGAAGACATTGCCCCTATGCGCCAGCTCCCTTCGCAGATCAGATCCCCTCACTCTGCGTCAGCAGTGTCGTCACCAGGCCAGCCAGCGAGGCCTTTCATCTCCAAGCAGGCCCTGGCATAGATCCCAGAGTCACAGTGTGGTCTTCTGCCTGTGCCTGTACCAGGTCCCCCTCCACTGCCTCCACCAGCTACCACTTTCTCAAAGGAGATCAGGAGGCCCTACTGCAGCCAGCGCGTGGTCTTTGGTGCACGTATTAACAGGCTACCAGCCCGTCCACAGTGTAGGGCATCTGGTTCCTATGACCGGGTGCAAACGCGGTCTGCCATGGGGCACGCAGTGGCTCCCGATGTTGTCTGCTCTCAGTACCTTCTTGGCCCTCAAAGGCATCTCCCAGGGCCCCTCGCCATGTAAAGGGCTCCCCAATGCGCAGGGTCGGCGCTCCCTGATGTTGGTGCCACTCCGCGCTCCGCCCGACTAAAATGTCCGGCACCGATTTCCAGGCCTCCCGCAGGCTGCTCCCGCTCCGGCCGCATTGGAATCGTGCGGCCCACAGGGGGTCTAGGCGGCACACAAAGCAGAGTTAGGGGCCTGCAGCAGGTCGTGGCCCAAAGCTGTGTCGTCAGTCGCGGCACCCGTTCATGTCCGTGAAGGCCCAAAAGCCAGGTCCTATCGTGGCGCCCAGGTCATCCAGCCACGCAGCAACGCCTCTGACTTGTGCTCGGCCTCCGATCTCCGGCCACAGCACGGCTCCGGGATCAGGTAGGAAGACCGTGATGGGCTCCACTGGCTCCGCCTTATCTCCCCAGCTCCGGAATACAGGCAAAGTGCGGCACCTACGGATAATGCCGGATTTTCACGGGGCGACGGGTTGAGGCTACGAGGACCTACCGGGCTAAGCGGGCATCTTCGTTGGTGCCTGGCCATGCCCCCAAAGCTGCCTTTCTTAACAGCTTCGGTGCTCATCACGGCTCCCGGCCGTCATGAGTCACGGTAGGTGTGTGCTCATGATGGCCGGGGGTCAGAGCTTTGCTGCTCCTCCCACACGCAATTAATTCCCCGCCTGTGCGGGCGAATAAATCCGTGGGTGGAGTTCTGACGGCACCTAGCCGTCATGAGCACATTCCTAACATGATTTATGACGGCCGGGAACCGTCATGAGCACCGCAGCGCCACTCCCCCTCCACCATGGCGAAATTCACGCCGCGGCTCATGGGTTAAGTATGTGTGAAGTGCTAACCTTGTTTCACCTCATTTGCATCTAGGTGTGAGGCTCCTGACTACTCCCAGCCAAGAGACCTGCACGTTGTTGCTTGTTGCAGATAGAAAGCATACAACGTGCAGGCGCTGCTGAAAATGTCATGGTGTTTGGAAATTACACCAGGGCGAGTTCAGCACATTATTTTGTGGGGCCTAAATCTTGGCAGGGTGGACGGCGTTCACCCTTTGAAAATAGTGGCTGGACGTTCTCCACCTGCGTGCACCCCTGGCTCATGCCCTGCTGTCTAGACACATCCAGACATGCAACTCCTGTCCCTGTGCTGTTGTTGCTATTATCACACATGATGCATAAGGACCCGTTATAACAAAGACATGGTCACCATCTGACCAATGGAGGTACGTCTCCTCACCATCGGACTAACACGTGGTTTAACAGTTATAGTATATCTTTTAAATGGTGAAAACCCCATCACCCAGTTTAACCAGCACCTATTAATTATAAATAAATAATACATTCTCAACAACAGCTACTTAACATGTTTTTTACTGAAGTGACTGGTCACACTTGAGAGCTGGGTTACTATCAGGGCTGCCTTAAGCATGGGCGAGCTGGGCCAGGGCCCTCGCGGGGGCACCAACATTCAAGGGGGCTCAGGGACAGCAGGCAGCAGTCTCTCTACAACTTTGCTCTAAAGAAACATGTAGTAACTACTGCTCTGAACTCTGTTTTTATCCTTTTTCTTGTCCTCCTTCAATGTCTCCTCTACCTTTTCAGTTTCCCAAAGCACTGACAATTAAAGCTAGCAAGTGGAAGGGGGGTGCTGAACTGTGTTTCACTCACAGCGCTATCTGAGCAAAGGCCACCTCTGGGTAATATGTACTGCAGTGTACAAAACAATGATTGATGGAATGCCTGAATTAATCTCAGACACTGGTAATTACTCTGGCTGCATCTCAGTCCATTGTTCTTGTTATACTGAGGTGGAGTGGCGTGCAAAATATGAGGGACTAGTGTGGGGCACAAGTAATTACCAGTGTCTGAGATTAAATCATGCTTTTCATCGATCACTTTTTTGTATACTTCAGTGTGATGTCCTAAATGGGGCGGGTATGACTAGACATGGGTCCCTTACACACTGTGCCACTGGAATCAAAATAAACCAGATTGTGAGGCCTAATAAGGGCAAAAATAGTCTTTGGTTGCTTTTGTTCCGGTTCAGGGAGGACCTGGCCTAGGTGTCCAGCTCGGGCTGGACTGTTTCTATTGGAGCATGGTCAAGAATGATTTGCATATGACTGGGTCCACATTTAGGCGAAATAGTGTGCAAAATAACAATGTACTGGGATGCGACTTGACTAATTACCAGTGCCTGAGGGTGACTCAAACCTTCCATCCATCACTTTTTTGTAGACTTCAGTGTGACACCCTAAGTGGGACGGGTATGCCCAGACGTGGGTCCTGTGCACACTGTGTCACTGGAACCAACCTATAGTTGGCTGATAAGTACTAACTAGGGTGAAACCGGGTTTGGGTTGCCTGTGTTCCGGTTCAGTGAGGACCTGGCGTAGCAGTTCGGGCTGGACTGTTCCCATTGGAGCAAGGTCAAGACTGAAATGCGTATAGTGGGGCTAAAACTGAGGTGGTATGGGAAACAAAGTAATGATGAACTGGAATGCAGCCCAAGTACTTACTTGTGGCTGAGATTAATTCAAGCATTCCATCCATCACTTTTTTGTACACTTATGGTTAATATGTAGATTTCTGTGGAAGATGTTTTTAGTAGACACAGAAGGCCAGGAGCAGGGGCTCCTGGGAAAGAGGGAGGGAGCTCACAAGCTGCTGCAGGGACTATGTTGGGGGAGCTGCGGGAGAGTGTGAGAGAGGCGAGTCAGAATAGACAGGAAGGAGTTAAATGGGGCACATGTACAATTACGTGCACATGTCATTGTCAAGGGGAATAGAAACCGGTACAAACACTGTGAAAAACTGCTGGCCACTGCAAGTTTGGGGTGCGTGTGAAAACACAACACCCAAAACATAAACCCCAAAAGTTAGACTACCAACACCTCAACCTTGCAAAATATCTCCCTACAAAATGTCAATCCACTATTAACTGCTTACACCAAATATGCTACGACTGGACTTGGAATAAGAAAATTACACCAGCACGCAAATATGTGGGATGTGACTGTGGGTGGATATAAGAATTAAATTCACATTAGAACTTTGGAATGTCGGGCGCTAAAAACCTGGTGCTTCATTAAAGCGTATCAGTAAGTCTCTGTCCATCTGGTGTTTTCAGCTTTATATTGAGATAGGCGCCTTGACGCCCACTGGGCTAAGTTGCGCAGTTATAAATTCTGCTTCATTCATTCATTCATTCCATTGAAGATAGTGGAGTGGATACAAATTAGAACATGCTGCCTCTAGGGGCGGAATGTTCTAACAGCCTTATAGCACACTGTATCTGGGCTAGACCAGCCATTAAAGGCCCGATCCCTTGTTAAAGGCCCTCGCCTTTAACGCTGGAGCGGGCCTTTATTAGCTGAAATTTCCCACTACGGCGGGCTATAAGGCTATATTAAATTGACATACAGTTAAGATTTTATATGTCATATTACAATCTGTGTTTTTACATTAAATTCCAGCAGTGAGACAGCCTGTGGTAACTAATATCACACTTTCTTCTAACATGAGACCAGGTCACCTGAGAACTGTAGAGGTACAGATGTCTTCAGCAGGGCCACATCGTAGTCAGTGGTAGATGTGGAGAACTGCGCGTTGTAGTAGATTTTTTTCACTGAATAAATCCCAGATCCCCCAATCAAGGTGGAGCCAGCATGGACCCTCCAGTTATTGACGGTAAACAGGCCGGACCTGGAATACAGGGTAGAAAGGTCTACTTGTTAAAGGCAGACTTGCTTAGGGGCAGGTGGGGTGGGACTCAGGTGAACAAAGGAAGAGTCACAACCATAGGGTGCAAAAGAGACGTGACCCTCGGGGCAATCAATGCTATGTCAGGTAATCAAGGCTCACCATGACAAATTACCTTTTGGCTTTAGAATGAGTGATCTATGTAGGGCAATCATCTTTTTACTGATCCCAACAATGCTGGCATGTGGTTCCAAGGACAGTGTAACTAACCATGGGAAGCTAGGTCTGTGGTGAAATTGCACCTGTGCAAATTGAAGCAAGTTCTGACGCACCAGCTTTGTGACCTGAAGATCACATCTGAAATCACCAGTAAGTACTTATCTTTGTGAGTTCCTTGGCTGGTACCACGGAAAAACAGTCAGTGAATAGTTTGTCTGGTCAAACTTGGCCCTCATAGAACCAGGTCTTCAAGTCATGGGTGGCAGATTGCAAAATCTAGGATAGCGCATGGTTGATCAGCTTGAATGAGAAATGTCAACTAAAGAAGGTAACGGCAATGGTTTGAAGCCTAGTGAATGAGGGTGGGCAATATAAATAGCGGGCCCATAGATTCAGATGGCCTCCAAGAACAAGGCTCAATGAACCCTGGCAAGAGTAGTGCCTACAACTCTTGGACAGAAAGAGAGAGAAAAGATGGCAGACATGGGGGTGATCATTTGCAGCACAGCTGACCGCCATAAAAAAGACTGGTGAGGCAAAACTGGACAAAACTATTGTCATATTGTCAGCATTCTCCTGATAAAACGTGTGCTGTAGAAAGCAATAACTCAGCTTGCCAGAGGATTGTGGGCATGAAGCATAGACTATTGAATAAGCAATCCATGACGAAAGTCTAGACCAACTTAGTAAGGTTTCTAAAACAAGAAAGAAAATTGCAGTCATGAAACTCAAAGCATACACTCAGAGGACACTTGAGGGCATACATGAAGTGCATTCTCAACATACGTATGGAGTAAAGTTACAGCGCATATACTAAGGGTACTTAAAACATGTACACGAAGAACACAAATTAGCAGATAACACCTAGAGGATATTCTGAGCATATTTATAACTCATAGACCAGACCTGGAAGAGGGAGATGTTCACAGCACAAATGGACAGTTGAATATCATTCAGCGTAGGGGAGGTCCTCAACGCACATCGGCTAGCATGAGAACTGTAGCACCGGGGTAGGTTACTCACATAACATATCAAAAGAGATACTCACAGCACAAAGCAGTGGGCAGCACTCAGGACCCACTGCGACGAGATGATGGAACCGCCGCAAACATGCTGCCCGTCCCAATGTAGGCTGACTTGCCAGGGCCAGCTCCCCTCAGATGAGGGGGACCCGCCAATGATGCGCTGCCCCACTTCAGGCCGACGTCCACAGTCTACAGAAGGACAGACAAGGGAGAGATACTAGGAGTAGAAAAAAGGGTGTGTGGAAAGGGTAACAAGGTGGGACAGCAGAGCACACCCCACTCCAACACTGCAGAACCACACACAAACAGCAGACCCATAACACCCTCTATAGCAGACTACAGGACACACAGATAGAATACACTGCATCAATTGGAAGCGAGGGTGATTCCAGGCCCACTCTGTCCCATTTCCCAGGGGTTCAAGAGTTGAGATGAGGCTGAACTACAGAGAAAAGCTGGAGATTTACCTGAAAAGCAGTTTAGGTCTTCTGTAGACAAGAACTTATCTCATGTACCACAATGCATGCACAATACCTCATTCTGAACAGCCGCCATGCCAGATTTTAACGAAGTATTCTGATAAATCTGCAAAGGTTACTAAATCTTGGTCCCATCCATCATAAAGCAAGTGCCATCGAACTCCGTCAACATGCACAGTTCAGGGTTTCAGAGGACCATCACTAATAACAACAGTCTGCAACCAATATGTTTCTTTAAAGACACTCAACTGGGCATGGTGCCCAGCAAACACAGCACACAGGGCCACAGGAACAGGTGTGATGCTCCGAAGTGTTACCTGTGCACTGCAGGGAGACGCCTTGTTGAGCGGGACAGCTCTGACTTCATGTGCCACAAAAAGACAATAACACAACTTAGAGATTGTTAAGGCCACTCCCTCTTTACTTTGCAGAGCATTCTAAATGATTTTCTGAATAAAACGCATGTACAGAAGCAACACTGAACCCAATAAAGGAATCACCCTACTACTCATAGCACACAAGCAATATCTAACACTTTAATCACCACTCTTGCATTTCTAGTTGATAATCGAGGTGGCGGCAAGGGGGGGCCACCATTGCAATTTACTTAATCACAATATTGCTCGAGTAGGCTACAAAGAATATTGTAGGGGTCTGACCGGGTCCTACACTGCTAAGGTGAATGACCCATTCCTTCGACCTGAAGGCCGTAGCGAGACCCTCCTGTCTTTAAGGCCACGTCTAATTCCAAAGTCATTCCTCAGTCTAATATCTTCATGATCAACGTACCAAAGCTCAACTGTAAAAACAAATCTGAATATGGAGAAGCCCAAAAAAACAAAGCCATCCATTGGTTTAGGCAGGTAAGGGGCTGTCGATCGTGATAAGGGATGACATCTTGAGGGCTGGGAGAGGCGTCCTGAAAAATAGTCCAGTTGATGCAGTACAACTAACATTGATGAATGAAAATCTAGTGCATGATTTAGTTGCCCTGGAAGCAAGATCCTGCCCTCCCCTTAGCACCAATATCAAATTGAAGCTCAATATCCCCTCACCGGAAGCCAATTGCAAGAATGTAGTGGTCCCTCAAAGGGATTCACCCTCTTCCACTTTGTCATACAGTGACTGACTATTCCCAGATCCCTCTCAGAATTATGCGTGTAATTCCAGTATCGATTCCAATCTAATTCCCACACCGATGAACAAAGGTCCGGAGGGTGGTCTCCTGGAGCTCGAGGCAGTGATTTTAAGGCCCCTCCCCACACACTGTACCTCATTTTCAACTAGGAGAAAATGACCAGGATGGGGATGAAACCACACATATCCGCTTGAACTCCGATATGGTTTATCCAGCTGCAGCATCGCCGCCCTTCAGCCCAATGCACCTGGTAGAGCAAACAAAACGTAAAAAAGGGGGAAACTAGGTCTCCTCTCCCCCACTGGCATGGGATAATTAACCAGCACAATATTTGTATCATGAAAGAAACCTAGAGTCTGACACCTGTTTAAATCCCAGGGTTTGTCACGTTCTATAAACCGGCAATTCCCTCTAAATAAGGTCGCCCCTCCGGAGTCTACTCATTCCGATCCAAATAGCACTAAATCATGAAACAGAGGAGCTTCACACCAACTAAAGCAACCTCCTCTGCGTCAGACTCAAAGGCCCCCAAGGAAAGTCCTTAGATATTGTAAATGTCTATGCAAGGAGTTCCAAACTAGGCAGGTCACCTACTTTGCAGTCACTAGACGAATTACTGGATGCAAGACAAATTGAACTTCCCCTAGTTGTGACAGGTGATTTTAACGTCACATGTGAGCCCCTCGACCGGGAAGATATCCTTGAGATCAACGAGGAGGATAACATGTGTTTAGTTCCCTCATTGGACTTGCCACCAATAAAGAAATGGTTCCAAGCAGCATTTCAGTTAAATTCCCTTACCCATACACATAGGTTACGGGTTGCCAATGGAAGGACCCTGTCAGACAAAGAAGGGGGAATGATTTTCGCTGGGCCCTAAGGGTCGAGCCGGATCGATTATATTCTTTTGGACTCTCTGCCTATGGCTACTTGTAGTTGACATGTCTATCATTCAGACATGCAAAAGCGACTGCAATCCTCTGCGCCTTATAATTGAGCAACCGAGGGCTGAGAATGCCAGTGCAGTCTATGACCTCCCCTCTACAAGGGAGGTGATCTACTCCAATGATAATAGCCGGCTAAAATGGTCCACAATTTTGGCGGACAAATCAAAGCTTGACACCTTAAAATGCGATCTCGAGAACCATCTAGAATTCCTCTCATCCCCTTCAAGAGACTGTCTCACACAAGCTAGCCGCAGCGACTAACACTTGTTTTGACCAGCTGGCCAAAAATGTTATTGTCCACCAACACAAACTGAGGTCGAGCAAAGCAAAAATTAAGAAAATGACCTCCTGGTTCTCAAAAGAGTGCAGATCCCTAAAAAGAGAGCTGTCCCTTGCCCCATGGCATGGGGATATACCGACAATTTGGGGACTGAGGAAGTCGTACCAATCGGCCCAAGTGAAGGCCAAGAGGGACTGGGACGAAAGGAGTTGGGCAGAACTTGGAGAGTCCATTTCAAGTCCAGATGCCCGACTGTCCTGATCACTCATGGGTAAGGGCAACTGCGATCGGTCCCCACCTCTAGCTAACAACATCCTGGCACATCTGTGGCAGGAACACTTTGGCTCTCTTTGCTCAACCTTCACAAGTTATGCCATGGAAGCTACAGTTCCTGATCTAATGCAACTACCACACGATCTAACATTTACTAGAGAGGAAATACTGGCCTCACAGGATACAATTACACCTGCCAAGGCCTCCGGCCCTGACGGCATCCCAGGGGGTCTCTTTAGATCTGACAGGAAAAACTGGCCTACATACATACTAACCCTAGCCAATGATATTGCGGGAGGAGGGAGCATCCCAGAATCTTGGAAGGGGGCTGAAGTGATCCCCATCTTCAAAAAGGACAACAGGTCTATACCTGCACACTACCGACCGATTAGCCTGTGTCCAGAAAGTTGTCTGTCCCTTGCTATTAGCCAAAATCACATATTGGATGGAAGAAAACAACATTCTTTCTTCCCTTCAAGCGGGCTTCCGGCGAAAACGGGCAGTCAATCAGGTCTTTCAACTGTTTATGCTGTACTGGAAGGTGGTTTTGCTGGGCAAAGGGAGACTGTACATTGCATTAATCGATTTAAAAAATGCATTTGATCTTGTTCTCAGGGACAATTTATGGTGGGTACTCAGAGAGATGGGCATGCCTACGGGCATCCTTGCACTCCTAATTAGGCTCCATGATGAGAATTTTGCCAGGGTCAGCTGGGGTAGCCAAGGACAGGTTACCAATCCCATCAAGGTCCAGCGGGGAGTCCGCCAAGGATGTGTCCTGGCGCCAACTCTATTCTCATTGTACATCAACCACATTGCTGAGGTTCTATCTGTCATCCGAGTGGATGCCCCGTCCTTAGCAAAGCAAAGAATACCCACCCTCTATTCGCAGATGATACACTTCTTGTCTCGAAGACCCCAAAGGGCTTGCGATAACTGTTAGATAATTTCAAGCTCTTTTGCGATAGGAGGGGGCTTGAAATTAATACATCAAAAACCAAGCTAATGCTTTTCCCCACAAAGTCATTCAAGGGCAATCTGCTCCTAGACAATGTCCCACTAGAGAGTCCATTCCTTCAATTACCTGGGAATAAAACTATCTGGCCTGGAACCACCATCTTAACAATGCCTTCCTCAAATTCTCCCAGGTAACCAGGGCCCTGCGCAAAGAACATCGCCTCTCTCACACCAAGTCTGTTGCACCAGCATTGAAACTGTATAGTGGCAAGGCCGTGAGCAGTGCACTCTATGGAGCTGAGCTGTGGGATATGGCAAGAACAAATGACCTGACATCCCTGGAGAACAGGTTTGGTTTCTTTGCCACAGAGTACCCCCACTCGCCCAATACTGCTTGTCATGGGCATCAAACCCATAAGCGACCTAGCGAAGCTCCGTCCCCTTTTGTTCAGGCAGCGGATTGTTTGCACCCCGGAACTGTTGCCCTATGCTGCTGCTTTCCAGGAGATCTGTGCCTTAGACACCATGCACAAAATTGGTTGGACCAAACATGTCAAAATTCTTATGTCACACAACATTGTTTGCCCAATACCCCTCGCTAGAAGACAAATCATATCTCTCTATTGGGAAGGAGTTGAGCGCATTGCCTACTTAGCTGGCAATCAGGCGAGAGTGAATGAGGAATTCAGTGATTTCAAGCATAGCTGTACCCTCGAAAGTTACCTTGACATCATTAAAGTGGCGGCTGGTAGGAAGCTATACATCCAGTTCAGGCTTGGCAGCCTGCCCATTAATGCATTCACAAATCCTTGGCTGCATAACAAAGCAAAGCCCTGTTGTCCTTGCCCACAAGAATCCATGGTACACTTCTTCTTTGCATGTAAAGCATACACCAAACCTTGGAGCAGATGGCTTTCTCCTGTCTGCAGAGAACTTGGTACCAGAGACTTTAAAGTGGCTCTGTGCATACTAAAATCGGATGCCAGACCCCTATTTGTGTGTGCAGCTGCAACAAACTTGGGAAATGCATGGACAATCAGAAGGAGGGCGTTGACTCCCTCCCGGCTCAGCCCTGTGAGCAGCGTACACGTTCAATTCCCATTAAACACATTTGCCACACAGAACAGCAAACCTAATAATGCAAGTAACACTTTTTAGTCCTTTTATATGTTAGTATGAAATGTTTTAATGCTTCTATTACATATGTGACTGATTTCTTTAGCATTTGCTTTTTTAATAACAGTTATTTGCTAGATTTTGCACATTCACGTTCCACGTGGACATGAACCTGTGATTGAAACAATGATTTGCCTAATTGAAGAATGTAACAAACATCCGCCAAGGCATCTGCATTAGAATCTGGTTCATGCCAAATGTGTAGTTTGTCTGCATCTTAGCAACGGGACGTTGCTAAATTATCACTTCAACCCTTCTTGCGGGATGATATTCGCGATGAACACTACGCCCCGTTGCACTGGCGAACATAATTGATGTCATCAAACATGTCTTTACTTCTGGAATGGGACTTGCTCAGGCTGCATATCTATCTTCCAAGCTGGTATAAACTCAAGACGATAACTGAGATCTACATAGTACTGGGTAGGTCCTTATGTCTGTTCTTTTACCGTCTATTAGTTTATTTTTTATATCCAATGATATTTTTTAATTGTATTGCTTTTATCATTGAAGTGCATTGTCCAATTTATATTGAAATGTGTGAAACGTGTTCCTCGATTCCCTGTGTCTTTTATGATATTTTTACCGAAATAGAGACAGATAATGATGATGATGGTGATGGCGTTTCCATATTTTCCAAGGCCAGCAGGCAATCTGGAGAGGAGCAGCTTGACTTGGAAAGCAGCAGAGACTTAAATTCCAGAATCATCTGGTTATTTATCATAGCTTGTAGAGCTTGTAAGTTAATTGTAAAATGTGTTTTGTGTTTACTTCTGGTATTTGTAATAATATATTAAAAAGTTGCCATTGCTTTTCAAAAATGCCTACATAATCTTTATTATCTAAAACAAAAGTCTATTTATTTTAAAATATATAAATCACTAGCATAACTTATATAACCTTTGAAAACACTTCCACAAGACATACCTTTTCAACAATCATTAGAAACACTGTTTTAAGCTCTAAACTTTATTGATAGGCATTTGATGGTTTTAAAATAGCTACAATTGTTCATTCTTAGAAGTTCTTTAAAAGGTTAGCGCTGTTTTAATAACGCAATAACATTTTATGAAAGTTGAAAAAAAGATTGACTCGTTAAAACAAAAAAAGTTATAAAAGTTATATTGGGTTCAAATTCATGGTTAAAAAAAGCTCAGCTTTCACCAGAAACAAAATGTATTCTTTCAGAAGCAAGATTTCAGTAGGAAGTCCTGGGTCGAAAGTTTCCTTTAGTTTGTTGATCTTGTTTTCAGGTGATGCATTTCACCTTTGTGGAGGGTAAGTTCCTGCGATGAGGTGCGGCTGCGGTGAAAACTTTGCCCAGCCTTCTATCTTATGGCTTCAATTCATCTTGAAAGACTTGGACTCAAACTGCTGCTATAAAATATAACTGCTTTTGGGTGAGGCATGTACTTTAAACAGTGGTGTGGCATTTATAGGAGGTTCAGAGCCATCTATCAGTTCTGATATGCCTTTTCTAACCCTGGGCGTAGTTTGCGTAGTAACGCTACGCATATCTACGCGAAGTGCATTTCACACTACGCAAGCTACGCGAACTGCGCAGTGCAGTAGGGAAAATGCAATTCGTACTGGTTGCACAGTGCCAGATGCTTGTCCGCACTGTGCAATCATTGCAAACGGCATCTTGCACAGTGCAAGCAGTCGTTTTCTGCCGCTTGAGTAGATTTGTACTCGAGCGGCAGCTTTCTCAACGCGGACTGGTAATTTCCCATCGCGAGCATACGCGACCACTCGCAATGAGAAACCTGACCTCCCCGCGTTGAAAATCTCGCCGGGAAGTTTATTTTCCACGCTCGTGATCGGCAACTTGATGTTGCTGATCGCAAACCACCGCATGGTCCACTCAGCCTTTCATCCATCTGAGGTCGATAAAATGAGTACCATTGAGTTGGGTAACAACAAACATCTGTTACTCAGCACCGAGATACCCATAGTGGTGAACTAGCGCGTTACAAATACATATGTTATGTTATGTAAACGAGGAAAAAGTCTCGCCTGGATGTTGATTTTGCTCGATCGCGGTCGCCAACTTGACGTTGAGGACCGCGTTTTTACACCATTTACGTGCAATTCACGTAGTGCATAGTAGCGCAAACTACGCACGCTCCAAAGCGTAGCGTAGTCCTATGCCCAGGGTTAGCCTTTTCGCGTCATAGAAATAGGATATTAAGACAACATTTGCAATCATGAAGAGTAGGTCTCTCCTTGACTTGAATATCTGCTTGCATAGGCACCCCAAGGGTCACCCGGATTCCACTGCTTGGCTGAATCAGTAACAATTGCTGGTTTATGCCAACAGCTTTCATAGGAGCCCTCTGCAGTGTAAGATGGACCAAGTGGCAGCAAAGGCCAGAGTCCCCCCTCATAGCCGAGCGCAGAGCTGGGGTGCCGGATGGACATGATGGGGTGTTTGCACTGCAAGGAGTCAGAGACTAAAGCTCAGCGTCATCTGTCCTTAAGGCCATGCAGCTAACAGTCCATAGATTGGGTTGAGGGTTGGGTTATCTTCAAAAGTGGTGTTGGAGGCCAAGAGGAAGAGAGGAGCAGTTCCCTTTGCTTACACACTGCAATACCATGCTCACTCATTTGACCAAGGCCTTGTTAGCTTTGGGATTTCTGCATGCTTAGAGGGCATCCGTACAGTGCCTTAATGGGCTGGTGCTATGCAGTACAGCTCCAAACCAAACATAGCATGGCACATTACAGATTAGCTTTTCATAAAATGCCCAACATAGCAAAGGCCACATTCACAAAAACACAACCGAGGTTTAGAGGCCAAGACTCTGTGAAGCTTGTAAAGTAAACGGTAACAGGATGAGAAGACTCACAGAGAATTGTTGCAACAATTGAATCGCAACAGTTGAATAGCGAGTCTGCGCGAAGGAGGAAGAGAACTTCATTTGCCCAACTTCAGACATAACAAGTCTCCTACTGCTGCTTCCTGACCATAAGTAGGTTGCCTGCTAACTTTTGTCTTGCTATTTGCACACAATCTCATGCCGATCTCATGGAGCTCATGGCTCCACTTTTCTGATTTTGCACTAGGTTACATTTTTAAAACGTAAACTTCTTTTTAGACTTGTTTATTTGCACAATTGTTTTTAATGGTTCACGTTTTTAAAACTAACGTTTACTCATCAGTTCACTCCTCCCTGAGGCTTCCACGGTCCTCCGCGGCTCTTCCGAATGTTGTGGAGGGAAGACCTCTGAAAACACCCCTTCCGGGCTCCTACTTCCGCCCAGGTTAGCAGTCCAGTGGCCAGACGTGCCAATTTAGAGGCTCTCTGGATAGGACGCGCAGCGGACGTGCGCAGCGGGCGCACCAAATGCAAGCCCGTCTGCGCCCGTCCATGCCAGGACTTGGCCTAGGGCCAGAACCCCTGGCTCAGGGACCATAGAAAAGACAAGATTATGTTATGCCGGAAAAAGCCTCAGACCACTATGTTCACTCAGACAGCACTCATGCAATGTATTCACGGGGGAAGATTCAATATAATCTCACTATGCACAATGTTTAGGGTGCAATATAAAGTAACAAAAAACATTAAATCATACTACAGATTTACCTATTGATGTCAGTGTCCCAAATTCCAGGTCTAGTGACCTGCAGTTAGCTCTCATTAATGCCAGGTCCCTAATAAAGCATAGCTATGAAATAGCTGACCTCATTACTGGCAATAGAATAGATGTATTGTTCATAACCGAAACATGGGGCAATGACACTTCGGATCCCGATTTTAACATTGCTGTCCCTCAAGGCTACAAAGTGTTCAGACACGACAGGCAATTGGGCAGAGGAGGTGGCCTTGCACTAATTCACAGAATTTAATTTAGTGCCCATTGTTCAGTGGTGCTCTCCTCCGGCTGCGAGGCCTTTCACTATGAAATCTCATTCCGGGGTCAAGACTCTTTTAATGGTCTTTTAATCTATCGCCCCCCTGGTTCTAGAATCAACTTTTTGGCTAATTTAAGCCCACTTTTAGAACTAAGCTTCCAACACAAATGTTTTACGTTTTTGGGTGACTGGAATTTTCACCTAGAAATGTTGGAGGACAAAGACACGAAGGAGCTCTTGGAGTTGATGTCTGAGTTGGGTGATAGTCAGCTTATCGAAGAACCCACACATCTAGCAGGACATACTCTAGATGGTCTTTTTTCCAATAATCCTGCTCTTCACAGTATATTTACTCTTCCGCTAACATAGTCTGACCATCACGCTATCCTTTTTAGATATAAGCCTCCTCTATGTGACAACAGGAGTAGGGCTCACAGCATTACTACTGGCAGATCTTGGCATAGCATTGAGCCTCTAGCATTGGTAGACAATTTAGCACAAACTCGGAGCTAAATGCAGAATCTTCAGCTATAAAATATACTTCATGGTTAGATTCCAACTGCCTTACACTTGCCCCTATTGTGACTACTAATAAAAATAGAAAAACGCCTTCAGCCCCATGGTTTTCTGAAGCCTTAAGATTGGATAAACAGGCTTGCAGAAGACAAGAAAGAGAATGGAGACCACATTATGAAGCACCAGAAAAAGTCAAATTCAAAGCTTTGCTCTTAGACTTTAAAGAAAAGTTATCTGTGAAAGGCGCCAATACTATACATCTTTAATTGAAAAAGCAGGTCACTCAAGTAAGGAACTTTTTCAGACTGTCAAACATCTGACTTGAAGTATAAAAGAGGACTCTGCCAATCATAGCCAAGAATTATGCAGTACACTTGCTCACACCTATAAATCCAAGATGGATCAAATCTTTGATCAATGTGCTTCCTCCAAATCAGGTGAGAAGATAAGGCAGGAAGACACAGTCAAAACACTCTCTTAACTTCACCCCTACCTCAGAACTCAAATAGTTAAATCCATCTCTACGGCCAAATCAGGATTACCGGAAGACCCCTGCCCCCCTAGAATTCTAAAAAGTATCGGTCATTTTATAGGACCTTATCTGTCCAAATTGTTTAACCAAATGTTGGCACAAGTATCCTTCCCTTCTGTTTGGAAACAGACCTGCATCCTTCCTCTCTTGAAAAAATCTAATCTTAATGCAAATTGATCCTACCAACTATAAACCCATTGCTAGAATTCCTTTACCTGCAAAAATAATAAAGAAAATCATAAATACCGAACTCTCTGCTTTTATCACCGATACCGAGGTTCTGGACCATAGTCAATTTGGTTTTAGAACCAATAAGAGTACGGAAACGGCTTTGATAAAAAACCATAGAAGAAATTCGATCTTCTTTAGATAGCGGTGGGTCAGCAGTTCTTATACTTCTAGACCTATCCGCTGCATTTGATACTGTAGATCACAATCTTCTGGTGCAACATTTAAAGACAACAGGAATTGGAGGAGCTGCTCTCCACCTTTTGACCTCTTTTTTGTCAGATAGAGCTCAATCTGTTCATCTGGGCAATTTTAAATCAACACCCTTCACACTGCTTTGTGGGGTCCCGCAGGGTTCTTCGTTGAGCCCAATGCTTTTTAATATTTATGTGGCGGAATAGGCCCCTTTAATCAGAAGCTTCAATCTGATTCCTACCACCTATGCCGATGATACCCAACTGGTTATCTTGACAGTGGACAAAGACAACAATCATTCCACTAAGCTCCATGATCGTATGATCCAACTAAGTACCTGGATGAGTGATCACTGCCTGAACTTAAACTCAACCAAGACAGAAGTGATCATGTTAGGGAATCTCTTTCCACCCTGGTCCCCTGAGTGGTGGCAGGATAATCTCGGCCCCTCATCTACACCTGTGACCAAAGCCAAAAACGTGGGAGTTATCATAGATAAGTTGAGTTTAAAACCTCAAGTATCTGAAGTGGTGTCCTCTGCATATTTTATGTTAAAAATCTTAAGGAAAATATGTCCTTTTATTCCTCTAAAATCTAGAAAGACAGTGGTTACTTCGCTAGTCCTACCCAAACTAGATTATTGCAATGGCCTATATATTAACATCCAGTCTACTCTTCTCAAATAACTGCAAACGGTACGACATGCCGCTGCAAGACTCGTAATGGACATACCTAAATATCAGTCAGGTAGAAAAGAGATTCAGAAGCTTCATTGGCTGCCAGTTGCCCAAAGGGTAAACTTTAAAGCTTTGTGTATAGCTCACAAAGCCCTTGTAAAGAAGGCCCAACATTTTTATGGGAGCTTTTTAAATGGTATATCCCTAACAGATCCTTGAGATCTGCAAACACTGATCTGGCCAGGATAAGAAAGGTGAATTGGGGAGATAGGCGCTTCAGCTATAATACTTCAAAGGAGTGGAACTCCCTCCCACAACACTTGAGGGAAATTCCAACGCTCCTTGAGTTTAGAAAGCACTGAAAACATGGCTCTTCTAGTACTATTGGTCTGCAACACAGTATGGAGTACCAGAAGCACCAAGACACCTAAGGGTAT
Organism: Lissotriton vulgaris; assembly: GCF_964263255.1. Taxonomy (NCBI): domain Eukaryota; kingdom Metazoa; phylum Chordata; class Amphibia; order Caudata; family Salamandridae; genus Lissotriton; species Lissotriton vulgaris. The sequence continues at coordinate 120,727,199 of NC_141695.1, read as the reverse complement.
ACGTGAGCTATACAAATTGATAATAACATAACATAACAAGCATTGAAAATGCAATAGGTCTCGCCTTTGATTAAGTTAAAGTCATTTGCTTTGCTAACGGTATTGTATAGCAAAGATAATGGTTTTAACTTAATCAAAGGCAAGACCTATTGCATTTTTTATGTTGGGTTTATTTAGGGGTATTGGAAGTGACATCACAAGGTATTTGACAATCTACCCATTTGACCTCTTGGCTCATCATCAGAACTCCTATCTTCTGCTAAGGGATATGGTGAGGGCAAAGAATTTTGTTTACAATCTAGTCTTGCCTTAGTGGCTCCTGGGATGGGACAAAGTGGCTGGGATGCCAAAGGGCTGGTCAGGATAACATTGTCTACCCCTGAATGTCACTAATGATATTCGGGCGCTGAATGGGAGGAAAGCAGCTCGTGCCCTGCGAGTCCTTTGGAAGGCGCGCGTGAAGTCCTGTCAGCGGCACAGTCGCCGATCCCACACTGACAGGGCCCAGCCTTGTCTGAGGAGAGACTGGCCTATTGACACTGCCAGCCCAGTGCGCGCCTGCGGAAATGAGGAACTCATCACCTCTTAAACCCTTTAGGGATGTGCCCCATCATGGACGGACGCCCACCTGGGGCAAAAAGTACATGAGTCACATAAATGCATAAAATACAACATATAAAATCGCCTCTTTTCAGTTCCACAGTTATAGAAGTGATTTATACGGTAAAACAGCTCAAAGTGAAAACCCCTCCATTCCACAGCAGAGCTGCTTCACATCCCCTGTATGAGGAGGGGAGCCGTATTACAGGATTGCTGCGCCACGTAAGACAGACATTCTCCTTCACAGTACGCAGAGACACGTCATCGTGAATAGTCGTCTGGGCCTCTTTCTGTGTATTTTATATTTATATCAACAGTGCCATTTTTTTCACACCTTTAGGCAGCGTTTGGTCAGTCGATCTTCAGGCTTGTGCTAATCATTAACCCCTGCATTGGCTAGGCTCCTGAGAGACACAATTTCTGGTGTCCCTATCTTCTGGATGCAGATAGGGGTTTTTCCTCCCTCCATTAGTCCTAGAGTGGGACTGCATAGACTGTGAGTGACTTTGAGGGACTTTGTATTGTGTTTTATTGACTCCTGTGCCCGGCACTACTCCCAACCGACGCCCTTTTCTGGGCTGATAATTGAGCATCCATCTGGGGATTTTGATCAGAATTTTTATTCTATTTTGAATATGGCAGAATTCGACTGCTATCAGGAGGAGGCTGCTGCGTGCGATGGGCAGGGTGACGATGAATACTACGAGGAAGAGTCCATGGAGGACATTATTGATAAGAAACTTGATGCTAAATTAGATAAGGCCCTGGAATTGCTTGTTCCTGCTGCTCCCCAAACCCTCCCTCCCTCTAACTCTGACCAGGTCCCTGCTCCCCCGGCGCGTGAGTCCTCTGGGTCCTACTGGCTTAATGTCCATTCCTATGCTAAATTATACAAGTCCAAAGAAAGCGCCAAAGATGCCGCTCCTTCCCTTCCCCTTCCACAGTCCACTCCTATCCCTGTTGTGGATACTACTACTGATACAGGTACTGACACAGATTCCTCCCAGGCTTCCAAACCTCGCAAAGAAGCGTAAGCATGCTTCCTCTCTGTTATCCCTTCCCCCGTGGTGGCGGAATACTCATCAACTCAGGAACCAGAAACTGGGAAACCCCACGTTTCGCGTACAAAAGAACCAAGAACTTAAAGGACCAATTGGTGTCTACCAGACCAAGGGAGAACCCCAGCCCCACAGAAAACACGATCTTGAACGCTTGGGGCCTACCGAAACTTACTGGCCACCAACCGTGCAACAATTGCAACGTTTGCCACCTGACATCCCCTTCTAAAACCCTTTCCCTGGAAAACGGCAAAACCTGGACACAGCGCCAATTCACCACCTGTAACTCGTCCAACTTAGTGTACCTCATAACGTGCAGGTGCGGCCTGAGGTACATTGGCATGACAACCCGAAAAGTCAAGATAAGAATTACTGAACATAGGAGTACCATCCGTTGCGGAAAAAACATAAGTAAACTCACGGAACACTTCCTTACCCATAACCACACCCCGAATGACTTCACCTGGACAGTCATCGAACAATTTGATGTGACACACTTCAATAAAAAGGCCCTCCTTGTGAAGGAACAGCGCTGGATATACCGCCTGTCCACGCATATAGATGGGCTGAACGACTCCATGCCATGGAATTCATTGACAACCTGAGCCATTTACCTCACTTTAACACACGTTTATGAGTGGCTCCAACCATGATATCTGAAACCCATCTTTGCCCCCAGGTTGACCACACTCATCGTGTAATCTTGTAAGACTTAATGTACATTATTGAACTGCAGGTCATCTTACCATGCGCTCCACATGCGCTGGTAGGATGAGCAACCCCTACCTACCTCGTTACACTATAAACAAAAGCTCTGTTCCCCCAATATCTCGGTATCCCAGTTTGCACCTAATAAGAAATACACTTACAGTTAGCATAAAACGCACACTGCTACCCTAACTGTATTCAAATAGACCACACATCGCGGTTCTGTTTTTCCTTTATTCAATTTCCCATAATCTCGCGATGCAACACGTATGCGCACCATCGCGGCACTACTTTCGTAGTACCGTTGCCCACAGCGCATGCGCATATATCACTGATCCCGCACACATGCGCAGGGTACTAGATGACTCAGCGCTATGAGCGTGACCACACCATCTTCTATTTGTAATCTAGCTCCAGGTGCTGTGAATCATACGGGCTACTTAAACCTGACCAGCGGCCCCATTCATTTACCCGGGACACCACAGCAGGACAACAGGTCTAAGGAGCACGCAGATCGGCAATTCCGTGAGTAAAACACTGTCCTACCACTACGATCTAGGTAAGCAGCAGCAGTTTCCTCCCTACAGGTTTGGCGCTAACCTCTGCCTTTCTCAACAAAATCTAGGGTCTTTTCTCCCTGCCAGGTGATCCAAGGAAGCTTTAACAGCAAACAGCAAGTGTGAGGAAAACGTATTATACTTACCTGTACCTCACCCAGCACTTACCCCGCTGTTTAGCCCACCACCCACAAACCGATTTTACGCTTAAAAACTACACCAGCCATGCAATTAGCATGCCCACGTTTTTCTGCGGGTTCTAGGTCGTTCACACACCTTAGCAGCCGGCAATACGTTGTGTTCCTAAACTTATCATGCTAACTGACTCCACCCTGTACGTCTGTCTGTGTCATTTATATTATGTGTACAGTAAAGCAGAGGGAATCCCCCTCTAACACGTAACGCACCTTAGCGAGTGCGACAATGTAAGGGGGTACCCCTGGTGCCCCCAGGTGAGACAGTAACCTATGACCCCTCCCTCTTGTTTTTACAGCCCCCGCTTCCTCCCTCGTGGAACCGGTTCGAGGAACGTTACAGCTGTGACGAGGAAGAGACTGACTGCGGCCTCTTTAACTGGTACGGCGGGACTGTGGAGGCGGGGCCCGACTCCGCCTTAAAAGAAGAAGGAGAACAGGTACAGGTGTGTCTATACACCGGAGGAGCAGTCAGCAGAAGGAGAGGTGCGGCGTGGAGCAAGTGGGAAGAGAGCAGCGAAACGTGGGAAGAGGACGAGGTGCAGGAGGCATCGCTAGACGGAAGAGAAAGGCGAGAAGCATCGACTACTGAGGAGGAGGATAGGAGAGAAGTCCGGAGATTCGGAGATGTGATAAGAGAGCCGACGGCATCAGGAGAGGCGAGACCAACACCGGAGGCAGGCGGGGACGGAGGAACACCAGAAGCCAATCCCCGTGAGCAGGAGTATCGAGAGAGAACCGAGGCAGAGGCCGGACCGAGAGAGGACGGCGCACAGAAGCCAGGAGGCCACCGATCCCACGAGCTGCCCAGCGGCTCCCCTGGAGGGGTGTGGCTCACAGAGGTGCGTGCTCGTATAGCGGGTTGGGTGGGGAGGAAGGCTAAACGCAAAAGTCAACCCGGATCCCTTTTTGTTAGAGTTGTAAAATAACACGGAGTTCACGTCCCTCACTTCCACTAGTGTGTGTTGAGCACCGGGTTCTCCTCACATCCCCCCCTCCTGGGTTGCACTAGTATAACAGACAGCTGTCCTGATACATACCTCTCTTGTCTTTCCCTACCGGTGGAGCCAAGGCCAAGACGGAGCTGGAAAGTATCGAAAGACGGCGGACGCTGACAAGGAGATGGGAGGAAGGGGTGATCACAAAGAGTCGGAGAGAAAGAAGCCGTTCCCCTAGGAGAACAGTACCAAGAAAAACTTGTACAGACTATCTTTTGACTCAAATAAAGCCAAGTGGTTTAGTAACCAAAACACGTCTCCTGCCTATCCCTGTCCTGCCTGTTACAGTGGTGGAGAATGCGGGCACAGGGACCATCTGCTTAACGAAGATGGAAGAGGTTGTACAGAGCCTGGTGAAGGGACAGGAAAGAATAGAATGGGCCATACAACAGCAGCTCCTGTCAGCGGATGCAGACCGCTAGATAATGAAAGCAGCGATGGCCGCCCGCGCCCTTGACCCGCCCGTTATAGCCGGACCAGTAGCACTAGGGGCACCCTCCCAACACATCAGCGGGGTGTCCTTGCAGAAGTATAAGCCGGGAGAGGACCCAGACTCCTTCCTGCTTAATTTCGAGAGAGCCGCCGAGCCTGCGGGTGGCCTATGGCCAAATGGCCGTTCTTCCTTGCTCCCCTACTGGTGGGCGAGGCCCAGGCTGCCTACCAGGGGCCAATCCGACGGGAGATACCGCCTATACGGACATTAAGCGAATAATATTGGATCACTTGGGCCTGGATCAGGAGGCCTACCGCCTAAGGTTCAGGAAAGAGAGGGGCGTGCCGGTTGAAACCTCTAAAATATTGTTTGTGAGGTTGAAAATGGCGGCCGACAAGTGGTTGACCCCTAATCTCTGTACCAAGGAAGAGATTATGGATCGGGTGTATCTCGAGCAATTCTTGGAGGCCCTTCCTTTTGCGACTCAGCGGTGGTTGAGGCAACACCACCACCTCACCACAGCCAAAGCAGTGGACATGGCAACCACCTTTTCACGGGTCCAACCTAGGCTCTCTCAGCTGTGGGAAAATGAGAGACACAAACCTAGTGTCAAATTGGAAAAGAAACTCCTAAAAGTCCCGGAGCCAAGCAAGACAAGGCCATGGAGACCCAAAGGTCCCCCGCATAGTGGGCCACAATGCTTTGACTGCGGTGCATGGGGCCATATAGCCCGACTATGTCCAAGGAGGAGACAGCCCGAGGAACCCATGGAAGTGGGCTATCTTCCCCGGTTGGTGATGTATTCAACTGAGATGGGTCATGCGTTCCGAGTAAGTGTAGGGGTAAACGGTACCTCCCTCCAAGCCCTACTAGATTCCGGTTGTAGGCAGTCAGTTGTACACGTAAAGCCCGACCAGATAGTAACCAAGGAGCAGGTGAATATCCGTTGTGTACACGGGGATGTTAGACCCTACCCGATAGCCCTATTGCCTATACAACCCCAAGGTAGCAGACCACATACCATCAGAGTAGGGGTGTTGGCCACTCTTCCAGAGGACCTTATTATAGGCACAGATAACCCCGAGTTTCTGGATATGTTCAACCGAAGTCTGAAGACAGGGAAGACACCAACCCGGGTACAGACACCGAAACAGCCTATCCCCGCTCTTGTGTCCTCCGAACCATGGATACTAGATCGCAGTTTTAGGTTCTCACAGACAAACGACGCCACCCTATTCAACGCTTGGGAAGCCGCCGAGAGGACCCAGGACCAGGACCCTATCCTGTATCCCAGGTTTTTTGTGAAGAATGACCTGCTGTACAGACAAGGACAGAAGGATGATCCAGAACAACTGTTAGTACCGGTGTCCTTTAGGGAACAGGTACTTTTCTATTCCCATGCGCATTTGGTGGCCGGACACACAGGAGCAGAAAAAAACACCCAAAATATACTCCGCCATTTCTACTGGCCGGGTATCTACAAAGATACCATGATGTATTGCCAGGAGTGCGAAGTATGTCAAAAGCGGAATATGACCCGCCCTCCGGCCATTCCCCTGCAACCTTTACCCATTATAGGGGTTCCCTTTGAGCGGGTGGGAATGGATCTCATCGGACCCTTACCCAAAACACGCAAGGGGTTCCAATACGTGCTTGAATGAAATGAAATGAAATGAAATGAAATGAAATTTGATTTGTAGAGCGCATGGCTGCCCGAAAGCGTCCCAGCGCTTGCTTAGGGAACCCGTCCTGGTATTCCCCTGCGAGATAACCCATTACTGGGCATCCCCAAGGTGAAAGCCAGGCATCCCGCTGCGAGGGGCCGTTGTGGAGATTAAGCAAGCTATTGCTCAGAGTTACAGAGTGGGACTCCATGATTGGAATAGGCACCGAGGCGAGAATTGTCAGGTCCGGGGAAATTTGAGCCCAAGACCCGCCGAGGCGAGGAATTGAACCCTGGTCCGGGCCAGACCTCTGCATCAGGGTCTGCCGCTCCAACCACTTGAGCCACACTTCTCTGCTTGTGATGGTGGACTACGCTACAAGGTTCCCAGAGGCCTTCCCCTTGACTACGACCACGACCAAACAGATAGCAGATAAAATGCTGGAGTTGTTTTCACGAGTGGGGTTCCTCAAAGAAATCCTCACGGACCAGGGAACCCCCTTTGTTTCCCGATTAATGAAGGAGGTATGCCAACTGCTGCACATCCAACAGATCCGGACTGCTGTGTACCACCCCCAAACCGACAGTCTCGTCGAACGCTATAACCGAACCCTGAGGAGCACTCTGAGGAAAATGTTGGAGGTCAATGGGACCGAGTGGGATCAAGTGCTGCCGTTAGCCTTATACATGTTTAGGGGACAAAAACAAAGCAGCCTGGGATTCTCCTCTTTTGAACTGTTGTACGGCAGACAACCTCGCTCGCTCCTCGAGATGATCAAAGAGGCCTGGGATAAAGAGACCCCAGAGGAGACAGTGAAAACCTTGGAATACGCCCGTTACCTGAGATCCAAGATTGGAAAGTTGAGAGACTTAGCCTATACCAATCTGGAGCGAAATCAACAAAAACAAAAGACTTTTTATGACAAAGGAAAACGGTGGAGAAAACCTCAGATAGGAGACTGGGCGTTGGTGCTGTTACCCTCCTCTACTCAGGAGTTCAAAGCCGAATGGGGAGGACCGTATCGGGAAGTCGCCACTATTGGAAACACCAGCTACCGACTACAGATCACACCATGAAAGGTCCAAGTCTATCACATCAACATGTTGAAAAAATGGTTGGGTTCCCCTCCCGTGGGGGTTCATTTGATGGACTCCAAACCCCCAGAGAACCCCAGCACCCTGGACCAACTAGTGATAAACGAAGACCTGATGGAAGAGGAAAGAAAGGACTTGAGGAAAACCTTACAGGAGCACGCTGAGGTGTTCTCAGACATTCCAGGCAGAACCTCCCTTGCAGAGCATCAAATACAGACACATCCCGGAAAGATCGTGAAGATACGACCATATCGCATCCCCGAAGCAAGACGAAGAGGGATCAAACAGGAGGTACAAGACATGCTGAGCCTGGGAGTCATCCGCCCCTCGAAGAGCAACTGGTCCAGCCCCATCGTGATGATTCCAAAACCGGACGGGTCATGCCGATTCTGCATGGATTTTAGGGCCCTCGACGAGATCTCGATGTTTGACGCTTACCCTATACTGAGAATCGACGAACTGATCGAAAAACTAGGAGAGTCCAGGTACATCAGTACGATAGACTTAACAAAGGGGTATTGGCAAGTACCCCTTAAAGAAGAAGATCGACACAAGACTGCCTTTTCAAACGAGGACGGACACTTCGAGTTTACGGTGTTACCGTTTGGCCTCCACGGCGCCCCCGCCACCTTCCAAAGGTTAATGAATACGGTCTTAAAGGAATTAACGTCCTTTACCTCTGCGTATCTAGACGACATTGTGGTCTTCAGCCCAGACTGGGTAACACACCTGACCCACCTGTAAATGTAAATGTAAATGTGCTGGACTTGTAAAGCGCACAGCTGCCCGTAAGCGTCCCGGCGCTTGCTTAGGGAACCCGTCCTGGTATTCCCCTGTGAGAAACCACGGCAGGGTGTCCACAAGGTGAAAGCCAGGCATCCCGCCGCGAGGGGCCGTAGTGGAGATTAAGCAAGCTATTGCCCCGAGTCGCAGAGTGTGACCCCGTGAGTTGAGTAGGCACCAGAGCGAGAATTGTCGAGTCCGTGGAATTTTGAGCCCGAGACCCGCCGAGGCAGGGAAACGAACCCTGGTCCACGGTCGATCTCAGCTTCCGGGTCTGCCGCCTCTAACCACTGAGCCACGCTTCTCCACACCTGCACCAAGTGTTTGCAACCCTGGGTAGAGTGGGCCTGAAAATCAACGCCAAGAAATCAAGGATGGCGTTCCAGTGGGTGAAATACCTAGGATATATTCTAGGACATGGTCTAATCGAGCCCCAAATCGAAAAAATCAGCGCTATAGCCGAAACTCCTTTTCCTAACACCAAGAAGGAAATGAGAGCGTTTTTAGGGCTGATCGGATACTACCGACGTTTCATTCCCCAATTCGCCCAGGTAGCGGCTCCCCTCACAGACACGTTACAAAGCAGGTTTCCTGAAAAAACCCTGAACATCCCCACTCCAGAGATGCTGAGAGCCTTCACTTCCCTGAAGAGAAGTATTACATCCACTCCGATCCTGACATCCCCAGACTTTACTTGTCCCTTTTCCCTACACACGGACGCCTCAGACTATGGGATAGGGGCGGCGTTGTCTCAGGTGGGGGAGGACGGGGCTGACCATCCCATCCTATACATAAGTAGGAAGCTTTTCCCGAGGGAGTTGAAGTATTCAACAGTTGAAAAGGAATGTTTAGCGATCCGGTGGGCTGTCGACAAATTGGCATACTATTTGGAGGGGAGACCGTTTGCCCTTTATACTGACCATGCCCCCCTTCAATGGATGGCCCGAAACAAATCTAACAATGCTCGGGTCATGCGTTGGTTCCTGGCCCTACAACCTTACGCCTTCACAGTACATCACAAAAAAGGCATCGACAATAAAGAGGCCGACTTTCTATCTCGACATCCCCTTCCCGAACGGAAGAGTCCAGGGGGGGAGGTATGTAAGGGGGTACCCCTGGTGCCCCCATGTGAGAAAGTAACCTATGACCCCTCCCTCTTGTTTTTACAGCCCCCGCTTCCTCCCTCGTGGAACCGGTTCGAGGAATGTTACAGCTGTGACGAGGAAGAGACTGACTGCGGCCCCTTTAACTGGTACATTGGGACTGTGGAGGCGGGGCCCGATTCCGCCTTAAAAGAAGAAGGAGAACAGGTACAGGTGTGTCTATACACCGGAGGAGCGGTCAGCAGAAGGAGAGGTGCGGCGTGGAGCAAGTGGGAAGAGAGCAGCGAAGCGTGGGAAGAGGACGAGGTGCAGGAGGCATCGCTAGACGGAAGAGAAAGGCGAGAAGCATCGACTACGGAGGAGGGGGATAGGAGAGAAGTCTGGAGATTCGGAGACGTGATAAGAGAGCCGACGGCATCAGGAGAGGCGAGACCAACACCGGAGGCAGGCGGGGACGGAGGAACACCAGAAGCCAATCCCCGCGAGCAGGAGTATCGAGAGAGAACCGAGGCAGAGGCCGGACCGAGAGAGGACGGCGCACAGAAGCCAGGAGGCCACCGATCCCACAAGCCGCCCAGCCGCTCCCCTGGAGGGGTGTGGCTCACAGAGGTGCGTGCTCGTATAGCGGGTTGGGTGGGGAGGAAGGCTAAACGCAAAAGTCAACCCTGATCCCTTTTTGTTAGAGTTGTAAAATAACACGGAGTTCACGTCCCTCACTTCCACTAGTGTGTGTTGAGGACCGGGTTCTCCTCACATCCCCCCCCCGGGTTGCACTAGTATAACAGACAGCTTTCCTGATAAATACCTCTCTTGTCTTTCCCTACCGGTGGAGCCAAGGCCAAGACGGAGCCGGAAAGTATCGAAAGACAGCGGACTTTGACAAGGAGACGGGAGGAAGGGGTGATCACAAAGAGTCGGAGAGAAAGAAGCCGTTCCCCTAGGAGAACAGTACCAAGAAAAACTTGTACAGACTATCTTTTGACTCAAATAAAGCCAAGTGGTTTAGTAACCAAAACACGTCTCCTGCCTATCCCTGTCCCGCCTGTTACAGACACATTTTTAAACAACATCGCAATCACTTAAAATATTTATTTGCACCTTCACATACTCATTGGTCCTGAGGAAAGCCAGTTGTAAAGAAAAGGCCTGGCTGAAACATGTAGACCACACAGGACGAAGGAGGTCATAATTTACTCCAACTCGTCCGTTTGCCTTTTCAGTTGCTAACAGGGGCCCAGTCATTAAAGTCTATCCATTTACCCTCGGATACTGGGACCCACTGTATAGCTTTTAACCATCACCTTTCACACTCACCAACACTGCATACTCAGCAAATATACCAGCTCCTCAGTAATCTGGAGTCGAAGCACACCCGGGACACATTCGGTGTCACTGTGGTGGGCCCGATGATGAAGCATGCCACCAACTAGGTTGGTGGGTGAGGGCTTCATGACCAAACCAAATGGTTTGCCCACATACGTACCCATTGAGTCTCCTTTCACAACCTAGCTAGTCCTCCTTGATAATCTACACTACGGAATACTTACAGACCCACCTGCTTAAGGGTTTCGACAAGGAAGTCAGGGCTCACCAAAAGTCAGAATGTCCCCGCCCAGACTTAGCCCACAAGGTGGCTCTCACCCCCGACATAGATACCTCGATGACCACCTTTCTAGAGAAATATAAAAAGGATCCCAAGAAGGGGATTGATTGTGCCCTCCGGGCATGCCAAGATAAGGTCCTCGACCATTCGGGCCCTTTGGCAAAGATTCTTGAATTGGCCCTCCAGGCTCAGGAGACAGAAGACGTCATCCATCCCGAGGTTGGGCACAAAGAGCAATTTGCATGTTAGGGAACGCTAACTGCGCCCTGGCTTCGGAACGACAGAAATCCGTCCTGCTCAGGATTAATCCACAGTTGGTGGAGTTGGCCTCATCGGAACCGGGGCCCTTGGCCGAGCGTCAGTTGTTTGGAGACAAATTTGTTAAAGATGTCGCCAAATTTGTAAGCACGTTTGCTTCCCTTGACAAATCTCAGGCCTCCTAAAAGAGAGTGCTACACCAGGTCTCTGGTAGGGTTGGGCGTGGCAGAGGACGCTCGACCGGCCGCTACTCAAACCCAAGTCCTCAGAAAGGATACGCCCCCAGGCGTGGCAGAGGTTACACCCAAGAACCGAGCAGGCTGGTTTCTATCCGTCCAGATCGCACGTCTATAGAGGCCGCTTTAACCGGGGTGTCAACCGAGGATATAAGAATTTCGACAATCAATCCTCTGGTAAGTCCTGTGTGTCCATTGATTCCCCTAGGGGGCAGGTTGTTACATTTTGTGCTCAATTGGACGAACCTCACTTCGGATGTTTGGGTCCTTCAGACCGTACAGGGTTACCAGATAGAATTGTTGGAGTGTCCCCGTCAGGTGTTTCCCCCTCGCCATCTCCTTTTTTCCCATCAAGAAAAGTGTTTTATAGACTCAGAACTAGAAGAGCTTTTGGCCAAAGAGGCTATTGCCGTGGGAGACTTCATCCCCGAAGGATTTTGCAGCAACGTCTTTTTGGTTCAGAAGGAAGGAAGGCGGCGGTCAGCGTCTAGTGTTGAACTTAAGAGATTTCCATCCATATGTGGTGTATCGACACTTCAAGATGGAGGGTATCCATCTTTTGAGGGATCTCCTGCTAGAGGAGGACTAGATGGTCTGGCTGGACTTGAAGGATGCCTACCTTACTGTCCCAGTTTACTCCTCACATCAAAAATTCTTGCAATTTCAATGGAAAGGGTAGTGGTACCGATATCGCACTCTTCCATTTGGTCTCTCATCGGCCCCGTGGGTATTCACCAAGCTCCTCAAGCCTGTTGTCTCCTGTCTCCAGGAGATGGGGGTGAGCCTTATTATGTACTTAGATGACATGTTGATTCTGGCGCAGGATTGGAATCTCCTCCTCACACACTTGGAGTGGACGATGTCCCTGTTACAGAATCTGGGGTTTGTCATCAACGCCAAGAAATCAGTGATGATACCGAGTCAGCAAATGGAATTTCTGAAATTCTTGATAGGCCCAGTTTCTGCGCAGACCCTCCTTCCACCGAGCAAGATCAGGTCCATAAAGAGGGCGATCAGATCCACTTTGTCCAAAGAAATGATTTCCTTGAGGGTTCTAGCGACATTTGTGGGTCTTCTTGCGTCCTCGATCCAGGCCATTTTCCAGGGTCCCTTGCACTACACTACAGGGCCCTTCAGAGACTCAAGATCTTTTATATTCAAAAGAGGTTCCACTACGACCATCTCATTCCCTTATCCCCGGAAGCTCGAGAGGAGCTTTATTGGTGGTTGGAACACATGACGGCCTGGAATGAGCGAGCAATTTTCGGCGGTGCCCCGGACGTGGTTGTCGAATCCGACACCAGCCAATGGGGCACTCGTTGTAGAGAATTTACCACAGGAGGATGGTGGTCAGCAGAAGAACTAAAGTTGCACATAAATTGCCTAGAGTTGTTGGCAGGGTCCTTTGCCATCAGATCTATCTCACCCCTGAAAAGCAATTGTTGCATCCTGCTTCGAATGGACAATGTCTCAGCGGTGAGATACATCAATCGACTAGGGGGGACAAAGTCCTGCATGCTAGTCCACATAGTTAAGGAGTTCTGGCATTTCTGCCTAGATCGCAAGATCTCTGTTGTGGCAGAATATCTCCCGGGGAAGCTCAATCACGTAGCGGATTGGAATTCCAGGTTCCTACGAGATTACAGCGATTGGAGACTTCATCCCTTGCTTTTTGCACAGATCATGGATATGCGAGGCCCATGCCAGATAGACCTGTTTGCCTCTCGCCTCAATGCCCAACTTCCCCTGCTCTTCAGTTGGAGACCGGATCCGATGGCGATGGGAACGGACGTGTTCCTTCACCATTGGAGGCATCAGAGGAACTATGCATTTCCTCAGTTTGCTCTGATCCAGAGGGTGGCAGCCTTTGTCCATCGGCAGGGGGCTTCATTAGTGTTGGTGATGCCGTTTTGGACGGCTCAGTTGTGGTTTCCCACAATGTTGGAGTTATCTGTGGATCTTCCGTTCCCCCGACTGGTCCTGCAGAATCAGTTAACGCTGATGGTGTGGACATACTCAGGAGACATGAGAGCATTGCAGGACTTTCACAGGCAGCTGCCAACTTTATACAGCAAGCGCGGGCTTCTTCCATCCTGATGATGGTAAGCCTGTGGGGATGCATCCCCTGGTTTGTAAGTTACTCAAGGGAGTCCGGGTGGCTAACCCTCCCCAGCCCTGGTATGCCACTTTATGGGATGTTTCTAAAGTTCTCTCCCTTCTGCAATCCTGGCCGGATAATGTTGATTTGTCTTTGAAGAATGTGATCACAAGACGGACTAAGACCATGTCCCGTTCAGTGGAGTATCCTTCTTTTCCTCATAATAACAAGTTATGTGTATTACAGTGTTTGAAGTGTTATGAAGAGTGTACTATTGCACACAGATCTGATCATTTGGGTCAATTGTTAATTTCTGTCCAGAAGCCATTCAAACCAGTCTCTGCTGCTACCTTAACTAGGTGGGTTCGATGGGTGATGTCAGAGGCAGGTGTTGACATTTCTGTTTATGGTGCACACTCTGCCAGAGGGGCTATGGACTCCAAAGCCTACTTGTTAGTATCCCGTTTCTGATTCTATGTTTAAAGTTTTTTATTATAAACCTATTTCTCATGTTTCTAATGCTGTGACTGATGAGCTTTGAACCAGCAGAATCAGAAGCTTCCGGTCCTGCTATAGAATACAAAACTTTCTAGCTATCGTGACAAGAATTTTAGATTCTATTAAGAACACGGAGGCGTGGATTATCCCATCCGTTGGGACAGTTTATGCAACTGTGAAGTTGTTTGATGTTATATGGTTCTAACAATGTTATATGCCCACCCGATGAAAACGGATGTTGTGGGTTCCCTTTCTCAATCTTGTTCCTGTTCTAGGAAATGATTCCAATAAGAATTGACTGGGTTCTCCGGATGGAGATACATCGTCTTTGTGACAGAAGCGGATGACTTTGCGTGCTGTGAATTATTCTCCGTTGAGAATTCATAAGGAACTGTTCATCTCTCCGTTGAGAGTTAAGACTTTGGTTGATTCGTTCTTATTGGACTGAGTTCGCGCAAAGAAAGAGGAAGCCAGATTGGTGTCTCTCTACTTTGTATACTTGATTATGCAGTGATTGGCTGTGACATAGGAGGCGTGGTTCAAAGCCTCATGGGTATTGATGTTTTTATTATTGTAGTTTTACTTTCATTGGCTGCTGTGTTTGCAGTAAAGAAATTGAGTAAGCATAGTCCTCGCCTCCGTGTCCTTCATAGAATCTAAAATTCTTGTCGCGATAGCTATAAAATGTTGTATTCTTGTGGTTCAATTAGTTTTCTTCTCACAAAGGAATGCTGGAGCATTAGTAGCTGTGACCTGAACACTCTGATCTTCATAGGTGCATCACATCCGGTTTCACAGGAGGCAGGATGAAAACAAAATGGCGACCCCCAGCTGCACAATATGGCCTCTGCCAAACAGGATAGCATACATATTTAAAAGCAGTGACAGAGGTTAGCCGCAGCAGGATCAGAAGGGTTCATTTGAGATATGGAAATCATAGGAGCTTCTCTTTAAAGCAGCATGTACGTTTGTCTGTTTGTCTGTAACAGTTTGTGTATGACGGGCACCGTGCTAGCTGGGGAGACTGCTGCCAAACCGCTGAATCTCGTATGTGTTCGGTTAGTGAAACAGCCTTTGTAGAAGGGCATGGGAGTGGACCGCGAGGGCAGAGATCAGATCAGTACTACAATGTCATTAATGGAGAAGGCTTCCATGGACGTAGTCTCTTAATATTTGACCTGAAGGTGCGGTGACCCCTCAAAGATGTTGGTAAGGTATTCCAAAGCCTTGGTAGCAAGTCCAGGGCTCGAGTCGGGGTACCACGCGGGTGGACGGCGGCTCCCCACTTACTTTACTGGGTGGACACCGTCCCCAGTGCCCAAAAGCTGCACTTTCAATTATGGTGCTTAGGCTACCATGCTAATTATATCCAGTCGATCCTGGGCCGTGGGCATGACTGCAGTCCTACAGGCATCCAGCTTCTGCAAGTGTTCCCCTTAGCAGCTGCACTCGATCTTCTTGGAGCGCAGCTCTCCCAAGACAGGGTCTTCCTTCTTGGCCTTCATGAAGTCCAGGCACAGCAGATGCACGAAGCAGCAGGAGGACAAAAGCCATGTTCGGAGCACCAGACTGCGGCACGCCTGCAACAGAGACACCTGGCCAATGACTGGGTGTCCGTCTTCCGTGTCAATGCCTAGTAACTGATGTGTAGCGAGCCCTGTAATGAGAGGTGACTACCTTTCGTGGCGTGACCTCACTTCCGATGACACCACCTAACTTTGAGCGTCCCCCCACTTCTTTTTTTCGAAATTATGCCCTGGTAGCAACACAAAATTACAAAACTATATTTTTGCGGTACATATTCACTAAATAAATGTTTGTTAAGTATATTACATATCCTACATATATAATGTTTCAGAACGCGACCCCTGCCACAATATTTCTCACAGTGGACCCAGAATGAATTTACCCTAAACATGACCAGAACTTACACTGGAAGCAGGAAGCTGTCAATGGTTTTGGGCAGGTCTCCACCTCTGTTCACTAAAGCAAAACCATCCAAGCACCAAGGCCCTGGTGAAGGCAGATCTACCGCTTCTGAGTCTATGTGGCTGTAGAAGGTGAAGGAAAAGGTAAAGGTAAAAAATAAAGTACACAATGACTAGGCGTGATAATACAAAGCACACAGAAGTGAGATAATGAAAGCAATAAAACAAAACACTGAAGGCAATAGTAAATATAGCATACAAGGAAGCACAGTGTAAAAAATAGCAAAGCGAAGGGTGCGTGTGAAATGTAAGACACAAATGAGGGAGTAGAAACAGTACAAAAAAGGGAAAGTAATAAAAAGTCTAGAACAAAACGTGTCAGAGATTGAAATAGCAAACCACAAAGTGGGGGAATAACAAAAAAATAAAACACATTCAGAAGAAAACACACACAAAATAGGAAAGGACAAAAGAGAAAATGAGGGATAATGAAAAGGTCAAATCAGAAATATGAAGAACCCTAAAGAGAATTTGCCCTAGGAAGGTAAGACATTGTGGTTTTCATCTTCCTGGGATATGTGGTGGAAAGCCTTGAGGCTTCACCTAAAACAAACTGCTAACTTCTGGAGCATATTGTAATCCATTGATCTCTAATGTCAGATATTAGGGTATGAAGTGGACTAAAAGAAGCAAGGAGACATCAATGAATTAGTGTTGCTGCCCGGAGAAAGATCTATCTTCAGCCTAAATATCCATTTTCTGAACAGAGAAGATGGGTGCCAGGGCAGGGATCAGTGCGGAAGGCCATGCAGAGGTGCCACAGAGGCTCCTGCTGCAGACAATCATTGAAACCTCCAGGATCAGCTGAAGAGAGGAGGGTGAAAGCACCACAGGGAGTTGGATAAGTGTCAGAAAGGGAAGTACAGAATATTATAAACCTCGGCCATAGTTGGACATGTTTAGTAATATATACAACAAGAGCAATTATGGTGAGGTATTCAATAGATAACAATAAGCAGTGAATGAATAGGTGAACCATCATCCAAAAAATGACCATACAAAAACTCAATGTCGAAAATAATTTATATATTGTAGGACATAGACAGGTGTTAAATACATTTTATTATTTATTTATTTTTAGAGTTTTCTATAGCGCGAACCATACCCAAGGTAGGGTAACAGAGCGCTTTACTTAGTGAGCAAGGTATGAATAGCAAATTTGGTACCAACATAGCATACAAAAACAATGCATACAAAGTAACAACAAAGCATAACAGAGTTCGGGGGATAAAAGCAGAGTAGAGAACTGTTCTCAGCAAAAGGAGTCAATTCGAGATTGTGCACGTCCCAGCTTCGAAATATCAATGGACGGAGAGTATAGATGAGTTTGAGGTTGTAAGCTGGCATGGTGTTTGTGCGGATTTTAAGGGAGGAATTTGCTCATCAAGAATGATTTTGCTTCCTTTTTGAAGAGGGGTGTCGAGGCGATTTTTCTGATGATTGTCGGAAGCGAGTTCCAGATTCTTGGCGCCGCTCCAGAAAAAGCTCTGTTGGAGTTTTTAGTCATGTTGAACTGTGAGGGTTTCAGGAGTAGATTATCTGCGCCCCTAGAATGTCTGTTTTCTCCAGATAGTGTACATTTTTGGGCTAGGTACTGGGGGCGTGTTTTGGTGTAGCGCCTTGTGAGTGATGCAAGCCATCTTTAGGTGAATACGAACTTTATAAGGTAGCCAGTTGAGTGCCTTCAGGTGTGGCGATATGTGGTCAAATTTCCTAGATCCTGTTATGAGTCTTGCTGCGGCGTTAAGACAGGCTTTAGAGGGGCTGTAGAGATTTTGGGAAGCCCTGAGAGGGTAGAACATCCGTACTCCAGCCTCGATATGATTAAGGACTGAACTGCCATTTTGAGGTCTGGTTTCTCGATGAATAGCTTCATTTTTCTGAGATAGCTGAGATGAAAGCGGGCATTTTTAGCCATCAAGTTCATGTGAGCTTGCATATTAAGGTTCTTATCCAGTGTGATTCCAAGTGATATTGCAGAGTCCACCAACGTTGCCGTGCAGTTTAGAGCAGTGATCATTTTGATCCATTCCTTTATTTCCTGTGAGTTATTGGGGGGTGGGGGGGAATAAAAGAAATTCAGTTTTTTGTGAGTTTAGCTTGAGGAACTTGGTTAACCATTAGATGGTTTGTTCAAGAGCTAGATTCATTGACTTTATCTCTTCAATGGAAGTGATCTTAATGTAAAGTTGGGTGTCGTCCGCGTACATGTGGTAGGAGGTGTTCGCCTACTGTAGTAGATCAGTGAGTGGTTCAACATATAAGTTGAATACTATGGGGGATAGGGTATAGCATTGTGGTACTCCTAGTAAGTTAGGTGAGGAGAGAGAAAGAATCTTGTCGGTCATGAACGATTGCGTCCTGTTTTCCAGAAAGGATGTGAACCATAGAAGGACTGTGCCGGAAAAGCTCCTCCTGTCTTCTAGTCTTCTTGAAAGTTTGTCATGGTTGACCGTGTCGAAGGCTGGTGATAGGTCGAGCAGGACTAGCAGGCATGTTTTATTGCGGTCAAGAGCTAAGAGGGCGTCGTCTACTATATGTAGGATGGCTGTTTCAGTGCAATGGTCAAGTCTGAAACCTGATTGGTGGATGTTCAATAAATTAAAGTTTGTGATGTGTAGATTCAGTTGTTGCTGAACACATTTTTTGAAGACCTTTCCTAGCATGGGAATGTTGGTTATTGGTCGGAAGTGGAGGTGTTAGCTGTCGGTTTATTTAGGATAGGGGTGACTTGACCAGTTTTTAGGCAGTCCGGGAAGTGACTTTGTGTTAGCGAGGCATTAATGATTTTGGTCCAGAGAGGGGAGATGATATGATAGATGTGGGGTAGGAAATTTGTTGGGACGGGTTTATTGAAGTGGTTGTTGAGTTTGATAGTCGTTAGAATTTTGGTGATGTCATTAACATCATAAAGTTTGAAAGTAGACCAGTGAGAGTTATTTTTGGGCAGGGTTAGCTTATGTTGTACCAGGTTAGTGGCTTGAATGATCTTTGGGGTGGCTAAGTTGATAAATTGAAGGGAATTCGTTTTTGCTGTGAAGACTGAGGAAAATTCGTACTACTTAGCTGTGAAGTTGATGTTAAGAGTGAGGATTTGGCCAAGTAGTTCGATTGTTGTTTCAGAATTTCGAAGAGTTTTTTTGGTCTATTTTTGGCATTCTCTAGTTCTGATTTGAAGAAGTATTTTTTTGATTTTAGAATATTTTTATTGTATGATTTTCTGGCTTTCCGGAGTAGTTTGAGATGGAGGGGGGAGGGATGTTGGCTCCATTTTTGTTCCGTTGATCAAAGTTTGCGTCTCTCATCATTCAGGGCTCCGCTGAACCATGGGTTTTGATCCTTGTCCGGAATTCTTTTGAGTTTTGGCGGAGCGGCTTGGTCGAATACTTTGGTCATCGTAGAGTTATAGTGAGCAGTGAGGGCATAGATGTCTGCCATCAACACCACACCTATATGTGCTAAGTGTGGAAAGTGAATGCACAGTGCTAGTGATAAGAAATAACAACCCAAAGAAAGAAGTTATGGAAGGAACGGCAACAGATTATAAATAATACAATTGCATAGGGCAATGCGTCTATGAAGTTCATAATGTTCCACCCATTATTCTCTATGTTGAACTAATTTGCAGAAACGTCTTTGTAGCTGCATGTGTCTATGATGTTTCGTCTCTTAAGCAGTTCAAGTGGTCATCATCTGGACAAAGACAGACTGAGTACAGCAGGAGTCTATGGCCCTTGGTTTTGGCAAGAGGCAGTGGAGACACAGAAGGTCCGTGGTGACCACTGCGTAGACAAGCGGCACTATGCACACACAAGGACGCATGAAATCTGGCTGCCAACCTGGAGGATTGGAAACAACAGAGGAAAAAGAATACTCACTGCCCTTTGAGACTGCGATCTTACTATGAGTCTGTCCCAAGGTGAAGCCGCAAGGAGAACTAGGAGTCCTGATGCAATAAACTAATGATAAGGAACCTACAGGATACAGTGATAGTGTAAAGTAGTAAAGGAGATTCATGAGGGGATCCGGTCCTGGCATAATAGACCATGTGACATACTCTAGTTAGGGGAGAGAGGAGGCACCAGGATAGAGAGCATAGATGGAGAGGGACTTGTGGGACAGAGGAGGCACCAGGATAGATGTGGATGGAGAAGGTTTTGTGGGACAGAAGAGGCCAAGGATAGTATTATGGTAGGAGAGGGATTTAAGGGACCGAGGAGGCATCAGGATAATTGGTTCTCAACCTAGGCCAAATCTGCTCTCTCCCTTTCTCCTGCTCTTTCTAGTCTGTCTTCTTTGACAGACCACAACTCGTCCACCTCTGAGAAGTGTTCCATTGAGGTGACATTTGAAAGCAGCTTAAGGTGCAACCAGCAAAGTTCATCAGATTTCTCCTTGAAGTATCACATTTGTCCCTATTGCCAGGGGAGGGAGGCTGCAAAATGCCATTTACTCTGGGGTTCTACAAGGGCAGATGTAATTCCCCACTGTTGCAATGAGAAGGATGGTCCTTTCATAGGCTCTCACTTTGCATTCGTCTTGACGTAAGGACCCCTGTTGATCTTCCTTAAATGCCTCCTTACCCCGTCAGTACTGGTCTGTTCCTCTTCCACCCCAGAACTACTGCAAGGGTGTCATGATGATTTCACTTTATGCAGATCAAAGGGAGAGAGAGGACTAGGTAGGCTAGCCCGTATCCCCTGGGTTATATGTATAGATCAATGAGGGCTAGCTAGTTTAGGAAGAGTATAGATGACTCAGGTACGTCAGACAATAATAATAAGGAAAAAAGCACTGTTTTCCTTATAAAGCCCTCACCCACCGACCTAGTCGGTGGCATGCTTCATCATCGGGCCCACCTCAGTGGCACCGAATGTGCCCCGGGTGTGCTGCAACGCCAGGTGACTGCGGAGCTGGTATATTGCTGAGTGTGCAGTGAAGAGGTGAGACAAGTGAAGATTAAAAAGCTATACACGAGGTCCCAGCACCCGAGGGTTAACAATTTTTAATAAACTGGGCCTCTGTTAGCAGGTTAAAAAGGCAAAGGGACGTAAAAGGAGTGCTATGATGACCTCCAGCGTCCAGTGTGGTCTACATGTTTCAGCCAGTGCCTTTTGAATTCTAAGCTGGCTTTCCTCAGGACCAATGAGATATGTGATAAGGTGCAAATTAAATTATAGTAAACTTAAATTAAGTGTTTGTGTCATACTTTGGCTATGTGTAGCGCATGCTAAGGCGCTGTAACTGTTAGAGGGGGATTCCCTCAAGCTTTACTACACAGAACACATAGGACAAAGACAAGACGTACAGGGTAGAGTCATATTAGAGTGGTATGTCTTTAAACCACTGATTGCCGGCTTATAAGGGGGTGTGCGACCTATATGCGGCTAGAGTGAGCTCATGGCAACTGCATGAAACTGGTGAGGGTTTAATGAAACCGTTAGTGAGTGGTGGTGGGCTAAAAAGCGAAATCACAAGGTGAGGTACAGGTAAGTACAGATACTAGGTCCTCACTCTGTTATTTCTTTGTTAAAAGCCTCAAGGGTCGCCTGGCAGAGAAAGAGACCAGTTGCGTCTGATGCGTAGGAATTGCCCATAGGGCAAGTTTTCCCTCAGGTGCCGGGGGTGAAAACTGTCAAACCTTAGTAGAGAGTTTCTTGCTGTAGGTTTGTAGAAGGTGGTGGTGGTGAGTTTTCCATTCTCAGGTCTGATATTCAAGTCTAGGAAGGGGAGTTCAGTGGAGCTGCTAGTGCATGTAAAGCGTAAGTAGGAGTCTAGTTGGTTAATCCAGAGCATGAAGTTATCCAGTGATTCTTGGTTACCTTTCCATATCAAGAGAATATCGTCGATATATCGATGCCACATTCTTATGTTAGTGGAGAAAGGGTTGGTGGGTTGTTGTATGTGTATGTGTTCAAAGTGGGCCACATACAATCCGCATTTAGCGAGTAGCATAAATAAGAAGCCAGGCGGCCCACTCACCTCATATCGGGCGCTGCGGAAGGACGAATAGGTCCATGGAGGAACCAGACCGAACTACTCGTGAGTAAACAAGACCACTTGTCCTGCAAAATGGGGTAAGCAACAACTCTTTCTCCCTACAGGTTAGGCAGCCTTGTAAAACTCTTTTATTTCCACAGGGTCTCTTTCTCTGCCAGGCGACCCTTGAGGCTTTTAACAAAGAAATAACAGAGTGAGGACCTAGTATCTGTACTTACCTGTACCTCACCTTGTGATTTCGCTTTTTAGCCCACCACCACTCACTAACGGTTTCATTAAACCCTCACCAGTTTCATGCAGTTGCCATGAGCTCACTCTAGCTGCATATAGGTCGCACACCACCTTATAAGCCGGCAATCAGTGGTTTAAAGACATACCACTCTAATATGACTCTACCCTGTACGTCTTGTCTTTGTCCTATGTGTTCTGTGTAGTAAAGCTTGAGGGAATCCCCCTCTAACAGTTACAGCGCCTTAGCGTGCGCTACACATAGCCAAAGTATGACACAAACACTTAATTTAAGTTTACTATAATTTAATTTGCACCTTATCACATATCTCATTGGTCTTGAGGAAAGCCAGCTTAGAATTCAAAAGGCACTGGCTGAAACATGTAGACCACACTGGACGCTGGAGGTCATCATAGCACTCCTTTTACGTCCCTTTGCCTTTTTAACCTGCTAACAGAGGCCCAGTTTATTAAAAATTGTTAACCCTCGGGTGCTGGGACCTCGTGTATAGCTTTTTAATCTTCACTTGTCTCACCTCTTCACTGCACACTCAGCAATATACCAGCTCCGCAGTCACCTGGCGTTGCAGCACACCCGGGGCACATTCGGTGCCACTGTGGTGGGCCCGATGATGAAGCATGCCACCGACTAGGTCGGTGGGTGAGGGCTTTATAAGGAAAACAGTGCTTTTTTCCTTATTATTATTGTCTGACGTACCTGAGTCATCTATACTCTTCCTAAACTAGCTAGCCCTCATTGATCTATACATATGATGATTTCACTCCCATGTATGTACGTTAACTTGTGCGACTGTACCTTAAAGGGCAAATGTGATATCCCACATCTCATTCAGAGAGGTTTGATCAGGGAGGGAGGGGGCTCTAAAAAGTAGTGTCTGTAGAGTGAGCTCACGCGCCGCAAGGCTCAAGATCCTGGTGCATGCAGACCCTACCTGTCACCCATCCCCACCAGTAGGCATCCCCTGTAGAAGGGCTCTTCTTTGCAGTATTTAGAAGGCATTACATGAGGTGGCCTTCAATGGGAAGCTAGACTGAGAGAGGAATATGGTTCTGATGAGATTCAGTCAAGTGTTTTTTTTGAGTTCTTGAGTGGTGAATTGAATTTTCAGCACATAAGAGTGTATAGCTTTGTGAGTTTTTCTCTATCAGCATGAGGAATACTACCAAAAGAACAGGTTGCCAATAAATCAAGGCTATTAAGCTGTGAGCCAAGACGCAAAAAGAAACAATTAACCAGATCACTTGTTTTGCTAGGACCACCAACTAGCCATGAATAAATGAATGAATATCAGGATTTCTAGAGCGCACAGCAACTCTGAGGAGTGTCCCGGCACTAAGACCAAAAATCAGATACCATCAAGGCCAGGACCACAGTTTTTCTCACAGGCAAGGAGAGGATTTGTAGAAATGTTTTGGCAGTTCCCATTAGACCGAAGCTTGTGCCGACTTCTGTGTTAACTTGTTTATGTAGTGTCAGCTATTTGTCAAACTTGACTCCCACGTGTTTTTACTACATCAGCTTGCACGTTTGGTAGGAGAGCTCCATCTGGCCAATGGGTATGCAGGTGGTTGAGGGAAAAATGTAAGCCATAACTAAGAACCTCTGTCTTGTGGTGTTGCATTTAAGCTGGTTAATACTCATCCAGT
The DNA here is from genome assembly GCF_964263255.1 of Lissotriton vulgaris. Classification (NCBI taxonomy): domain Eukaryota; kingdom Metazoa; phylum Chordata; class Amphibia; order Caudata; family Salamandridae; genus Lissotriton; species Lissotriton vulgaris. The sequence continues at coordinate 120,703,430 of NC_141695.1, read as the reverse complement.
GGAAAACTGCTGATAGGCAGGGCTTTAATGGCGTCATTGGAAGTAGGCTCACCCTTCTTGAAAGAGAGCAGCAGCTGAGTGCCATTGGCATATGAGATTATTTTAGCCCCAGAAGACTCAACCAATGCTGCTAAAGGGGTCAAATAAATGTTAAACAGGGTTGGGCTATGGGCCAAGACCTGGGGCACTCCAACCGAGATACTGCAGTTGCAGGACGAGTAAGGTGGCATCCAAACCTCTGGGTATCTGTCTTCGAGGAAGGATTTTTCCACCACTTCAGTGCTGTGCCCCTGATGCCAAATAGACGAGCAAGTAGCCTAGAGTACAGAACCGTTTCAGATTTATTTATTTTATTTATTTATTTTAAAGTTTTATAGAGCGCGAACTTGACCCGTGAGGGTATCAGAGCGCTTTACATATTCATAGAGTAATACAGAAATAGAAGGCCTGTACATCAGAGAGCTTACAGGGTCGATGGGTACAATAGGTATAGGGATAACTATACATCAGGGCATTTTACAGGGAACAGAGTCATACAGTAGGCAGGATAACACACAAGTCCTGTACAGGGACGCAGTATGAAGCATCAGTCTCTCAGTTAGCTGTGGAATGGGTTTATCCAAGGAATTTACCCATGATGCGGCAGAAAGCTCAAGCAGTACCAGGACTGCCTTTGCTGCTGCATCTAACATACATTTTATCACTTCAGACACCCCAAGAAGTGCTGTCTTTGTTCTAAATATAGGTCTAAACCCTGACTGGCTGAGATGGAGGAGAGAGTTGGATTCAATATAGTCTCAAATCTGCCAGTTTAGAAACCTCCCTACATGTTTTAATGAGACAGGCAGTAAGGAAATAAGCCTTATGCTACTTGGAATGTTTGGGTCTGCATTGGATTTTTTCAAAAGAGGCTACATTTTGGCCTATTTTCAGTTAGAATGGACAATGCTGGATGACAGAGACTTGTTTAGTAGGGAGTTCAGGACCGGATTGATGATGTCTACTACCTGAGCAAGTACAAAAGGAGGGCAAGAGTCTGAGGGGGAACCAGACTTAAGGATTAAAATGGCAGCTCTCGAGTCATCCATTGAGATCGGGTCAAAAGAGGAAAGAACGCAGGTGACATTGACTTGGGGTGGAGGATCAATGAATAGGTGTCCTATTATGGTTAAACCTTTTTGAATGTCTAAAATGTTATTTTTAAAAAAAAACATGCCAGTTGTTCGCCCCACTTGACAGAAGAAGCTTTACTGTGGCGGCAAGCCAGCGGGTCTAAGAATTTTTTGACTATTGTAAAGATCTCTTTGGGCTTGGTTTCCACCCTATCTATCCTTCCCTCAAGAAATATCCTTTTACTGGAATTATTTAGATTGGTATAGGTTTTTATTGCCAACCTGTATTTAGCTTTGCCTGCCAAGCTATAATTTTGGCACTAAGCACTTTTGGCCTTATTTTTTCTCCTACCTCAGAGTTTCGTTAAATTAGGATTGCTTGGTTCATCCTGTCAGAGTTCTGGGGAGGGGGTCTAACTGTTACACTGAGGAACAGATTAAATTATCAAATACCTGTGTGTCTAGATCAAGAGGACCAGGAAGGTTTGGTGCAGTACTTTCAAGGGTGCTAGGCAGCCTATCCTGAGGGATCGTGGGAAAAATTTGAGTGTTGTTAGGTGTGGAGGAAGCTCCACAACCTCCATGAAAGGCCATCTGCCATCCGATATGAATCAGACAATGGTATTAGAGAAGAGTGTGTAGGGTTGGTGACCATTTTCGAGAGGCCAAGAGGAGCCATACTATCTTATAGACTCAGTGGGGGAGATTTGCTATGCAGCAGCCACAAATGCTACACTATGCTGGGTGAAAAGGAGAGAGAAGGAGAGTGCCCAATTTACTGAAATAAGGCACTCTCCTCCCCTCTGCCTTGCACAGGCACTAAAATCAACTGCTGTGCGCCACGGAGACACCTTTGTGCCAGGGTGCAAGGGAGTCTCCATATGAGTCTAGCATAGGTTTTGTACTGGAAGAAAATAGTATGTTTAGACTAACTTGAAGCCGTTTCCCAATTTGTATGTGTGTTGTACAGTGCAGCACACGTGGAAAGTTGGAAAAAGAAGTCGAATTTAAAGCATTTCTCCTTTCTTGGGCCTACTTTGAAAGGACGCAGTTCTTTAAGCGAAACCCTGTTTACTTTGTTTATTAAATTGGGTTTTGCGCCAGGAACCTTGTGTGGTTGCAAGGGAATTCCCATGCATCACCCTTGATACGCCCTCATGGCGCAATGTAATGCGAAGCAGCGCTAGGCGCTTCTTCGCATTACTTTTCCATTATTTACAGCGCTAAACAAGTTTAGCACTGGAAAGTAAATTGAGAAAAAAAGATTTTGAGATGATTTGTGTCACTTTTGTGACACAAACACGGCGCAAAATGTTAGTAAATCACCCCCAGTATGTCTTTATCAGTGGGAGAGTCCCAATGAATATTAAAGTCACCTAATATTAGACAGTATGAGAAGCGTGGCAAGACCTGTACCACCGCTTCATTGAGGGAATTTACGGCCGAACTGAGAACACAAACCAGGCCTAGCAGTTAAGTCGGACCGGCCCGGAGGGGGTTGCTGGTGGGAAACACTACTGCTGCTTTTGTTACAGGGGGCGGATATTGCAGTACGGCTGCAAAGCTGGCCCCTATTAACAAAAGCAATCAGGGCCGAACTGGCCGTAGTGGGCACCGGGCGTTTCCCCAGTGGCCGTTAGGTTGGGGGCGGCTTTTGGCACCTGGGGGTCTGCAATTTCAGCCCCCTGTAACAAAATTGGACGAAACTCGCAAACTGCTCGGTGCACCACCCCTCACCCCAGAAGGGCCTGCCGAGCAGTTTGCCAGGGCCGGTTTTGATTTCCAGTCCGGCCCTGAAAGCACCCCCAGTGCTTCAAAACCAGTTCCCACCCTTCCGGCACACTGGAGAACGCCCGGTGCCTGCTAGGTCAGTCTACCCTGGGCAGATTGCAAGACAGATTTGGAGGAGGCCAACAGCCAAGTTTCAGTAATGAAAAGGACATCGGGTCTCTCATTAAAAAGAATATCATGTACCATACTGCATGTTTATGAGAGACCGTGCGTTACCAAGTAAAGCTTTAATAGGGTCAAGGCTTGGTTTGTCGGCACTAGCCTCTCTAGAAGGGTGTACCTGGAGCTCCAGGCTGCATAGCGTGCAGGTGGGGGTAGGATTTGTCTTGTGAGGGAGTAGTGTGTTAGAAGGGGTAGTTAGGATGTTAGGGGTGAGCAGCTCCTCTTTTGAATATGTCAATCTTACACTAGAGTTTCTTAGCAGGGACATAGGGGTTGGCGCCGGCCGTTTCCGGGACGCTGACGGGCGCAGACGAACTTGCCTTAGGCCTGCCTTCAGCCATGCACAATCTGTTGGGTCCTTTCGTTGTGTCTGCATGGAACCTTCCTACATCCATGTTCCCTGCGTGGAACATGGAATGTGGGGGCTCTGGCAGTTGCTGCCTGGGAGTTGACGGGACTGGTCTATATTAAAGAGGCTCTAACTTACCTGGAGTTCCCTCTTCTTTTCATTGTTGACGATTTGGCCAGTCCTGCTCTCCAGTTTCTGTGCTGTCTCTGTGCTCCTGCTTCAGGCTTCTAGTGCTGTGTGGCACTCGACTTCTCTTCTGATGATTCTGCGGAGCCGCAGTGTTTTGCGTGCTGTTCCTGTGGCTGCACTATCGCCGAAGTGCTTTGTGTAGCCGGATTTGCTGTGTGCCAGTGAGCCCGCATTTGTGGACGTGAGCGTCCGCAGGGGGGGGCAAGGAGGGGCGCTTGCCCCCCCCTGGAGCGACCCTCCTTGCCCTCCCTGCAGACGCCCATGAAAACCATGACTTCAAGATGGGGTTCTCACTCTCTTTCCTCTCCTTTCTTTTATTTGTTTCCCTGTGAAATGGATCCAAAAAAGAGACGCTTTTGCTGGAAATGTTGCATTTTAATTCCAAAGTGCAGCATTGGGAATAAAAGGCTAAAAATATGAAAAATAGATAAATAGATAAATAACTAAATAAAGTAAGACAGAGTGGTAGCAAACTGGCAAAACTGATTTTATTGACACTGAAACACATTAGCGCCACTTTTACAGAGATTGCCAGTGAAGCGCTATTTTTGTCTTCTTGTCTTTGTTTTCCCTGGACTTGGAACTAGTACACCAATCCTGGAGGTACTGCAATGTGTGGATTGGAAAACAAAATGTGTGCTGCGGCTCTGCGTCCAGGGATGTGGTCTTTTTACCATACTGCTTACGTTTTGTAAGGATATAAGCAATGGCCATTGAAATGGGTCCATTCAGGGCCCTGTAGTCGTGTCCTTAACTTTTCAGGCAAAAGCACTCACTGATTTCTGAATAGTGAGTGTAAAAGCATTAAGGTAACCATGTTGTTCCTGCTTACATTTCCCATGGTTTGCTAAATTTTTTATTCCCTATAAGTGTTTGCTTTTTCCAGGATGTTGTTACTTTTTTTTTTGTAGGCCGCATATTGCTCTTGTCTAGTGCGTAATTTAAATTGAGCTGCATCCAGGTGTTTATAGCGGGTAAAAATTGGGTTGTAGTTAAAGACAGTGGGAGTTTTTCTCAGTGGGGCAGTACGGTGTTCAGTGGGGAAGAGGATGTGGCACTATGGTCAGAGCTGCTGAATTTGGAACTGGGAACCAGGTTCAGCCTTAACAACCAGTCCACCAGACCACTCTCCAGCGAGAGCACAGTCACATGCTAGACCTTAGAAGGCTTCACAAAACCTTAGAAGTCCTGGTGTCTTTCGCACAAGCAGGTGGACCCTAGCATGACAAGTGTAGGTTAACCTTCAAGGCTTGTCAACCACTATCTATTCTGAAGATCACCTCCAGTCTTGCGGGCAGGCCTATGACGCAGCACACCCTAGAACAACAGTCACTGAGGTCACAGGACCCTTGGGAAGGGCCAGCTATAAGGCAGTGCAACCAGTGTGACCGCACCGGGTACTGACTAGGTGGAGGCATCATGTTTGGTTTTAAAAACGCGTGTTGCCTCCTTCCTGGTCTCCAGCACATTTCGGCAACAATAAAAATGTCGTGATGACTCTGGTGATTAATGTTCTTCCTAGAGAGAGATCAGAATTTTGTCTAGTGGAAGTTTTGACTCATGGAAAGGTAGCTCAGAGGGTTAATGTACCAGCTGCAAAGAACATGCGCCATGCAGATCACAAAGTGCACATAATGTAAATAGGTCAGTGGGCTACTGCTTTTGTCAGAGAGACCCTTTTGTTACTTGCAGTTTATAAGGTAAAATCATAACTTAAAACAGTGAGCAATTAACTGTCATCTAACAGCTGCATACAAACTGCAATATATAAATTAGAGCATTATGCCCCCCCCCCCCCCCCGTCTTTGATTATCCTAATGTCCCAAAAAGTGTTCTTTTGGACAAAAATCAATTCTGATTATTAAGGAGAATCCCCAACCATGGTATTATGTTTTAAATTCCGGGTATTGTGTTTCTCCAGACCTATCACTATAAAACTATAAGGGCTACTCGTATGGCTGTCATGTGACTCCTACACCTTGTAGTCCTTAGTCTTATGTAACATTTTCTATACAGTGATTTACACACATATTGATTGTCTCTGTGTAATGTGTGTGATGTAAAGTGCTCTGACACTCTACAATGGTATGAGTGGCGCAGTAAATCAAATTTAATGCATCTGAGAGAGAGTGGTTATGGAAAATGGGGGGCATAGTTAAAGGGTGGTAGTGAGGGAATCTATGGCAGAGGTGGTCATTGGGGGGCACTAACAAACATTAATGCACAGGACACCACCAGTGCTGTCGCTGGCCCTACCCTTGAGGCCAGTCTGCCTCACCCATAGGTACCTCCATTGGCCTTGTTTCAGCAGTAGTAGCTGCAACTCACCGGGGATTGGCAATGCAGGATTTCCACGCACACCAAACTAAGTTTGCAAACTTCACAGTCTCCCTGCTTCATTCACATGCACTTTTAACATGTGCTGCCTGCTGTGGGGCCACTGGAATTAATTATGTAGCAAAGGATGACAACATTATGCCGTAGTGTTGACTTAATTATGCATTAAAAAAAGGCTGCAGTGTAATGCAGTATATTTTCAGATATTTTATTATTTTGACGTGTGTACACATGCTAACAGTCTCGGGAAAGATTTTGCCTTATTAGTACCAGTGTATCATACAAACGCAGCAGTGAGAAAGATGACCAGTCAACCTTTACAATAGGCCACCCCCTCCGCAGAAACACACTTCACATTTTATATTAACTTTTGATATGTTTAAGCTAGAAACAATTTATTAGTTTAAATGGTCAGATCATGCAGCAGATCTTGCATTATGCGGCAAATATGGTACAGCCATAATTTTAGAGAAAACATTTGCAAACTCGGATATTTTGCCATTCATGTTTGAACTGCTGTTGTGGGAAAAGGGAGAAGTGCTGATGACAGAAACTCCATGGCTCGGAGACAAATGGCTTGTGTTTCCACATTTTATCGTATTTGGTACATTCTGTTATTAGAAGCATATCCCACTTTGTGAATATATTTTAAGGTCAATAACTCATTATAACCTTAAATAATCATGTGTATCCATTGGTTGAATAAACTGGGCAGTTAAATGCCAAACATATACTAAAAATTTGGGATTTCTGCGCATTCTGGCCATACCTCTGGCTCCACCCACAGATCCAATCCTTGGGTTATTCCCGCCCTCTGATTCTCCGCCCACTGTTCCCCTACTTTTTTTCCCCACTTCGACCACTGTGTAAGACTCAGCATCCCTGGACCTGTGGTGTGCCGCTGCTGCGGGCACCGCATGTGCAACACATTTACGGTGCCGGGCTTCTGCATAATGGAGGTGGCCATTATTGTATCCCTAAACGTGCGCACGTTGTCACTTTGACATTGACTACACATAGAGGGACTCTAAGTTTCTTTTCAAAAATATATCTAACATTTGGACCTATACATTTTATTTTGTATAAATTAATTGAATGTGTGTAAAATTTAACAATGCCCAGGGAATTCTAGTAAAGGGAGCACCCATTGACGAATCACTAGCATGTGTGATTGCTGCATTATTTATTATTAACTTTGACGTTGTGATTTAACTTTGGATAAAATGTATCATTAATTCTAGCACCAAGAAGCCAATATTGGTGAATATGTGTGCTACAAATAATCCCTAACACACTGTGCATACAGTGTATTTAATCTGGTGCTTTAATCATAGGCTGTTTTAAAGTATTCTGATAAAAATCGAATTGGGCTGAAGACAGCCGTTTTCCATACAGGTGGTGTTTGTTGGCCTGTGACAGGGTCAGTCACATGTCCTGGATTCCTGGCATTTAATTGAGTCTATTCTAGTTCTGCGCCCCAGTGTTTCTTGTGCCCCACCTGGCACACATCATGTTGGAGGATGGTGATGACGTTAACATTTTACCCCCCCCCCTGGCAAAATTTCTGCGGACGCCCATGTTTGTGGAGGAGGAGCCGTCGATGCTGTGTTGAGCGCGAGCTGGTGGTGGCAGACTGTGGCGATCTCGAGTTGCTGCAGCATCACGTCACGTGTGCCCAATTGCCTGCTGAAACCACATCACGCTTGTGAAACAAGATCAATTTCCTAACCAAAAGACGTCAGAACGACGTAGCAACCGTTTTGTTGATTTATTCTCTGTTTCCTGTTGTTTCCATGACAACGGAAGAGCGCAACACCAATAAATGAACTTGTGCAATTTTCCCAAGGCTGCTGGCAATTTTGGTAAGAAAAGACTCTTTGCGAAAGCATTTTTCATACGCTATATCCATCGTTAATGTCCTATTTAAAATGCATTAAGAGCATTAAGTGAACAGCATTTGACACAGTTGTCTTATCCTTGAGACAATTTTGCTGGTACTTACAATAGTGCCATCTTGTGGATTTATTGTGTATTTTCCTTTGGATTGTTTCTACTAAAATCAGCCCTGATGCACACAACTTCATTTTTGTTTCTTTTCAGAAGTGCACACTGCTTTGATGTTATTTTTGTGAATTAGCTTGTGCTACAGTGCATTTCTATCTTTATTAGTGTGGGCAGCAACTCATTTACCCACGTGTTATCTGTGACCATGGATCATATTGCGGCCCCTCCACCATTTCTTCAATCTCCTGGTAGACCTCCTATGTTATGGCAACAGTGAAAGACACTTTCGAAAGTTATTTAGAGGCCATTGATCAGTGGATTGAGAGGTATCCCGATGTTGTTTGCGATAAACTTGGAAAACTAAAAGGTTTTCAACATCGCATTGTCTTAAAGGATGGTGCTAAAGCTGTTGTGCACAAAGTGTGTAAAGTACCTTCGAGTTTGCGTGCCGAACTGAAAGAGGAGTTGGAAGGATTGTGTCGCATGGATGTCATTGAGGGCATTGAGGGATCAGAATGGTTGGCTCCCATTGTTCTTGCACGTAAGCCGGATAAGTCCCTTAGGATGTGTGTGGATTTGCGCGACTTGAATGCCAACATTTGGATTGACCGCCAACCATTGCTGAATGTTGGCTACGCTTGATGGGGCCAAGTATTTTTCCTCTTTCGACATTTCTTCGGCCTATCATCAGGTTGAGCTTTCCAAGGAGTCCATACATCTTACCTCCTTTGTCACCCCGGAGGGTGCGTTTCGTCATAAACGCATGCCTTTCGGCCTGGCATCGGCTTCCGCTGTGTTTCAGCGTTTAATGGGCAATCTGTTTAGAAACACAGCGGGAGTCGTGTTCTTCCAGGATGACATTTTGGTACATGCACCTACGGTAACTGAACATGACAGCAGGGTAAAATTAGTTCTTGATACAGTAAAGACCCATGGCCTTACGCTAAAGAAGGAAAAGTGTACGTTTTTTCGTGAGGGAGTTCACTATTTAGGGCACCACATCTCTACTAAGGGGATTGAACCGAAAGTCAAAATTTTAGATGCTATTCAAAATGCTCCTCCACCTTCCAATAAAGACCAATTGCGCTCCTTTCTTGGACTCGTGGAGTATTACGCAAAATTTGTTGGAACTTTTTCTGACAAAACTTCAAGCTTAAGAGAACTTCTCAAGAAGAATGTCAAATTTGTATGGTGTGACAAGTGTGCTCATCAATTTTGCATCTTAAAAAAGGAAATTGTTCAAGCTCGCCCTTTAAAACTATTTAATATTAATGACAAATGTATTGTTTCTACTGATGCTAGCAACATTGGCTTAAGGGCGGTTTTAATGCAAAAGAGACATGACGGTTGTGAAGAAGTGATTGCATTTGCTTCCAGGACTCTCCGTGGTGCTGAAGGCTCCTATTCCACCATCGAGAAGGAGGCTTTGGCCTTATGGTGGGGCGTTCAGTATTTTCGGAATTTCTTGTGGGGTAATGTGTTCACTCTCAGGACAGAAATTTTTCTGTGACCCCATTATTGAGAAAGCGGTCAAGTACCTGCTTTCTGGTGCAATATTTTGGCAAAAAAATCCATTAGATATGTCTAATGTCGTCTTGTATTTTTTGTGAACTATGTTATTCATTAGTGCAGCACTATGCGAATTTTGTACTGCAAATGTTTTGCAACATGAGTTAAGGTGTCAGTAGTCCAAGACTAGACAATACGAATCGTCTGGTTTGGAGACAGGAAACAAAGGATTGTTCATTTGAGAGGTGCATGTTTCAATTACCCCTTGGTATTCAAGTTGATCTAAAATCTCCCTGACTTGTTTTTTCGCTTCTTGCTTAATTGGGTACTGCCTTTGTGCAGTTGGTTGACATTTTAACTGGATTTTGTGAGGAGGAGAGTCCTCATCCCATCCTACATGATTCTTATATAATGCTGGTGCCTGGGCTACTGCCCATTTCCTTGCATATATATATTTAGAGTGAATTGGAACGTGATTCGAGAAGGCAGGCATAATCATTTCTTCGCCATGAGGGCACTCCTTGACCAACTCCAGGTGCCAATCTTTCTCAGCTAACAGGATGTCATAGCCTTTTGAGAGGTTATCCCAAAATAGACCCCTTATTTTCCTAGTCTTATCTCCCTCTATACGCAGTGTTATTTCGTATATCTTATGGGGTTCGCTAACTCTGGTGTCTGCAGTTTCTACTTGAATGTATTCATTCGTGTCCACTGTCTCCAGATGACTCATCAGGATCTTGCGAGCTATGCTGATTTCTGCTGCACTGTCTAGCATTGTCTGTGCCCACTCTCCGTTTTTCAGCTGTGTCCTCCGTATTCTCGGCATGTTCGATTACTCTTATACTGGCTACCTTCTTCCTCGGGAATTGTAATTTTTTACTTTGAGCAGGTTCCTTGTCTTTGGACTTGGTGTGCTCTTCCCTTGGGTCTGACCGTCCTCTTCTTTCCGATTTCTGCGAAAAAGATCGAGAGGGACGTGTATCAATACTTTGATATCTATCAGGCTTTTTCAAGTTATCCCTATTTCTAAGGTTATATCTTTTCTCAGAGTGCTCCCTCTGGGGAGACTGGTGTTCTCGAGTCGGAGTTCTTTCCCTCCGCCGAGGAGACCTTCCTCTGGACTGGAAAACTTTTTCTTTGGGAGTGGATTGTTTATTTCCATCCCAGCTCTTTTTAGGAGTATTTAGACTATTTTTAATAAATAATTTTTCTGGGTTTTCGAGTAGTTGGGGTTCTACTGGTTTCCCACCCAATCCATCTCTACCTAATTCTTCATAGCATTTTTCTATAATTCAGGCAAGCTCAATTGGTTGATCTGTTATATCTGTTTCTTTCAATTTCTGGAGGATCGCCACAGATGCTGCTTCTCCTTTTATGTTGGCTAGTAATATAGCCGAGACCTGCTTGAAGTCTTTCAGTAATTTCATACCAAGAGTTAAAGCAGGTTCTGGACCGTATTCATTCTGAATTTGTTTTAGCACATCCGGTATTACCGCCATGGACGGAACACCATGTGTTTTTGTGTAAATGGAAGCAAAGACTGTACCCCAAGTGTCACAGTCCTCCACATGTGGTGCGACCCCCATTGGAAGGCAGATAGTCAGAATTCTGTGTTTCTCAATAGGGGTAGTATTCGGGAATACTGCCTCTATTTGAGTAAATCTCTGTGCTAACCATAAAGGAATTTGTTCCCGTTTTGCAGGAGCTTTTCCAAGACAGGATTGTATGTTCTGTGGTGTAATTTTATTTGTGTTGCCCTGATGAGGGGTTAGCTGTGGAATATTAACAGCTGTTTGGACTGTTGCAGTCCGCATTACATATTGGACTAACTGTCTGTGTATTTTAATTAGTCATTTTAGCTGTGCTAAAAGTTCTTCTCTTCACATTTTATCAATGTCAGGATGTGGTGTATAGCTGGCTAGAACCGGCCACGTTGCTCATGGTCTACCTAGTGGACCGAGCCTGGTGATGTGATCATTTTGTTTTAAGGCGCCTTTAAACCAGAGCGGGTGCTCTTGGTATTTTAATGGGATTTCAATCTCCTCGAAAGGTGTGTACTCTTCCGGTGGTTCCTCTATTTTGTAAAAAGGGAACTCCTGTGTTGTAGCGTTTGCCGCTGGAAAGTTTATCCAAGAATAGAATACCTCTGTCTGCCGATATTCGTGTGCCTCTATCACAAAAATGACTGTACCACCTCGTGATGTCAGTCCGTTTTCTATAAGTTTTGAAGTTATAGATTTTCTTATGTTTGTCGGGATGATAATTGCACCCGGTTCATTAATTCCTGTATCATCGGGACCTTGTTGATTCGCGTCTACTGCAACTTCATTGGTTCCGTTGTTATTGCCATTTACTGACATTGTATTAATGAAGGTTTGCAGAGCAGGTTTCCAAGGAAACAAAGATTAAGTGCACAATATTTTGGAACACTGTATCCTTCAACGTTGACTAAACCAGGAACTCTACATAGGAATCTCTTCCTACTAAGTTCCGGCGGATTTTAACCTTTCACCCACTCCAGACATCTATTGGAGTATATACGGGAGAAAGGGTCTGTGTGAAAAAGCACGACTGAGTAACTCTAACGTCTTGCGTTAGTTTTATCGCCTTACCAAACGTTGGGCGCCATGTACTGTAGTTCCTATTTTCCCTATAGGCCCTGCGCATTGGAATAACATAAACAGCAGTGTAGACGTAGGACTGCGGTCTTCTAGGTCTCTACTGACTATGTTAGACTTAAGTTAGGTTTGCGCCAGCTAGCTCAGAGGTCACTGGAAACTTTCTTGACTGAATAGGAAGTGATCAGCTTCCTTGGCTCAGACAAGAAGGGATTCAGCTTCCGACAACCGCATAAACATGACAACTTTGCTCCTCAGAATAAGAGTCAATCTCTAGAGTTGTGTGAAACAATAGACAGCTATTTCACTCAGTCAGTTGTTCAGATTTACTTTCACCAGAGTGCAGAGAATGGAGAGACGGGCGTTTTCAATAAAAGATATTATTTATTGAGCAGTCTTCCTTCTCATGCAAGAGAAATGAATTGCCACAATTGCAAGACGTGTTATTATGAAGAGTGCGTACAGTAAAAGGAGTATTACGAAATAATACTGTAAAAGCATTGATATGGTTTCTTAGCCATAAGATAGTTAAAATGAATAAAATATATACATTCATATATACATTGGCTAACGACCTCAACTGGTGCTTCTAATTACGCCTACCCCGGTGTACCTGACCTAAGCCTAATACATGGGAGGGAGTAAGTAGCAGTTTAAGGTATGTTGGTTTTGCCAAGAGTTTGTTTCAAGAATTCTCTCTAAGGGTTTAGTCAGCACCGTACCTCTGGAATAGAATGCAGGAGGTCTGGTATCTCCTCTCAGGACCCGATATCCCAGTCACCCGCAAGGGTAGGCTGGAAACGCCGGAGCTGGATTTTCTCAGCAGGAGAAAAGACAGCGTCTTTCTCTGCGCGTCAAGGAGGAGGGGCAGCGTCCGTAGGCTTCTCGCATCTGCTGGGCTCTCTGCAAGGGGACAGCTGTTCTGCTCCAATATTCACCACCACCGTGTGCTTGCTTAAGGCAACGTTGGTATATTTATACCTGAAAGGTGCCGAGTTTGATGTAAGTTTTTGGACATAAGACGTCAATAAAGATGTCACTAAGAACTGGTCGTTCCTACAGTGCTTGCAGGAGTTCTATTACTAATCAAAACAAAGCAAGCGGGGCTTTCCCAGGTTGCTGGGGGTTTGGTATGTCGAAAGAACTCGGTGTGCTATCTAGAAATCAAAGGAAGTGGCTTCTGCTGTGTCATGGACTGTCATGAACTGCAGAGACAAGTTACTGAAATATGGCTCTGATTGTTATGCCATTATAGGGATATGTATTGATTATAGCCATATAGGGGCATGAGGTCACAATATTGATCGGGGTCCTAGATAAAACACATCAATCCTGTGCCAGTTAAAAATGTCCCTTGGTCTAAACTCGCTTTTGATGTCGCTGGTCCTTTTGGTATTTCTGGTGAGTCACCCTTGTATGCCTTAGTTTTAGTAGACTATATGTCTAATTGGCCGAAGTCAAATTTGTTGATTGTGTTAATTCATCTTCTGTCATTGGTTTCCTTAAGGATGTGTTTCTTCGTGAAGGGCTTCCGGATGAACTGGTAACGGATAATGGGACTCAACTAGTTTTGTGGGAGATGCAAGATTTTCTAAAAGAACTTGGCATTAAGCATGTATTGACATCTCTTTATCATCCCCGCAGCAATGGTTTAGTTGAACGCTTTAAGCGCGTCATTAAGGACCACCTACAGTTAGTTCTTGTGAATGGTTTGTCATGGCATACTGCAGTTGCAGATATGTTATGGGCTTTTCAAACTACTCCCCATATTAATACTGGAATATCTCCTTTTACGTTACTCAGGGGTAGGGTTGCCGGTTCTAAATTGAACAAAGATTGGATGTCCAGGAAGGTTGTTGATCCATCTAAACTTAATGGCGTCGTTGATGTTAGAACGGCTGTTCAGTCCGAGTATGCCACTGTTTTTGTGAATGTTTCTCCTGTGCGTGTGGGTGATAGGGTGAATCAAGAAACCCGGTTTTGTTCGCAAGGGTGATTCTCGTTTTTCTGCTCCTGCAAGGGTCAAAGAAGTAAAAGAACGTGTGGTGGTGTTGGAGAATAGGAAGGTGTGGAATAAGTGTGCCATTTCTATTGTTCCTCAATCCAAAATTGTGTATGTAGGAGGGAAGATTGGTGTCTGTGTTCATCCTTCTGTCGATTCTTTTTTACGTGCTACTCTTGATTCACCTTCTGGCTCCAGTTCTTTTTCACGTGCTACTCTTGATTCACCTTCTGGCTCCAGCGGTTCTTCTTCTAAGGTCATTCCTTCAATTGGGTGTGGTCAGTAATTCTCTTCTGCTCAGAGAAGATTTTCTTCGAGGATGAGATCTATGCCGACCAAGTTTTGTGATTATGCCATGTATTAATATGCATGTATTGTTATTTGCATTTCTTGTCCAATGTTTATTCTATTTACCTTGTGTTTTGCAGTAAGGGTTACATTGGTTCTTCATTGTTTGTTATTATATTTTCTCATTTAGTTTCCCCTTTATTTCTTTCATCGTTTTCTTTTTCTTTTCTTGTTATACGAAGGGAGGTGTGTTGGGTCCTTTCTTTGTGTCTGCATGGACCCTTCCTACATCCATGTTCCCTGCGTGGAACATGGAATGTGGGGGCTCTGGCAGTTGCTGCCTGGGAGTTGACGGGACTGGTCTATAATAAAGAGGCTCTAACTTACCTGGAGTTCCCTCTTCTTTTCACAATCCTTAGAAATTCTGGCATTAACTAGTACAGATGCCCTTATTTGTAAAAAGGCACACGGAAACCCTCATTTACTGGTTTAGAGTTAATGGTGGTCGGGAAACCTGTGCAGTGTGACCAGAGTGTGAGAAGGTTTCTGTTCCACCTCCTGCCAGGACACCTCGAGCACACTGAAGCTCCACCAAGCTCCAAGGTTATGCAACACTGTGCATGTCTCACTCCTTCCTTGCTGGTGCCTTCTTTTCCTCTGCCTCACACCTCCTCCTCCCTCACCTTGATGGACAGATCTCTACAGAAGCATGCAAAGGCCTGCACCATTGTCTCACTCTCTCCCCTCACACCTCCTCTCTCACTACCCTTAAAGGACAGGTCTCCCTACAGAAGCATCCAAAGGCCGGCACCATTGTCTCACTCTCTCCCCTCACACCTCCTCTCTCACTACCCTTAAAGGACAGGTCTCTACAGAAGCATCCAAAGGCCTGCACCCTTGTCTCACTCTCTCCCCTCACACCTCCTCTCTCACTACCCTTAAAGGACAGGTCTCTACAGAAGCATCCAAAGGCCTGCACCCTTGTCTCACTCTCTCCCCTCACACCTCCTCTCTCACTACCCTTAAAGGACAGGTCTCTACAGAAGTAACCCAAAGCCCGGCACCATTGTCTCACTCTCTCCCCTCACACCTCCTCTCTCACTACCTTTAAAGGACAGGTCTCTACAGAAGCATCCAAAGGCCGGCACCATTGTCTCACTCTCTCCTCTCACACCACCTCTCTCACTACCCTTAAAGGACAGGTCTCCCTATAGAAGCATCCAAAGGCCTGCACCATTGTCTCACTCTCCCTCACACCTCCTCTCTGACTCTATCTCACCTTGAAGGACAGTCTCTACAGATGCATCCACAGGCCGGCACCATTGTCTCACTCTCTCCCCTCACACCTCCTCTCGCACTACCCTTACAGGACAGGTCTCCCTATAGAAGCATCCAAAGGCCGGCACCATTGTCTCACTCTCCCTCACACCTCCTCTCTCACTACCCTTAAAGGACAGGTCTCTACAGAAGCATCCAAAGGCCTGCACCATTGTCTCACTCTCTCCGCTCACACCTCCTCTCTCACTACCCTTAAAGGACAGGTCTCCCTATAGAAGCATCCAAAGGCCGGCACCATTGTCTCACTCTCCCTCACACCTCCTCTCTCACTACCCTTAAAGGACAGGTCTCTACAGAAGCAACCCAAAGGCCTGCACCATTGTCTAACTCTCTCCCCTCACACCTCCTCTCTCACTACCCTTAAAGGACAGGTCTCTACAGAAGCAACCCAAAGGCCGGCACCATTGTCTCCCTCTCTCCCCTCACCCCTCCTCTCTCACTACTCTTAAAGGACAGGTCTCTCTACAGAAGCATCCAAAGGCCGGCACCATTGTCTCACTCTCTCCCCTCACACCTCCTCTCGCACTACCCTTAAAGGACAGGTCTCCCTACAGAAGCATCCAAAGGCCGGCACCATTGTCTCACTCTCCCCTCACACCTCCTCTCGCACTACCCTTAAAGGACAGGTCTCTACAGAAGCATCCAAAGGCCTGCACCATTGTCTCACTCTCTCCGCTCACACCTCCTCTCTCACTACCCTTAAAGGACAGGTCTCCCTATAGAAGCATCCAAAGGCCGGCACCATTGTCTCACTCTCCCTCACACCTCCTCTCTCACTACCCTTAAAGGACAGGTCTCTACAGAAGCATCCAAAGGCCTGCACCATTGTCTCACTCTCTCCGCTCACACCTCCTCTCTCACTACCCTTAAAGGACAGGTCTCCCTATAGAAGCATCCAAAGGCCTGCACCATTGTCTCACTCTCTCCGCTCACACCTCCTCTCTCACTACCCTTAAAGGACAGGTCTCCCTATAGAAGCATCTAAAGGCCGGCACCATTGTCTCACTCTCCCTCACACCTCCTCTCTCACTACCCTTAAAGGACAGGTCTCTACAGAAGCAACCCAAAGGCCTGCACCATTGTCTAACTCTCTCCCCTCACACCTCCTCTCTCACTACCCTTAAAGGACAGGTCTCTACAGAAGCAACCCAAAGGCCGGCACCATTGTCTCCCTCTCTCCCCTCACCCCTCCTCTCTCACTACTCTTAAAGGACAGGTCTCTCTACAGAAGCATCCAAAGGCCTGCACCATTGTCTCACTCTCCCCTCACACCTTCTCTCTGACTTTATCTCACCTTGAAGGACAGTCTCTACAGATGCACCCACAGGCCGGCACCATTGTCTCACTCTCCCCTCACACCTCCCCACCACACTCATCTTGCAGGACAGGTTTTTACATCCACAGGTTGGGCACCATTGTCTCACTCTCCCTCACACCTCGCCACCTCACTCCTCTTGAAGGACATGTCTTTACATGCAGAGGCCGGGCACTATTGTCTCACTTTCCCACCTCACTCACCTTGAAGTCCCTAAAGAAGCAACCATAGGCTGGGCCCCATTGTCTCGCTCTCTGCCCTCACTCCTCCCCACCTCACTCGCCTTAAAGGAAGGCCCCTACAGAGACGCCCGTAGACCGGGCGCCATTGCCCCACTCTCACTCCCTCCCCTCACACCTCCGCCCTCACTCACCTGTTGAAGCCCAGCTCCCTGCACGTGATCCAGCCGTGCGCCGGGTCCCAGCCCTCATGGCAAACAGTGTAGTAGCGGCCCTCAGACCCGTTGTAGACCTGGAGCAGGGAGCTGCCCCCCAGCAGCAGCACCGGGTTCCTGTAACCTGCAGGAGGAGGAGCGTGTTAGCCGCAGGAAGGGTGGTAGATAGATAGATAGATAGATAGATAGATAGATAGATAGATAGATAGATAGATAGATAGATAGATAGATAGATAGATAGATAGATAGATAGATAGATTTATTTGCACAATTAATTAAAATCATTGCAATTCATACAAAAATAGAAAATTAAAATTATTGCAATTCATACAAAACTAGAAGATAGAAAGAAAGGAGGGAGGGTGCTAGGCGCGTGCCTGCACGTGCGTGCGTGCAGCATGAGAGAGGCTCCAGAAGGGGAGCTGAATGTCCAGTCCTGTCCTGCCCTGTCCCTTTCTCATTGAAGGGACACCTCAAAGAGGGAGGGGAGCTCTGTGCCAGGGCCATCCGGTCTCTCTGGAAGGAGGGTGGGGGGTCCCATCTCAGGTAACTTCTATCTGAAGACCGTTTCGGTCTATGATCTCTCTTCAGATGTCTCTTTCTCACTCTGTCTGTCTCTCGCGCTCCTTCGTTTATTGTCTCTCTCGAATGAGAATCACTTTCTGTCTGTGTCTCTCGTTCTTTCATTTATTGTCTGTTTCCCCCCGACAATAAATGAGATACTCATAGGTATTTCTCTGTCCCTCTCTCCTCTTTCATGTATTATTTCTCTCTTTTATAAGTCTCTCTTACTCCCTGTTTTAGTCACTGCTCTCACTCTCATGTATTCTCGCTCATTCTTTCTTACTCGCGATCTCTCTTTCTTTTCCTGTTACTCTCTCGCTCTTTCTCACTCTCTCCCTCTCTCTCCCTCCATCTCTATGTTTCTCTCTCTCGTTGGCAGAGAGAGCCCTCATCAGCAGGGGTCTGTGCCAGACATAAGCAGGGCACAGCCCTCACCCTCTTGGGTTTCACCATTAAGAATCTAATGACCGCAAACACAAGCACAGACCCAGCCCAGGTAAGTGGAAACCCACCCCAGCTTCTAGACAGAGTACAGAGGCCGCCCCGCTGCTTCCGGTTGGTTACCCGAAGGGTGAAAACGTGCGGAAATTAAGACTAGTTCGAGCCTCTTTCGATAGAGCCACCCAGCGGCCTCCTCTATTCTGTTCAAAGGTGTCTTGGGCAAAGTTCATCGTCATAAAAAAAGAAAAAAATCTAAAAATAAAAGTGTTTTGAAATGAGACAGCTTTGGGTAGTGTGTTAAAAGCAACATGCAGGACATTGTGTGGCACAACCTCCTCCGCCCCACAAGGTGTAGTGTGTGAGGGAGGTGGAGAAAGAGTCCGTAAGTGTAAATGTATCAGCTGAATTGTCGACTTCAGCTTCCGGGTCAATGCAAGGCAATGGCGTAGCAAATGTGCCATTGACCCACGTGCAAGGAAAGAAGAAGGACTCACTGACTGCCCCTAGCTGACTGGTAAATCAGCACAATAATCAGTGTTCCGTGGGCCCTTCAGGCCACTGTGCCATGGTGCCACTCAACCTGCTGAACCTTTGATAGCTCCGCTCATGCTGTATGGTTAATAGCTTCAGTGCTGCCCATGGCTGCAGAGACTCACAGGGGTATATTTACAAGGAAAGAGATGGAGCGCGGCATTAGCCTTCTTGGCTTAACCACGACGTCACGGTGGGCATGTGCAAAGGACAGCCGGGTGCCGTTCGTTCTGCGCAGACGTCAGATTTGGCCGCACAGCGGCAGAATGTCTGTCGCGGCGAAGTGGGTAAGGCTGTGCTCTACCACTTTGGAAACGCAAGGCTGCCCCATATTTACAATAATAAGGTGCATTTCTGCGTTTCCCCGCGCTGGTGCGAATTACATCTGCCTAGTGCCAACGCAGGTACGTTGTGTTTTGGGAATGATTGTTTATGTGCAGGAAGGTGTCCCTTCCTGCACATAAACAATCTTAAATGGCGATTAGTAACTTCTATGTGGTCTGCTTTATGCAGCACACACAGAAGTTGCAATTCGTCATTTTTAAAACTATTGTTTATGTGAAGAGACACCTTCCTGCGCATGGCAGTTTGCTGTTTCCTTGTGTGCTGCACAATGCAGCACACATGGAAACAGCTAAAATATGGGAAAATAAAGCATTTCTCCTTGTGTCACCATGTTAAGACCAGATTTTTTTGGCGTGTTTATTTTGGCGTTACCCTATATTTACGCCACCCTGGTATGGTACGGTTTTGAATGGATTATCAATAGGTCTAATGGATACTATGTACTGCAGAAAACATGTAATGTGTGTGCTAACTATTTGAATACGTTTTCTGAACTCCTATTTAATATAAGTGATATGATTCACATATCTTAGGGTGCTGAACCACTGTAGATTGATGTAAAGTTGGGAGATTTTCTCTTTGGAAGCTGAGGGGGGTTGAACATCTGGTTCTTTGCACCATAGTAAGAATCCAACTGTCCCTACTGCTAGGGTAAGTGCAGTCCTCTATTGCCTTAATCCCCTTACAGTCTGTCTACCAAGCGAGGTACCTGGTATCCAAAGATGCAGGGTAATGGACCTCATGCATAGAACCCGGCACCAAACGACACCTAGACCTCATCCACCACTATCTACCCTACAGAAGAGTCCTCATCTACCTGGCTCAGCGCTGAGCATCTGTAGGAGACAGGGACTCCCTCTGCCGGTATCCATACCAAGCATCTGTCGGAGACAGAGCCTCAGTCTGTCGGTATCTGCACTGAGAATCTGTCAGAGACAGGCCCTCAATCTGTCAAAATCCATACCAAGCATCTGTCGGAGGCTGGGCCTCCCTCTGTCGGTATCCATACCAGCATCTGTCGGAGACAGGGCCTCAATCTGTCGGTATCTACACCGAGAATCTGTCGGAGACAGCGCCTCAATCTGTCAAAATCCACACCATGCATCTGTCGGAGGCTCGGCCTCCCTCTGTCGGTATCCATACCAGCATCTGTCGGAGACAGGGCCTCAATTTGTCGGTATCTACACCGAGAATCTGTCAGAGACAGGGCCTCTATCTGTTGGTATACATACCAAGCATCTGTCGGAGACTGGGCCTCCCTCTGTCGGTATCCATACCAGCATCTGTCGGAGACAGGGCCTCCCTCTGTCTGTATCCATACCAGGCATCTGTTAGAGACAAGGCCTCCCTCTGTCGGTATCCATACCAGGCATCTGTTAGAGACAGGGCCTCCCTCTGTCGGTATCCATACCAGGCATCTGTTAGAGACAGGGCCTCCCTCTGTCTGTATCGATACCAGGCATCTGTTAGAGACAGGGCCTCCCTCTGTCTGTATCCATACCAGGCATCTGTTAGAGACAGGGCCTCCCTCTGTCGGTATCCATACCAGGCATCTGTTAGAGACAGGGCCTCCCTCTGTCGGTATCCATACCAGGCATCTGTCGTAGACAGGGATTCACTCTGTCAGTGTCCATACTAAGCATCTGTTAGAGACAGGGCCTCCATTTATCGGTATCCATACCAATAATCTATTGGAGGCAGGGACACCATCTGTCAGTATCCATAGAAGCATGTATTGGAAACACGGACTCCCTCTGTCGTATCCATACCAGCATCTGTCGGAGACAGGGCCTACTCTATCAGTATTTATACCAGCATCTGACAGAGACAGGGCCTCCCTCTGTCAGTATTTATACCAGGCCACTGGCGAAAACAGGGACTACCTCTGTCAATGTCCATACCAAGCATCTGTTAGAGGCAGGGCCTCCCTCTGTCGGTATCCATACCAGGCACCTGTTAGAGACAGGGCCTCCGTCTGTCGGTATCCATACCAGGCATCTGTTAGAGACAGGGCCTCCCTCTGTCGGTATCCATACCAGGCATCTGTTAGAGACAGGGCCTCCCTCTGTTGGTATCCATACCAGGCATCTGTTAGAGACAGGGCCTCCCTCGGTCTGTATCCATACCAGGCATCTGTCGTAGACAGGGATTTACTCTGTCAGTGTCCATACTAAGCATCTGTTAGAGAAAGGGCCTCCGTCTATCAGTATCCATACTAATAATCTATCAGAGGCAGGGACACCATCTGTCAGTATCCAGAGAAGCATCTATTGGAAACATGGACTCCCTCTGTCGTATCCATACCAGCATCTGTCGGAGACAGGGCCTCCTCTATCGGTATTTATACCAGCATCTGTCAGAGACAGGGCCTCCCTATGTCGGTATCCATCCCAACCATCCGTCGGAGACAGGGCCTTCCTCTGTCAGTATTTATACCAGGCCACTGGCGAAGACAGGGCCTCCCTCTGTCTGTATACATACCAGGCATCTGTTGGAGACAGGGACTCCCTCTGTCAGTGTCCATACCAAGCATCTGTTAGAGACAGGGCCTCCCTCTGTCTGTATCAATACCAGGCATCTGTTAGAGACAGGGCCTCCTTCTGTCAGTATCCATACCAGGCATCTGTTAGAGACAGGGCCTTCCTCTGTCAGCATCCATACCAAGATCTGTTAACGACAGGGCCTACCTCTGTCGGCATCCATACCAAGTATATGTCAGAGGAAGGGACTCCCTCTCTATGTATCCCACACGGCAGAGAGCCTGGACAGACTCTGTCAATTGATCATGATCTGATCATGCCATTAATTTGATTGATTGCCAGCCAATGAGGTCAGGTTGGCTAGGGCAGGGACTCTCTAATGTTATGTTTCTCTGCCCCCCCTGTCTGGCAACAGGTGTCCCACCCAGGCTATGAGCTGTGCCATACTGCTACTAAGTGTGGGTGACATGATACTATTCACAAGAAAGTGTCACTCATTGTCGTTGAATGTCACTCATAATTACACTGAAATATGAAAATGTCACTAAGCAATCTGAAACCTTGGCAGCTATCCTGGAAGGTGTGTTTTGTGAAATATTAGTGACAAGCTTCAACACTGGGCCAAAATCCGGAAATGTCCAAAGCAGCGTTTTTCACACAGTAAACACCTGCCCCCACTCACAAGTCATCCTCGGCCATTGCCCTCCCCTTGAAATGTTGGCACTTTAGTGTTGCCACTTAGAACGGAATGTGGTGAGCACCCCATTGTTAGATTCAGCGAAAATGGCTTTTGTCATAGGACAGATTCTAGCTCATCCCCAGCGCTTATTACATGGTGACTTACTCTGTCCACAATGTACTAACCTTTGTGAGCCTGACATGCAATTGACTCTCCCTGGGGCCTATGCTACTTTAAGGCCTTATGTTGCCCCGACAAATGGCCACAAGAGGGCGCTAAATTACAACACAAAGCCTTAAATAAGGCCTTGTAACTAGGGGACAAAGGACAAAAGATAATTTAGCCTTGGTCTCTGAGAATCTTTGCACCCTAGCTGGCTCTGCCCAACTGGAATGGCCTTTTGGATGTCCAATGGCATAAGTACCTCACCTCCTCCTGTACTTTCTGAAGCACAGTCTGTTATGGAACCTTCCAGGTTTGAGAAGAACAACCCCTCCTCCGCCCCCACCATAGACATGGGTCACCCTGTCTCAGCTCGGTTACTCACTGGATGCAGAGGTGAAGCTCTTGTTGGCCTGCTGCTTGGCGGCGGAGCAGCCGTTTCCACCAGCAGGAGTGGAGCAGTTCTCAGACAGGATGCAGAGCTCCACATAGTCCGGGCAGGCTTTCTGGCTTGGCGGGAAGTAGACGTATCTCACTGTAGGAATGGAAGCACAAAACTCAATGAAAACCAGGAAGGCTTTTTGTTTTATCATGGAGGGAGCATGAACCACCCTAAACATTCAGGCCATGGGACGTAAAGTTTGAGACTTCACTCTGTCTAACAGTGGACAACCGTGTGCCTCCTCTCACATGCTTCTTCAACACACTCAAAGGCAGCCCCTCCCAAGACCCCATTCTGCCATCATTCCACATGTTATATCTTCATAGAGGTACCCATAAACCCTATCTTCATTGAGGTGCCCTTACACCCCTCCGTCCTATAACCCTTCATCAGCCAAAGAACTTTCCCGAAGAAGCTCAAAATAGAACAGATGCTTCCACTGCTGGAAAACACCTATTCAAGAACCAGGCGACCTAGACAAGTATCAACCATCAACCAAACACTCAAGTTGAGTTCATCTGAAAAATTGAGAAAGCAGCACCCATCCACAGGATCAGATCATCAAGAACAACATCCTATAGCTTGAGACACCACAGCAGCACTAGATAATTTTCTACCCAAGTAGTCAATGACAACTTCTGTCTTATGGTCCTGCTTGACCTCTTAGCTGATCTTGGCACAGTTGATCAGCAACAGCAAGCATTGATCAACACCCTCAAAACATTTGTGGGTTTCACACCGTCCTCTTCTCACCTGTTGCCACTAGTTCTTCCAAAAAGAAACCTCAAGATCCTAGAATCTCCCAGCCTCCTGCGGAGACCCCCAAGGGATCCATGCTCTCCCCCTACATCTTTAACGCATGGAAGTGTACGCTGCTCGCTGACAACATCAAGATCCACCAATACACGGCAATACAAAAGTCTACCTAAACATCTCCCCAGTGGCCAACACTCAGTGACTTAAAACATGCTTTGGGGTAATTTACTTATACAAAACAACAAGGGCACCCAATCGAGTCAGCACAGGACCTCGGGGAACATATTAATGAAGACAACAGTGGTCCCATCGACATTTAAAACACCATATACTGTGAAATGTACAAATTGCTATGTTAGGCTAGTAATGGTGTTAAATGGAATTTCTGTCACTGTAATATCTACAGAAAACAACAGCTTTTGGCTAAAAACTCTGTTCTATTCTCTGTCCACCTTCCTCACCATGCCAATTTGTATATGTTTGGGTACAGGCTTGTGCCCTTCTCTATGGAATTGCTGAAGGTATCCTTTCAAAACATTTGTTGTTTAAAGTAAAAATTGGACCTCTGTCCGGCTGGACAAGTCAGTACTTAATACAGTTTCCAATCTGTCTATATTTATTCTGTGCTCTAAATTCTCTTGTGCATGGGACCACTGTTGGGGTAATTTACAACTGGATAACAAGCACTTAAAACACAAGCTAAGGCATAATTACTCCTGTTCTCCGCCTGTTTAGTAAACACGAAACTTGATGGCTATGACAACAAATGCTAAATCTCTTGTATGAACTATTGACACAGACTTCGCCATCTCTAAGAAAACCAAGATGGAATGGCGCTAACCCTCCCTCATGAAAATGTTAGGCGCTTCCTATCTAAAAACAACCGAGGTGCAATCAGAGGTTTTATCCCGACTCGATAGAGGCAACGCTTCGCTCAGCGGCTTTCCGCTCCACTCCGTGACTTTCCGCTCCGCTCAGCGACTTTCTTGACTTTATACTGGAACCCAAAGAAAACATCCTATATGCAGAGACTTGTCTCATTGAGCACCTGAAAAACTCAACCACATTACTGCGACACTGAAGAAACTTCACTTTCTCCCACTCCTGGCCACCATAATCTTCAAGACAAGTTGTGTCACCTACAAGGACCTGAGAAACCAAAGCAAAGTACAGCTGACATCAAAACTAGCCATCAAGGACATGCAGGGCCACACTAAGCACAAGACAGCACCAGACCAGAAAGAAGGAGGTGCTAGAAAGAAAAGACAAGGCAGGTCTTCTTGGCTTAGGCACCCAGGATTTGGGAATACTTTCCCACTGACTTTGACTTCCTTATTTCCACTGCACTCAAATCTATCACCTGTAATTGGAAGGATGCTACCTCACTTTCGGTTAATGCATGGTGGGAGTGGATTATTTTTTTGAGACGTGGGCAATGCTTTTATCCACATTCTCATAAGGACTCTTCTCCTTCTAAATCTAGTATGTGGTCTAGTTTGGACTCGTACATTAGTACATGTTTTACAATTTAGGCTACTTATTTCCATTTTTGTAATAATTTATCTTTTATTGATATAGCCCTTTTATGTTTGTTCTAATATTTATATTATGCTTATACTGTTTTATAATGTTGGTAATGCAATTGTTCTTTCTCTTAGATATTCTAGTATGTTTTCCATTTTCTATAGTTCGGTATTATTTTCTGTATTGTGTTTCATATATGTTAAATAATTCTTCAATAAAATATTTTGAACTGAAAAAAAAGTGCTCACAGTAGGGTATCCAACTTACCCCATATCGCTAAGAAAATCGTTTCCATTTTAATGTTTAACCGACCCATCACTGCTGTCAGCTGTGTTAGTCTAATTAAATCAATGGTAAAAAACAAGGCTAGAACACCAAGAATGCATCAGGTTGTCATGTGAATGCCTAGGAAAGGAGAAACAAATGGACGTAATGACACAAACTCTTCTGGTCACTATAACTCCCACTCTCCTGCAACTCAAAAAGAAACTGAAGACACACCTCTTCACAGAGCCCATGTTCTGTCTGACTGTAAACACTCTTCAAACATACCTTGGGCTTTTGCTCTTCTATTCGGTTTGTTTTTTGTTCTGCTGCTTCCCAGTTAGGTGTGTATTATAAAAGTAACTATGAATGCATAGGTTCACATGGGTAGGAAGGAAGAAGAGTGGGTTAGATGGTGAATGGGACAAAGTCGAGATGATCCAGGACTAGAGGAGACCCAGGCATATAGGTACAGAGGGCACATGATGGGTGGGCTGGTAGGCGAGACAGTAAGGAAGCACAGGGGAAGGAGGAGCAGTGCAGCACAGCAGGAGCAAGAGTGGCATGATTGAGCCTGTGGGGTTTGACTTAGGGGCAAGGTGATGCATGGAGGAAGATGGTTGCAATGGGGTGTAGCCAAAGAGGGTGAGAAGCAGAGGGGGCATGGGTGGCATTGGGGCATAGAAGCAGCTAGGCATAGACTGGCATGAGCAGGCAGAAAAAGACTGGGCATGAGCGGGGCAAAAACCCAGGAACACAAGTGCAGAGGCCAAGACAGAACACAGGAAAGATGGTGCATGAGGAGCAATAAGGCATGGGGAGGTACTGGCTTGTCTGCCCGCTCTTGGTAGACATGGCGGCGTCATCCCGTCTGTGGTATTGAAAGAATTCAATAGCGCCCGATTGTTTGGACCCGTTACTTATTTACCTATCAATGCGGAGCGGGACCGCAGATATTACGCTTTGTAAAATCTGGAATATCTAGAAGTTATACCATAATCAATTTAGGGTTCTGGACCCCTACCCTTAGATATCAGTATTCTCTGCAGAGAGTCTTTAAGCTTCAGCCACACAACCGGTGTTGAGATTGTAATCGCCCCCTATTGTCTTCTCTATTAAGGAACCCCAAAAGAATTTGAAATATTTCACTTATGATCTTACTTATGAAGAGGAAAGAAAATAGGTTCCTGGGCATATAACTTACATTCGGTCTAGATAGTTAGTTCCTGCCACGTCCTGAAATATTGATTTTAAGGTTCAAATACCATTGTTATAGAGAGCCCTGCCCCTGTCGCACCACATATAAGAAACTACCAGGGTGTTTTTGGATGACAATTGATCACCTAATGATTTATTGACCTGCTTCGCCCTGACATAGGAACTGTGGGTTTGTCACCCCACTACGAAACGCGTGTCGGCACTCTCTTCTTTGGCTGTTCCGTGTATCTATCAAATGAACTATAATATGTATTGAATTGTTCAGGTTAGCTGTGTCATGTAGTGTGAGTGTGTTATGCATGATTGTTGGTTGTGTGTCTGGTATTGTTTGAGTGCACTGTGAGATATTGATTTTACTTGCCCTTTGGGCTTCAGTCTTGTTGAGATTTTGTAAACAAACTGGAAAACAAATGAATATATTTATAATAAAACATAAATATTTTTGATAAGTAAAAAGATGAATAATTAATGTAGTAGTTGGACAATGTATTTTTTGATGATGGAGGAAATCCCCGAATAGTAATTGAATGTTAAGGAGAGGTTTTCGTTGTCGTTCTTCATATGTACATAAGAGGGCACAGGGAGCTGGGCTTGGGTGCAAAGAATGCAGATGCATAGACAGAGAGGCACAGGGGAACCATAGGTAAGGCAACATAATAGGAGAAGTGAGAATATCACTAAAACAAGCATTGGCAATTTCAATAGATCTGGCTTATGAATGCATTGTCAAGGCCGACTTAGACATCCGTGCATGCTAATGACTCCCCTCCTCCCAAATGCATATAGAGAAAATACCATCAATTCTTTAGTTGTCTAAGACACTTTTATAGAATTGCAATGATGTGTGTGCCCCTAAAATTTCAAAATAAGGTAGCTGAATAAATAAACATAATGATCACAACTGAGTGGAGGGAAGGCACTTTTTTTAACGGACGCATACAACTTCATCCCATTCAAAACATGTACTCTTGGCTTTCAGCATTCAGGCAGAGCCAAAGCCTAGGCCTCTCCTGGAGATTCTCACATAATTGTCTGGCAACAGTAGCGCTGTCAAGCCAGACCATAACCAGAAAGAAAAGGGCAGACTGAAAGTACAAACACAGAAAATCTTCTATGTTTGCAATGCATAAGCCTCCATGGACAGCAAAACACAGAACATCAACAGTGACAGCCCTGTCAAAGATTTTAGATCCATGTGTACCTAGGTGCTCTAGTCCAGGTTCTTTTCTTTGCAGCCTGTGACTTGTAGTTTTATTTATCCCATTATAAAACCAGGACTTCACGGACTCTGAACTGGAGTAGCTAGTCTTTGATGGACCTGCAAAACCTGCCCCCACCCCGGCAGTAATTCTGCCGTATAGTTGATGGTGGAGGAGAGGGGGGAATCAGTAATTAAAGGTGGGAATGATTCTAGGCAGAAACTGCCCTTTTGCCTGTCCCTGATTACTACTTCAGGAAGGCGACAGCAAGGTGCAGGATATTGACTCTTCTTTGTGCCCAGGTTTTGGATACCCCTACATGAGGGCAGATCCATTACTTCCTGCTTTGAGAGGCATCACCTTGCAGAAACATTGTCTCTGCACGACAGCCAAAAACTGACACCTGACAAGTAACCACCTCAAACTGAATCCACATCCCATCTAGAAAATGAGCATAAAAATGTGCTGCAATCCATCCTACTTTGTTCCAGTTTCACGTTCTTCTTGACCAAGGCAAAAGGCGAACCACAAAGTGTCTTGCAACCAGGGCATGTGTCTTTCTGAATCCCAATCTCCCAGAGGGCAGGGGGCATCATCAGATGGCTGTAACCTGCTCAAGAAGCTGTGGCTCTGTCATGAGCCATGACGCCTGCCTGCCCAAAAAAAGGAGAGTGCCTGGCCTTGTAGGCGGAGTGACTGTCCAGGAGGAGGAGATAGCTATGTCTCCAGTGGGTGAAACATACAAAAGAAACTGACTACCCAGTGGGGGTCGTCTCTTCTCCTAAAGTGTGATTCTAGTGATTAACTATATGATGAAGGTCATTTGAATTTGCCTGTGCCAGGGCACTTCTACAGTAAACGACTGATGCTGCCACTGCCAGTGAGTGGCAAACACTTGAGAGAAGCTGTCGGCCATCAAAGTAGGGGTATTGTGCAGTGGCCTGGAGACTGTATCTGCCAAGGACCTTTGGCCCGGTGCCACACCTGCCGAAGGCAAGCTCTCACCAATTCAGCCTGCCATGTGGACACATGTAGGGGCCCGCAGTCAAAGTGATACTACCGAAGACACTGACGGTGTACACCGATCGGCACCCCCTCTAACAGCCGCCAAGCCACCTCTTCTGCACCCAAGTAAACGTGAGGCACAACCTCTGGGAGAATACCCACAAGCAAAGACAAGTCGCGACAAGGAACTGTCCTAATCAGTAAGACTGTTTTGGGATACAGATCTGCATGAACAGATCCAGTGGCCGACTAGAGGTGGCCATTCTGTGAAAGTTGCACCTGTGCATAATCTTACCTAAACTTGACTTGTGGGGGGGGGCTCCCTAAACCTTGTCACGTAGGATACCTTCCCTTCCACCCAAACTGAAAAAACTGACTTGCACAAGGGGAGTAAGATGGTACCCCAACTTATGGCACCTGTCTAAATTCTTTCTGTGCAGAAGTAGCAATCATTTGGGTCATGGAGGGAGGAGGCCATGGGGTTGATCTGATGTAATGCAACAAGGGCTCACCACCTTTTGAGGTTCCACTTGGAACCCCTCAACCTGAAGTTGGAAACATTGAATTGAATGAATTATTGGGCTACTGACAGCAGGAAAATTATAATTTTTTGTATAAAAATTAATGGGAAACTTTGACCAGAGCCCCATATGAGGGCCAGATGTGCATGGACAATCCCAGCTGCTGCTCCAGGATTCTGTCTAAGGGGCTCTTCGTAGCACAAAACACAGAGTCTTTGGGGGTGAACTCTATTAAAGTGGTCTTCAAATACACTAGCGGAATTAAGATGTTAATTGTGCATCCTTAGTAACTACATTCCCTTAAACACCAAAGCTCCTTGTAAAGTGGTGTTGAACCCATACCAATGCTACTGGCATAATAAGCAGTTGAACATTAGCCACGTACATTTTCCCTCCACTTCTCCTGTTGTGGCCCCCAAGATGCTCAACCCATCAGAACCCCCAAGAGCACGAGGGGTTTGGAGGAGCACAGAGCATGAACATCACTTCCCAGTGACATGGCTTGGGATTGGATGGGGAGAGGGACACGTGATCACCTGTCAATGCTATGAATTGAGACTGGAGGAGGGGAGAGGGAGTCTTTTCACTTGTGAGTGTTGTGGATTAAGATTGAATGAGAAAAGGGCCAGCCCTCCTTCATCTGCCAGGGTTGTGAGTTGGGATTGGATGAAGAGATGGGCAGATGTTCAATTGTCAGTGTCATGATTTAGGATTGGACGAAGAAAGGGGCAGTTCTTCCTCTGTCGGTGTTGTAGTTTGTGATTGGACGAGGAGAGGTCCGAGCTTTCACCTGCCAGTATTGTGATTTGGGATTGGATGGCGAAAGGATGAGATGTCCAGTGTTCTCCACAGTTTTATGATCCATTAGTAGTCGACCAGGAGAAGAACAGGACTGACCTCACAGTGGAGCCAGGTTAAGTTTTCTGGATTCTTGAAGAGAGACTGAGGACACTTCAAGGGGTCTTCTCTGGAGATTCAGACTTACTTATGAGGCAGATGGAGAGCGCGGCAGCCGTCAGTGCTAAGATGATGGAGACGTTCACGAACCAGATGTAGAATTGTTGTCGAGAGCAGCCGCGAGCCGGATCGCCCTCCTCACTGAGCTGCTCAATGCTGGAGACATCTGGAAGAAGACAACCATGAATCAAGATGATGTGTGACATATTGACCATATGCAGTCTGGTGACCTATGTATAATCCACACCTGTGGTTCATTTGAACTTAACATAACATGTGTATTTGTAAAGCGCACGTTCACCCAGTGGGCGATTGGCGCTGAATAACAGATGTTCATTGTTACCCAACTCAATGGTACTCATTTTACTGACCTCAGATGGATGAAAGGCTGAGTGGACCCGTCAGGATTTGAACCTGTGACCATGAGGTCGAACACAGACCCATGCAATGGACACTTTAGTCCACTGAGCCACCAGACCGGCATTCTTCTCATCGTTAACAGCGCCTATCAGCCTGGGAGGTGGGGACATCTTCTGCGAACAGCTTGGAGACTTTTGTACACCAGAGTGGAGCATTTTATAACATTATTAAATATTTAGCACCTCCATGCAAAAATAACAACTAAATCTCTAGCACCATGTATACACTATTGTGTGTTGGGTTGCTTCAGGAGGCGAGGTGATAAGAAACCATATGCACAAAATGTTTTTTGACTTAATACTGGCTGTGTCTTATGCTTTGAAGTTGCCAAGTGAAGGCTGATCCACACTTTTTTGATGATAATTGATTGTTGAGAGAAGGAGAAGCTCATTTACACAGCTTCTGACACTCCCAGGTTCATGCAGAAGTGCAAAAAGTATCGTCTACATCTACAAAACACAGGTCCTGGTTCAGAGACTCAGGGGCTGGAGAAACAGAAGGTACTCACGACAATAGAAAATACAACAGGTAATGCATTATTTTGCAGCCGTGAGTTTAGTTCAAGGATGTAAAAATGTATGGTTTGCAGGGAGGTTCGGTGAACAGTGGGAATGTGGAAACAACCAAAATAAACTGTAGCTTAGAGTGGGCTCACAAATAATACCAACGGTTTTCCCCTCCCTAAATGTAGGTATGGACATTATATACTGTAAACTTAGCTACAAAGCAAACAGAACTGGGCAGGGGTACAACTGTGCAGTACAGAAGAGGGAAGTATGAGGAGAGGATGGACACAGCTAGTGCAAGAGGACAGGAGGAGGAGACATTTTCTCTTAATGGTTTGTACTGTAATCAAGGTGATTATGTAGCGTTCCTTCAAAAGAAGAGTTCTGAGGTGCATCACAACTTTACATCTCAATTTAGTTTTAAATAAAAAGGCGGAGTAGGTTTGCAATTAGAGAAAGAAATAGTTCCAAACATACACATATTTTGACTGGGACTTGAGAAGGGAATTCTGCAAACGGAAAAACATTTTGAAAAGAATTCAAAAATATGATAGAGGTTATGTCGACGTATGAGTGCTGGTGTGTCGACATCTGATGGTGGTCGTGGAGATGTATAAGGTTGGTGAGTTGAAGTATAATGATTCGTTCTGACATATGGTGTTGAATGGGTTATGAATGATGTTGATTGTGTTTAAATATGTTGGTGGTGGATCTTGATGTATGATGGTGGATGTGTGGACATATGATGATGGGTGTGTTCATGTATTATGGTGGGTGTGTTGGCATATAATCGTGGGTGGGTTGATGTATGTTGGTGGGTGTGTTGATGCATGAAGGTGGGTGGGTTGACGCATGATGTGGGTGTGTTGACGTATGATGGTGGATATGTTGATGTACTATGGTGGGTGTTTTGACGTATGATGTTGGGTGTGTTGACGTATGACGTTGGGTGTGTTGAGATATGATGATGGGTGTGTTGAGGTCTGATGGTAGATGTATTGACATAAGATGGTGGATGTGTTGAG
The DNA here is from genome assembly GCF_964263255.1 of Lissotriton vulgaris. Lineage (NCBI taxonomy): Eukaryota > Metazoa > Chordata > Amphibia > Caudata > Salamandridae > Lissotriton > Lissotriton vulgaris. Next base: position 120,670,983 of record NC_141695.1, on the reverse strand, counting down.
GTATGATGGTGGGTGTGTTGAGGTATGATGGTGGGTGTGTTGACATATGATGAGGGGTGGGTTGACGTATTACGGTGGGTGTGTTGATGTATGATGATGGGTGTGTTGACGTATGAAGATGAGTGTGTTGAGATATGATGGTGGGTGTGTTGATGTATGATGATGGGCGTGTTGAGGTAGGATGGTGGATGTGTTGACATATGATGGTGGATGTGTTGACCTATATTCGTGGGTGTGTTGACGTATGTTGGTGGGTGTGTTGACGTATGTTGGTGGGTGTGTTGACTTATGATGATTGGTGTGTTGACGTATGATGGTGGGTGTATTGACGTATGATGGTGAGTATGTTGTCATATGATGGTAACTATACTCCCTCCAACCTGCAGTATCTATTTGCCCCAGAAACCCCTCTATGTGAAAATGTCTCATCTGCAGGTTATTTGTGTGCCACTATCTCTGCAGTCCCTCTCACTGGCACCCTGGACTGCTGCTGTAACCCCTCTGTGTGCCACTGTACACCACCCCTGCATCCTCTCTGTGTCATCCTGCAACACCCCTATAACCTCTCTCTTTGTCCCCAAGCCTCCAAAATTGGCCAAGCTGTACGTCCAGCTTGAAGCTGCAAATGCAATTTCAAGCCAGACCCATTGGCTTTGCTATTGCCCTCTCCCATTGTCAGCGAAAAAATCTACAGGATTTCAAATAAAAGTTGAGCCCAAGTATTGCTGGGTGTTTTTTTTAAGCCGCCTAACCCCTAGACTCAGGTTAATCTCTTCCGATATTCGTAAAGCACAGGAGATAAAGGGCCTGATTTAGATCTTGGCGGATGGCACCACTGGGAGGTTTGTTGAATCATGAGTAACCTATCAGGCTCAAGGGAAGTGGTAGAATCTGAACCCATGACTCCCACCGCCCTGCCTAAGGGCAAGGGTTGGGTATACAATCTCATATAACAAGAACAGAAGAGGGACCCTGAGAACCTAAACCAAGTAAAGGCTATGGGAGTAACCAATCAGGGAAAAGAACGTATTACAACAACATGAAAAGGGGCCTCCCCAAATGATAAAGAACCAGTAAATGGATTCAACCAAAACACCCACAGAAAGTCGATTATATTTTAGAAAAATTTATTTTTTATATATATGATCATTTTGAATTAAGTTCAGATAGCAAAACGCACAAGAAAATCTTCTTGTTCAGTGACTTCTAATACATAAAAATTTCATAAAATGGTACAAAAGACAAAAAAGAACATCAGCCCAAAGGGGTCTAAAATCTCCCCTACCCTTGTCCTGCCCATGTGTGTGACCCCATGTCCTCCTGTTCTTGCCCAAGAGCGAGAGTTGGTTTAAAAAACCATTGCACCAACTCTCCAAGGCTCACACAATCCTGTGCCAGAGTTACTTCACACCTATATAACCCCTAGCATTCTGCAGGCCATCGACAACCAGGCGTGGTGGCATCTGCTCTGATGCCTGATGGCAACAGGATGCAGGAGATGGCACAAGTGGGTCAGCGTCTGTCCTGTTCCTCCTTGGGCTACAATGCTTTAGGAGGAAGTAGCCAGCTGGAACCCTCTCCTACGGTCTGTTCCCAATGGCGAGTTATCCGCTCCTCAGTGGCCCAGAGCAGCGGGGCAGCTGCCCCACTTTTTTTTCTTTTTCTTCCAAATTTCCCCCCACCATTGAGCAAGGTGAGAGGGGGCAGTGAAAGTCTCTCCAGCACTTGGGCAATGCCTGGGAAGTTAGAGGGAAGAGTAAGACATCTTCTCTCCTAATCCTCAAACAAGGTGAGGGGAAATGGGGCAAACATGTTCCACCTCCTCACCTTTAGGGAAGGGGAAGCAATGTTGATTCAGCAGTCCCCCGCTGCATCGGGTTATGAGAGGGCAATGTTCTTCCTCATCCAACCTAAGGGGTAGGCGAGGAGGGTTTTCCAGTTCCCCCTCATGCTTTGTCAAGTTGAAGCGGGGGGTGACCCCCAAAGTAAAACTGCCTTCCCTCTGTTGACCTAAGCACCAGCGCACACCCAGCCATCCCTTAAGAAAGGCCAAGGATGGAGTAAATGAACTCCCACCCGCCTTTGGACCGAGCAGAGAGTCTATATACAGCCCCTCCCCCAGTGCTGTCCCGGCTGGGGGGGGGAGGTTGTGTTACAAAGTCTCTTTATTCATCTCTCCCAGACTATCAAGGAACCCGTGGGAAATACTCAAACATGGCTAGGAATGTTATTATGTTATGTTATTAAAATGTGTACAGTGCAGGAAATTCCAAATGGTGTCTTGGCGCTAAATGGTGTCTTGGCGCTAATCAGACCAGAGGGAACACGTACAACATCTAGGGCCCCATTAGGATGACGGGGGGACTTTGTCCGCCCGCCATCCCGTCATGAACATGAACCACTCGCCATAAGGGTGGGGGTCCCGTGGGTGCTATTGGGATACGCCCGCCACAGTGGCAGGCGCATCCTACATCCCTAACATTGTGGCGGGCGGTGCACTCAGCACTGCCCGCCACAATATTAGGGAGGCATGTTGTGCACTTCCATGCACTACATGGCAGGCACCGCGCGGTGCCTGCCATGTTGTGCATGGAACTGCAGGGGGGGTACCATAGGTACCCCCCATGTGCACCCTCCACCCCTCGGAGTCCCCCGCAACGGGCCCCCCTAGCAGACTCCGCATGCATTGCTGCCACGGAAAGCCATTTCTAAATGCACATTGTAATATGGCTGGCTGTGTCCAAAAAGACACCGCCACCATATTGCAGCCTTTTCCGCCCGGTCGCAAGTCGACGGGGCGGATATGTGGCGGTCGGTCTTTCCGTCCGCCGCGGACCCCCCAGCCATAACAATATGGTGATGGGGGTCTTTTCAATAGGGATGGGGGGGCAATCCGCCCGCCATCTTAAAGGGGCCCTTAGTTTTCTTGAATAATTCTCTGGGAAGGTCTAGTGTCATCTACAAGTGTCTGTAAATGGAAAGGGGCGCTATACACACTGGGGCTAGCAAACTGCTTATAGGGCCACGTGTTTCAGTTAAGGCCTAAATTAGTCAATGTACTGGGAATATATTGTAATGTAGCATTTTAGGGGAACTCTTGATCCAGGCTCTACAAGCGACCCTTGGTTCCCCCACTTGCTCCATTCATCCCTCATACATAGGGGGTTGCGTCTATCGCAATAGTAACCAGACAGCCCTTTTCAACCCCACTGAGGGGTTTAAGACTGGGTGGATGGCACTCTTTCACTGAGAGTTGGACATTTTCTTTCAACCATCTTATTTACTGGGTGCTATTGGAGGTCTGCTTTGTTTCACTCCTCTTTGATCACAACCACCCCCACGCCCATAATCCCAGCGCCTATCCCGGATTCATCTTTGAGTTTGATGCATATGGTGAACGTATTGTTTTCTATGTTTACTTTAAGGGGCTTTAAGTCATTCTCCTTCAGTCATTGGCTTCTTTGGCTCTGGAACGTTCACCTGTTGGCTTAAGTTCATTTCAATCACATCTTGGACCACCAATAGGAGTATTTCACATACTCCATTTTTCTACCGGTTGTCTGGATGTGTCCTTCTCCCTTTACTGCAATGCATGAGGGGTCATTTTACATTTCAATTCAGTTGGTACCTGGTGTGGTGGTAATGAACAGCAACAAATCAATCAAAGCAACCTTTTTTCTGTAGCATCCATTTTGTCCAATACTTTTGTCAGTGCTCACTTACCAGTGCGGAAAAGCCAAACAAGCGTCAGAAAAGTCAATAGGTTCACACGCCATGCACTCGTCAATTCTACTGGTGTTGCCAATGCGTCTTTAATAGTTACTTTCTGAGGTGCACTTTGCTTCCCTTCTATGTCCACTCACAAGGACTACCCTTACCTGCTTTGGGTGGCTCGTCGTCCGTTTGGACAGTGATGGCGGACACCTCGATCGGCGTGGAGGAGCCATCCCCTTCTGGGTGCTCCGCCCCTGGTCGGGCGGTCTCTTGCTGCCTCAGAGGGGGGCTGCTGGAGGGCTGGGGGGAAAGGGGTAAAGAAGGAGAGATGGTGAGAGAGCCATGAAAGGTCAGGCGGAGGGAGTGGTATAGAATGAAACCGAGCTACATACAATGCTGAAATGTGGGTTCACCCAACTAAGGGGCATATTATCAAGAATGGCCCTAAAATTATCGCTGCTTTAGCGGCAGGAAACTGCAGCTAAAGCGGCGATAAGGGGCTTGGTAATATGCCATTGAGAATTCCCATAGAAGCCCAGGTTTGATGTCCTTCACACCAGAACCTGGGCTTCCATTGGAATTCTCTAGGGCATATTATCAAGCCCCTTATCGCCGCTTTAGCAGCAGTTTCCTGTCGCTAAAGCGGCCATAATGTTATTGCCGTTCTTGATAATATGGCCCATAGGCTTTTAATAGATCTTCAGCTGAAACTCGGCTGAGTTCAGATACTGGACTTCTGCAGGTGTGGCTAATGAATATCACCAGGACGTCATAGGACACTAATATAGTGGTCAAAATATTGAAAGACAAGTATGAATATTTTTTCTATATCTTATACCTAAGCTGTGGAACACAATGCCAGCAGAACTAAGAAACCAAGACAATGAGACACTGTTTAGAAAACAGCTTAAAACCGGGCTCTACCCCATTAATCCATACCCTCCATATGTACCGCTGCAAGTGTAGGTGCCCGCTATGACTAACCCACCGCTGTGAAGCCTTCAGGTAACTATGCGCTTTAGAAATTCACATAGCATAGCGTATATCGATCTTCACATCTGTATAACTTGCCAATACATATATCATCAAGTCACGTGGATGTGGAGTTAGGAATAGTAAACCTATACTTCCTTCTGGGTATGACCTTTCTGTATTTTGACCCTCAATATTCCCTCCACAATATTAGAGTGGCACAATATTCTTGTACTCGATATTCAATAGCGCAATCATTTATATTTTTACCTGTGCAAAGGTAAATCGTGTGATTCAGAAAAAGAATCACTTTAGACCAGAACCTTGATTTAGACCAGCTTGAAATCAATCTGTTACAGGAGGAATTCTTATTTTTTAAATTTGTTTCATTACCCACAATCTGCTGATCAAATAAAGAAAAAAAACGAAAGTAAGAGCTCATCCTTTCGATATTATTATAATGCAGTGAGTGGTTTTGTAAATTTTGAAGTTAAAGGTAACTAAGCATTTACAAAACCAACAGCTTTTCCTTTTGCATAGTGCAAACCCTGTAGTGTGTGCTCACACTACAAGGTCCTAGTAGATATCGATTTGGTCAGCATCAGGAGTTGCCCTCTGAATCAGGAAGATTTGCAGGAAACCCGCACCTCTGCTATTTGTCCATTCATCCTTCGCCAAGTAAAGTATGGCGCTATGTGAATTGGTTAAACTGAGGAAATCGGTGGCGAAACACCAATTTCTAAATTTATCCCTCATTGCAGCAAAAAAATCTCCTACCCTGAGGAAAATTTCATCTTTTTTTAAATTTAATAGACCTTATTGCTTTTAACTTATAAGTGAAAACAGACCAAACAAAGGAAGAAATATGCATTCCAGCATTCGCAATGTCCCAAAACCCACCCTTATCCCTCCCCTGCATAGGTATAAATTTAATTTATCGCTTTCACGCCATCCACTACTGCTACTAACACCCCCTTCCGTATCATATTTCTGTATTCCAGCATCACATGTTCTGCCACGAAATTCTGCTCATCAGCTTCAGCCTGGTCCAAGTGTTGTGTTGTGTTCAGGAGCCCTAGGAGACTTCCAATGAACAACTACTCTGCACTTTGCCAGCACCGTGCCCAACGTCGCCGTCCAATTCTTATCTTTGAGTGTCGTGTGACAGGAAATCTGCCTAGTAAGCATTGTTTCACGGATTCTTCAGGCAGCCACCTGTCATTTATCTGCAGACTTCTCACAACCCCTCCCAACATCCCAGCACTTCAGAGCATCTCTGTACCATATGTAGGATGTTCGCCGCCAGTCATTACACTGAGGGACATGCTGGGTGTGTTAGTTGTGTAAACTCCAGCTAGCTTTTTAGGTCTTAGGTAGGTCATGAGAAGGTGATGGAACTGAATGTGTTTGAATCTTGCATCTGTGGTGAGACTTGTCACTCAGTCACACGCTTTCATCCACTTAGCATCCGTCACGGGTTCCATGCATGCTTGTGACCCCCTCTCGCTTGAATTCACTGTGCTTACCCCCATCTGACACCAGGGCAGCACCAGGGCAGCACCTGCGGATAGCTGGAGACAGGAGCATAGTCATAGCTTGGGTTGATGAAGGGCCACCTGGAAAGCAGCCCATAATACCCCAGCTGTCCAGGCGGTACATATATGTACTAAAACTGGTCGGGAACGGTCAAAGCCTCCTTCGCTTGATCATATGTGAGAAAATGCTTATTTCGATAAATGTCTCCCACCATATAAAGCCTCCTTCCAGCCACCTACAGCCTGTATGATCTTATCATTTATATCTTTAAAGGGCTGTAGGGTCATAACGGAATGGTTGGGTTGTAGATTGGTTTCTCAACACCACAGTAATCCCTGTTTACCATAACATCCTGCTTGCCTGACCAGACTTGGGAGGGCCCGACCCACCTTTTTCCAAAACCATCATAAAAGGGTTCAATCCAGTCTTGCATTGTGTGTGTTCTCGCTTTAAGGCCTTTCCCCAACAGTAATTCTGGTCAAACCAATGTGCAACTTGTTGTAGTTGAGCTGCTGAGTAAATATATCAGGTAATCCCCACTCCCCCCCCCCCGTCCTCCCTTAGGGGGTATGTCCAATCAACTCGGCTGGACTTCCAAGCCCTAACCGAAGAACTAAGCAATCTATCCAGCTCTCAAACTTTAGAGAGTAAGAGGCAGATGGTATTAAGTAGCATGTATAGGTACTGGGGGAGGAGCACCAGATTTCGCTAGTGCTATTCGTCCCATTATGGACAGTGGCAAAGTCGTCTTCAATACTACTGGGCCTACGAGTCTCCACATCAGCCTTCCCATATTTAGGTCAAATTGTGGGTTAGGGTCTACTTGCAGCAGAATATTGAAATATCCCAAATATCCCAAATTGTATCTAATTTCCACCTTCAGAAGCTGCCCATGGTCAAACTCTCGAAAATACTACAAAGAATATACTAGCAATGGAATACAGTTGACCTTCAGCCTGGGGCATCACCAAAGGCAGTCAACTCAAGACCCAGTATTGGCACCAATAGTTGTGGGGCTCTCAGATATGCCATCGTCTCATATGATGCATAGTACGATATCACACGAGTTGTATAAGCAAAGCATATAACCCATTCCAACATGGATGCACTCACTCTGTAGACTGAAGGCTCCAGGGCAAATACGGATAACATCGGGGACAGCAGGCACCCCTGTTGTGTTCCTCTTCCCAGAGTCCTTTCATCCGGAACCCAAACTCCAGTTCTCACCCCCACTGTTGGCTGCTGATACAGCAGGTGTACCCATGAGCAGAAGCTTGGCCTAAACCCATGCACTCCAGTCCTGTCTAGAGATATCGCCATGAAACTGTATCAAATGTTTGCTCTACAGTAAGAATAGTTCATGCTAATGTTTAAGGGGACACCGTAGCAGGACTACAGGTTCAAGGAGCTCGCAGACCGAAAATTCCGGTCCTCTCCCCCTGCCAGGTGACCCAGGAGGCTTTAACAGCAAATAGCAAGTTAAAGCGGAGGGAATCCCCCTCCATACACGTATAGCACCTTAGCGTGTGCGAAACTTTTATTAACAACACTTATCACTTAATATAATTTATTTTTTTCACTCACACATACTCATTGGTCCTGAGAAAAGCCAGATGTAAACAAAAGGCCTGGCTGAAACATGTAGACCACATAGGACGTGGGAGCCCATAACTCACTCCACGACGTCCGACTGCCTTTTTATTTGCTAGCAGGGGCCCAGATATTAAAGTTATCCATATACCCTCGGGAACTGGGACCCACTGCATAGCTTTTAAATCACTATCTCACACACCCCCTCACAGCACACTCAGAGAAGTATACCAGCTCCTCAGTAATCTGGAGTCGTAGCACACCCTGGACACATTCGGTGTCACTGTGGTGGGCCCGATGATGAAGCATGCCACCAACTAGGTTGGTGGGTGAGGGCTTAACAACCAAACCAACTGGTTTGCCATCAGACGTACGCACTGAGTCTCCCGAAAAACACAACTAAGCTAGTCCTTTATTGATAATACATATTAACCAGGGGATTCGGACTGGCTTATCTAGTCCTCTCTCTCCTTTTTGATTTGCTGAATGTTTAAGGAGCACCAGCATCAGAGGTCATCACATGTGTTGGGTGTGTGCATAGAGCTCCTGCCCGATATAAAGCCTGATTGGTCGGAGCGGATCAAGGTAGTCAGAACCCGAAGCATCCTGATAGCCAAGGCCTTGCTTAATATTTTCACATCAGTACTGAGCATAGGCAGGGGGGATATGAGGCTCTTAGCATTGGATCTCTGTCTCTTTTTGGGCTCAATGTAATCAGTGCTTGAGGAGCACATTAAGGAGCTTCTCCATCACTGTCCACACCAGGTAACTTTTGTTTTTACATCCTGTCTGAATACCTCCAGGAGCTCCTAAGCTGTGAGGAGCCTCCAGCTCCTCCCTCTGTTACCAGGACAGAGAGGGCAGGGGCACACTCACGAGATATCCCTGCATTTCATCTCTGGTCATTTGTGGGTGTGAGGTCATTTCCTCCTCAGCTCCAGGACAGGGCCGGACTGACTACCGGGCAGTTTCGAATGCCTCCGAGCTGGGGGCATCCGGCCATGCTCCAGGCTGGTGAGGACCAGATGTGCACCCTCAGAGCTTTCCAAACTGTGTGTCCCGACACAGTACTGTGTCGCCTGCAAATGGTGGGTGTGTCGCGGGCACTTAGCACATAACTGCTGCTAATTAAGAGGCATTCCTAGACAATCTGCTCTATGGTCTTTTAAAGACATGTGAAGTGCTAGGGGGCAGCTGTGTGTGTGCCCGGGAATCTGGGGTGAGGTGACAGAGGGTGACAGACAGAGGGAGACGGAGGGAGGGAGACGGAGGGAGGGAGACGGAGGGAGGGAGAGATCGAGGAAGGGAGGCACAGGGCCACAGATAGAGGGAGACAGACAGAGGGAGGAGGGCGACAGAGGGAGGGAGGGAGACAGAGGGAGGAGGGCAACAGAGGGAGGGCCACAGAGGGAGGGAGACCGAGTGGGAGGCAGAGGGCGACAGACAGAGGGAGGGAGACAGAGAGAGAGGGACACTGTGGGAGACAGTGAGAGAGGGAGACAGAGGGAGGGAATCCGAGATAGACAGAGGGAGGGAGAGGGAGACAGATAGAGGGAGACAGAGGGAGGGAGACAGAGAGAGAGAGGGAAACCGTGGGAGACAGAGAGATAGGGAGATAGAGAGAGAGAGGGAGAGATAGAGGGAGACGGAGAGAGACGGAGACTGAGAGAGTGAGACTGAGGGACGGAGATAGAGGGACAGAGATAGAGGGACGGAGATAGAGGGAGGCAGACAGAGGGAGGCAGACAGAGGGAGGCAGACAGAGGGAGGGAGACAGAGGGAGGGAGATAGAGGGAGGGAGACAGATAGAGCGAGACACAGAGAGAGAGGGTGACGGAGAGAGAGATAGACACAGAGGGAGGGAGACAGAGGAAGGGAGACAGAGAAGGAGGGAGACAGAAGGGGATGCAGAGGACGACAGACAGAGGGAGACAGACAAAGGGAGAGAGAAAAAGAGAGAGGGAAACCATGGGAGACAGAGAGAGAGGGAGACACAGGGAGGGAGACCGGGATAGACAGAGGGAGGGAGAGGAAGGCCGATAGAGGGAGACAGAGGGAGGGAGACAGAGAGGGAGGGAAAAAGAGAGGTAGGAAGACAGAGAGGGAGGGAGACAGAGAGGGGGAGACAGAGGGAAGGAGACAGGGAGGGAGACAGAGGGAGGAAGACAGACAAGAGGGAGACAGACAATAGGGAGACAGGCAAGAGGGAGACAGGCAAGAGGGAGACAGGCAAGTGGGAGACAGGCAAGTGGGAGACATACAAGAGGGAGGGAGACAGAGGAAGAGAGATAGAGGGAGACAGAGCGAGACAGAGAGAGGTAGACAGAGAGAGAGAGGGAGACAGACAGAGTGAGGAGACAGCTGGAGAGGGAGAGAGATAGAGAGAGGGAGCGAGACAGAGGGAGACAGGGAGAGAGAAAGAGAGAGAGAGAGAGAGAGGGAGGGAGACAGAGAGAGAGAGAGAGAAAGGGGGAGGGAGACAGACAGAGACAGGGACAGAAATAGACAGAGGCAGAGACAGGGACAGGGACAGGGACAGACAGATAGAGGCAGAGACAGACAGACAGACGGGGAGGGAGACAGAGGGAGGGAGAGAGGGGGAGACAGAGGGAGGGAGACCGGGATAGATAGAGGGAGGGAGAGGGAGGCCGATAGAGGGAGACAGAGAGGGAGACAGAGAGGGAGGGAGACAGAGAGGGAGGGAAACAGAGAGGGGGAGACAGAGGGAAGGAGACAGGGAGGGAGACAGAGGGAGGAAGACAGAGAAGAGGGAGACAAGCAAGAGGGAAACAGGCAAGAGGGAGACAGGCAAGAGAGAGACATACAAGAGGGAGGGAGACAGAGGAAGAGAGATAGAGGGAGACAGAGAGAGGTAGACAGAGAGAGAGAGGGAGACAGAGTGAGGAGACAGCTGGAGAGGGAGAGAGATAGAGAGAGGGAGCGAGACAGAGGGAGACAGGGAGAGAGAAAGAGAGAGAGAGAGAGAGAGGGAGGGAGACAGAGAGAGAGAGACAGAAAGGGGGAGGGAGACAAACAGAGACAGGGACAGAAATAGACAGAGGCAGAGACAGGGACAGACAGATAGAGGCAGAGACAGACAGACCGATGGGGAGGGAGACAGAGGGAGGGAGAGAGGAGGAGACAGAGGGAGGGAGATCGGGATAGACAGAGGGAGGGAGAGGGAGGCCGATAGAGGGAGACAGAGGGAGGGAGACAGAGTGGGAGGGAAACAGAGAGGGAGGAAACAGAGAGGGGGAGACAGAGGGAAGGAGACAGGGAGGGAGACAGAGGGAGGAAGACAGACAAGAGGGAGACAGGCAAGAGGGAGACAGGCAAGAGGGAGACAGGCAAGAGGGAGACAGGCAAGAGGGAGACAGGCAAGAGGGAGACAGGCAAGAGGGAGACAGGCAAGTGGGAGACAGGCAAGAGAGAGACATACAAGAGGGAGGGAGACAGAGGAAGAGAGATAGAGGAGACAGAGCGTGACAGAGAGAGGTAGACACAGAGAGAGAGGGAGACAGACAGAGTGAGGAGACAGCTGGAGACAGAGAGGGAGAGAGAGGGAGAGGGAGAGAGATAGAGAGAGGGAGCGAGACAGTGGGAGACAGGGAGAGAGAGGGAGAGAGAGAGAGAGAGAGAGAGAGGGGGAGGGAGACAGAGAGAGAGACAGAAAGGGGGAGGGAGACAGACAGAGACAGGGACAGAAATAGGCAGAGGTAGAGACAGGGACAGACAGATAGAGGCAGAGACAGGCAGACAGACGGGGAGGGAGACAGAGGGAGGGAGACAGGGACAGACAGAGACAGGGACAGACAAACAGATAGAGGCAGAGACAGGGACAGACAGATAGAGGCTGAGACAGAGACAGAGAGGCAGAGAGAGAGAGGGAGGGAGACAGAGGGAGAGAGAGAGGGGGAGACAGAGGGAGGGAGCGGGAGGAGACAGAGACAGAGAGAGGGAGACAGAGGGAGGGAGGCTGAGTGAGACAGAGGGAGGCAGAGTGAGACAGAGGGAGGGAGTCAGGGGGAGACAGAGGGAGGGAGTCAGGGGGAGACAGAGGGAAGGAGAGGGAGCAGAGGGAGGGAGCAGAGGGAGGGAGACAGAGGGAAGGAGACAGAGGGAGGGAGACAGAGGGAGAGGGAGACAGAGGGAGAGGGTGACAGAGGGAGAGGGAGAGAGAGACAGAGGGAGAGAGAGACAGAGGGAGAGGGAGACCGAGGGAGAGGGAGGAGGAGACAGACTGAGGGAGACAGACGGAGGGAGACTGACGGAGGGAGACTGACGGAGGGAGACTGACGGAGGGAGACAGAGGGGGGAGACAGAGGGGTGGAGACAGAGGGAGGGACGGACACAGAGGGACGGAGATAGAGAGAGGGAGACACAGGGCGACAGACATGGAGACAGACAGAGGGAGACAGACGGATGGAGACAGAGGGTGGTGTGGTAAATAAAAGTTACCTATGCGGAATTTATGCGGTAAAGTTCAATAAAATAGCTCAATCCAAAATGAAAGGCAGAGTCCGTGGTATCTGAGTTTTATAAGGGTTTTATTCCATATAATGGAATTGGTTCGAACCAGGTATCATGTTCCATCACCACGAGGGTTCAGGAAGGGATAGCAACAACAAGTATTGTACAGAGTTCCCCAGGGGGAGCTAAAGAATTATTATTTAGCTCAGCCTCTCTTCTCTCTCACTCAATAAAAAAGTGGGGGTTAAGTGCATGGTGTAGACCCTTTTCAGAATGTAAGGATACCTCACACAGGCTACCGGCAGGACCACAACTGTTGTCCCAGCCGATGACCGTCCAGCGTCATCATCGGTATCCTGCTCCTGCGACAGGCTGGCGGTGCAATGCCCGTCGGGCAGCAAGGGAAGCTGCGCTTTGGCGGAGATCTTCTATTCCGAGCCAACGGGTGTGTGGGTGTGAGGGGCCTATTGAAGGTGCAATAGTGAGCGTGGTGGTGTATCTAAAAAAAGTCAGTAGAGTCCTGAAGAGAGAAGAGTTTATTGGTCAGGCTCACTGATTTGTTAAAAAAGGTGAAGGGGTATTAAGGAGTGGTGAACAATGAGACCAAACCTTTATTCAACCCTTGTTGTGAAAACGGTCAACATGTTTCTCGCCCTAAAGGCGATTCATCAGGACCTTTGTGCTCATATGATTGCTAGCATCCTCCGGATTGAGAGGACACTGATATACGACCTGTATAGTGTCGTTCGTAAATGATTCCTTATGAGGGACCTCCTGGAACAATGGAAAGAAATAAGCACATAGACATTGATGTCAGAAGAAAATATGGATCAGAGTACATCATGTTTGTGCCTGTATCCAGTGTGCCAGAGGATACGTGCCCAGTGGGTAGCGTTCTGTCTAGATAGTGACAGGGTCTGGTAGGACTGTGAGTGAGAGTGGTTTAAAAATAACAGTGCGCGTGGCTGAACTGCCATGCATAGTGCTGCCATGCTGGGTTGCTATAGCATGCATCTAGGTGGAGGCGCTGTATTTTCACCTGTGTATTGTACAGGGTAATGGTGGCACTTCCTCGTTAAGTCGAGCGGTGGGTGGTGCCAATAATGAAATATTATACAAACATTTGTAGGTTAAGAATTAGGCCACAAATGGGAAACAACCGCACAATTAAAAACCATTGGAGGTGATTTGACACTCTGTAATAAGGTTAGTTCGACGTTGGCGGGAAGGTCGTGTATCCCAGCCAGAAATGAAGGGTTTAAACAAGTCAACATGCCATGCTCTACGCGTGCGCCTACAAAAACGCGTGCGCCTAAGAAAACGCCAGTCTAGGAGTCACTGTTCCACTTACCCGTTGGGATTCCTCGTTAAAGCCTCACGAGCTGTCCAGGTGGGGCCAGCAGCGAGAGAGGAATTCCTATGGGGAAAGTAGTGTGTTTAGCGGGATCATTAAGGAAAGTTTCCCCAGCCGGTAACCCAATCGTGAGAGAGGGTTTGCTGCGTGTGTAAACAAATTGCAAGCTGTATGTCAGGGCTCGGATCCACACCTTACCTCAAAGGTCGCCGGTGGCAGGCTTCTCTGCACCTACCCTTCCCACTAGGACTCAGGTAACTGGACAGCCGGCACGGTGGTTCGGCGATGTCCAGTGTAGATAAGGGAGTGGAAAACGCGCGCAGAGGGGTGTGTCCCTCCAGTCGCCAGGTTACGGCGCGCGGAAGTCAACAGCAAAGAGGGGTTAACTGGAGATAGCGCAGACCGGGTCATAATAAACCGGGGCCATCTTGGAATGGGTTTAGAAGTATCGCGGAGCAAGTTAGGGGCACTTGGAAAGTGGCCAACTAGTCCAGATTAGTAGTGACTATTTGGCGAGTTTCGCCCTGGCATGCGCGGGTAAAAAGCAAGGAGGGGTTAGCTGGAGGTGGTGCTAACGCCGTTATTGAAAAGGTTTGGGAGTCTAGCGGGGCATGTTTAAAGCGCTTGGTAAATGGACTAATGGTCCAGAATAACAGTGGCTATCTGGCGGGTCTCGCCCTAGCATGTGCGAGTCAAAGGCAAGAGTCGAAAGCGAGGAGGGGTTAGATGTAGATAGCGCCGCCCTAGTCATACACAACGGAGGCCATCTTTGAAATGGGTTTGGAAGTCTAGCAAGGCATGTTAAGACATTAGCTGTTGGACAACTGGTCCAGAATGATAACTATCTGGCGAGTGTCGCCCAAGGCACCCCATCATTCAGTCCCAATTCATCGCTCTGAAGCCGGTGTATCCATCTCTGTTCATATCTGAACAGAGCTTGTTGGTTCAGGGTTGGTAAAGACTCAAGGACAGTCCATCGGATGTTCTCTGGAGAGTGATTATTGTCCTTGCAGTGTTCGTACAGCTTTGTGTGTGTCTTATGACAACGGATGTTACTATTGTGCTCCATTATTCGTTGCTTGACAGGACGCATTGTCATCCCGATATACAACGATTCGCAAGGGCAAATCAGAACATAGATACATCTGGAACTGTTGCAGTTGGTGTGCTTGTTCATTGTCCAAGTGAAGTTCTTATTAAGTACAATGGTCTTGCCCTGGATGGTCTGAGGGCAGACAACACAGGAACCACAGCGGTAGTGTCCAGTAACTGGGGGGAGGTCCCAAAGCGTATAAACAGATTGGGTGCTGGTTTTCTTGGGACGGGTATGGATAAGGGTGTCCTTGAGGTTGGCCGTCCTTTTAAAGGCAAACCGTGGATGCGGTAACTCCATACCTGCGGAGTTTAGAATGCCCCAGTGGGTACTGACAGTTTTTTTGATGAATGAGGAGTTTCTTGTAAATGAGGTAACGCAAGTGATCTTGTCATCTGGCTCCTGGGGGTGTGCCTCAAGGAGCGCCTCTCTGTTGTTGTTGAGGGCTCGTTTGGTAGAGTTTTTTAGAAGGCGTGTGGGATACCCCCGGTCCAGGAGTTTGGTTTGCAGGGCTTGCGCATGTCGTTTGTAGTCAGCGATTGAACTGCAGTTTCTCCGAAGGCGGAGGAATTGTCCGAAGGGGAGATTATCCCTAAGGGATTTCGTGTGGTGACTGGAGTAAGGCAAAAGACTGTTCCTGTCAGTCTCCTTCGTGTAGAGACTGGTGCTAATTGTAGTTGGCTCCAGGATTATGCTGAGGTCCAAATAGGGTATGGATTTATCGGAAATGGTGCCCGTGAACTTAAGGAAAGGGTCTTGTTGGTTTATCCAAGTACAGAAGGCCTCACATGTCGTCCGATCCCCCTTCCAGAACACCAGGATGTCGTCGATGTACCGACGCCAACACGTGAGATTTTCACGGAATGGGTTGTGTTCAGGCGGGTAGATGCATTTTTTCTCAAACGATGCCATGTAGAGGCATGCCAGGCTCGGCGCAAAGGTCGAGCCCATCGATGTCCCACGGATCTGGAGGTACAAATTGGACTCGTATTTGAAAAAATTTTCAGTCAATGCAATATGTGCCAACTCCATTATGAATGAAACCGGGGTAGGGGACAACCACTCCTCTTGGCGTAGGAGAGAGTCCACAACTTCCAGCGTTGCCTGTTGGGGTATATTCGTGTACAACGCTTCCACGTCGAGTGTCAAGAGAAGATCAATATCCTTCCTGCCATCCATATCATCGATAAGCCGGAGCACATCTCTCGTGTCCTGCAAGTAAGAAGGGATGGATTTAACCAGGGGTTGCAGGAAGGCATCACAGAATTGAGATAGGGGTTCTAAAATTGAACCGATGCCCGACACGATTGGTCTTCCTGGGACTGGGGTAGTACCCTTGTGTATTTTAGGCAGGGTGTAAAAGTATGGTATGACCGGGTCGGTGGTTACCAGAAATTCTGCCTCTTTTTTACTTAACCATTCGTTAGTCTCTGCTTCAATGACCAGAGACATCACGGTGGTGGTCAGACGGTTGGTTGGATCCTCTGTCAGTAACCTGTAATGGGTCGTATTTGCTAGTTGGCGTCTACATTCCTGATCGTAGTCGTCATAATTTTGTATCACAGTAGCTCCCCCCTTATCAGCTTGCTTGATGACAATTGAAGTGTCCTTACCGAGGGAGGAAGCAGCCTGTCTTTCAACATTGGAAAGATTGTTAAAAGGTTTGATTGAGGGTTTGTTCTTCATAGTGCGCAAAACTGCTCTTTCGAACGTCAAGACCTCTGGTGGGACCATCCCATCAGTGGGGGTGAAGGAGGAAGGCTTCCTGAGACCCGTATCCTCACAGGGTAAGTCTGGCCGGTCATTGAAGAAGGCTCGGAGACGTATCTTCCTGAAGAACTGCTTCAGCTCGATCATTTCCTGAAATGAGTCGGGGATCGGTGTAGGGACAAAGCCCAGTCCTTTTTCCAAGACGGTCTCCTCTGTAGTAGTAAGATTTCTGTTGGAAAGGTTCACGATCAAACTCTTCTCCCTCTGGTTGTCGCGCTCCTGGTTTCCACTCCCGACGGCTCTGGCATCTGGTCTTGCCACTGTACACCCTTGTTCCCGCCTCGCTTTCGCCCTCTTCCTCTGCCCCAACCTCTGCCTTGAAAAGGAGGCGGATTAAGGGGGTAGAATTGCGGGGGGCCCTGAGGGTAGAAGGGATATTGCCACTGTGGTGGTACATGGGGTGGGCCATGGAATACTGGTCCTTGGTGATATCCTTGTTGCCAGGGACGTGTGGGTCGTGCATTTCTCGCCGGGTAGCCTCCACTGGAATCGCTGCTCGTGGAGCCCCGCCTATTGTCTGTGCTTGAATTATCGTCCGAGGAGTAGGTGTTCTTCTTTCCTTTATAATCATCCTTGAGGTAGGGATAGACCTTCTCCTTTGCAAATTTGGCTATGTCTTTCTCCAGTTTGGTGGTTTTCTGTTTGAGCAGGAAGTCATGGTGGTCAGCCATCTCTTGGTTGATCTCAGCGAGTCTTGTTGTAAATGCTGGTTTATTGTTTTTAGACGTGGCATTTTTCATGGTTGCTTCCATGGCAGAGATTTTCTCTTGGAGCGCTTCAGACAATCGTTTGGCAGTCTGGCTGATCAGAAACAACAGGTCCTTGGTACACTTCCAAGAGACCTGGCACCAGTCTACTTTAAACCGTTTGTCGTCTAAGAACAGCCTAGGCACGATGTTAACAATTAGTCCCTGTGGCGCTATATTGCTCCTCAGGTACTCTGTCATCATTAACCCGTGGATCGTTATCCTGATCAGTTCTTTTTTCATCTCACTTAGTGTGGACCACTCGTCAGAAGAGGTTCCTGATACGGTAGTTGGAGGATTGTTGAGGAGTGAAGGCGTGTTCCTTAGTGTTTCAGCAATAGTGTCTTCGTCAAAGCTGAGACCCGGAACATCCTCCATAATAGTGTGGGATGGGGACTTAGTCGGGGTGCCCTGTGCTACGTAAGCCAGAGCAGAGTGTCAAATAAACCCACTCAACAGAGTGTACTGAGGGTTTGCTATGCGGTTTGGTCCAAGGGGCGGGAGGTCCTTGCCCCTGGTAACCTAAGTGATTCCCGTGCACAAAGCACGCTGAAACTGGTATCAAACAGGGGGACAAAAAAGGGGGTGGACGATTTTTGAATGGGGTCCAATGTACTCGTCCGAAGAGACAGCAACAACAAGTATTGTACAGAGTTCCCCAGGGGGAGCTAAAGAATTATTATTTAGCTCAGCCTCTCTTCTCTCTCACTCAATAAAAAAGTGGGGGTTAAGTGCATGGTGTAGACCCTTTTCAGAATGTAAGGATACCTCACACAGGCTACCGGCAGGACCACAACTGTTGTCCCAGCCGATGACCGTCCAGCGTCATCATCGGTATCCTGCTCCTGCGACAGGCTGGCGGTGCAATGCCCGTCGGGCAGCAAGGGAAGCTGCGCTTTGGCAGAGATCTTCTATTCCGAGCCAACGGGTGTGTGGGTGTGAGGGGCCTATTGAAGGTGCAATAGTGAGCGTGGTGGTGTATCTAAAAAAAGTCAGTAGAGTCCTGAAGAGAGAAGAGTTTATTGGTCAGGCTCACTGCTTTGTTAAAAAAGGTGAAGGGGTATTAAGGAGTGGTGAACAATGAGACCAAACCTTTATTCAACCCTTGTTGTGAAAACGGTCAACATGTTTCTCGCCCTAAAGGCGATTCATCAGGACCTTTGTGCTCATATGATTGCTAGCATCCTCCGGATTGAGAGGACACTGATATACGACCTGTATAGTGTCGTTCGTAAATGATTCCTTATGAGGGACCTCCTGGAACAATGGAAAGAAATAAGCACATAGACATTGATGTCAGAAGAAAATATGGATCAGAGTACATCATATTTGTGCCTGTATCCAGTGTGCCAGAGGATACGTGCCCAGTGGGTAGCGTTCTGTCTAGATAGTGACAGGGTCTGGTAGGACTGTGAGTGAGAGTGGTTTAAAAATAACAGTGCGCGTGGCTGAACTGCCATGCATAGTGCTGCCATGCTGGGTTGCTATAGCATGCATCTAGGTGGAGGCGCTGTATTTTCACCTGTGTATTGTACAGGGTAATGGTGGCACTTCCTCGTTAAGTCGAGCGGTGGGTGGTGCCAATAATGAAATATTATACAAACATTTGTAGGTTAAGAATTAGGCCACAAATGGGAAACAACCGCACAATTAAAAACCATTGGAGGCGATTTGACACTCTGTAATAAGGTTAGTTCGACGTTGGCGGGAAGGTCGTGTATCCCAGCCAGAAATGAAGGGTTTAAACAAGTCAACATGCCATGCTCTACGCGTGCGCCTACAAAAACGCGTGCGCCTAAGAAAACGCCAGTCTAGGAGTCACTGTTCCACTTACCCGTTGGGATTCCTCGTTAAAGCCTCACGAGCTGTCCAGGTGGGGCCAGCAGCGAGAGAGGAATTCCTATGGGGAAAGTAGTGTGTTTAGCGGGATCATTAAGGAAAGTTTCCCCAGCCGGTAACCCAATCGTGAGAGAGGGCTTGCTGCGTGTGTAAACAAATTGCAAGCTGTATGTCAGGGCTCGGATCCACACCTTACCTCAAAGGTCGCCGGTGGCAGGCTTCTCTGCACCTACCCTTCCCACTAGAACTCAGGTAACTGGACAGCCGGCACGGTGGTTCGGCGATGTCCAGTGTAGATAAGGGAGTGGAAAACGCGCGCAGAGGGGTGTGTCCCTCCAGTCGCCAGGTTACGGCGCGCGGAAGTCAACAGCAAAGAGGGGTTAACTGGAGATAGCGCAGACCGGGTCATAATAAACCGGGGCCATCTTGGAATGGGTTTAGAAGTATCAGGAAGGGATAGACAATGCTTTATTAACAGGTTACAATATATATAGTAAATGCATTTTAATGGTGATGGATGCAGAAGGCGTAACAGCTGAGAGAAGAGAGATAAGAACACATGTACGTAACAGAAGGCGTGCACGAGGGCGTACACGGAGGTGTGTGCTAGACAACGTCACATGAAAGTGTCACAGGTAGGTGGATCCATAGAGGAATCCTGCAGTGTCAGCAGAAATACATGGCAGAGATGCGCGCGCAGCAGCATGACGTGTGATTGACGTGGAACTGGAGGGCGAAGGGGACTTGACATTTAGCTCTTCATGAGGAGACAGAAGTCTGGCGTGTCAGAATAACCTAATCCCAAATCATATCTAATATCTTGTGTTTGAGGAACTGTGTTATCTAGAAGGAAAGGTCTCTCGGACAGAGGCTATTCTATACTGACTGCTAATGCGTGCATAAGCGTCTATGTGTCTACATGTAGTACGGGGGCCCTGGGCCTACCATGGTAACAGGAGCAGTGAATTACTTGCATGGAGACAGTAAGGCCGGGCCCTTTGCTCTGCAGCTGGGAGGATGTTTACCTGAACTACTAGACAGGAATGTATTTTTGAGGAGCGGAGCAGATAACTTGAAGGCTGAATACAGTCTTGGCAGGCACGAAGGCCGAGCCGGGCAACGCTCACCGCACAGGGAGTAAGGCAAGGGTCATGGAAGCGGCAGGCTGCGGCTTTCAGAGGCAGAAGGCAGAAAGGACTCGATGGCAGAAATCAGGGCCTAGCTCACCAGAGCCAGGAAAACGTGAAAGTGCATCATGTAAAGACGGTGGCAAGGCATACTTAGGAACTGAATATCCGACCCATTCATGGTGGATCTGAAAGAGGACATGTTAACGTTGGACGCAAATGTATTTGCGTCTTCATAGCTGGTTGCGGAGGGAACATACATGTACTTGAAGCACGTACATGGAGCCGTTGGGGTCTACGATAGGGGACACAATTGACCATAAAAATTCATATTACCTCATTCCCTCCTTGTCCCCTACGGACCCTTCATGATATATCAATCTGCATTAGTCTATTTATTTGTTCACGCAACACCAGTTGCTCTTCCTTTTTCAGGCGGGATTTAGGATGTGGATTTGGATGAGGAATACATGATGTGGCGCACAGACCACAGATCGCTGGTCCACACTGTAAACATAGGTAACAACTGAATACTATGAGTAGGGCTATTCCGAGGAAGGATAGGACTTTCCATCCCCAGGCTGACAGCACGCTCCAGAACCAACCGGACCAGGTCCAGTTGCCTGGATTCTGGTGTATCTGACTTGCAATCTTGTGGAGACGGGTTATAGCTCTATATACTGACGGTGCGTTTTCTGGAATAAAAACACAGCAACTCGATCCGATGACTCTACAAGCTCCGCCCCTATCGGCCAGGATGACGTCAAGGACAAGACGATTTTGAAGAACAACAATCCGCATAGCAGACTGCTCCTCCGTTAAGTTGCCTAGGGCGGAAGTAGTTTCATTCACTACCGCTTCGAGAGTTCTGGTTAATTTACGTATCAGTTTACTATTAAAGACAGCACCTAAATAGGGAAAGAAACCTTTATTGAAGTCTGTATACTGCTCCCATGCCGTTTCAGTGTAGTCGACAATCGGGAGATCTCTCTGGGGTCTATTGTGTACTAGATGGGAGTTCCTATGATAATCAGGAGGGGCTAGGAAAACAGGTGGCAGAAGGAATGCAATGTAACAGGTACCATCCCAATCTAGAGGTAAGCGTATATATGCTGTATGACCACAAATGAAATAGGAATGACGGGAAGCTTTAAATGTGGACTTGCCTTTATCACTGAATTCGATCACAGTAGTACATTTACTATGACCTAGATGTACTGAACCATTCTTTCTGACACATAATTCACCTTTTACTGGTAATACTGACATAGCAGGCAAGACTAGTTCTGTTTCGGACTGGACATTCAGGATCATGAGGTTAAGTGTAAAATTACCTAATCCATATACTTCGTTTTCTAGATCAGTACCTGTCCTTTGGGGAAGACCCTCCTTGTCAGGAAAACATACTTTATGCAGAACTGTGTTCAGATTTCCCCACACCCAATTGCCTTGGTAAACTACAGAATCAGAATCTAAAGAATTTATCAAACTAAACCATGCACCACAGGAACCATTGTGTGTGAACGGGTACGGGAAGAGGGGCAGAACTCCCTTGTACTTCTGATAGGGAGGGAGTCGGCCACATATCCAACAATTGGTAGCATTGCTGGTCTGATGGGAATGATGTAACATACTAATGAAAGTATTGTTGCACAGCGCAAGTCTGTATGACAACTCGTGAGGGGGTAATTCACTGAAAGTGTGTTCGACAGTGTCATTTGAAAAAGAATGTGCACGTTTGAAAATAGGAAAATACAAGTGTAACAGTATACTTGCAGCAATAATCAAAAGACTCAGAAAAAACATAATCAATAATGTCACGATACAGTGACTACGGAGAGATTTACAATACTCATGTTTCTTGATCTGTTTCTGTCTATCTCTCTCTCTCTATTGGGGTCTAGGGGATACATGTCAGAAACTTGTCTAACCGATTCACCTAGGGGAGGACTTAAACAATTAAACTGTCTGACTTGCTAGACCTCAGTTTCATACGGAATTCCTGGGAGGGAGTTTTCTCTACCAGGGGAAGCTTTGGATCAGTCTCTGGAAGGGGGCAGGGCTGGGAGTCTAGTTTCGGAGGCAGTCCATAATGTTTTTTAACATGACTCGAGTGAAGCCAGCCCTTGCGCCCCTCCACCTTGACCGCGGTCCTTGTGGTCAATAACACGAGCTTCGGCGCTTGCCAGCGGGGCTCCAGCGGACTTCTCCTGTCAAAATTCCTCACGAGCACCAGGTCCCCCGGAACAATCGCGTGTGGCTTCACCTCGGGGTTGTCGGGAAAGGCTGCAGCGACCTGTGAACGACATGATTGTAGTGCAGACATCAAGGAGGCAAGGTAATCTGTCAGCATAGTACAGTCAACATCAGTGATTTTACGAGGCAGAGGCGTCCCCCACATATTCGGTGGCCTACCAAAGACCACCTCATACGGGGATAGCCCTGTTCTTGAATGCGCTATCATTCTCATGTAAAAGAGCGCAACTGGTAAAGCTACTATCCAGTCAACGCCTTTTTCTCTACAGATCTTGGCAAGACGTATTTTCAGGGTCTGATTATGACGTTCCACGAGACCTGCTGCCTCGGGATGTCGGACACAGTGGAATTTCCATTCATAGCCTAGCAGGAGTGATACCTGCTTCATGAGCTCGGATGAGAATGGCTGACCGTTGTCTGAGTATACGACACGGGGCAAGCCATACCTGGGGAAGAATTCACGTACCAGCTGCTTGGCAGTGGTCGGAGCAGTGTAATCTGGGACTGGATATGCTTCTGTCCAACGGGAGAGTGCACATACAACTACGAGGACATATTTGAATCCTCGATAACGTTCCATCTGGATATAATCCATCTGGAGGACTTCAAAAGGGTGATCGGGAGGATGAAATCCACCTTGCTCTACGGGAATGCTTTTACCTGGGTTGAACTGACAACAGATCATGCAAGTACGCACTTTCTGTTTGGCTGCTGCTCGTAAATGCTTATTGAACCAGAGGTTTTGAATACTGTCTAACATGGCTTTTTCTCCTACATGTGCAGGACTGTGTACTGTGTTAATGATAACTTGAACCATAGAGTCGGGGAGAAACCATGTGGCTTTTCCCTTCGTCATCCATCCCTGATCTGTCTGGATCCCTCCTAGTTCAGTCCATTTCTTTATTTCATCTGGTGTAGCATGTGTCTGTATGTCAATTACATCTAGGGCGGGATCCCTAACTGTCATGCAATGTGTCGGTGTCTGAACTATTGTCTTTGTCATATCAGTTGTATGGGTGTGAGTCTGAGCTGTATTTTTGGCTGTTCGATCTGCCAGGTCGTTACCCTGGGAAATGGTATCTGTGACTTTCGTATGTGCCTTGCACTTCATGATGGATATCGCTGTAGGCAAATGAATTGCGTCTAACAGAGCTTGAATGAGGGGACCGTGCTGGATTTTGGCCCCGTGAGAGGTCAAGAAACCCCTCTCTCGCCAGAGTACACCGAAGTCGTGTACGACTCCGAAAGCATAACGTGAATCTGTGTATATGTTAACTCTCTTGTTCTTTGCTCGAATACAGGCTTGAGTCAGAGCGATGAGCTCTGCTGCTTGGGCTGACAGAATGTCAATACAATTTGTTTCTATGACTTCGGTTTCGGTCGTGACTGCATATGCGGCCACTAACTCTCCTGTACTTGTTCTCATACATGAACCATCCACATAAAGTGTCAGGTCTGGATCTGGTAATGCAGTGTCTGTCAAGTCTTGTCTGGGTTTTGTAGTAATGGTAATGACTTCAATACAATCATGTGCCAAAGGGTCTGTCTCATTTAATGGCAGGAGTGTAGCAGGGTTCAATGTATTGCAACGTCTGATTTCTATGTGTGGTTGAAACAATGTCAATTCATAACCGGTCAGTCGTGCTATAGTCAAGTGCTGAGTCTGTGTTCGGTTTAGAAGAACTTCCACGGAATGTGGAACTTGTACTGTCAATTGATGTCCTAACACTATGGAATCACTTTGTCTGATGGCTAGAGCTGTTGCTGCTACAGATTTCAAGCACGCAGGCAGAGCCTGGGCTACTGGATCTAGTGTACTAGAAAAATAAGCACACGGTTTGTGTGAACCTGCTTGATCCTGGGTCAGCACTAACAATGCAGTACCTTTGCGTTCTGTGACAAAAAGTGTAAAAGGCTTACTGTAACATGGTGTCGCTAAAACAGGTGCTTGGCATAAGGCTTTCTTTAAGTCTTCAAAAGCTTGTGTATGTTCCTGGGTCCAAGGGAGGACAGTCGATGTCGCTGCCTCCTGGGTTGTCAACTGTATGAGTGCCTTTGCTAGAAATGCGTACTGGGGAATCCATTGTCTGCAGTAAGAAGTGAGACCTATAAAGGCCCGTACCTCCTTTTGTGTCTTGGGTTGTGACATGTTTACAATTAACTGGATACGGTCAGGTGTTAGCTGTCTCCCCCCTTTGGACAGCAAGTGCCCAAGGTACACAACTTGCTGAACACAGAATTGCAGCTTCGAAGGAGACACCTTTTGTCCCTTGTCGGCCAGGAAATGCAAAACCGTCAGTGATGCTCGTTCACATTCAGGTTCGCTACGGGCGGTGATCAGTAGATCATCGACGTATTAAAGCAGGGCAGTGTCGTCAGGCATGTGTATACTGTCAAGTTGTCTTTTCAATGCTTGGCTATAGATGCTAGGGCTTTCTGTGAATCCTTGAGGTGCGCGTGCAAATTTGAAGCTTCGACCATTTAAACAGAATCCGAAGAGATATTGGCTTTCCGGATCAATGGGAACACTAAAGAAGGCGTTCTTGAGGTCAATTACAGTAAAGAACGCTGCTTCAGAATCAATAGCAGTCAATAGAGACGAAATGTCTAGGACCACAGGATATTGTGGTACAATGCATTTATTCAGTTCTCGTAAATCGATAACTAATCGATAAACTGGGGGTGCATTTGGGTCTGTACGTTTAAGAATTGGAATAATAGGGGAGTTACAGAGGTTTGAGTCGGTTTCTACAACCACTCCTTGGGCAATGAGCTCGTCAATGATTTTCAGCAAAGCCACTACAGCATCTGGAGGTAGCTTGTATTGTCGGATTCGTGGTAGTACTACTCCTGGCTTAAGTGTAACACGATATGGAGTAATGTGCATACAACCTACATCAGTGGGGCCTTGTGCCCATAAATGTGCAGGGACATTTTGTAACCTGGAATCAATATCTCTCAACACATAGTGACCCTTAAAGTCACGCAAAAACAACCTTACTCCTTCCGGAGAATAGCAAATAACAGCTCCTAGAGCTTTCAGAGTCTTGATACCTAACAAGTTTTCTGGACATGATTTTGTGAGTAATAAATCTGTAGTACGTGTCAATGGACCAACGGCAAGGGGAAGTGGTTTCGATACTTCATTAACAATAGGCTTTCCTGAAAATCCAAGGGAAACATTCTGTGAGCCTGAGAGGGGTGCCCCTGGAACCTCGTCGTGACTGATAGTTGTCCTGCTTGCCCCTGTATCAATTAAAAACTTTCTGTCTTTCCCTAATACTTGACTATGTACATAAGGACCCTCTTGATCTACAGGAACCTCAATAAGAGGCAAGCCAACCTCCCTCTCTAGGCTATTTCATGTATATCGCTGATAGTCGGGGTAGTCAGTTTGTGCATATTGGTACATCTGCTGTGACCCATGTTGTGTTGCGGCAATCGGTTGTGGCGGTGGTACTGCTACGGTCTGTACGGTCTGTTGTGGAGCATGCATGGGCTGTACATTCTGGGGTACTTGTTGTTGGGCCTGATCTTGTCTAGGTGGACGGGGTCTCTCTTTAGTTTTGCCTGTGGAGATATTGTGTTTCAAAACTGCACAATCGTTTATATAGTGACCTGGCTGTTTACAATAGTTGCATGTCCCTTTAACGGGAACTGCCGAATTACTAGACTGTGTCATACCCTTTTTATTACCATCAGATGGAACTGACTGAGCAACTAGCATTTTCATTTTTGTGTCTTTCATACGTCTTTGTTCGTGATCATGTTCTTCCCTAATTCTGTTCTTGTGGTACTGTAACATTTGCAACATTTGTGAAGGTGTATTAGCTTGCCATGTGCTCTCGACTTTCAGTACACGGTTCTTAACCTGGGGCAGTGAATTCTCGACCAATTTGGATACAAAAAGATGTGGATATGACTCGCTACTTGCTTTCAGGCCACTGTTAATAATAAAACATTTCTCGAATCGGGAATAAAAATCACTAGTGTCTTCATCGGGTTTCTGTTTGCAGGCTGAGATTGCATCCCAGTCCTCCTTTTTAGTTGCTAACAAACGTGGCAGGACCTGTACTAACAATCCTGGTAATGCTTTTGTTTTATCCCCAAGACCTAAACCTGGGGTTCGAGTCGCTTCTTCATTTTCTAATGCAGCCCAATCTATCTTTTTGTCTCCCACCTCCCATTCCTTTTCTTTAAGTTTTTCGTAAATACCGGCAGGCAGTAATACTTTTAATATTTTCATAATGTCAGGATAGGTGTAATCTCCCATGAGTAACATATCTTTAATTTCACGGTGAAAACCTGCTGGGTCTTTATCATGACTAGGCACTATTTTCTTCATTTCCAATAATTCCATTTTGGTTATGGGCGTGTACACAAACACGCGTCTAAAAGTATTATCATCATTCCTGACTGGGTGCACTTCTCGTAAGGGATTCTGTCTGTCTATGTAATACATTTTTCTTTCTGGGGGTGGAGCTGGAACAAACTGTGGACTCAGGAAAGCACTATACCTGTGTCGATGTTCCAAGATTACTTTAATTAAGTCGGTACCTAGGCCTCTCCATTTATTCATGAGTAGCTCTATTAATATATCAGGTAGGGGACCAGGATCAGAGTGTTGGCTTTTATACAATATAAGGAGGTGCTGTATCATGTACATACCAGCTAATCGCTGTTCGTCTGGAGAAAGACTCAAAAAGGTTTGTGCTATTGCGTCATCATTATATTTATCGGAATTGTCAGCCCATTGTACTGCTGACCTGGCTAATTCTTGTTCATCCATGGAATCGAGTACATAGTACCCCATTCGTTCTTGAAGTATTTTATCGGTAGCCTGAAACAAATGTTCAGGAGTCCTCGGATTTGACATGGCAGCGTGAAAAAGTCTCTTGCTTTCTGGGCGTATCGTTTTATTAAAGGATCTACCCTTTCCTACATATGCTATCGTTCCTTTATCTTCTGGCTCCTCCTCCTCTGAGGATTTACTTGCATCTGAATCTGCTTCCCTTTCAGCTTTCTCTTTTTCATGGAATACTACTACTTCTTTACGGATTTTCCTCCACATAGAATCCATACATTTTTGTTTATCATGTTTTCCGTCTGAAATATTCTGACTCCATGTAGTTAGTACCTTCATCTCTTCTTTATTTACACCAGGCCGGTCTCGTTCTCTTATGAAACAGTTTATGAGGAATCTTAATAGTAGGATCTGAATGTCTACTTTCTGATGCGCCATGGCCTCCTGAATACATTCCTGACCCTCCGCCGTCTGAACAAAATGATATATCCTGTCTAGATTTTCTATCATTCCTGGAAACAGAACTAAAAAATCTGCAGCACGTCTTATGCGTATTGATGCTAATAACATGCAACCATCTTTGCCTGGTATGGGGTCGTATCTACAGTATGTGATAAGTTCTTTCGCCTTTTCACTTGTAATCGGTTTCGGAGTACGTTGCATTGCTAAGTCTCTAGTGTTTAATCGATGTGCTGGTGGCGGGGTATGGTAACCTCCTGATGCACCTCCTGAAGCGGAGGCTTGAGCAGGATCTGTCGGTAGGGCCGTGTCAGGCCCGAAAGGATTAAGCTGATTAATAGGGGGTGCAGGAAGTGGTGGAAGATTATTAGGGGGTTGATGATCAGCGGGTGGTATACGTGCAGGCGGAACATTGGTATATTCGGGAGCTACGTCGTCTAAATAGGAAGAAAGGAAAATGTCTGCTGAGGTCCTGTGACGTAATTTAGTCGGGAGCAATGGAGGGGGCAGGTTTTTCGGTATTTCCGGGGTTGCCTTGGGCAGGCCCTCGGCCAGGACCGGATACAGTCCTGTCATAATGGCATTACTCTTTCTGTCGTGTTGTTCTATTCTGACTCGTTCCCCTTCTTCTAGTAATTCTTTTTCTTTGGCTTTTTCAGAATCCTCTTTACTTTTCTCTGCCTTTCTGAGCGCTTTCTCTGTTCGTCTATGTGATTCTTTACGCCACAATTCAATGGCATCTTTCTGTGACTGTCTGGCTTTCTTTTTCCATAATGCTTCCTCTACTCTCATGATGCACTCGGCATCCCATGTCCCCGTAGCGGGCCATCTCTGATTCTCTGCTAAATCTTTGGTGTAGTCCACCCACAAGTCAAGGTATAATACGGCATCTAGGCCGTGTTTATGGTACATAAAATATCCGGGAGTGTCCCTGGGTGGGATGGGAACAGCTTCCTCGAGTATCCCTTTTCTAGTTCCTATCTGTCTTAGTTTGGAGAATAAAGGCATTTTGAACCTGGCTACTTGATACTTACTCGGACTTGAACACAGTTAATACAATAAACACAGTAATGAAGATCGAACAATCACTCATACCACGACATTAAAACACATTTAAACATTTTGAAAACGAACAACAATAACTAGAATAAAACTAGATAACTGCATACTGGATATACTGCTAAACAGTACAGATACACCGCTAAAACAGTGCAGACCGGGTCTGTGTACCCAAACCCGTCTTGACCGGACACAAATTAATGCACCCGTCTAGATGCGTCCCCAGCAACGGTACTCACCGGGAAGCACGGAACGGAAGGCCTCGGAAACTCGACACTGGACTGGACTGGACTCGTGACGTAGGTACTTCGGAACTGGTGGGCCTCTAGACACCTCGGACCTTGCTCTCTCGGCTGGGCTCTGGTCGGGATCCTCCGCACTCCTCACCGCCTCGTCTGGGTGTCGATCGCAGTCTCAGTCACCTCCGTTGGCTGGAAGGAGATACAGGAAATCCTGCGGGTACGCGTAATTGTCCGTCGCGGCTGTGGCAGGGGGCTAGGCCTGCAACGCACCACCGGCGGGTAAGGTGGGGGAGGGGTCCCTGTTCGGGCGCCAATTATGTGGTAAATAAAAATTACCTATGCGGAATTTATGTGGTAAAGTTCAATAAAATAGCTCAATCCAAAATGAAAGGCAGAGTCCGTGGTATCTGAGTTTTATAAGGGTTTTATTCCATATAATGGAATTGATTCGAACCAGGTATCATGTTCCATCACCACGAGGGTTCAGGAAGGGATAGACAATGCTTTATTAACAGGTTACAATATATATAGTAAATGCATTTTAATGGTGATGGATGCAGAAGGCGTAACAGCTGAGAGAAGAGAGATAAGAACACATGTACGTAA
Organism: Lissotriton vulgaris; assembly: GCF_964263255.1. Taxonomy (NCBI): domain Eukaryota; kingdom Metazoa; phylum Chordata; class Amphibia; order Caudata; family Salamandridae; genus Lissotriton; species Lissotriton vulgaris. The sequence continues at coordinate 120,641,346 of NC_141695.1, read as the reverse complement.
CAGAAGGCGTGCACGAGGGCGTACACGGAGGTGTGTGCTAGACAACGTCACATGAAAGTGTCACAGGTAGGTGGATCCATAGAGGAATCCTGCAGTGTCAGCAGAAATACATGGCAGAGATGCGCGCGCAGCAGCATGACGTGTGATTGACGTGGAACTGGAGGGCGAAGGGGACTTGACATTTAGCTCTTCATGAGGAGACAGAAGTCTGTCGTGTCAGAATAACCTAATCCCAAATCATATCTAATATCTTGTGTTTGAGGAACTGTGTTATCTAGAAGGAAAGGTCTCTCGGACAGAGGCTATTCTATACTGACTGCTAATGCGTGCATAAGCGTCTATGTGTCTACATGTAGTACGGGGGCCCTGGGCCTACCATGGTAACAGGAGCAGTGAATTACTTGCATGGAGACAGTAAGGCCGGGCCCTTTGCTCTGCAGCTGGGAGGATGTTTACCTGAACTACTAGACAGGAATGTATTTTTGAGGAGCGGAGCAGATAACTTGAAGGCTGAATACAGTCTTGGCAGGCAAGAAGGCCGAGCCGGGCACCGCTCGCCGCACAGGGAGTAAGGCAAGGGTCATGGAAGCAGCAGGCTGCGGCTTTCAGAGGCAGAAGGCAGAAAGGACTCGATGGCAGAAATCAGGGCCTAGCTCACCAGAGCCAGGAAAACGTGAAAGTGCATCATGTAAAGACAGTGGCAAGGCATACTTAGGAACTGAATATCCGACCCATTCATGGTGGATCTGAAAGAGGACATGTTAACGTTGGACGCAAATGTATTTGCGTCTTCATAGCTGGTTGCGGAGGGAACATACATGTACTTGAAGCACGTACATGGAGCCGTTGGGGTCTACGATAGGGGACACAATTGACCATAAAAATTCATATTACCTCAGTGGGAGACATACAGAGGGAGACTATTTGCCCATTTTTATTTCAAAACTTTCTTCTGGGGGAGAAACCCCCCTCCCCTAAACCCCCCTTATGTGGTTCGGGCTCGCTACACTGCCTTACTGTGTCACAAAATGATGCATCTCTAAAAAGTGTGTCACCAACATGACATTTTTGGAAAGCTGTGCTGTAGAGTCTGCCTGTGAGTAGTAAGTGCATACTTAACTAGCCTGTTCCATGTGTCAGATAGTCTCGGTTTATCCTCTACGAGGCTGCGCAAGTTCCCCGGGTCGGACACCTCCTCCAGCCTTGCCATCTCCACCTCTGTATCACGGAGCTTCTGTTCTAGTTCAGTTTTAACTCCTCCAATGTGGGAGATGAATTCCCCTCTCAGGACCGCCTCATAGGCTTCCCATTCTGCAGCCCTGGTTTGTGGTGCGTCCCTGTCAGCCTCAAGGAAATAGGAAGTAAGGTCTCATACATGTGCGACAAATGGAGGGCTGGACAGTGTCTCAAGTTTCAGTCTCCACAAAGGGAACTTCTGTATCGCCCTCGTTTGCTTCTTCGTTAGCACTACAGGTGAGTGCTCAGAAAGGAAGCTGTGTAAATATGCAAACGTACCAACTCACATCAAACAAGTCCACGTTCTTATAATATAGTCAATTCTACTGTTTGTGTTATGTGTGGGTGAGTGACACGAGAACGCTCTATCTGTTGTAGTTTTCAATCGCCAGATTTCTACCCTTCCCATCTCAGCTTAAATCTGCTTCAGAGCAGCAATCGCTCCAGGCTTCATCCCCTCCTCAGGGTGGTGTCAATCCCAATGTCCATAGAGTGAGCAATTAAAGTTTGCCACCCAAATAAATAGTGTGTGTATATGTGGGGCTACCAGATGAATAATTTCTCAGAATCAACCAATCTTTGTTGAAATTCACATTTAGGATAGAAACATTCTACCTTGGGTCCAGTCTGGCATGCCACCGCCTGCCCAGATTCTAAGATTAGGATATCATTCAGGTATGCAAAAGAGGCTCTCCAAGAGTCAGGAGAGTCTGGTGTAGGGAGCAGTGTTTACCTACCATCTGATAAGTGCTGGACTCAGGGTATGGGCGACGATACCAAGTGTAACACTGATGCCAACTGTTAAAGGTGCCATGGACTAGGAAAGCATTAATGCGCCAAACCCTGGATACTAGACCAAGATACGGGGCAAGAGCAGGCACACACCTGGGTCTCCTTACCCTGCTTGGCTCGTGGCAGTTGGTGCCAGTCCTATATCAGGGAAAGAGATAAATGAGCTGGAAGATGCCAAAACATCCCAAAGAGAGTACACCATTGGTAGTTAAAGCACTGCGTATATATTCATCCACTAGCCAGTGCATTAATGAACAGAAAATCATGTTACATACCACTCAAAACAAGCATTAAAAGACTGGATATGTGTAGAAAAGTTCTATGCTCAATTTCACCCTTCTGCACCACAAAGAGTGAGAGGTGAACCTATGACAGATCTACAGGATAATCATTGTCAAATATAATTTAGTCAACTACGCCGGCTACTCAGCAGGCATCTGTGAAGCCTTGACTGCACCGGCTAGACAGCGAGCATCTGTGAAGTCTTAACTGCACCGGCTAGACAGCGGGCATCTGTAAAGCCTCAACTGCACCAGCTAGACAGCGGGCATCTGTAAAGCTCCAACTGCACCAGCTAGACTCTAGGAATCTTTAAAGCCTTAACTGCACCAGCTAGCCAGCTGGCATTTGAGAAAGAGCAAATGCCCTGCTGAACAGCGGGCACCAGTAATGTCTCAGCTCTACTTGCTGGATGTCGGTCAGGGGTGAAGATCCAACCCCACGCTTTTGGTAGCGGGCACTGGTGACGTGTGCTAAACTGTGCTTTTAATGGGTCGGTACTCACCGTTACTGAGTACCGGCACTACCTTGATTTTTCACTCTGAGTACCGGCACTTCTCTACTGCCCTGGAGAGTACCGGTACTCATAAAAATGTAGTCTCATTGGCTGTGCTGGTGAGCACTAGCAGGACTGCACCAGCTAGACAGCGGGCATATGTGAGGCCTTAACTGCACCAGCTAGACAGGGGGCATCTGTGAAGCCTTAATTGCACCAACTAGACAGAGGGCATCTATAAAGCCTTGACTGCACCGACCAGACAGCGGGCATCTGTGAACCATTAACTGCACCAGCTAGACAGCAGGCATCTGTGAAGCCTTAACTGTACCAGCTGGACAGCGGGCATCTGGGAAGCCTTAACTGCACCAGCTAGACAGAGGGCATCTATTAAGCCTTAACTGCACAGACCAGACAGCGGGCATCTGTGAAGCCTTAACTGCACCAGCTAGACAGCGGGAATCTGTGAAGTCTTAACTGTACCAGCTTGACAGCAGGAATCTGTGAAGCCTTAACTGCACCAACTAGACAGAGGGCATCTATTAAGCCTTGAATGCACCGAACAGACGAGGGCATCTATTAAGCCTTAACTGCAGAGGCCAGACAGCGGGCATCTGTGAAGCCTTAACTGCACCAGCCAGATAGTGGGCATCTGTGAAGCCTTAACTATATCAGCTGAACAGCGGGCATCTGTGAAGCCTGTACCAGCTAGACAGAGGGCATCTATTAAGCCTTGACTGCACCGACCAGACAGCGGGTATCTGTGAAGCCTTAACTGCACCGGCTAGACAGCAGGCATCTATAAAGTCTATGCTGTGCCAACGAGACAGAGGGCATCTGTGAAGTCTTAACTGCACCGGCTAGACAGCGGGCATTTGTGAAGCCTTGACTGTGCCGACTAGACAGCGGGCATTTGTGAAGCCTTGACTGTGCCGGTTAGACAGCGGGCATTTGTGAAGCCCCAACTGCACCAGCTAGACTGTAGGAATCTTTAAAGCCTTACCTGCACCAGCTAGCCAGCTGGCATTTGGGAAAGAGCAAATGCCCTGCTGAACAGCGGGCACTAGTAATGTCTCAGCTCTACTTGCTGGATGCCGGTCAGGGGCGAAGATCCAACCCCACGCTTTCGGTAGCGGGCACTGGTGACGTGTGCTAAGCAGTGCTTTTAATGGGCCGTTACTCACCGGTACTGAGTACCGGCACTACTTTGATTTATCACTCTGAGTACCGGCCCTTCTGTACTGCCCTGAAGAGTACTGGTACTCATAAAAAGGTAGGCTCATTGGCTGTGCTGGTGAGCAGGAGGGGAACGCGTCTCTGTAAGGCACCGCTTCTGTAGCCCCGATCTGAGCCCCAGCTGAGCTATTCAGTAGGGCTCACCTGCATACTGCCGGTGCTCACCATCACCCTGTCGTTCTCAGAGCAGGGTCCGTTCAGGCCCTTTGCTGTCAATCACAGTCACACTATCCTGTGCATTCCAGCAAGCACAGGAATCATGTCAGTGCCCTGGCATTGGCCATCAGGCTACGGCCAGTCCGGCCCTGGTGGCAATTTAAAAAGCCATGGTAGGTGAAGAGTATAGCATGGCTTTTATCATACCCAAGTCTTTTGTGTGTCTGCTATGTTTGTGTGTTTGCCTGCATTTGTATGCCTGGTTTGTAAGAAAAAAGTGAAAGAAAGAAGGAGAGAATCAAGACATTCTCAGGAGGTATTTTTATGAAAATGTGTGGCACTTTGTACATGTTTGCTCTGTGACAAAGATTCATAAATAACGTAAAAGGGAGGGTGAGTGAGTGGATTATTGAGTGGATGGATGAGTGAGCAAGGGTGGATGTATAGATGGGTGGATGATGAATAGATGGATGGATGAGTGAAAACATGCATGGGTGAAAGAGGGTGGATGATTGGATAAAAGGGTGGATGATGGGTGGATACGTGAAAGATTGGATGGATGAATGAAAGGTAGGGAGGATGGATGAAAAGGTGGATGATGGATGAGTGAAAGGAGGGATTGAGTGAAAGGGTGGATGGAATAAAGTAGTAAAAGTGTTGATGGATGGATGAGTGAAAGGATTGATGGATTAGGGAAAGGGTGGATAAAGAGCTGGATGAGTAAAAGGATGAATGGATATGTTTGAAGATGGATTGATGGATGGATGGATGGATGGATAGGTTTGGATATGAAGGGTGGATAGACGGAGTGGTGAAAATCTGAATGCTTGATGAAAGACTGAATAGACAATAGAATGTAAAGGTTAAATGGTGGACATCAGCAGGAAAATATTAGGATGAAAGGATGAATGGATAGATTGATGGAAGAGACAAGAGATGTCATCTGGGGAAGGTCATGATGAGTTGCTTCATTTGCTTGGTGCCATAAGAGCTTTGGTGCGACATGGGGGTATTTCAGTTTCTTCCTACCAGCATGCGCAATAATATATAGTATTATGCCAAATAGCAATTAACAGTATGACGTTAAGAAGGTGCAACTATTGCAAAAAAAGGAAATGTTAACATATTATCACATTTCTCTTTTATTTTGTGTAATGAGTTAGCCTGCTTTGTTTATACAAACACATTTCTCATGTGTTTTGATGTGTGCTGCAACTAATATAGAAGTTGTAAGTATCTTGTCTTGCCCTTGGCCCCGCCCCTCACTACACCTCCAGCTCATTTTAATGAGTACCTGCACTTATATTTTCCCATTTAAAGCACTGGTGCTAAGTGAAGGGCATCGGTGCCACCATGGTGCCAGTGGTATCACATCAAGACAATGCTTTGGAAACCTGATCGAATGCCCTCCTCGGTGCACACATGGCGCTCGAATCTTGCCAAGGGCACTCTTGGATACGATATTTGCTGCTTTCAGCTGTTTCTATTACGCGGCTCTGTTAGACCTCAAACACCGGTCCGGAGCGCCGGAAGTGGGGAGGGCGGGTCCAGCCATCAGTCTGCCACTTTCATGCCTCTTCTGCCCCTTTCACCATACACCACTGTGATAAGACCCCAACATCGGCTGGTTGTGCCAACAGACACCAAAAAGTACAAAGTTTTTGCTTGGTGGCTCACATATTTAATTTGCATATTTTTTTTAAATATTCAGAGATGTGTGAAAAATAAAAACTGAGTAAAGTTTAAAGCGTTCAGTTTCATCTTCTGCAAATAAAATTGAGAAGATTGCATGAATATTTTTAGCACTCAACTGTAATGTTCCTTTCTTCCCCCACAGGTACACGCTGAGCCAGGGTGAGGTAAATAACTCAGGTTTATTGGATCGTACAAAGTAATACAGAGCTTAGGGCGCCGAGCGTCTAACTACCTCCAGCTCCGGTCGCCAACTGCCGTTTTCCTATGTTCGCGCCTTTCTGCTCACGTATCTGCGCATGCGCGCCTATCCGCTCCAGTCTATGGCGTGACGCGTCATCGCGTATACGCTCATAGACTAGAGCGCATACCACATATCTCCCCCCTTTAATATAAACAAAATGTAACATTCCCCCCAACAGGTTGAGTGTCCCCCAGCCGTGAGTATGAGTCTATGTGGGGCACCTCGGGAGGTGGCACCACAAGCTAGTGTCCATCCATCACAAAGTCTCTATAACGAGAGGGCACTGTAACTGCCCTTCCGCTGCGGGTGTGTCTTACCGGCATGTTCTCTCCCACTTCTGTCTCTCCTTGGGACCTCCCCACTTCTCTCAAATCCGCTCTCTGCTCTGCATTCGCCGGCGTGCCATCTCCATCGATAGGCACTGCTCCCTGGACATCCACTTCATTGTCCTCACCTACACCTTCCCCGCGGTCTTCTGTGCCGTGCCCCGATGGGGGTCTTGCTTCCTGGTAGTCCATCCGTCTCTCACCCTCTTCAGCCTTGGGCCAGACTATTATTTTATTGACTCTGGCCATGCGGTCTTGTGACCAAACCTTTCCGTGACTGAGAAGAGCCGCCCTGCCTCGTACCTCCTTAACTTGTAGGGGCCGGCTGAACTTGCTTTCACCTTTCTTTTGTAGGGTAGGGAGTTTGACCCTGACCCATTCCCCTTCTTCCAGCACCGTTTCCTTTGTGCTGCGTCGCTTGTCATAGTGTGCTGCGTAGATCTTCTGGGCCTTCTCCAGATTGTGCTGCACCACCGCTGGGGACCACTTGCTGGTGATGGTCTTCTCCCTCCATGCTACGTTGTCCCGGGTGAAGGGATGCCGTCCTCTTAGCACTTGGAACGGACTGTACCCCACTACAGAGGGCGTGATCCGGTAGGCCCATAGCATGCTCATTACTTCCACTTCCCAGTCCTTTCCTTGTGATATGGCTGCCTGAATGGAGCCCATGAGCACCCGGTTGAACCTTTCGACCTGGCCGTTGCATGCCGGATGGTAAACGGCTGTGTGTTTCACCTCGATCCCGTTCCTCTTCATATATCGACCCCACTTGTCCGATATAAATTGCGGTCCATTGTCACTGAGAATGGATTTGGGTATCCCCTCTCGTAGGAACACCGAGGTCAGGAATCTCAAAATCGTGTCAGTGTCCATCGACTCTTGTATGTCCACTTCAGGCCATTTGGAATACTTGTCTATTATCACGCATATGTATTTATTCACACCTCTACTGTCCAGGACGGGCCCCAGAATGTCTATTGCCACATCTTCCCAGGGGCCTTGCGGGGTGTCAAACTTCCCCAATGCTGGTCTGAGTGGGCGGAGCACCTTGTCCGCTCCTTGGCACTGCCCACACTCCCGCACTTGTCTCTCTATGTGGGCGTCCATTCCTGGCCACCAATACATCTGCTTGACCAGCGCCTTGGTTTTCACAATGCCCAAATGTCCTTCATGTAGTAACTTCAACAGCCTGGGTATCAGTGTCACTGGGGGCACCACTCTTTCACCTCTGTACAAGAATATTCCCGAATCGCTCAGGGACAATTCCTCTCTCATCTCATAGAATCGTCGCACTCCCTCCGTGAGCTTCTTTTTGTCCGGCCACCCCGACGTGAGGTGTCTCCTTACTTCCACCTTCTCCTCATCTAGCTCGTAGGCAGCCTCCCATTCCTGTGCACTAATCGACATCTCGTGATCCTCCATGCTAGCCACCATCTCCTCTTTGTCCGGGGCCTCCTTCGGCGCTTCCTCCATCGCAGCTGCCCGGCTGAGGTAATCAGCCACCTTGTTTTGCGTACCTGGAAGATATTCTACGTCGTAGGTGTAATCCAGCAACTTCAAAGTCATTTTAGCGATTCTTGGGGTCGCGGTGTCATGGCCCGAGGACGTTAACACTTTGATGAGTGGCTTGTGATCCGTTTGGAGCTTGAATCTCGTGCCCCATATAAACTGCCGAAACTTGTTCAAGGCCCACGTGACCGCCAGCATCTCCTTTTCTATTACGCTGTATCTTTGTTCCGTTGGGGATAGCGCTCGGGACGCAAAACTGATTGTTTCCTTGGAACCATCCTCCCTTTCCTGCGCCAAGACAGCCCCCAAGCCCTTGTCGCTTGCGTCTGTCGTCACTATGGTCTTGCCGGTGGGGACGTACCCTTGCAGTGGAATAGCGTGGCTGATGTAGTCTTTTATTGTCTCAAATTCAGATTGAGCCTCTGCGTCCCATTCGAATTTTGCATTGTTTCTGATTAGTTGTCTCATCCTGTAGGTTCTGGTGGCAAAACGTCTGACAAACTTGCTGTAATACTCGGCCATTCCAAGGAATGACCGCACTTCCTCCTTGGTTGCTGGGGCTTTGGCGTCCCTTATTGCCTTCACATTTTGTTCCTTCGGCGAGATGCCGTGTGTTCCTATCTCGTGCCCTAAGTAGGTCACCGAGTGAGTCCCAATTCTACATTTGCTCCATTCCGCCGTTAAGCCTTTTCCTTGCAACACTCCTAGCACTCGATGCAGTTTCTTATCGTGCTCTCCTTTGTCGGAGCCCATCACTAAGATGTCATCTTGAAAATACTGCACTCCCGAGATGTCCTTAAACAACCTATGCATCAACTTCTGGAAAACGGCCGCAGCAGATGCCAAGCCAAAGGGCATCCTCCGGAATTGGTAGCACCCGAAGGGCGTTATGAAGGATGTGTACTTCCTACTTGACGGATGCAGTTCTGTTTGGTAATATGCTGACGTGAGGTCTATAGTGGAGAAGTGGGTGATGCCCTTTGTTCTCGCCAGCATCTCCTCGATCCTGGGGAGAGGGAATCTCTCCACGATGAGGTTTTTGTTGAGCTCTCTGAGGTCCACGCAGAGCCGGACCTTGCCATTCGGTTTCTTGACCACCACCAAGGGCGATAGCCATTCCGCACTGTCCACTGGCTCAATGATGCCTTGTTCTTCCAACTTCAGCAGTTCCTGTTGCACTGCATCACTCGTGGATATGGGTATGTTCCGGACCTTATGAACGACTGGTACTGCCCCTTCCTTAAGGACCATTTTATGTACGAATTTGTCCAGTTTGCCGACCGTGCCTTCAAAGACCTTGGGGTATGCCGCCTTCCAGTCTTCATCTTTCGAGAGGGGCCATTCATCCGTTAACAGTATCTGCTCTTTCCCGCCTGGATTGAGTATGATGCCGAGATCTCCAGCGTCACTCCATCCCAGCACCGATGGGCCCTTCTCCGCTACGTATAGGGTGCACGTGGCCGACTGTCCTCTGAATTCGAACACGAAGTCCCGGCACCCCACCAGGGGGATGGAATTCTCTGTATACGAGATGGGTCTGATTCCGGCGGCATTAGGTCGGGCCCCACAACCGGTGCGAAGTCCTCTTCCCATATCGATCTTTGCACGATGGTCCAGGGAGACCCTGAATCGACGGCCACATGTACCTTCACGCCCCCGATGAGCATGTCCGTGCGGGGCTTATCTCTTCGCTTCCCTGCTACATCCAGCACCTGGTCCTCTATGCACAGCACCAAATCATCTTCTTCCGGGTCCTCTTCCTCACTCAAGTTTGCTGTGGTCGAGTCGATACACTTAACAGTGGACTTCGACCCTTTCTTCCGACACACCTTTTCGAAATGGCCGGTCATACCACAGAACGAGCACCTGGCGCGGAACGCGGGACAACGCCTGTCCTGAGCCGCGTGCGCTGCTCTGCCGCATCTGTAACACGCAAATTTGTTCCCAGGGCTGGAGCGGGCCGTCTGTTTTCCAGACCCTCTAGTGTCCTTCCTCTGGTCTCCATAAGTGCTTTTGGACTTGCTGGACTGTGGTGCCTCATCAATCTTGTTAATCATCTGTCTCGGCCCACTTTCCCTTTTTGCCGCGTCTGCGCCTCGCTTAGACATTTCTGCCTTCTTGACCATCGCCACCACTTCTTTAAGGGATGTCTCATTCATCGCCCATAACTTGTCCTGGACCGCTCTGCTGATGGTGTGCATCACGATTTGGTCTTTAATGTATTCATCCTGCAGATTCCCATACCGACACGTGATAGCCAGGCGTCGGAGTGCCGCCACATAGTCATCAATGGATTCTCCCGCCTCTTGTTTTCTCTGTTGGAAATTATAGCGGTCTATAGAGACACAAACTGCTGGGCGGTAATGGCTGTCCAAGTCGTCCAGTGCATTCATAAAGACATCTGTCTCCGCTGCACCCCTCTCCTTGGGTACCAGATTCTTAAACACCCTCACCCCTTCTGGGCCTAAGTTGTGGAGCAACAGTCTCTTTTTTCTTTCCGGCGTGTATTCCCCTTCACTTTCATCTCCGAGAGCCTCAATGTAATTGAGAAAGTATTCTTTCCAGTCTTCCCATTTTAATTGGGGTTCTCCCGGTCTGGGTAGGAAAGGGACGGGTGCCATCAGGGCTGAAGCTTGATTTGCCATTCTGACTTCGCCTCTAGGGTCTCCCTCCTGGGCCCTTCGTTGGGTAGGCTCACCGGATGCTCCTGCGCTCTCTGCCGTGTCGCCCTGGCCCCTGGGACTACCTGGGGTGTTGTCCCTCGCACTTTGCGCGGTCTGCTCAATCTTCCCCCCGTCCTCTAGCTTGGGGGTGTCTCCCTTGGTTGCCAGGTTGCTGGCTGAGGGCTCCTGGTGTCTTGGGCAGCACTAACCTGACTTATAAGGTTGGTGTTTGGGTCTGTACCGTGCTGCTGCGCTGCTGCCACGCCCTTTGCTCTTCCTTGTGGGTGTCCTGCCTTGCTGGCTCGTGTGAGTGGGTTGTAGGGGGTGCTTGCTGTCGTCCACTGCGCCTGGTGGTGTTCGGATGCCAGCCTCGTCGCCACTGTAATGTTCCTTTCTTCCCCCACAGGTACACGCTGAGCCAGGGTGAGGTAAATAACTCAGGTTTATTGGATCGTACAAAGTAATACAGAGCTTAGGGCGCCGAGCGTCTAACTACCTCCAGCTCCGGTCGCCAACTGCCGTTTTCCTATGTTCGCGCCTTTCTGCTCACGTATCTGCGCATGCGCGCCTATCCGCTCCAGTCTATGGCGTGACGCGTCATCGCGTATACGCTCATAGACTAGAGCGCATACCACATCAACTTTAAAGATTTTCTGATCTTCTGCAGATTTTGACATGTTGCCCAAGATTAAGCCTGCCTCTCGACATGTAGCTACCTGTATTTCTACTGCGTGCACGGATGACGTCCTCTCTGTTGGTTACCTGTATGTCCGTGTGCTCAATATCATTTTAACTGTGTTCAATACAGGCTGCATTTTTCGTGGTATACGTTCATAGGTGCCCCAAGTCTGATTTTTGCAAGGGTGCCCGAGTACTTCTATGCCTGTGTGTGCACGCGTGTATCCGTATATCTCTCGTGCTTTGAGCAGAGGTAAGTATATTTCTGTTAGTCTTTGTATGTGATACATGTATGTCTTTGGGTGTGCGTGCTTGAATGTCTGTTGGTTTATGAGCACGGATGTCTATAAGAGTATTAGTAAGCGTGTGCTTGTTTATCTGTATGTCTCTGGTTCATTGATTAGAGGCAAGTATATTCCTGTTGGTTTTGTATGTGATAGATGTATGTCTATGGGGGTGCATGCTTGAATGTCTGTGGGTTTATGTGCATGGTTGTCTATGAGTGTGTTAGCGCGTGTGTGTGTGCATGCCTACCTCTCGGTATGTATCTAGGTCTTTGAATAGAGGTAAGTATATTTTGTAAGTGCTTCGTGTATGTCTTTGGGTGTGCGTGCTTGAATGTCTGTTGGTTTATGAGCACGGATGTCTATAAGAGTATTAGTAAGCGTGTGCTTGTTTATCTGTATGTCTCTGGTTCATTGATTAGAGGTAAGTATATTTCTGTTAGTCTTTGTATGTGATAAATGTATGTCTATGGGTGTGGGTGCTTGAATGTCTGTTGGTTTATATGCATGGTTGTCTAGGAGTGTGTTAGCGTGTGTGTGTGCATGTCCCTCTCTGTATGTCTCAGAGAGAGAAAGAGACAGAGCGATACAGAGGGGAAGTAGAGAGAGAGCGATAGAGAGATAGAGAGTGGAGAGAGACTTGAGAGAGAGAGAGAGAGAGAGAGAGAGAGCGCCAGAGAGAGAGAGAGAGAGAGAGGAGAGAGGGACAGAGAGAGAGAGAGAGAGTGACAGAGAGATGACAGAAAGAGAGAGTGAGTGTTCGAGAGAGAGAGATGACAGAAACACAAAGAGAGAAAGAAATAGAGAGAGAGAGCGACAGAGAGGGAGTGAAGAGAGAGAGAGAGTGACAGAGAGAGAAAGAGAGAGATAGAGATGGAGAGAGATTGAGAGAGAGAGTGAGATGGAGAGAGAGAAAGAGATGACAGAGACACAAAGAGAGAGAGACAGAGAGAGAGAGACAGAGAGAGAGAGAGAGCGACAGAGAGGGAGTGGAGAGAGAGAGAGAGAGAGAGAGAGAGTGACATAGAGAGAAAGAGAGAGAGATAGAGATGGAGAGAGAGAGTGAGATGGAGAGAGACACATGGAGCAATAGAGCGACAAAGAGAGATGGAGAGAGAGAGAGAAAGAGAAAGAAAAAAGAAAGAAAGAGCGAGCGAGAGAGAGACAGAGAGAGGAGAAAGCCGGAGAGATGGAGAGAGATAGAAAGAGAGCAACAGAGAGAGAGGTTGAGACAGGGAGATGGAGAGAGCAACAGAGCAAGAGAGCGCGACAGAAAGAGAGAGATGGAGAGAGACAAAGAAGGGGGAGAGAGAGAGATGGATGGAGAGATAGAGAGAGATGGTGAGAGAGAGAGCGACAGAGAGAAAGAGATTGAGAGAGGAAGAGTGACAGGTAGAGATGGAGACGAAAGAGAGGGAGGGAGACATAGAGAGAGAAAGAATGGGGAGAGAGAGAAAGAATGGGGAGAGAGAGAAAGGGAGAGCGAGAGAGAGAGATGGAGAGAGAAAGCGACAGTGAGAGAGAGAGAGAGAGAGAGAGAGATGGGGAGAGGTGGAGGGAGAGGGGGAGATAGAGTGACAGAGAGAGATTGAGAGAGAGAGATTGAGAGAGAGAGATGGAAGAGAGAGAGAGAGAGAGATGGAAGAGAGAGAGAGAGATGGGAGCGAGAGAGAAAGAGAGAAAGAAAGAAAGAAAGAAAGAAAGAAAGAAAGAAAGAAAGAAAGAAAGAAAGAAAGAAAGAAAGAAAGAAAGAGAGAGAGAGAGATTGAGTGAGAGAGAGAGAGAGAGAGAGAGAGAGAGAGAGAGATCCAGAGAGAGGAAGAGATTAAGTGACAGAGAGATGGAAAGAGTGATGGATAGAGAGCGAGAGAGAGAGAGATGGAGAGAAAGAGAGTGATGGAGAGACCGAGATGTAGAGAGAGAGAAAGAGAGAGGGAGAGAGCAACAGAGAGAGAGAGGGAGAGAGAGCAACAGAGAGAGTGTGAGCGAGAGAGAGGGATGGAGCGAGAGAGAGCGACAGAAAGAAAGAGAGAGGGATAGAGACAGAGAGAGTGAGAGATGGATGGAGACAGAGAGCGACAGAGAGAGAGAGATGGAGAGAGGAAGAGAGAGAGAGAGTGACAGGGAGAGAGAGATGGAGAGAGAGGGGGAGAGTGATGGGCAGAGAGAGATGTGTGGAGAGAGAGGGAGAGATAGAGAGAGCAACAGAGAGAGAAAGAGATTGAGAGATGAAGAGAGAAAGATGGAGAGAGATAGAGAGAGAGAGAGAGTAAGAGAGAGAGAGAGAGAGAGAGAGAGAGAGAGGGAGAGAGAGAGAGAGAGAGAGAGTGTGTGTGTGAGGGACCACGCTACTCCAGCCAGAAGTCCCTCCTGCAGGAAGGCGCTGGTTTTTCAGCCATGCCTCACCACCCGGTGTACGTGCAGAAGAACACTCATCTTCACCTTTACACACCTGGAACACTGCCAGCGAATTATCACTGTATGAAAGGTGCTTGGAGGGGCACGGCCAGCTCTAGGGCGAGGGAGCACCTCCCAAATATCACCAGCGCTGAGGCAAGGTGCGCCTTGCTGCAGACTACTGACCCTGCCCCAGCCCTACTGGCAGAGGTACTGTGCTGTCTAAAATGTCCTGGTTTCCTTACAAGCTGTGCCACCTTTTAAGGTCCGGTTTGGCAGCGCCGCGATCACCAGGCGTAATGTGATCAACATAAACAAGCATTTACAATGCAACGGTCTCGCCTTTGCAAAAGTTAGAGCTATTGGCATTGTAAATGACATTTTTATTTATGTGTTGGTTTTGAAAACAGATAAATAAATGGCATTGTCATTTACAATGCCAATAGCTTAATCTCTTGCAAATGCGAGACCTATTGCATTTGCACCCACACACACACACACAGACACACACACAGAGCCCCCCACACACACACAGAGCCCCCCACACACACAGAACCACACACACACAGAGCCCTCCCACACACACACAGAGCCACACACACACACACACAGAGCCACACAGACACACACACAGCCACACACACACACACAGAGCCACACACACACAGACACACACACAGAGCCACACACGCACAGACACACACACAGAGCCACACACGCACACAGAGCCACACACACACACACAGAGCCACACACGCACACAGAGCCACACACCCACAGAGCCACACACACACAGCCACACACACACAGAGCCACACACACACAGAGCCACACACACACACACACAGAGCCACACACACACACAGAGCCACACACACACACAGAGCCACACACACACAGAGCCACACACCCACACACAGAGCCACACACCCACACACAGAGCCACACACACACACACAGAGCCACGCTCCTGTCTGATGTGAGGCGGCTCGGGCTTGAATTGCCCGAGCCAGCCTCCGTAAGGAATCGAATGTTCGCGTGCCTGCAGAGTGTTGGCATTAGCTGAACAATTTCACAAAGAGACCTCTTTAATTTAGGTCCTCTGAGTGTGGGTTTTAGTTTCCTTAACGCTCACTGAGACCTCTGCCGACGGGAGGTATAGCCCCTAAAAGGAAACCGATCAAATAATGTGCGCGTCTTAAAAACACTTTTTGCTATAGAGCTGATGCGGTCAGGAGGAGGGTTGTTGGCGACAGAGGAATAGCCGCATAATTAAGATGACTGGTGTCAGAACGATAATTTTAGCGAGATGACAAGAAGTTCTGCCTCAACAGAGGAGAAGCGCAGATGCAAATGCGTATTGTGAGTGTGTGGAGCGGGAGCTTCAAGGACATGAACAGATGAAAGTTTTGGTTCTGAGCGCCAGCATAGTCCGGGCCATCCTTGGTGCAGTGTCTGGAAAGTGGTGGCACCCCTCCCCCGCATCCTGCCCAATGAACACAGCACGTCCCCCCAACATCACATTTGTTTACTCTGGTGGGGGGGCTGACCGGGGCTCGGGTGGAGGTGGTCACCCACTTACCGTTCACGTCCGCAGCAGCAGTTCCTTCATCTCACGGGCAGGGGGCGGCCGCACACAGGACTGTCGGTTCGGCAAACGAGCTAACAGGAAGGCATGTAAGATGTCTGAACGCCTCAGCAGTTCCACCCATGATGTAGTGTGCTGTGCAGTGCAGTGCTCAGTGCCATCTCTCCCACATCTGAAAGCCATTAAGCCAAGCAGCAACACTCCCGCCTCCCCTAGTTCCCGCCTGGCTTACATTTTGAGATGTCTAGATGGGAGAATCCTGTGATGTTCGTTCCGCAGTGACACCAGGCACAGCTCCAGGAGTGAATCAAAACACATGAATCCGCGACTCCCTACAGAGCGTGTCTCGAGCTCCTGTCTAATGTGAGGCGGCTCTGGCAAGTAGTGTAACTACACCAAACTTATGACGGTTGATGCAAAGAACATGCATTCATCATCAGGGTGTGCTAGCATGAGCAATACATGCCTAAGTCCTCCAGGAAAGGGAACACTTGGACTCATTTGACATGGGACATGCCCTCTGGACCTTTCAGCATTTTGGGTGTAGGACGTCTCTGGTCTTGGGGTACACAGCTTCTCTGGGCTCCTCTGGTAGATGGCATGGGTGTGGAAACCACAGCTGACTCTGCATGGGTCTCTCTGCTATTCGTGCACTCTGTGACTCCTGGATTTTCCGCATCCTTCGGGGTCAGGACCCCGACTGTGTCCCGAGAGGCGCCACTGGCCGTCTCCGAACAGGGGGCATTAGGAGGCTTATCAAAGTACTCCGAGTTGAGGGCTGAGAGTTTTCTGGATGTTTCTGGGAGGGGGCACCGGGCCTCTCGTGGCACTTACTAGGGGATAGCCAGGTTTTCCCTGGATTCTCTGGGGAGATACATGGCCCCTCTTTGTTTTCCCGGAAGGGGATAGAGTTCCAATTATACTTTGAGTAGGGGATGCCTGAAGTCTCAAGCCCCACCTCAAAGGGGACACAATGCATTTCAAGGCTCTCCTGGTGGGTGACACCGGGCCCCTCTGGGGTATCCTGGTAGGAGATACTGGACCTCTCAGACCTCTCCGGACTGGAGACACCAAGACTCTCAGCGTTTTCGTCGAAAGGGACATTCACCCGTGGAACCTCTGGCTTCCAGCAGAAAGGTACATCGGTGTCTTCCGGACAGGGGAAATTGTGGCTCTTACGGCTCTTCTGGGAGAAGGGACTGCTCCTCTTAAGGCATCCCAGGCCGGGGACGTGGAGCCTCTCCGACGTGGGGACACCAAGCAGCTTCGGAATCCCTGGACAGGGGTGGCACACCTCCTTAGAGAGGGTGGCAACGGGCCCTGTTGTAAAGGAGATTCCAAGTACTTTGGCATCAACGGCAGGCAGTGTCTTTGAACAGTCCTTTTCTGTGACCGGAACGCCTGCATTTTCGGGGCAGACTACGTATGCGGGTTTGAGTAAAGATGGTTCAATAAGTCCCTAAGTGCCAAGGGCGCAGTACTCTTCAGTGACGGGACAACGGCAACCGGGCCTATTTATGTCAAGGGGCCTCTCTGCGGAGGGAAAACCATCACAATGCCTCTCAAGCGAGGGCTCAACGAGTGTCACATGGAGGTAGCAGGGGCCGAGTGTCTTCTCAGTAGAAATGCATTCGTGTCTGGACTGCTCAGTGGCTGAGCAACAAAGCAACAAAGTATGGACTTATCGTTGGTAGCCCCACAGGAGAAGGAGCCCCACAGGAGATGTAAAAGGGCCTCTCAGTGATGGCCGGGGTGCAGCTAAATCTCCTTGAAGCAAGGAAATGGGAACTACTCTTAGCAGCAGGCTGATAGGAACGCTTGGTGATTAAGGAGGGGGCGCACGGCCTTTCTACGGTAGCACAGGGACCGGAGAGGTCCCTACAGGAGTGGTCACAGTGCCTCTCAGGTGAAGGCTCTCTTGACCGAGCGCAGCAAGGTTTCTCCGCATTGCCATTTATTTCAGAGGACCTGTCAGTTAAAGCGGGGCAAAGGTCCCCAGCTCTCAACCCCTTCGTTCGCCAGTAAACAACTTTGATCCAAAGGCAAAAGAGAGTTAAAGCAAGAAGCAGCGTCCAGATCGGCACATAGAGCATCCCGAGCAGTTATACGGAAGTATAGCGGAAGGGACAAGCTGTTCCGGGAGGAAATAACGAGCTGAGAAAAAAGTTCCGGCGTCAGAGAAAACCGCTCGCCATGACACAGACTTTTGTCTTTGAGCCCCGTCCCTTTCAGACTGGGCGCCCTGACTTCCTGCTGGGGTAAAAGGTTCCTTATCTTCTTTATGGGGCCATCTGGACCCATAAAGAAGATAAGAACCATTTTACTTCAGCAGTAAGTCAAGGAACCCAATCTGAAAAGGACGGGGCTTAAAGAAAAAGAAGAACGTCCCTAGGACCTCTTCTCCAATGGCTAGCCACCGTTTAGGAGGCCAGCCAATGGAGAAGAGGGGCAGGGCTTAACCCTCGCTAGTGAAGTTCTCCTAAAAACATAAAATCTCGCTAGCTCGACTGCGCATGTGCGCAGTACACCACGCAAGACCTAAATAGAGCTTTCAGGAGTGCTACTGAGAGGGGCTTTGGCTCCGCCCACACGTTGGTAGCGAGGGGCATACGTTTTGACTGGGCAAAAGTTCTGAAGCATGCCACAACTAGTGAGAGGGCAATTTAAAACCCTGTTTGGGTTTCCCAGTGAGGGTGGAATCCCATTCAGATGACCTCCTCTTCCCCTCTGTGTGTATTATATTATCAATTACATCAGAGAAGAAGCCTCATTAGACCCCGGGAACAAGACGGGGAAGTGCTGCATAGCCCCACACCCTGAGACTTTAATGGATCCAGGGACACCATCCCCTGGGTCAAATACAATTAAACAAGCATTGAAAATGCAATAGGTCTCGCCTTTGATTAAGTTAAAGCCATTTGCATTGCTAATGCAGGGCTCGAGTCGGGGGTCCGCGCGAGTGGACGGCTTCCCCCCACTCTTTTCAAAGGGTGGACGCCGTCCCCCCTGCCAAGAAGCTGGGCCCCACAGAAATATGCTGAACGTGTCCCGGTGTCATTTCAGACACCGGGACACGTTCAGCACGTGAAGTCACGAGGTCATTTGCATACTATCAGTCCCCCCATTTCTTTTTATAGGACTTGTGCCCTGTGCTAATGGTATTGTATAGCAAAGCAAATGGCTTTAACTTAATGAAAGGCGAGACCTATTGCATTTCTAATGCTTGTTTCATTTTTGTTTTGTTCCATTCTCTATTATCATTTCTCAATTTGCTTTCTCTTGTCTTTTTCTTCTTCTGTTATATCCGTCTTTTTTGTCCTTCCCTCCTTCTTTCCCTCTTTCTTTCTTCCCTTGTTTCTTTCTCACTCTTTTTTCTCTTGTTCTTTCTCATTCTCTTTTTCTTTCTCTTTCTTTGAATCTTTTTTCTTTGCTTCTTTCTTCCTTTATCAGTGTATCTCTATTTCTTGTTCTGTTTGTCATCCTTTCTTTCACTTTCTATATCCTTGGTAGCAAAGTCTGGCAATGCTGCCTCCTGCAGCTCTCCTTCTGGTACTGCTGCACGCGGACCTCCCTGGCGATGGGTGACAGATGTCATGCCTGGTGTGTAGCATCCTCTGAGAGTTGATAGGGGTGTGCCCCAGGTGTGAGAGTGGTGCCCTCTGCTGCTCTCCTGGAAGTGGTGGCACACTGGATCTGGGGCACGTGTTGTTACATGTGGAGGCACTCTTGTGTGGGGATTCATGTCTGGCGAGGGTATGTGGGGGGCACTGGCAGGGCTGGAGAGGGGGGTCCTATGGAAATGGGAGGGGTGGGGGGTAGTGTTGCCCACTATAGACAGGTGCAGGTGATCATGGCTGGGGAGGGAGGGCACGCACCCCCATCACTCCCCCACTGGAAGCCCAGAGTAGGAGGGTGCAAACTCTCGAGGCCCCTTTACCACTCAACAGGTGACCGTAGGAATAGGCATGTTCAGAGGAGAGGGGGCACACTGTAGAGGGTCTCGCGCGGGCTCCCATGTACCCCAGCATAGGTACCACGACTAGGGAGTGCAGTGGTAGGGGGCACAGAAGAAATATGTTGGTACGGCCCACGTAGGAGTGCAAGGGTAGTGGCATAGGGGGAGTGCAGAGGGATGGGACACAAGGTAAATGTGGAGGCAGGGAGTGAGGAGGCAGGGGCAGAGGGGGGTGCCCCTGCCTCCGCACTCCCTGTGGAGGTACGGGGCAAGGAGGAGTGTGGGGGTAGGGGTAGAATGGAGGTACGGGCACAGAGGGGTGCGGAGGTACAGGTGAGCACGGAGGTATGTGGCACAGGGGAAATATGGAGGAACGGGTGAGGAGTGGGCATCTAGATACACAGGTAAAATGTGGAGGTACAGGGCATGGTGGAGTGCGGAGGTATGAGACACAATAGGATACAGAGGTATTGGACACAGAAGGGCACGGAGGTATGGGGCACAGGGAAGTGAGGCGGTAGAGACACAGGGGAGTGCGGAAGTATAGAGACAGGGGAGTGCGGAGGTATAAACACAGGAGAGTGCGGAGGTGTAGACACAAGGGAGTGCGGAGGTATAAACACAGTGGAGTGTGGAGGTATAGACCCAGGGGAGTGCGGAGGTATAGACACAGGGAAGCTTGGAGGTATAAACACAGGGGAGTGCGGAGGTATAGACACAGGGGAGTGCGGAGGTATAGACACAGGGGAGTGCGGAGGTATAGACACAGGGGAGTGCAGAGGTATAGACACAGCAGGGAGTGCGGAGGTACATGGGCGTCCGCAGGGGGGGGCCAAGGAGGGGCGCTTGCCCCCCCCTGGAGCGCCCCTCCTGCCCATGCTTTTACGGACGCCTTTTGTCCATAATACCGGGCCCTGCAGGGAGCAGAGCTGTTCCCTGCCAGAGGCCTAAACTCCCTGATGGGGCGCCTCGCACTCCTCCTCGCAGCCCCTCTGGCCTATTGTCATTGTGTCTGTGGCTGATTATCACACACAGAATGACAATGGCCGGTTTGAGCTGCGCGCCACAAGCACGAGTGGTTAGGTGTGGACACCAAGACCTCCTTTTAACACTCTGTAGCATGAGAGCAAGAGGTCTTCTGAATGAAGTTCTGGGGGGAATCGATGCATTATGGCTCAGTAAGATGGTTGAGCTCAACCATACTATAAATCATTTATAAGTTCACTTTGAATGCTATTTCTCATCCCTTTACA
Source organism: Lissotriton vulgaris (assembly GCF_964263255.1). Lineage (NCBI taxonomy): Eukaryota > Metazoa > Chordata > Amphibia > Caudata > Salamandridae > Lissotriton > Lissotriton vulgaris. The sequence goes on along the minus strand of NC_141695.1, from coordinate 120,620,562 downwards.
AAAAGCTTTGAATAAGTTATTTGGTTAAGTGGACACCTGAACTTTAGCATGATTGTACTGTCTACTGTCATGCATGGTATGATTACTTCTTAAGCTGACCCACCTGTTGCAGCAAATGCAAGGAGGAGGAGCAGGCCATGTAAAATGTGGCTTTAAGTGGGGGAGACTACAGAATTTAATCCATTGCTCTTAGCTATTGACGAGGCTTGATCTAAATCTGTTCAGAGCAGCAGCAAAACACCCGTCGTCGACTCATGTTAGTTTCTCTTCATATATTGGCTGTCGTATTTGACTGGTGAATTAACATGAGCCTAATCAGCATACAGTATTGTATTGTAGCATTTATATAGTGCACTCTTTTGAGGGGCCAAAGAACATTATAAGAAGGGTAGAAAGCTACACTGTTGAATAGTACATGGTTGTCATAGTGCTGTCCGAAAAGCGTTTTGGTGTCACTCTTCTCTTCACTTTGGTTGCACTGCCTGGCAGTGTGATGGAGGATGCGGTGTGAAAGATGGGCATCGAAAATATCATTATAATCAGCTGTTAGTTATAATTTTCTCTGCAAGTTCAGTGCAAAGTCTTCTTGTTTCTGTTATGCTTTCAGTTACTGACTGCAGCCATTGGGCCAACCACGCTGTAAAGTTTTGAGCCTGGGATGAGACCAGGTAGTTGAAACAAGACAGGGGAAAGAGGTAGACGAAAGAAGAAAAGGTGACCCTAGATATCAATGGTACTAATTTTATGGATCTCAGAAGGATTAAAGGCTGAGTGGACCTACCAGGGTTTGAACCTGTGGCCATGAGTCAAACTTAGGCCCCCACGGTGGACACATTAGTCAACTAAGCCACCAGTCTCATATTATACTTGAATGGTTTTAGGAGGAAAGTGTTAGCGCTTCTTGAGGGTCTCCCACCACATGATACCTATCGCAAAAGCTTGAATTTTTTTTGTGTCGCTCTCCTTTGTGTCATTTGTCTGTGAATCATGCGATTATTTATGTTGCGTATTCTTACTTGATGTAGATATTGGGTTTTTGACCTTCCTTCCACCCTTTTGTAAAGCGCTCTGATAACCTTCGGGTTCTTGTTCGCGCTATATAAAACTTTATTAATAAAAATTATCCTCCCAAGTCAAAAATGGAGGTTGCAGCATAGCCCGGATTTCAGATCTCACTAAAACATACACAGACTCGTGTCAATAACATATCTATCTGCCAGTATGCACCCTGTCATGTCTGGCAGGACGTCCCGACCCTGTGTTTCACTGCCTTATAACCCTCTGTACCCCACACCTCGCGCTCAATGCCTTATATCCCTCTGTACCCCACACCTTGGGCTCACTGCCTTATATCCCTCTGTACCCCACACCTTGGGCTCACTGCCTTATATCCCTCTGTACCCCACACTTTTCACTCACTGCCTTATATCCCTCTGTACCCCACACCTCACGCTCACTGCCTTATATCGCTCTGTACCCCACACCTCGCGCCCACTCCCACAAGATATCCCTCTGTACCCCACACCTCGCACTCACTCCCACAAGATATCCCTCTGTACCCCACACCTCGCACTCACTGCCACAAGATATTCCCCTGTACCCCGCACCTTGCGCTCACTGCCACAAGATATCCCGCTGTACCACACACCTCGCGCTCACTGCCACAACATATCCCTCTGTACCCCACACCTTGCGCTCACTGCCATAAGATATACCTCTATACCCCACACCTCGCGCTCACTGCCACAAGATATCCCTCTGTGCCCCACACCTCGCACTCACTGCCACAATATACCCCTCTGTACCCCACACCTTGCACACACTGCCTGATAGATCACTTTACCCTGACATTCATCTTCTACGTGTTCTCTCCCCTTCCATTCTTTCTACCTCTGTTCACCCCCTTACTTCTTAGTACCTTACTCCTTTCTCAATACCTCTACTTCTTTTCCTCTTCAGTAACAGCTCTCTGACACATCTCTGCACTTCCTTTATATCAACGCACCCCTCTACCTCACCTGTTGACCTCAGTCTTTATTATTCCCTCTTCCTCAGCTGTCTATACCTGTCTCTGACACACCTCTCCCTCTGTACCTGGCCCTCTCTCATTCTATGGCTGCGTTATTCTCCCCTCTCCATCTTTGATTTACCTATCTCTGCACCTGAATCTTTTTTTTCCACACCTCACTTCTTTGTCTACCCTTCACCCCTCGCAACCCTTCTGTTTGCCTCACTACGGTCTTTATCCGATCCACCTTTCAGGGCCTATTCCCATTTCGCCTCCCTCCCTCACAGCGCTCTCCTAGCATGCATCTGTTTTTCCCCTCACCACCGTGCCTGCCTCTACCTCTCCTTACCTTTCTAACCAGCCTAACTTTCTACCTTCCTGTTATTCCTGGTAGTGAACCTTTCATTTCACGCCTCCGGTTGTATTACCTACGCATTCAAATTGAGTAGGTCATTGCTGTGCTCCCAATCTGACATCGAGACCCAGTCCCGTAGCCTCTCAAAATGCCCATATATAACAACAAGCATTGGCATAGCCAATAGGTCTCGCCTTTGGGACTGCTGCATAACTAAATACTTATAAGGTCCCAAAGGCGAGACCTATTGGCTATGCCAATGCTTGTTTTTCTCAGCTTGGCCTGAGCATTGTCTGCCATTTTAGCCCCGCCCCTATTGATTAACATTAGCCATGCCCCTTCATTTGCCAGGTTTCCCCCCCCCTGGAAAAATTTCTGCGGATGCCCATGCGGAGGTATGGAATACAATGAAGTGCGGAGGTATAGGCACAGGGGAGTGCGGAGGTATAGACACAGGGGAGTGCGGAGGAATGAACACAGGGGATTGTGGAGGTATAAACACATGGGAGTGCGGAGGTATAAACACAGGGGAGTGCGGAGGTATAGACACAGGGGAGTGCGGAGGTATAGACACAGGGGAGTGCGGAGGTATAGACACAGCAGGGAGTGCGGAGGTATGGAATACAATGAAGTGCGGAGGTAAGGGTACAGAGGGTGCATAGGTATGGGGCACAGGGGAGTGCGGAGGTATTGGGCACAGGGAGTGCGTAGCTATGGGGCACAGGGGGTGCATAGGTACGGGGCACAGAGGGTGCATAGGTATGGGGCACAGGGGAGCGCGGAGCTATGGGGCACAGGGAGGGCAGAGCTATGGGGCACAGGGGGTGCATAGGTATGGGGCAAAGAGGGTGCATAGTTACTGGGCACAAGGAGGGCAGGGGTATGAGATGCAACAGGTCCATAGGTATGAGACACAAGGTTGCGTAGGTATGACACACGGGGGTGCAGAGGTATGCGATACAGGGGTGCACGGAGTGCGTGACACGGCGTCCAGAGGTATGGGTCACAACCTGGGGGAGTACGGAGTGCAGATGTACAGGGATAACGGGGTGTGCAGGCAGAGAACTGGCCAAGTAAAAGGCAGCGCATGTGAATCGTGACACAGACAGAGGGGTGCTTGCAGGCGAACTGGGGAGCAAAGCGGGGTAAAACGGAATGCTGAGAGAGTACTGGGTGCAGAGTGAGTCTCGTGGATGGAGGTTTGGGGCAGTACGGAAGGGTGGCTGGGAAAGTAAAACAAGCCTGCTAACTGTGCGCTGCCCTCGATCCTATGATGAGGAGTCCTGCTGCAATAGAGAGGGGCGGGGGGAGTGAGCAAAGTATGTGGCATAATGCACTTTTTTTAAGGTATTACCCCATTATTTTGCACTTTTTACACTCAACACAGTTTGTTTATTGAGTGCACCTCATTAGTACCAGTTTAATACCCAAACAGAAAGGTGACCAGTCAACCTTTGCAAAAGGCCTTCCACTGAGCGGCAACAGTTTGAGCTAGAAACTATTTTTTGTGTTTAAATCTGCAGATTATGCAGCAGTTAATGGATTATGTGGCAAATGAGGCCAAGCTATAATTATGGAATAATCGCTGCGGCCGCACAATGGAATCGTTCGGTGGTGAAATACACGTGATTTTCCAATTCCCACTGATTACGGATGTTCTAGTGTCTGGTTCTCCCCGCATAGTGTTCTTGGACTTTCCAGATACCTTACCCAGGTCAACCCTAGCAATGGCGCTGTGGAGTGGGCAGACGGCAGTGTGCAAGGTGCCAGTGGGCACTGCACCCGCGAAGAATGCTGCACAGGGCAGGTTATACGCATGGTAATCATAGGAGTATCTGTCATTGGTGCAGCAGGTGCAGTGGCACCGAGGCCGGGTGAACCCTGATAATAGCTGTGTTTTACTGCCCAACAGCAGTCAAATGGTTATTTTGCTTTTGGTAGGGTCCATGACAGGACACAGGGCTACTCTGGATCCCCAACCCGCCGTGCGGCTCTGACACAATCAAACCCAGCTATGCCTGGGGCCTGTCCATCCAATCAGGCCGGGGTGCAGCCGGGACCCCTCCCCTGGGCCCCAGGAAGGCAGATGCTGCCCTCACTCAGGACTCTCTAACTTGATTATTCTTCTGAGGCATTTATTTTATTTATGTATTTATTTATTTATTAAGTTTATATAGCGTGACAGCTACCCGTAAGGGTTTCCCGGCGCTGAAAGACAATTGCAGCAAAATTACAATCCCAGGAAAATTATTGGGCAAAAAGCCAGGTCTTCACGGCTCTACGGAAACGAATGTGGCATTTCTCCATCTGCAGAACCAAGGGAAGAGAGTTCCAAAGTTTGGGTCCCAAGGTTGCGAATGAGCTGCCGCCCATTCTCGAGAGTCTGAATTTAGGAATACAGAATAAGTGTTGGGAAGAAGAGCGAAGTGAACGGGCAGGGATATAGATGTAACGAGGGAGTGAAGATAAGAGGGGGCAACTCCAATCTTGATCTTGTGCATAAAGCACAGTGCCTTGAATTTTACCCGATTGTCCAGACTGAGCCAGTGGAGCTCCCTCAGTCGCTCGGTAATGTGATCCCATTTACTGCAACCACAGAGAAGCCATGCAGCAGCATTTTGAACCAATTGGAGACAGCGTATGACCGCCTTGGTAGACCCCAGATAGAGCACGTTGCCGTAGTCCAATCTGGAAGTCACCAAGGCCGTCATCAAGGATCTCTGGGTGTTAGGAGGTAATATCCAGAAGATTTTTCTCAGCCACCGTAAGATGGTGAAACAGGTGGCTGCAACTTTGTTGGCCTGATCTTTCATAGATAGACCTTTGTCGATAATGACCCCGAGGTTACGTACTCATTCTGATGGAATGGGCAAGGAACCCATGGCCGATGGCCAGTGTCTCGGGCTCCAAAGACCAGGTTTGTTTCCGAAGACTAATACCTCAGTCTTTCCGCTGTTTAATTTTAGAAAGTTGCGATTCATCCAACAGGATATTTCGCTGGGACCCATTTGCAGGGAGGAGGAAGAAGTAGAATCAGCTTGGGATAAGGAAAAAACAATTTGAGAATCATCAGCGTAAGTGAATAAATTTAAACCAGAACGATGTGCAATATGGGCCAAAGGAATAACGTAAAGATTAAAAAGAAGGGGGCTACGGATAGAACCCTGGGGGACACCATTTGGAGATACATAAGTATTGGAAGTGAACGTGTGAGAGAAGATTTGGAAAGTACGGTCCGTGAGAAAAGACGTAAGCCAGTTCAGGGCTTTTTCGCCTATGCCAAAGGAAGCTAGGTTATTGAGAAGGATGCTGTGCGATACAGTGTCGAAGGCTGCACTGAGATCAAGTAATATCAGTGCAGCCGTTTCGCCTCAATCCAATAGAAAGCGAAGATTCTCCGTCAATCCTAGAAGAGTGGTTTCTGTAGAGAAACCCGGACGAAAACCAGACTGGGAAGGATGAAGAAGATTGTTAGTTCCCACAAATTGTGACAAATGCAAATGAACATGCCTCTCAAGGATTTTAGAGAATGCAGGCAATAACGAAATAGGACAAAAGTTAGAAGCAACATTTGGATCCGGGGTCGGTTTTTTAATAGCGGGGTGAACATTACGTACTTCCAACAACTAGGGACAGTGGCCGAGCTAAGTGAAAAATTAAGTAAAATGCAAATCGTGGTAAGTTGAGGGAGCTCCAGTATACGTAAATTCGAAATGGGTAATGGATCAACCGGAGAGCCTGACTTAATGTTGCTCAAGATCACCAGTAAGGTAGAAGGGCAGAGATCAGGCCAGGTCAAAAGTGAGGCCGAAGGTGGGCACAAAGCTGAGGGTAGCGACAAGGGGTCTGCGCCATTCCCCGTAATAGAGGGTGAATTCATCAAGGCATTGCTGTCATCTCGGGCTGCAATATCCTGGTAAATATTCTCGATTTTAGAGATAAAATACTGGGCGAGTTCATCACATTTACTGCTAGATAGAGGGGGGGGTGTAGCAGTAGTCTGTGAGCCAGCAAGATCTCTGACTACATTAAACAATACTTTAGATTTGTTTATTGCTTCGGTGATTATTTTGTTTGCATAAGTGGCTCTAGTGTGGGCACAAGAATTGTAAAAAACACAGTTGATGGACAGAATGTAGAACAATGTCATACATTCACCTCAGTACAAGGATCTGGGCCTAAATCCATCGTTTGTTTGCACTCCACACCACCCTGGGTTAGACGCTGGCTATATGCAAATCAGCTCTGACCCTGTGCCCCATGGGTACAGTCCAGTCCGAACTACCAAGCCATGTCTTTCCCAGACCGGAATCAAGCATCCAAGGACCGGTTTCTGGCTATCAGCCTTCATTCAGCCTGGATAGCTTGACTCTAGTGGTGTGGAGAGCCTGGGACCCACGTCTGAGTAAACCCAGCACACTCAGGGTGAAAATTGCAAAAACACAGTTGATGGACAAAATGTAGAACAATGTCATACATTCACCCCAGTACAAGGATCTGGGCCTAAATTCATCGTTTTTTTGCACTCCACACCACCCTGGGTTAGACACTGGCTATATGTAAATCAGCTCTGACCCTGTGCCTCATGGGAACAGTCCAGTTCGAACTACCAAGCCATGTCTTTTCCAGACCGGAATCAAGCATCCAAGGACCGGTTTCTGGCTATCAGCCTTCATTCAGCCTGGATAGCTTGACTCCATTGTGATATTGCTTTAGTTCCGTTTTATAAATAAGACCGGCTGAGATGGAATAATCCCTTCTCCAGACACGTTCCAATTTTTTGCATCTGGATTTATGAAGTCGAAGTGCCTCGTTGTACCAAAGGGCAGGTGATTTATGAATAATTCTTTTCTTTTGAGCAAGTGGGAGACAGATGTTAATTGCTTCAAGAAGCCAAGAGTTCACAGAACTAGCCACAGCTTCCATTTTACCAAAGCCTGGTAGATTGTTTGGCGCAAGATCGAGCAAGGCTTTGTTAAAAGCAGCAATATCCAGATTATTCCAGTCTCTCTTCCTGATATTCACAGAAGGATTGTGATTATACTGTGCTTCATTACTCGTCATGATAAATTTAACGAGGTAATGGTCAGACCAAGAAACTGGCAGCGCCGGAAATCAGACTAGTTGAATGATATTTGAAAGGATAGGATCTAAAAGATGCCCACCTTTATGAGTAGGGCCCTTATTATGTAAGGTTAGATTCATAGAAGCTAGATCCGCAGTAAAAGTACCAGCCACGCTGTCCGTAGGATCTTCGAGATGCAAATTCAAATCGCCAACAATTAAAAAATTACTGGAAGATGTAAGAACGGATGCTATATATTCTAGAAGTTGTGACTGCCAGGAATTCACAATGCCTGGAGGGCGATACACTAGCAGTCCCGTGTTTTTAGGGTTAAGAGCAAGCTTAAAATGCAATGCTTCACAGCTGCCTATAATGACAGGATCAGACTGACATTGGTACTTTTTCTTAAATATAATTGCCACGCCACCCCCTACTTTTTTAAGACGGTCACTCCTGACAATGGCATACTCAACAGGCAAAGCTTCGGCAATATCCGGGCCGGAACTGTCGTGAAGCCATGTTTCAGTGATGAAAAGTGCGTCAGGGGCTTCATCAGTTAACAAGTCGAAAATTTCACGTTTATGCTTGGGCAGTGAACGGCAATTATGACTCAAGAACATGTAACTAGGGAGAGAGGGAGTGATCGCCCATGTTAGTGATTGATAATCCTGGGCAAAGATAGAGGTCTCTGGGGCCCTCAACATTGGCCGCCATAAATGGGTATGCTTCCACACCCTCTACTCAGGTGCGCAACCTTGGATTCATTGTTGACGACTCTCTATGCGGCAACAGGTTCCCAAGGTTGCTGCTACCTGCTTTACCATTCTGAAATGGTTGAGGAAGATCATGTGGATGCTCCCATCCCACGCCCAGCGCACCGTAATCCAAGCCCTGGTTACTTCTAGGCTGGACTACGGGAATATCCTCTACTTAAGTGTCAAGAAAGAGGTAACACGTAAACTGCAGCGAGTACAAAACTCTGCTGCTAGATTTCTCTGCCGGGCACCCAAAACTGCATCAACGTCTGGTCTGCTGGTAGATCTCCACTGGATTCCAGTGGAGAAACAGGTTAAGTTCAAAGCATGCTTAATCCCCCCGTTATTTGCAGCATCTGGCTTGCCCTTATGTTCCCTCTCGCACTCTCAGATCCTCCACCTAAGAGAAATTCCAAGTTCCAAAAGTTAGACTTTCTTGCATGGGAGGGCGCTCCTTTTCTTACCTTGGCCCCACCTTATGGAACGCTCTGCCATTGCCCCTTCGCATGCAACCAGACCTGCTTTCTTTCCGCAGATCCCTTAAAACATAGCTTTTCAGCCAATAGGTCTCTCCTCCCTTTGCTGTCTCCTTGATGGCGCTGGGAAACCCTTGTGGGTACTGTGCGCTGGAATATAAATTTAAATAAATAAATAATTACGCTAATTGACGCCCGTCCACCCCCCTCTCCTCTCACACACAGACGAGGCAAACGTGGCACCACCATGCCTCAGGATACAGGAATCCGGACAGAGCCAGCGCCATAGTCAGTCCTAAAGGCGGGCACACCTGTACTTGGTAATGACAGGACTAGTGATGCATGGAAATTGTGTACTTGTGCAAATAACAGGACACACCAAGGTGCACGACTGTCCTGAGTGTGTAATACGGACTCGAACAGACAGACTTCATTGTCCGTCCACATTACTGAAAGATGCCCCATGACAAATTCATAGTCAACCCGTGGTGAAAACATATGTCAACATATGTTGCTTATACACCTTATCTGTGAATAGTTATGTTAGAAAATACATGGTAATCCACAAATAACTCTGAACAAATAAACCAAAATAAAGCAAACCGATGCTGCCTACTTTTAACCACACAATATTAAAAACGATTCAATATTTTAACTGCCTCTTCCGTTTCAAATATATACACCGCAAATATAGCGAATGTTATAATTTCTCTGTGCTCATTCTCGTGCAGAAACAATCTCATTCCGTGTTAAATAAGCAGCAAAAATCGTGTATTTGGGTTTGCGCCTTTTAGAATAAGTGCAAAATTTCTGTGATACTGTGAGATAGTTTAAATTAATGTGCGTTAAGGACAGCAGGCCAGAGAAGGTACAACCACCCCACCTAGGTAGAACACTTCAGTCTCAGTGACCGAAAGGCATCACCATTCATTGTGGTGTACTACCCTATGCTGTGGTTATGCCTCGTATGTTGTCGGATTCTGTTATTTTATAATTCAGATGTGGAAAGTTGACTTCTGTCTTTTTATCGTTAAGTTATGGTTTGAATATGTAACTTTATGTTTTGCCACATCGCAAAATTCTGTGTTTTGCTATGCTATTTTATGTTGCCATGGTATGCTATTATGTTGCATGCATCCTTATGTGACATTGATGTGATTTGCCTTGCTATGTTATTTTATGTAATGTCATAGTATGTGGTCATGTTACGACATGTTGCAAGCGTCTTTGATGGGCATTGGTGGGTTAAGTTATTTTAATGTGTGCCGCAGTATACTGTGCTATGAGGGTTTTATTAGGCACCTATTGGTACTGAGTTTTAACACGGTTATATGCAAGCACATTAATATTGCATTTATGCAATTAAATGCAGTGTGGAGATAGTCGAGATCCTTTCTGACGTGTAACCGACGATTCAATGTGATTGATTTAAATGTGCACAAAACTTGCAGACTTGTTTGTAAGGGAGCTGTCTTCATCCACTAGCTGACTGTGTGTGATTGGGCACATTCAGAAAAAAATTAATGTGTTTTTGTGTCTGGGTGGGTATGTTTGAGTATGTGTGGTTGCCTGTGTGTGTTTGTTTGCGTTTATGCGTATGGGTGATTTTCCATGTTTGTTTGCACGCGTGCGTGCCTAGATGCACAACTATGATGTCATGGTGGCCTCGTGAAACGACTGGTTGCTTGCCACTGTCCTAGCAGTAATCGCCCCACTACGAGGATGCCACACCCCTTGACAGAACCGCGATAGGAGGGGTTCGATGCATTCCAAGCCAGAGGTTAAATGCGGAATTAGTTAAATGCATCTGTACATTCAGGCTACCGACTACTCAAATATCAAACCCTCAGTGTGAAATATTATTCCAGCTGCAGGGCACTGCGGTACCGGTGAGGCCTTGCCACTGGAATCCCACCATGGGTGAATATTCAATGTATGGGCTTTAAGCTAAGGAATAAGATAAAAAACACATCTGGTTCGATCTCTCGCGAAAGGAAAGATGGCTTCTAGGCCCTCTGCTCACAGTGCAGTTAAACAAACGAAATTACCTGTGGTTGGTCTTCAACTGAAAGCAGTATGTGATAATTGTACTTTCAAAACAATGCTATTCACAAGCATAGGAAAATAGTGCTACCAGGCCATACCAACAAATATGAGCTATACGAACACCAAAAACCAACGAGGAAAGAACACACACAAAAAAAAGGGCTCACCAGTCAGCCACTGTTTATTTTTGCATCGCCCTTTTAAAGTGAAAGCACGATGCAAAAATAATCATGCGGCCTGCTTTCCTTCTGCCGTGAAAGGTTTCTTGTCCTTATGGGGCCCATGTGTTTTGGCCCCATAAAGATAAGAAAGCTTTCACGACGGGAGGAAGTCAGACGAGCCAGTCCAAGTGGGACAGAGAGAAAAGTCTACGTAGGAAAAAGCTCTTTCCCAATGGCTGGCTACCATTTAGCATAAACGGTGACGCCGGCCAATGGGAAAGAGGGGAGGGGCTTAAAGCCAGAGACTCCAAGCTCTCCTGAATCATAAAATTTCACCAGCGAGACTGCGCATGTGCGCAGCCCATGCAGGTGAGACCTAAAAAGGGAGGGGGCCTTAGGGCCCGCTCATCGACCTTCATAGGCCCCGAGGACCCCATCCTCTGGGACCACATTCAACAAAAAAGAGGAAGGGCCCATGCAGCCCCCTTCTCCAACACTTCTGCAGCACCCCATCACCCTGGGAACAAGAAAGGAAGGTGGCCGCACAGCCTTACTCCATGAGACTTTAATGGATCCAGAAACCCCATCCCCCAGAGCCAAATCCAATTAAAAAAGGGAGGGGACCTCAGGTCCCGCTCCAAGAGCCTTCATGAGCCCAGTAGAACCCATCCCCCAGGGCCGTATTTTACTAAAAAGGGGAGGGAGGCATGCGCCCACCCTCCATAGGCCCCGGGGACCAAATCCCCGGGCCGTATTTTAACTAAAAAGAGGAGGGGGCCACGCGCCCACCCTCCATAGGGCCGGGAACCCATCCCCGGGCTGTATTTTACTAAAGAGAGGAGGGGGCCACACGCCCATCCTCCATAGGCCCCGGGGTACCCATCCCCTGGGGCCGTATGTATTTTAGAAGGGGAGGGGTCTTGGCGCCCCCCCTCCCCGAACCATATCAGGTCTCCCAGCAGGCATAGTCTTTGCAAAGGTTAACAGATCACTTTTCGGTGCCTGATTTCTGCATTTAGGTGTTCAATTGGTGCTAGGGAGGTGCACCTTTTCCCAGACAGTATTAATAGTAGTTGTTAGCATGGCAAACTATTAAAGAAAGAATAATGCTACATATTGTGCACGTTATGCTGCATAACTGGCCTTTTCTTACTGCATAATTTTCCACCCTGCCATATTTTTTTGTCTTCTGCTTCCAGTTGCCCTGCCCACGCCTGCTCGTTCCACGGCGTCCCGTGCTTGCACCTTCTTAAGGGCTGCTGAGATATTTTCTGTTGTGTGCTTCCTTGTAGGTCGGGGATGGTCTATGTGTCTAAAGGTTGCATGCATTCCACAATCCAGTGCACAAGGTAAGAGCGGGCCTTAGACTGACAACTAAAAATAGAGTCTGACTGTCCATAATCTGCGTCACCAAGATAGCCGTAACCAGAGAGCTCAAGCAGGTTGGGTCCAACTGTGAGACACTGCAGTGGCTGTCTCTTTCCTTTTTATATCTGACGGATATTTATTTTTTATATGAGCTCCTCCACACACCCTGTGTCCTTCAGTGCTGTCAGTCATTTACTTGTGTCAACCGAAGCCTTCCATTTTACAACCAAGCTATATACTGACTGTCTGTTCTGTGTTTTGCCAATTTACTCTACGCCATGCCACTCCATTTCAATCTATGACAACTGTACTCCACTCTGCACCACTCCACTCTAAGCCACCTCACTCTATTCTATGCCACTTTACTCTACACCAATCTACACCACTCCATGCCACTCCACTCCGATTCACTCTACTCTATGTCACTCCATTCGACTCTACGGCACTCCACTGTATGCCATTCTAATCTACACCACACCACTCTAACCTATGCCACTCCAATCTATGCCACCCTACTCTATGCCACTATACTCTACACCACTCCACCCTATGCCACTCAACGCCTCACTACTCTACAGCACTCCACGCCACTTTACTCTATACCACTCAACCCCACTCTGCTCTGTGCCACTCAATGCAACTCTTTTCCACCCCACTCTACACCATTTTACTCTACAATACTCTACGCCACTTTAAGCCTCTTGATGCCACTCTTTGCCATTCCACTTCACCCTTCTCTATGCCTCTCTTGTCTACATCAATCTACCCCCTCCATTTTACCATACACCCCTCTACTCTACGGCACTCTACTCAACTCTACACAACTCCACTCTACTCTATGTCACTCCAGAAAGTGCGACTTCTCAGCACTGTACACCACTCTACTCCACTCTGCTTTATCCTACACCACTCTGCTCTACATCACTCTACTCTACACCTCTCCACTGTAAGCCATTCGACTCTATGCCACGTCACTCTACTCTATACCACTCTAGACAATGCCACTCTAAAGCACTGCACACCACTCTAATTTACTCTGCTTTATCCTACACCACTTTGCTCTACGTCACTGTACTCTACACCACTCCACTCTAAGCCATTCCACTCTATGCCACGCCACTCTACTCTGCCTCACTCCACTCTATGCCACTCCACTTTACGACACCCTGCAACACTCTACACCTCTCCACTCCACTCAACTCTTTGCCACTCCACTATATCCATTCCACCCTACACCCTCCTTGACACTCCACTCTATGCCACTCCACACTATGCCATTCCACTCTCTACTCACCTCAACTCCACTCCACGGCACTCTGTCACTCTACCCTACGCCACTCTATTCGATGCCACTCCACTCTACATCACTCCACTGTAGTCCACACACTGCATGCCATTGTACTCTACACCACTCTACTCTACATCACTCTTTGCCACCCTAGGGTACTCTCTGCCACTCTACTGTATGCCACTTTATTCTGCTCTATGCCACTCTACCCAATGCCACTCCACTCTACGTTTTCTACCATACGTCTCTCCATGCTACTCTATGGCACACCCGCCTCCCCTCCCCCATTCTTGTCAATTGCTTCAACCAAACCCCCCACCCCCCTCCAAAGCTGGTTTTGTCACTCCCCCCAACTAAGCTCCTCTGTTGCGCCCCCTGTTGCTCCCGCCGCCTACCGGTGCCTCTTTCTCAATCACCACCCTTGCCGGCTCCACAGCTACTCTCCTTTGAAGTCTTAATTCTTGTTCTTTTCAAAATTTGTGTGTACTTTTTTGTTCTTTTTACAGAGACCATCAACTGTGTTTTGCTGCCTGGATGCTCCTTTCTTTTTTATTTGATGCTCTATCTTGGAATAGTAAATTAAAACTAAAAACAAAATGATCACCACGTTGTGATGCATATGTAGTGACACATGTATGGTGATACTAGTGCATATGCACGTATATGTGATGACACTTGAAAGCATTTGAACCATCACACTTTTTTTGATGATCCTATTCAGCATTGGTGTATATATATATATATATATATATATATATATATATATATATATATATATATATATATATTTGTGTGCGTGTGTATATGTTTATTTTTTTGCCAATGCTGAGCATCGTTAGAAAAAAATGCAACTACAATAGATCTGTATTTGCAACGCTAAAATGTAAGATCTACTGGCTTTGCAAAAGCTTATTAGCTGTAGCGTGGGGAGCATCTATTGCCTCCAGATTACAGGAGGGGTGCATGATGGTGGGAGGGGCCTTGTATGGCCACGCCTCCTCTGTATAAACACTGTTACTGCCTCCTGGTCATTCCTTGCTATTACTTTGAATTAAGGAGTTGCCGACGTGAAATGGGGATATTGCTCAAGGACAGCAAAATAAGCTACTTCCAATGTGTCAGCCTCTTACAAAGAATCTAAACATCTAAGTATACATTATTTGCAGAAGTTAGCCGTGAGTTCTTCAATATTATGACAGAGCGAGAGGGAGAGGTAGAGAGAGGACAGAAAGGAACAAGGTAGGAGGAGATAGCAGTGCCTGTGAGAACCAGGATGGGTGTGTGTATATTTGCATACCTAGGTCCTAAGCTTTGGAAAGCCCAACCACACTCCCTAAGACACTGCACCTCTCTAATGCTGTTCACAAACTTTTAAAAACATGGCCCTTCTAAGCCTGGTGTCTTCGGGAGGCTATGCCTATGCTTAGTGCCGGGAAACCCAATGGGTAGCCGTGGGCTCTACAAATGAAATGAGTAATTATTGATAATAATATTATATGTGGCAGAGACGAAAAAGCTCCTCAGGGGTTTAGACTGAGGCATCATTTCTTCTAGTGCGGTTGATGACCAGGCGCCCCTTGCAAATTGCAGTAGGGAGCGCTTAGTCGCCCCACGGGCAGGAGCCAAAGCAGGGAGTCATTCGTCTGTTTTAACAGGAAGAGGGTGACAGTGATGTCATCTGTGGGTGCTTCGAGCGGCAACTTGTAAAGCATCGCCAGGTGAGGGATCAGCCTCTTCTTTCTCTCCACCGCGCACCGCCAACATACCTTATCAACCACCCACCCAGTCCTGGAGGAAGGAGGAATTGGTGGAATACCTTGAAGCTGAAAAAGGGGGCTACCCAAACTTTTGACTGATTTACTGAACTTGCACCTTGGAGGGGTGTTTTGTGCGGGCACTGGGCAGGCAGGAGGGGGGACTGACCTGCTGGTAGTCCTGGACTTTTCTGCCCTACCCCGGGATGCCTGGAGTTTAACAATTTGGCGGGTTTGCCCGGTGACAGGTATCCCAGCAGGGAGGGGGCGCTATACAGTGCCCTGGTGTATGTGGAACTGTGGGTATTGCATATCCCTCTGAGTGATGGAGGAGAAGTTGGCACTAAGTTATGCTCCGGATACCATTGGTTGAGGGTGTAGGCGATGTATATGGAAAAGGGGCCTGCTGGCACTTTTACATTCGAAGCGTTGCCAACTGTTTTATTGCTTGCACAGTCTTGTTTTACTGATCTTACGTCCTGTATTCTCATAACCATGTCTTTGGCCGATCTGATGTCCTTTGTTCTCATAACAATAATGTATGCTTAACCATGGCTATTATTCCGCACTGATGCAATGTGACTATGTGAATAAAAGGCTACGCCCCTGGCATTTGTCTATCTCCTTTGGAGTCGTCTCAGTGGGGGGCAGCGAGTTGCACGTTGGGGAGCACTATGACCCTGCATCAAATATGGCCGACATGTCCATCCTCTGGCGGTTCTCCATTTCATACCCAATGCAGACTGTTCAGGGGGGTCAAAGGTTATAAGCAGCCCTGTGGTGTCTCCATCTCGGACATGACTAGCACAAGCATAGCAGGTATTTTTTCTTTGAAATGCCAACACTTGTAACCCTGTATCACACCTCAAATTCAGAACTGCGAACATTGGAATGCAAAGAAAAACACTGTCGGTACTCACATGTAATGCAAGGCCCCATGAGAGCTTGTTGTTTCAGCACACCAAGGAAGCACATGACTAAGGCTCGAGTCGGAGTACCACGCGGGTGGACGGCGTCCCCCCACTTATTTTACCGGGAGCTCAATAACTGGAGCAAATAAAACCACACATTTGCTCTTTGGCCCCTCTGGGGTGAGATCAGAGCTCATCAGGGCTTTAAGTGGGGGGGAGGCTGTGGGGGGGCTGAGCCCCCCAGTGTATTTGGGGGCCTCGAAAGGGGGCTCTAGGGGGCTCTATTTTCGGGCCTCAAAGGTCAAAGGTAGGGTGACCAGACGCCCGTTTTTTTTGTTTGGTGTTAATGTGGGTAACATTTCTTGATAGTAAAATACTGCCAATTTCGCTTTTCACTATTGAAAGGCTATCTTGCCCATAGGATAACATGGGGAATGCTGTGTGACATGTTTACCTGCATATCTTCTATTAGCAATCCTTTTACCTTAATCATCTACCTCCATGGCATTTTTGGAAATTAAAGTACCCCAGTGACCATCTATTTCGGCCTGCTGGAGCTGGCAGAAACAAATGCCCTTGGAGTGAAGACAGCTCTCCTAAGCTACTGCGAAAAAGTTGGACTCACAAAAAGTCTGCTGCATGACATCTCGATTGCAGTGTGTTCAGATGGAGCAGCAGTAATGTTTGCTAAAAAAGGAGGAGTAGTAGCATTGCTGAAATCAGAATTTCCAAATCCTGTACTGACATGGCACTGTTTGGCTCACAGACTAGAACTTGCGGTGGCAGATACAGTTGATGAGGTTGCCAGGGTCAATCACTTCAAGGTTTTCATGTACTCATTGTATGCCACATACAGCATGTTACCAAAAAACCTGAGAGAGCTAAATCTGGCCGCCAGCGAGCTATGTGTACAGCTTCAGAAGATAGGGAAAATGTTTGATAGTAGATGGGTAGCATCCAGTTAAAGATCTGTGAAAGCTGTTTGGAACTGCTTCCGTGCCTTGTGCAAACATTTTGAGAATGCTTCTAAAGACCCATCCAGACCCATAAGAGACCAGAGTAAGTCTGAAGGTCTCTTGAAGAAGCTTACATCCTATTCTTTTATCAGAGATTTGGGGGTAATGTGTGATGCACTTCAAGAGCTCAAAGACTTATCGCTCTCCTTACAGAGGAGGGACATTACAATTGTTAATGCCCACAGACTTTTGGTTAGTCAAGTGCGTATATTTAGAGCAATGAAGGACTTACCAGGGGAGTTTGCTTCTGCGACTCAAGAATGTTCCTCTTTTCCATGGTAAAAGTAACTCTGTGGCCCTTAATCCAAATAAGTTTTACCAAAGTCTGTCTGTAAATATCAATAAATGATGTGCCCCGGATTCTGAGAACAAACTTATAGCCAGCTTAAGTGTGCTAGATGCAGGCAACTTGCCTTCTGGTGATGATTGCATTCTTTATGGTGAAACAGATATCCAGAAACTGTGTTCAGAGTTTCAGCTGCCAGCAAGAGATACTATCCAGGCTTTTAGACTTTTCAAAGATTTCGTTGGAAAGAAAACCCCTGAAGCATTAAAAAAAGTTAGTAGTTTGCATGGAAACCCTGCCAGCAAGTAATGCGGATTGCGAGAGAGGTTTCAGTGCAATGAACGTATTTGCTAGTCCAACAAGGGCCTCTCTTCTTGTAGAGACCATTTCTTCTTGCTTATGGGTAAAACTCAATGGTCCTCCATTTGAAACATTTGACGCAAAGCTGTATGTAAAGAGATGGCTGGCAAAAGGTAGAAGGTCTGCTGAAGAAAATTGTTGTGAGAAACCCTAGCAAAATAGACACAGTGAATATTTTCAAGGGTTTTGGGAAATCCTGCAATAGATTTCTAAGTAATGTAAATCATTTGTACATGTTTTTTTAAAAGTGTTTGGTATTTTATGGCTTATACTTAATAAATATACTTTTTGCCTATTTTATTATCCTTTGCTGGATGCGACTTCATGATTTTCTTAAGCACACAATGCTAGTTATCTTGATTTAGACCACGCCCCTACTCGTATAGGCCACACCCCTTTAATACATTTGTCACGCCCCTTTTTAGAGCGCCCCCAGTTTTGTTTTCCCACTTAAAGCCCTGGAGCTCATTCAGAACGCTGCTCACGCGCTGCCTTCTCTGATGCAATCGCATCTAAGAGGTGAGCGAGAGGAGGCAATGAGTCTGATGATGCAAGCCACCTTCCATGATGTCACTTCCTGTCATGACGTCAGCGTCCCCCCCCCCCACTTTTTTTTAAGGACTTGTGCCCTGCACATGACGTTTGTTGATCTCTCCCTCATTTGCTGATTTCTGCTTTGCAGAGATTTCTACCAATCACGTTGTTTCTTGTCACTGGGTTCTGGCTGTTTAACTCTTAGGATTGGGTTTTATATGCTGCCTAAAGCGAGGCTTCATGTTATCACCTCTGCTGTCAAGTGTCTCTACGGGGAATGTTCTAGAATTAAGTATAAGGTGGGTCAGCCCGAAAAGAGGGAACGTTATAAACCTATTAATATATGATAATGACTGTTTGTTGTTACAAACCCTCGGGGTCTTCAACATCAAGGGAATGATCTCTTGTCTTACTGTGGAGTTTAAAACGGAAGCTTAAAAATCTCTAGCCAAAAACGTGATATTTGGAACCGGCACAGACTCGCCCATTTTGGCCATCAATGGACCTCCCGAGAACAGTATCATTCATTATTCAGAGTATGCATAACTGCCAACTCACAAGGTGCCACCGTGAGACACACAATATCGGCTTCCAACACACGGTCACCCGGTGAGGAGCCGATATCAAGCTGTGGCAGGGTAAACGAACTGTAAATAGTGGTTTTCTAGCTCGTTTTCGAGAAGTTATGAACGGCCGAAGTCCATTAAAGGGTGTGAAAACACCCCAAGACATCAGCACCACCGGCCTCAGAAAGCTTTTTTTGGGGGGGCGGAGGGGGAGTGGCTATTATAACTTCTTGGTACGAGGCCCGCCTTCCTCACACTGGGAGATTGTTCTTCAAGTTGGCAGGTATTGAGTCCTGTATGGCAGAGGCCTTGAAGGCTGAGCGTGAAGTGCACAGTGGTGCTGATTTCACATCTGGATTTACCGTCCCCGGAGCTCTACCCAAACTCAGCTGTCCTGATACGAGTTTATTATGGCAGTGAATGTATACCTGGCGCAGCGGGTCTCACCTGCTCTGCTGCGGGGGCACGGTGATCAGCGAAGCTCTGCAGCGGGGGATAGAGAGGCTGGAAGAGACAGATAAAGATGTTATTGAACTACAGACAACAGTGACATCTAGTGGTGTACATGAGCATGGCATAGCAGAACTAAAGGCTCGTCGCCACACAATATATCTCACTGGCAGCACAGACTGTGGCATGATGTCCCTGGGACCAGACTTTCACCATGATATAGGGCTATGCAAGGAAGCACATTTATTGTAATCCTGTTATAAGATCTTCCCATAGGTCCATATTTAAGTGCTGTCACCTGCAGTACGTGTATGTGCACATCCCGTTATTGGCACATAATTGTACACACAGTTTAGATGGGTGACTTATGTACAATTCTCTTGATGTAAATTTACTTACACTCACCTGAAAGGGGGCAGTATTAGGGATCAGGTGTTTGGGAAGCATCGGAGAGCCACACACAAGCACACTTCTTTGAATACAGCACGCATAAAAAGGATACTTTGTGCAAGTCCGGCATACCCGTTCCTACCCATCATTAGGTCTGGCTAGAGACAGCTTCTGGTCCCCCTCACCAGAGGATCACCTATGGAATATTTCTTCTACTGGAATATATGAGGGACTATTATACATTGGACGAGAACGACCATTAATTACACAACTATAGATAAGCCAAAATTGCTTTTCTTTAGAAACACCTATATTCAAGTCTGCTTTAGACCTGAAGCAATCCATTTCTGGAGTGGTACTCAGCTTTTGGAACTCTCTTCCTCTTGACCCTAAGACACAACCATGACGTCATATCTTTCAGGAAAAGCCCCACTCACAAAAATCACCTTAATTAGACAGAGTCAGTCCCTTATGAGTTTCAGGCGCAGCCTGAAAACCTGGCTTTTTCCGCCGACTTGTTAGTGCTTCTCTGCGCCCATGATTCTTCTTCTTCATCTGAGTCTGATATTGTAAAATCTATGCGCCAGGATACCCGTAGGGTGACAGTATGCGCGGTACAAAACATTCATACAATACAATACAATACAATACAATACAATTGCTGCCCCTAAGTAACTGAAGACAGTACACGACTCACAGTCAGATGCTTAATGTTGTTGACTTCACCTTGTTCCATTCCTATTGTCCCTGCACCCCCTCTCTCTCAGCCCCTCCTTTCTTGGTGTTCCCTGAAATACTCATATACATTGGTTCTAGATAAAGCCTTAATAGATGTCCAGTGACAAGGCCCTACATACAAACTTCAAATAAATCTATATTTTCCATTGTCCAGAGTTTTTTATCACCCTGCGCTGAACATATTGCTCTTCCGGCTTTGACAAAATGGTGTGAGGAGCTGTCATGCTTCTTCATCGGGAAAATACAGGCCATCCAGGATAGCCTAGGGACGGGCTCCCCCAAGAAGACAGAGTCTTCCATTCCGTACATCTCAGCTTCTATTCCGTCAGCCTCCCCGCTCATGGAATTCTCTCCAATTGCTCTGTCAGACTCCCTGACTATACTCAAATCACTCATGTCGGGCTCTCCCAAGGATCCCTGTCCGGCCAGACTATTAGCAGGGGCAGTGGAGGTGGTTTACCCAGAGATTAACACTATTATTAATCTATTATTACAAACTGCCACTGTCCCATTGCTATGGAAACAGGCTGCCACTTCTAAAGAAGCCCACCCTAGATCCCACCAAACTTGTTAGCTACCGCCCTATCTCCCTTTTTCCTGCGGTGGCGACGGTATGCGTAAAAGCTGTCTTTAGACATCTGGACGCCTATGTCGAGTCATCCGGTGCCCTTCATCCTGCTCAATCTGGATTCAGGGCAATTTACAGCACAGAGACTGCTCTTGTCGAAATGTCGGAGGCAATAAGGGAGTGCCTGGATGCAGGTGGCAGAGCACCCCTGATTTTACTTGACCTCTCTGCCGCATTCGATACGGTGCCCCACCAACAACTTCTTGCCCGACTTCGAATATTGGAATAACTGGTCTCGCCTGGGATTGGCTTAAATCCTTCTTAGCGGATCATACCCAGCAGGTCTGGATGCCCCCATTTTCGCCTACACCTAGGAAAGTGTCCACAGGGGTGCCGCAGGGCTCTACACTGAGCCCTTTGCTTTTTAATATTTATATCACGCCTCTGATTTACCTTGCAGAGGAGCTGGGAGCTAAGATCAAAGCGTATGCTGATGACACCCAGCTCTTCTTTAATTGAAAGGATAATGACTTGTCGGCGGACACAGCTCTGAAATGTCTTTCTGCAGTTTTTAAATGGCTTGCACGAGCACAACTAAAGTGCAACAAGTACAAATCGGAGATCCTCCTATATGGATCCCTCCCTCCTGCCTTCAGGGAGTCCTTGTGGCCCTCAGGCCATCCTCATCCAGACTCAGTGGGCAACCCTGCTAAGAACTTTAGGGTCTGGTTTGGCGAGGATCTTAGGTTTTCCGTGCAGATTAAGAAGCTTGCGGGGGATTGCTTTGGTACTCTCAAGTCACTCAGAAATGTTTTTCCCTTGCTACCTAGGCCAGCCAAAGATGGTGGCCCGTGCTCTTATCTTGTCTCGCATTGATTATGCCAATGCTTTGTACATTGGCATTCCTGGCTACCTGATCAAAAAATTGCAAATTATACAAAATGCAGCTGTCAGAATTCTGTTGAACATCTCAGGAAGATCTAGCGTTAGACAGAATCTGCCGGATCTCCATTGGCTTCCAGTGGCCCACAGAGTACAATTTAAAGCCCTCACTCTGGTTCACAGAGCTTTGTATGGATTAGGGCCGTTGTACCTTAGGAAGCATTTTACTTTTTATGTTCCTGGCAGATCCCTGAGATCGGCTACACAACAACATTTCGTGGTTCCCAGTTTTTGCAGAATGTGTTTGGGGGTTCACTCCCTCTCTGTCAAAGCAGCGGTGGCATGGAACTCTCTCCCCACGGAACGGAGGAACACTCAGGATCCTAGGCTCTTCAAAAAAGAACTAAAACCCTTACTTTTTGAAGTGCCCAGTTAAATTTCAGTTCCTCACTCTTGCGGTCACCTCTGGTGCCGGGACACTCTTGAGTAGCTGTGTGCGTTATACGTGTATTATAACATAACATAACATGGCAATCTTTTTGATAGTTTTTCAGTGCAGTTTGCTGTTCTTCTTGTCAAGGCTCAAAATGAAGCTTGACATTAATATGGGCACCTTGGTACTTTCTGCCTTTAAAGCCTGGCATTAATATGGGCACGTTGGTGCTGTTTGCCTTTATAGCCTGACATGAATGTGGGCACCTTGGTGCTTTGTGCCTTTATAGCCTGACATTAATATGGGCATCTTGGTGCTTTGTGCCTTTATAGCCTGACATTAATATGGGCATCTTGGTGCTTTGTGCCTTTATAGCCTGACATCAATATGGGCACCTTGGTGCTTTTAGCCTTTATAGCCTGACATGAATATGGGCACCATGGTGCTTTGTGCCTTTACAGCCTGACATTAAAATGGCCACCTTGGTGCTTCTGGCCTTTATAGCCTGACATGAATATGGGCACCTTGGTGCTTTGTGCCTTTATAGCCTGACATTAATATGGGCATCTTGGTGCTTTGTGCCTTTATAGCCTGACATCAATATGGGCACCTTGGTGCTTTTAGCCTTTATAGCCTGCCATTAAGAGGGCAACCTTGGTACTTTGTGCCTTTATAGCCTGACCAACAAATGACCACCCCAGCTTCTACTTAGCCTTGCCCTCTTTCACCACAGGTAAGAGACCCTGCAGCCTCTCTCTCCACTGCCCTTAGATGCACCCTCTTCCTTCCTCTGCTGGCACTCCGCCTGGCGTCGAGCTGCCTGTATGGCCTCCATCTCTAGCTGCCACACTCATAGCTCCCTTTGTCGCAGTGCCATTCCACCTTCACCAGAAGGATGCATTCAAGGGGTCTGCTCTGTTCATAGCCCTCGGGCTTCCTGTCATTGGAGATGAGGGGGGTGGGAGGGCCACACCTGTGAAACCACTAGAAAAGGTCTCATCTCCAGCAAGGACTTGTGTCTGACTCAACAGACCTATAGCAGAGACCTACGTCCTGCTGCAGCGAGGAGCTGTGTACAACTCAAGGGCCTCTCATACCACTCTGCAGCCTTCTATAGCAAGCACTTGTGTCTGACTCAAGATGGACACCCAGCCCCTGCAGTACTGCTGTTTCCATGCATCCGTGTATGCAATCCGGACCTATTGCATTTGCCACTGCTTCTTTTTCAGGTATATACACCAGAGGAATGTTGTGCTAGAGCCCATGGGCTACACATACAATGATTTGCTTATAATAATAATGTGGTATTTGAAAAGAGTGAATTAACCACCCCTGTGTGTCTCACTGCGCTGGGGGCCATTGATTTCGTGAGCCAATCCCCAGAATCACACAGTGCTGAGCTGAGCTACCGCTGGCGCTGGGGATCGAACATGAGCCCGTGCTGCGAAGTCTGCTGCTTGGGCCACGGCTCCATGTTGTGTGGCTGTGCAGGATGCAACGGTGGGCAGGTACGGCTAGCACAGTATGGGCACAGGCGACTTCCCTTTGCTCATGAGAGCCCATTTGTAAAAAGTTATCAAGGACACAGCAGGGTAACTTTCATTATGTTGCGCGAGGTCCCTCTCTGAGGCCTATCAAACACAAAAGAGGTCCTAGGGGAAAGTTTATAGACCCTGTCTGTTAAGCCCCCTAAACAGAACTGACACCAACAAAAGATTAACAGAGAGTCCAACGAAAAAAGTACCTTTACATGCAGGGAAGGGAGTGGTTTTAGCTAAGTCGAGTTCCCATCAGTCCACCATCGAGACCGCCCTTCATCATTTGGGATCTCTTTGGCATTAATGATTCACGATCAGGGGTGAAAAAACCTGTATTGGTGCTTGGTTACCATATACAGGAAAAACCAGTGTGTTAATCCTGATGTGAAATTCTAATGTGAATAAGATAGCGTTTCTAGTGGTGAACTGAATAGCAGTGCTTGAAAGAAAGTGAGTGGTGAAAGAAGATAAGAAGATCTAAAATTAGGTAGTGGTTGGGAAAACAATTTAATAAGCACCCTCACACTCCTAAATCAATAAAAACAGTGCTGAATAGTGGTTTTAACAAATGTCCACTATAAGAGAATATTAGGTCGACATGTTTCTGCAGACGAGTGAGGTCAAAGGATCCTCTGCTGCTTCCTCAGGACCATTAGAGCTACTGCTAGGTTTAAAATAAAAGAATCATATCACCTGAAAGTGTATGTATTAACGTCTTCTCATCCTGAAAAACAAGATGAGAATGGTTTGTGTAAAGGTAAAGGTACAGTTTATAAGCAACAATTTATAACCACATTATGCTAACAGTTTATAATGTGCCAGTCATCCGGTAAGTAATGACCAAAAAGTACAGACCGTCAGAATCATTCTGACCACGCCGAATATAATGGTTATATAAGTATATGTTCACTCACCCAACTGATGAGAAGGAACAGCCCCACCTCACCTGGCACGAGCTCAGGTAGTGGATGCACCGCACTAGAAAAGATAACAAACTGAGATGTATTTATATCTATACACACTCCGTGGCGAAAACACCTCCATACAGGCGCCACCCCTGCGTCGCACGCATACAGCCACCCACACCCTCACCCTGGTCGGGTTTCTTATTATGAGCACAATGGTCTCTAGCACTCTTTAAATCAACAAGAACTGCCTTGGTTAATCCTTGCATCGTACATAATGTGACTCACCTCTCCGTCGGTACACCGGTCGTCCCTCTGAGCTCTTTCGTAGGGAGGAAACGACTCGGTGCACCGACGGGGCTTTTGATGTTAGATCTGAGTCCGCCCTGATGCCGCGTCGCGTAGGCTCTGACGCTCCTAGCGCGTCATCCGTGCGCGCGCGTCAGCCATCCCGCTAGGGATGACGGGGATTGTAGTTTAGTTCGGCCCAAGATGCCGGGTTAGATTGGGAAAACCTGCGCATCATCACAGCACATGCAGTGGAAACCGGGAATTGTAGTTTGAAATGACCCGCGGTGCTGTGCCAGTCGGTGTTCGAATCCCCGAAGGGGGGCAAACATCTAGTGAGGCAGAACCCTTTGAAATTACCGCGAGAGGCGGTATTCAAGGAAACTAGGACGTTAATTATACATACAGTGATACATAGGCTACAGAGATATATGGATATATATATATGCCCATACATCAAATAGACAGGTTTGGAAGCCTTTATTCATTTAAAGGGGCACACTTTTTTCACAGTTATCTATGTCAGGTTCCTATCGGGAGACAGAGCATGGTTGTACACACAATATAGATGGGGTAACCCAGGGATCACAATGACATCCATGGGATTTCATCATTCAACCCATGTGTGTCACTGCGAAGTCTGTACACCCATTTTTGCTCACATTTAAATAGGAATTTTGATATATCAGTTACCGAAGAGGCGATCCGTGGTTGGTCCAGTACCGTCCACGAAATATCCGTGGGTTGGTGGCCCATTTGCAAGAAATGACTCGTCATTTTTGTGGCTTGTTTACAGCAACGGATAGAACTCTTGTGCTCAGAGATCCTGTGCTTGATTTTTCTAGTGGTCATCCCCACGTAATTTAGTTTGCAAGGGCAGGTGATTAAATAGATCAGGTTTGAGCTGTTACAGTTGGTAAACCGTCGCAGCTCCCATGGTCTGTTCGTGCCTATGTCAATGGTTACTGTTTTGGTAGTTTGGGGACAGGCTGCACAGTTCCCACAGGGGTGGTGCCCGGTAACTGATGGCATGTCCCACAATGTACCAACTGCACGTGGCAGGACGGTTTTAGGTCTGGTATGGACCAACTGGTCTCTCAAATTTTTTCCTCTTCTGAAGGCAAACAGAGGAGAAGGTATAGGATCAGTGCCTGTTTTAAGGATCTTCCAATGTTTTTTAACAATTTTTTGCACTTTATTGGAGAAAGTGCTGTATGTGTTAACGCATGTCATCCTCTCTTGTTGATTTCTCGGAAGTGCCGGTTCCAGTAAGCATTCCCTATTGTTGTTAGCAGCCCGCTTTTTGGATTGTTTGATGAGCTGTTTAGGGTATTTTTTGTCTAGCAAGTTACTCTCTAAGGCTAGAGAATGAGTGCCGAAAGCCTTTTTAGTTGAACAATTCCTCTGGATACGCAGGAATTGCCCAAAGGGCAAATTGTCCCTTAAAGCCCTTGGGTGGAAACTGTCATAGCTGAGTAGAGAGTTTCTCGCCATTGGCTTGCGGTACAGTTCGGACTGTAGGCCCCCTCCTGATGCTAAGATCAGTAGATCTAGGAATGCTAGTTGTTTTTTGTCAAATTCAATAGTGAACCTCAGGTACTGATTTCTCCCATTCAACCACGTGTGAAATTGGTGAAGTTCATCTTCTGTTCCACGCCATACGACAAAAATGTCGTCTATGTACCTTTTCCATACTCGCAGACACTGAAGATGGGGGTTAGTGTCTACGAGTACGTGTGTTTGTTCAAAGGTATGGACATACAGGTTAGCGAGACTAGGAGCAAAAACACTTCCCATGCTCGTCCCGCTAACCTGTAGGTAGATGGAATCCTCATACTGAAAGAAATTCTCAGTCATTGCGATCGTGGCCAGAGTCATAATAAACCTTACCGGGGTAATGGAATTGAGCTCTCTGGTGTTTAGAAGGGCCTCAATAGCTTCTAGGGTTTCTGATTGTGGGATCGATGTATACAGACTC
Organism: Lissotriton vulgaris; assembly: GCF_964263255.1. Lineage (NCBI taxonomy): Eukaryota > Metazoa > Chordata > Amphibia > Caudata > Salamandridae > Lissotriton > Lissotriton vulgaris. The sequence goes on along the minus strand of NC_141695.1, from coordinate 120,593,443 downwards.
TCCACATCGAAAGACACCAAGAGGTCGAGGTCTCCATTGAAATCGATGTCTGGCAAGAGTCTAAGAACATCCTTCGTGTCTTTAAGGAAGGTGGGCATCTCGCGCACAATGGGTTGTAAGAAAAAATCTACAAAGGTAGACAGGGGCGCAATTACCCCTAAGGTATTCGGCCATAATGATCCCGTGGACACTAACCCTTGCTTGGTTCTTCTTAAGTACAAGGACTTTAGCCCATCCATCATCACTAGTTATTGGAACCGATGATATAGTATCCAATATACTCGGGTTATCAGCTAATATTGAGTCAATTTCAGCATCGTCAAATGCTAAGCCAGGGTTCGTGGCCATGGTTACTGAAGGTGAGACACACGACGATAGCACACACGTAGAATAGTGCAAGCCAGGAGTGTATGTGTGGCAAGTTTGTAGAGGTAAACTAACCAAAATGAAGGAAGCGGTTGTGGGATTGGCTAATCTAGAATCAGTGGTAATAAAGCCAGCTGATAAAGGTGGAGCTACCGTCCTAATGGACGTGGACACATATCGCAAGGAATGCATGCGCCAACTTAATGACACTAGGGCGTATCGTAAGCTTGATAGCGATCCTACAGATAGGCTAACTACAGTTATTGGCCATATCGTTGGCCATATCGTTGAGGAAGGCCTTGCAGAAGGATGGATCACTGAGAAAGAGTCTCAATATCTACGTACTGTCAACCCTACAATGCCGTACTTTTACACACTTCCAAAGGTACACAAGCCACAACGCCCCCCGCCCGGTAGACCTATTATATCAGGGATTGGTTCACTACTGGAACCCCTGTCTACCTTTGTAGATTTTTTCTTACAACCCATTGTGCGCGAGATGCCCACCTTCCTTAAAGACACGAAGGATGTTCTTAGACTCTTGCCAGACATCGATTTCAATGGAGACCTCGACCTCTTGGTGTCTTTCGATGTGGAGAGTCTGTATACATCGATCCCACAATCAGAAACCCTAGAAGCTATTGAGGCCCTTCTAAACACCAGAGAGCTCAATTCCATTACCCCGGTAAGGTTTATTATGACTCTGGCCACGATCGCAATGACTGAGAATTTCTTTCAGTATGAGGATTCCATCTACCTACAGGTTAGCGGGACGAGCATGGGAAGTGTTTTTGCTCCTAGTCTCGCTAACCTGTATGTCCATACCTTTGAACAAACACACGTACTCGTAGACACTAACCCCCATCTTCAGTGTCTGCGAGTATGGAAAAGGTACATAGACGACATTTTTGTCGTATGGCGTGGAACAGAAGATGAACTTCACCAATTTCACACGTGGTTGAATGGGAGAAATCAGTACCTGAGGTTCACTATTGAATTTGACAAAAAACAACTAGCATTCCTAGATCTACTGATCTTAGCATCAGGAGGGGGCCTACAGTCCGAACTGTACCGCAAGCCAATGGCGAGAAACTCTCTACTCAGCTATGACAGTTTCCACCCAAGGGCTTTAAGGGACAATTTGCCCTTTGGGCAATTCCTGCGTATCCAGAGGAATTGTTCAACTAAAAAGGCTTTCGGCACTCATTCTCTAGCCTTAGAGAGTAACTTGCTAGACAAAAAATACCCTAAACAGCTCATCAAACAATCCAAAAAGCGGGCTGCTAACAACAATAGGGAATGCTTACTGGAACCGGCACTTCCGAGAAATCAACAAGAGAGGATGACATGCGTTAACACATACAGCACTTTCTCCAATAAAGTGCAAAAAATTGTTAAAAAACATTGGAAGATCCTTAAAACAGGCACTGATCCTATACCTTCTCCTCTGTTTGCCTTCAGAAGAGGAAAAAATTTGAGAGACCAGTTGGTCCATACCAGACCTAAAACCGTCCTGCCACGTGCAGTTGGTACATTGTGGGACATGCCATCAGTTACCGGGCACCACCCCTGTGGGAACTGTGCAGCCTGTCCCCAAACTACCAAAACAGTAACCATTGACATAGGCACGAACAGACCATGGGAGCTGCGACGGTTTACCAACTGTAACAGCTCAAACCTGATCTATTTAATCACCTGCCCTTGCAAACTAAATTACGTGGGGATGACCACTAGAAAAATCAAGCACAGGATCTCTGAGCACAAGAGTTCTATCCGTTGCTGTAAACAAGCCACAAAAATGACGAGTCATTTCTTGCAAATGGGCCACCAACCCACGGATATTTCGTGGACGGTACTGGACCAACCACGGATCGCCTCTTCGGTAACTGATATATCAAAATTCCTATTTAAATGTGAGCAAAAATGGGTGTACAGACTTCGCAGTGACACACATGGGTTGAATGATGAAATCCCATGGATGTCATTGTGATCCCTGGGTTACCCCATCTATATTGTGTGTACAACCATGCTCTGTCTCCCGATAGGAACCTGACATAGATAACTGTGAAAAAAGTGTGCCCCTTTAAATGAATAAAGGCTTCCAAACCTGTCTATTTGATGTATGGGCATATATATATATCCATATATCTCTGTAGCCTATGTATCACTGTATGTATAATTAACGTCCTAGTTTCCTTGAATACCGCCTCTCGCGGTAATTTCAAAGGGTTCTGCCTCACTAGATGTTTGCCCCCCTTCGGGGATTCGAACACCGACTGGCACAGCACCGCGGGTCATTTCAAACTACAATTCCCGGTTTCCACTGCATGTGCTGTGATGATGCGCAGGTTTTCCCAATCTAACCCGGCATCTTGGGCCGAACTAAACTACAATCCCCGTCATCCCTAGCGGGATGGCTGACGCGCGCGCACGGATGACGCGCTAGGAGCGTCAGAGCCTACGCGACGCGGCATCAGGGCGGACTCAGATCTAACATCAAAAGCCCCGTCGGTGCACCGAGTCGTTTCCTCCCTACGAAAGAGCTCAGAGGGACGACCGGTGTACCGACGGAGAGGTGAGTCACATTATGTACGATGCAAGGATTAACCAAGGCAGTTCTTGTTGATTTAAAGAGTGCTAGAGACCATTGTGCTCATAATAAGAAACCCGACCAGGGTGAGGGTGTGGGTGGCTGTATGCGTGCGACGCAGGGGTGGCGCCTGTATGGAGGTGTTTTCGCCACGGAGTGTGTATAGATATAAATACATCTCAGTTTGTTATCTTTTCTAGTGCGGTGCATCCACTACCTGAGCTCGTGCCAGGTGAGGTGGGGCTGTTCCTTCTCATCAGTTGGGTGAGTGAACATATACTTATATAACCATTATATTCGGCGTGGTCAGAATGATTCTGACGGTCTGTACTTTTTGGTCATTACTTACCGGATGACTGGCACATTATAAACTGTTAGCATAATGTGGTTATAAATTGTTGCTTATAAACTGTACCTTTACCTTTACACAAACCATTCTCATCTTGTTTTTCAGGATGAGAAGACGTTAATACATACACTTTCAGGTGATATGATTCTTTTATTTTAAACCTAGCAGTAGCTCTAATGGTCCTGAGGAAGCAGCAGAGGATCCTTTGACCTCACTCGTCTGCAGAAACATGTCGACCTAATATTCTCTTATAGTGGACATTTGTTAAAACCACTATTCAGCACTGTTTTTATTGATTTAGGAGTGTGAGGGTGCTTATTAAATTGTTTTCCCAACCACTACCTAATTTTAGATCTTCTTATCTTCTTTCACCACTCACTTTCTTTCAAGCACTGCTATTCAGTTCACCACTAGAAACGCTATCTTATTCACATTAGAATTTCACATCAGGATTAACACACTGGTTTTTCCTGTATATGGTAACCAAGCACCAATACAGGTTTTTTCACCCCTGATCGTGAATCATTAATGCCAAAGAGATCCCAAATGATGAAGGGCGGTCTCGATGGTGGACTGATGGGAACTCGACTTAGCTAAAACCACTCCCTTCCCTGCATGTAAAGGTACTTTTTTCGTTGGACCCTCTCTGAGGCCACCCCCGGCAGCATCAGCATTTATTATCCTGGTCCCACGTGATGTTGGACGAACCACTTTAGCAGTAGCCCGGGGCACGGTACCAAAACACCCCCAGCTTTGCGCTAACTGGGTGACCCCATGTTGGGGGATAGGAACGGGACTGCCGACACTTACAACTGACGAAGCCTCTCATCCACTGGCTTTCTGGTGTTGCAGCATTGCCTCATCTTACTTTAACGCTTTCCCACTGTGTGGGCCCATCTGTGCGCCGTATGTGGTACCTTTTGTTTAATGTTCCTTTTTTTTGTCTGCAAAATAAAAAATTTTACAAAAAAAAAACACCCCCAGCTTTCCACCAACATGATAACGACGCCTGGGGTGACGTCATTGCAATGCGTGACATTACATTCCTTCCCAAAATAGAAAAGATCATGCACAGTAGCGTTTGAAACAATATTAAGAATAGCAAAACATATAAGGACATTTTGTGGAAAAAAAGTGCTGAGCATTATAATATATACCCACGCCGACCATACCTGGGATCAGGAATTTACCTCACACCATGGACAAAGCAGCCCTTCATATCACATGGTCTTTCAGTCTTGTCGAGGGCCTGGGTTTGCTACGGAGCTGTACCTGGTTTGAGAATCACTGTCCTGTTGGAGATCAGCCTCTCGGTTGACAGGAGTCTCTAGGGGGTTTAATACTGCACTATGACTCAGGATTTTCGGATCAACACCCTTCACTGGTCTACTCTCCAGATGCTCACTTTCAGAACAGTCGTCGAGATCGATGGCCCCACCATCAGGGTCCTCGACATCTAGGGCACTGCCTAGGTGGGGATGGAACTTTTTGAATGCTGAAACTTACCAAGTTGTGGTGTCTTGCCCACGGCGCTCAGTGACCTGAGTGCCACGCAGAGACAGTATGTGCCAGGGATCACTTTTGAACAGTAGCCTAACCTTCGTACCTGAATGCCAATCATGCACAAGCAATAAGTCACCTACTTGTAGACTTGAACTCTGGGCTCTTCGCCGATGACTGACCTTTTCATTGGACGTCTTCCTCCGCTCATAGACCAGATGATCATTCACGGGACAAGGAACCCATTTCGGATGGTGACGAATAGAGTCCACAATGATCCTTCCCATCGAAAGGTGCCCAGACGCTCAACACATGGTAGAGTGGGGAGTCTGCTTATAGTCTTGTTAAAAAAGAGTAAATGGCCTCATAGGGGCACTGTTGGCTCACCGAGGCAATCCGGATGACCTTGTTTAGAGTCCTCATGAATCGCTCAGCCTCTCCATTATCTTGGGGCAACCTTGGAGTGATTTTCTTGTGGACAATTCCCAAAGAGCTGATTTACAAGGTTATTTCCTGTACCTGAAAGGGACGACCAATGTCAGTTCTGATCTCTTTGATTAATCCATGGGTAGCCATGATTTCTTGGGTACCACTTCAGACGCACTTAGAGAAGACAGGATTTTTACTTTCGGATATTTTGAATAATCACCAATTATCACTAGAGTATGCCTTTCATCTGGGAGACTTCCCAAATCCATGCTAGCGCATACCCATGGACCACCTAGATCTTTTTCAGTTAATATGGGCAATGGAGATTGGCATCCCCCACTGCTTGACACAATGGGCTGGACCTGACAGCTTCTTCTACCTTTTCGTCCATTAGGGGGAACCAAACCTTGGTTTGGAGTCGAACCTTGGTCTTCGCCATGCCCTGGTGACCAGCCTGGGCCTGCAGAATCACCCTTTCAATGAGCAAGGCAGGGATGACCTAGCAGAAGACGTCCATTTGGATCAGCATTCAGTTCTTGGCGAACAGGTTATGGACTTTCTAACACCTGCCATGCTACAGGAGTGAGTAAAACCCACTGGCTCTTGAAACTGTGCCATTGGTTCATCCTTACCATCTCCAGAGTTTTCTGTAGACATTTGTCCTTGGGGGTGTTGCAACACAGGTCTTCAAAGGATAGAGGTATTTGCACATACTCTTCAGTGTCCTTCGCTTTGTCTTCCTCACTAGCAGTGGTTGCCCGAGGATGCCTGAATAAATTGCCTGCTGGGTTATTCGATCCAGGGCGGTACTCTGCTCTACAGTTGTACTCTTGGACCTGGAGCATCCCCTGTTCTATTCTCTGTGGTGGTTTCAGTGCTGTTCCCATTGTGGAATTAAAGGCTTATGGTCAATGGTGACCAGGGAAGGTTTCCCATACACACAAAGGTGGAAATGGCGGCATCCTCAGTGGATAGCAATGGCCTCTTTCTCTATTTGAGAATACTGTTGTTCAGTGTTGGCCAGTGAACTACTTGCAAAAGCAACAGGGGCCAGTCATTTTCATCAGTGGATCTCTGCATTAGAACCGCCTCTAATCCTCGATGGCCAGCATAGAGGGGTATCAGGGTGCTATATTGAGGGTCAAAGTAACTCAGTATGGAAGAAGATAATGCATCCTTTGTGGCTTGAAATGCAGCTTCTTGCTCTGACCCCCACGACCATGGGACAGATCCTTTGGTCAGCTCTTGGAGAGGTCTTGTTAGCGAGGTGAGATCTTTTATTAAGCAATCGCAATAGTTGACCGTGCCTAGGAAACTGCACATCTCAGTCACAGTAGTAGGTGCCGGTGCCTCCTTGATATCCTACAACTTCTTGGGGTCAGGAGCACCCCCTCAGACGAGAAGATGTAGCCAAAAAACTGTAGCCTTTGCTGGAGGAATTTACATTTGTGAGACCAGAGTCCTGAATTTGTTGCAGTAACTTCCGTACTCAGGTGTTGTGCTCTGGCACCATCTTTGCATGAATCAAAATGTCATCACTGACATTCAGAACTCCAGGGAGGTCCATAAGAAGTTCTTGAATTGTGTTCTGAAATAATTCAGCTGCACTAGAAACTCCAAAACTCAAACGTTTGTAACACCTTAGTCCCACATGTGTTGAAAATATTGTAATGAAACAGGACTTGTCAGCAAGAACCAGCTGGTGATACCCTGAGTGCAAATCCAGCTTGGAGAACCAGCTGGCTCCCCTGGCCTCACTAATTAAGTCAGCAATTGTTGGTGTGAGGTGCCACTCTCTTCTTTTTTTGTTGGCAGCATTCGGTAGGTGCATGTCTACACATATTCCCACCTCTCCAGGTCGGTTTGATTTCCTTGCGTAGACAATTGGCAACACCCATGCGGTGGGCCCTTCCACCTTCTCAATAATCCCTGCAGCCTCAAGCTTGTTCAGTTTCTTTTCCACTAGAGGTCTTAGGTGAGGTGTAATGCGCCTGTGTCGGAGAGCCATCGGCTGTACTGATGCATCTACATGCAGGTGAATGTCTTTGTCTCTCAGGTACCCGATGCAGTCAAATAGCTTTGGGAAATTATCAGGGATGTGATTTGTGGCTTCCTGATGTATCTAAAATGCAAATGTCACGCTGCCTAGAGCCTTCGCCTCTCAGCACTCCAGAAGCATGCCATGACCTTCTTCAGTAACAAATACTTGCGATTCAACTGATTGAAAGCCATATGTTATGGTGGTCCTGAATTTGCCTCGCATCACCAGAGGTCTCTCTTGACCATATGCAAAGACTTTAATAATGGCCGGGAGTAGCTATGGGGGAGAATGCATGGCCCCATAGGCTTCCTCCAACATTATGTTGATCGTCACACTCATGCCCAACCACAGTAGAGGGGTGCTCTCCCACTAATATTTGATATTGTGTTAGGCGCCTTGTGTTTTGGTAGGCTGCACCAATGGTGAGGACTGAGTGGTCTGTGTGTTCTTACTCTTGCCTGCTTTTTTCCTGTCCCTCTGATATGGCATTGACAGTGGGGTGCAGAAATTGCCTCTTTCCTGAGCTGCAGACTTTCATGAAATGATTAAGCTTTCCCCACCCTGTGCACTTCTTGCCTCAGGTCTAGGTCCAGGTCGGGTCCTCATGTTCCTTCTCCTGTCCTGTTGTGCTGTAGGGGCCGGGGTTATGATGTTGACTGGTTCTGTTTCATAGGATTCTGTAATGTGGCTTCTATGTGCGCAGCACACGCTCTAGATAGTTCTTTGGTCCGGTACGCTCTGTTGCCGTTGCACTCAAGACAGTTTATACAATGTTAGGTAACAATATTCAAACAGGAAATAACAAAAAGTGACAGAATTATCACAACAAAGAAACTCTCAATGAATCTTGGAGTCTTTAATGCAGTAGACAGCCAGCCGACACGTGTTTCATCGCACTCGCGATTCCTCAGGGCTAGATGGCTGTATTCCGGTCAAACAAGGTCGCTCAGCTGGTGCTAATTCCAACCCAGCCGGGCTCTTGACCGTAGAAACTCCGTTCGAGTGATCGAGTGTTCGGATGAAGTACCGTTATTCGTGGGTCTGTATCATAGTCTCAAGCTTGAACATCGTAAAGTGTAAAACTTCCCAATAGTTGCCCACGGCGAGTCGGGTGAGACTCTATAGGTAAAGGTATACTTGAATTGCCGTATGTGGCTTCGTTATCTGTCTTGCGGGAATCCTCGAAATGCCATGTACGGCTCCGTTATCTATGGTGCTTCAGGCTTGGTGCAGCGAAGAAGCAGCGTGTAGTGCGTCCGGACCCCACGGCCGTGTTCCTGTTTGGAACACTCCAAGATTCATTGAGAGTTTCTTTGTTGTGATAATTCTGTCACTTTTTGTTATTTCCTGTTTGAATATTGTTACCCAACATTGTATAAACTGTCTTGAGTGCAACGGCAACAGAGCGTATTGTATAGGGGTAGTTCCTTTCTACTCAACTGAGTGGTTTAGGGTTTGTCCACTCGCCGTCTTGCACCTTAAACAATTAGCAACTTTGTACTGGTGTGCGTTTAAACGGGCAGTGCACCCGGAGCTCAAATGATCAAAAAACCTCCTACTCTGTACAGTTCTTTGGTCCGGCCTAGCGTCAGGATGTCAGCTATAGATTTGCCTGACTCCTCCAGGATTCGCTCAAGTGGTTTCACTGAGGTCCACCCCTGGATTATTTTCCCTCTTATTTCTTCAGTCTCATCATTGAAACCGCAGGTACTGGCTAGCTCCTTTAGGCATGCATAGAAGACATCAATGGATTCTTCTGCCTTTTGTCTCGCATGTCAAAACCCAAACCTTTCATAGTCCTGGTTTGTCATTGGTTTAAAATGCGCTGTTAAGGCTGCTATGAGGGTGAGGTGTGTCTTTGGCGCTGCTTCATTGATTGATTTGGATATTTTATAAATGTCTCTTCCCCCTAAACGGAGCAGCATAGCCCGCTTTTGGGCATTATCGTTTTTCGTGGCTTCAAGGATAGCATTACTCTCTACATCCACTCCTTCCACTTGGGTGCCTGCGCTGATGGGGCACCTTCCACTAAGAGTGGTTCCACTGCTGGAAAGGCAAGTGAAGTGAAGATTAGACAGTTCCAGTCCCTTGCTCGGAGTCTCCCCTTGTGTGCCTTCTCCAGTAACCCTCAGCCTGGATGTGGGGTTGTTTGTCAATAATTGTGCTTGTGTGACCTTGGGGTTGATGTCAGTGAGAACCCTCCTTTGAGAACAATATGTGCTATATTTACGCTTGTCCTCCTTTCTTGACAATCAGCTTGAGGAAACACATTTTCATAGGTGTCTTTTTATTTTTATTTTTTATTTATTATTGTCTTTGCATTTTTTTTCAGAGCATACATTTCCTACTGTTTGCCGGTATAATCTTTCCAATCTGTGCAATTGCCTGCCTGTCTTCTTTCTCACCGTCGAAGGCCTGATTGCAGCTACTCTCAGTGGGTCAGCTAGGCAGCCACTGCGAGGGGAACTCGCTCTGTGACCAGAAGAGTGGGATCGCCTCGCTGCAGATGCTGACTTTGCATGGCACGACGTGGCGGAGGACCCCGCTACAGCATAACAGACGTGCAGGGCTAATCGGGGCTGGGCCTACCATGCAGCACGAGCACTGCGCATCCTTGCACCGGGTACGCGGCTGCTATGCATCACTGGGGACAGCACGGGGCACTCTCTCATCGCCAATATTGTGTCACTGTGCAGGATGCAGCGACTGGCAGGTATGGCTAGCACAGTTTGGGTACAAGCCTCTTCCCTTTACTCATGAGGGCCGATCTGCAAAAAGTGATCAAAGACACAATGGAGTAACTATCCTAATTCTGCTCAGGGTCCCTCTCGGAGGCCACGCTGGGCAGCATCAGTATTTATTATCCTGGTTCCAAGTGGTGTGGGACGAACCACTTTAGCAGTAGCCCGGGCACATTACCAAAACACCCCCAACTTTACACCAACATGATAATGACATTGGGGGTAACATCATTACAACAAGTGGAGAAGTGTGGCTCAATGGTTAGAGCGGCAGACCCTGATGCAGAGGTCTGGCCCGGGACCAGGGTTCAATTCTCCGCCTTGGCTGGTCTTGGGCTCAAAATTCCACGGACCTGATCATTCTCGCCTCGGTGCCTATTCCAATCATGGAGTCCCACTCTGCAACTCTGGGCAATAGCTTGCTTAATCTCCACAATGGCCCCCACAACGCTAAGGATGCCTGGCCTCCACCTTGGGGGTGTCCAGGAGAGGACACCTCACAGGGAAAGCCAGGATGGGTTCTACAGCGGTATTCGTACAAGTGCCTTGAGACCCTTGTGGGTGAGTAGTATGCTATACAAGTATCAATTTACATTTTTTTTACATTTCCAACAAGCAACATTACACTCCACACCTCTCTCAATGGCACGGTCAAGGTAAGTTGGGGGCAGTATCTCACCTGCTGTGCTGCTGCAGGATCAGGGGCGGGTGTGCCATGTTCAGCCAGGCTCTGCAGCTGGGGATACAATGACTGCGAGAGAGAGAGAGAGAGAGAGAGATATGCAGAAGTTATTGAACTAGAGATAATAGTGACACCTAGCGGTCAAGGTAAGCATGACATGACAATTGCAGTATATCTCATGAATCGCCTCTCACAGGGCAGAGGCCTGTCAAGGACATTTCTCATAACATGATTACAAAGCACTCCTATAGTTTGCAGTTATCTTTCATGACTTATCAGCGGCCTTTGACACTGTGAATCACCCAGCATTACTGAAATCACTGAAGCTCCGGTATCAATGGCACAGTTTTAAAATGGTTCACTTCTTACCTTCAACACCGATCACAACAAATCAGAATCAAGTCTTGCATCTCAAAACCCACACCTGTTTCTCTTGGCGTCCCTAATGTAAATGTAAATGTAAATGTAAATGTAAACTGATACTTGTAGAGCGCACTACTCAGCTGCAAGGGTCTCAAGGCGCTTGTACGAATACCGCTGTGGAACCCATCCTGGCTTTCCCTGTGAGGTGTCCACTCCTGGGCACCCCCGAGGTGGAGGCCTGGCATCCTTGTAGTTGTGGGGGCCGTTGTGGAGATTAAGCAAGCTATTGGCCAGAGTTGCAGAGTGGGACTCCATGATTGGACTAGGCACCAGGCGAGAATTATCAGGTCCGTGGAATTTTGAGCCCAATACACGCCGAGGCGGGGAATTGAACCCTGGTCCCGGGCTAGACCTCTGCATCAGGGTCTGCCGCTCTAATCATTGAGCCACACTTCTCCCTGATGGCTCAATCCTCTCCTCTTCACTTTTCAATCTTTTCATGGAGTCCCTTACTATCATCCTGAAGCAAGCAGGGATCAAATTTCACCTTCATGCAGGCGACACTCAACTCTACTACAAAATGAAATCACCCAGTGACATCCTACATCTCAATGTCACACTGAGTAATATCCATTGTAGTATAACTAACCACCGAAAATTAAACCCCACCAAAACAGAAATAATCCTGTTCTCCCCCAAAAGTAACCACCTTCCACTCAAAGACTGGATCAGTGACCTGAAGGCTCTGAATTGTTCTCCCACTCTTTCCAACTCGACTAAATCTTTAGGGTTCACCCTGGATAAAAACTTGTCAATGAAGGATCACATCAAAAACGCAGCCAAAAGAGCGTTTTACACACTAAAACACCTAAACAAAATCAAACCATTCATTTCCTCGGGTGATTTCAAATGAATCATTCAATCTCTGGTCCTCTCCAAACTTGACTAAGGGAATGCTATCCTCACAGGGACCCAGAAATCGCACCTCGCTTCGCTCAGATCAGTACTAAACATGACAACCCGGCTAATAACAGATATTAAATGGTATGATCACATCAACCCTGCACTCAAGTCTCTCAATTGGCTCCCCATTGAAGGAAGATGCAATTACAAGACTGCCGGTATCACCCCCAAAGCCATTCACTCACTCACCCCAGACTATTTAGATAACAAACTCACAAAAGCAGGAAGAACCAGATCACAGAGAAGCTCCAAAAATCTTCTTCTCGTTACTCCCAAACTAAAAAATAAATCTACCCAGGATCCCTATTTTTCGGGTAACGCTCAGATCATATGGAACTTTCTGCTACCTGGGGTTATTTCTTAGCATTCATCCTCTGCTGTTTTTATATCTGGAACCGACCCCGGTCCGCCGCGGCTGCTGTGCCGTTTGTGGGGAGGGCGGTTGAAGCTACTTTGCACACAAACCCTACTTCCGGCAGTACGCGGTCTAGTCGTCCGCTGGAAGGAAGGTATTTAGCCACTCATGTACCGGATGTGCAGCGGAGCGCGTGCAGCGGGCGCGCCGCGGATGTGCCTGTCTGCGCCCGTCCACGCCTGGCCCACGCTGAGCGCACAGGATGCTGCCAGTTTTCAGGAAAATAGGCTTTTGTACTCTAGGAGTGACCTTCTCGCCTTAAATCATCCAAAGGAGGGATATGAGGTATGTCCTTTTAATGCCCATGGTAGATGCGGTGGCTGTGGTTTTGCCTTTTCTACCGCAAACACGAGCTATGCGGGCAGTCGGCGATCTGAGATTTTAATGCATGGAGGGCTCGTTAACGCCCGTTCTCTGGGGAAGCATAGGTATGAAATAGCCCAAGTCATTGAAAATATAGGGCTGGACATGCTTTTCATAACAGAAACTTGGGCGGACATGGCTTCGGACCCCGATTTCATTACCGCCTTCTCAGTTGGATATAGTTTTGTTAAGATGGATAGGCCTTTGAGTAGGAGAGGAGGAGGAGTAGCAATTATATTAAAAAACTGCTACACTGTTACGGTCCATCCGGTTCAGCTTTCTGGCTGTGAAGCATTACACTTCACTGCCAAACTTAGTGCCAACCTTTCATTTAAGGGTATCCTGGTGTTCCGTCCGCCAGGAGCCAAAGCTGCGTTCTTGAACAATCTTGATGAACTACTCGAATCAGTGTTAGTTAACAAGGAATTCACCATCTTGTGTGATTGTAACTTTTATTTAGAAGATCCTGAAAACAAAGATACTGCGGTGCTCTTGGACACTCTGATTGCCTCAGAGCTGGCTCAACTGATTGGTGTTCCCACTCATGAAGCGGTTAATAACTTCAATAGCTGGTTATCCAACGCCATTTGCGTAGCGGTTCCTATTAAGCATATCTCTGGCAACCGGGCGGCTCCATCTGCTCCCTGGTTCTCGGATCTTCTTCGCAAGGAGAAACAGAAGTGCCGCCGTATGGAACGGCGTTGGCATCCGAACTACCAGGATTCCGACAAACAGATTTATAAGACTTCCCTCAGGTCTTACAAAGCACTAGAAATTATAGAGAAAAGCAAATACTTTAAAGCCCAGATTGACTCAGCAAAATACTCTTCTAAAGAGCTGACATGGCGTCCAATTTCAAAACCAAAGTATTGGACATTGTCCGCAATTTTAAAGACGGCCTAGGTGCTCAGCCGGCTCCTAGTACGCAGGTGACAGCTGCCGGCATGAACAGATTCTTAGAGTTTTCTCCTGTGTCAACTGATACAGTGAGCCACCATATTCTGGCCTCTAAATCGGGCTCTCCTTCGGACCCCTGCACGTCAGGTTTTTTGATGGAGCTGGCAGACCTGGTGAGTCCCCTGCTGACAGACATCTTTAATAAGATGTTTTCCTCAGGAAGTTTTCCCACTACTTGGAAGGAGACTGCCGTTCTCCCGCTTCTTAAGAAACCCTCCTTAGATGCTTCTATGACATCAAATTATCGCCCCATTGCGCGCCTTCCTCTTCCAGCCAAAATTGTGGACAAGATTATGAATACCCAACTGACCCAGTTCATTGATGACAATGGGCTGCTGGACCACTCTCAGTTTGGCTTCCACAAGGAACACAGTACCGAGACAGCACTCATTAAGGTGACCGAAGAAATCAGAGCAGTCATGGATGGTGGAGGTACAGCGGCGTTAATCTTACTTGATCTCTCCATCGCGTTTGACACCGTTGATCATACTCTCCTGACCCACCGATTAAAAACTTTAGGTGTGGATGGCATGGCGTTGGCCCTGCTGGCCTCCTTTCTGCAGGAGAGGAGATCAACGGTGTCACTCGACAGGTTTAATTCGGAACCCCATGTTCTGCCTTGTGGAGTTCCGCAGGGTAGTTCATTGAGCCCTTTGTTGTTCAATGTCTATGTCACTGAGCTTGCATCACTTGTCAGGGATTACGGCTTCTCGTTAACATCATATGCAGATGACTCGCAGATTGTGGTTGCAGCTCATAAGAAAAAGAGCTCCCCTGCGGTGCAGTTCTATAACTGCATGGACGCTATTAACATCTGGATGAGCAGTCACTTCCTTAAATTAAACTCCGAGAAGACGGAAGTGATGATTTTTGGCAACTTGCAACCTTCCTGGAGTAATCTCTGGTGGCCTGTGGAAATGGGCCTTCCGCCCTTCCCTACGGCAAAGACAAAAAACCTGGGCATTTTGATAGACAATAGGCTCACGTTTATTACTCAAACAAATGCCATTGTGTCTGCTTCTCACTTCCTGATAAAAAAAATGAGGAAGGTACTTCCTTGTATCCCGGAGGAAACCTGGAAAGTAGTCATCGCCTCCCTGATACAGTCTAAGTTGGATTATTGCAACGGGCTTTATTTGAATGCCCAAACGCAGTGCCTGAGAGAACTTCAGACTGTCCAAAACTCGGCGGCCCGCTTACTGTTGAGCCTACCCCAGCATAAATCCATCTCAGAAGAGATTTGGAAGCTCCATTGGTTTCCAGTGATGCAGCGGATCAAATTTAAGGCGCTCTGCGTGGCCTTTAAAGCTTTGACACAAAAGGGTCCGCTGTTCATGAGGGAGCTTTTTGCGTGGTACCAGCCAGGCAGATCACTCCGTTCCTCAGGTGCAAAACTTCTTGTAGTGCCAAAGATTCGGACTTTGCATTGGGGAGGACGGAGTTTCCAGCAAGGCACTTCTAAGCTGTGGAATCTTCTGCTACTAGAAATTAGGAAGGCCAGCTCTCTTATGGGCTTTAGAAAAAATCTTAAAACCTGGTAGTTTCAGTGAGGGGTTTGGCTGGTTGTTCGCTCATGGTTCTAGTGCCGGGACATAATTTTGGTATTTGTGCGCTTTATAAATTTCATTATCATTATCATTATCCCGAGGGACCTACGATGCAACCCCTCCTTCACTGTCTTTAAAAGAGACCTAAAACGCTGTCTCCTTATCAAATACTAGAACACGTGAGCAATTCTTGAACTAGGCTCTATTAGTCTCTCTTTCTCTGCCTCTTTTGCCTAGAAGGTCGTTCTCTCTCTCTACTCAAAATATGCAATTTGTCCACAATCAGTAATCACCCTCAGGGCCGAACTTCTGTTCAGTGTACATATTGTATTCCACCCTCATTGCCTATTATTTTTTTATGTGTATATATTGTTGTTTATACTTGAACCTAAGATTGTTGCATGTCATATACTTAGTGACTGGATTAGCCTTGCTCGCAATTCTATAAAGCGCTCTGATACCTTCGGGTCTAGCTAGCGCTATATAAAACTTAGAAATAAATAAATAGAGTGTGCGAGGGTTATTTAAAGAAAAGGAACCCTTTCCTTCCCCACCCCTAGGAATGCTGTGCGCCACCTGAAAAGACTACTGCCTAGCACGCAAGTTAAAAATATTAGGCGGGAAACCTTTTGTTTGTATGAATGAATGATCTCTTGTCTTACTGTAGTGTTTACTATCGATGCATAAAAACCTCTAGCCAAAAACGTGATATTTGAATGTACCGCAGACTCGCTCTCTTGGGCCATCGGTGGACCTACCAAGAACAGCATCATTCATTCTTAAGAGCAGCCGCGGCCCGTGCAGGTAAGAGCGGTGGGCCTTGGGGGCAGGGGGGATTTTGACAGACGATCAAGAGAGAAATAAAATAAATAAATAATTTTCCCTCACGGTCGTCTGTCGAAATCCCCCCACCCAGCCCCACCGCTCTTACCTGCACGGCCGCGGTTGCTTAAGAGTATGTTAGGCTGCCCCGGGACACCAAAGGTGGCCACCTACGAGGGCGGCCACCCTTAGTGCCATAGGATGGCACAGACCCTGAGCGGTCTAGTGGTTGGGGGGACCAGTGGTCCCCTCGTGATGTCACTTCCTGTCCTGGGCGTGGGGTTGAACGGCTATATAGGCTAGGGGACGAGAGTCAAGCGCCCTCTTTGTTCTTTGCAGCGGCGAGCTGTCCCTCGCCCCCTCCCCCTGGCTGATCCCGCATCGCGGGTCTAGAAGACTGCCCGGCGTTTTGGCCTTGCTTTTCAGGTGAGGACTGGGTACTGGGTGTAACTGTGGAGGGTGTTGTGCTGTGTACATCGGGGCTGACTTTGCGGTGGTCTTGGGTTAACTGGGACGGGGGTTCTGCTGTCCGGGGTATCGTGTCTAACCCTCCCTGCCGGGGGCAATGTTGCGTTGGGGGTTTCCTCAGGTAGGGTTGCGGGTTGTTATGAGGGTCGCGGCGCCTTTGCGGGGTACCTGTTTTCCCTGTGGCGGCGCGGGGTCTTCCAGCCGGGGTCGCCTCCTCGTGCGGCCTTTTGTCTTCCTCCTCGTGCCCTGCTGTGGGTAGTGGGCGGCGGTGGCCGTTCGCCGGCCCGCTCTCCCGATAGGGTCGCCCCGGGCCTGGTCGTTATTGGGGGGCTCATGCGGGAGGGCCTTGGCTGCCGAAGGGGTTCCCATTTTGTCGCGCCTGCGGTGAGGGGCCTTCAATGGCCCGCGCTTTTGTCGCTGTGCAGGGGGGCCTGCGTAGCTTCTCTCCCCCCCGCACCCATTTCTTTAGGCGCAGTATAGGTCGTAAGATAACCCAACATGTTGGAATTATGTTTATGCTAATAAAACTGCAAAAACTTTCTCCATCAAATTGTGTTGTGTTGATTATTGGTGGAAGGGTGTGTTGTATGAAGAAAGGTCTGTGTTTGGGCCGATATTGGCACTATGGCAGAGAACCCTAAGCAGTGACCCTTGGAGGCTGAGCGTGAAGTGCACAGCGGTGGAGATTTCACATCTGGAATTACCGTCTCAGGACCTCTCCTCACACTCTGCTGTCCTGATACGAGTTTATTATGGCAGTGAATGTATACCTGGCGCAGCGGGTCTCACCTGCTCTGCTGCGGCGGGGGCACGGTGCTCAGCGAAGCTCTGCAGCGGGGGATAGAGAGGCTGGAAGAGACAGATAAAGATGTTATTGAACTACAGACAACAGTGACATCTAGTGGTGTACGGGAGCATGGCATAGCAGAACTAAAGGCTCGTCGTCACACAATATATCACACTGGCAGCACTGACTGTGGCATGATGTCCCTGGGACCAGGCTTTCACCATGACACAGGGCTATGCAAGGAAGCATATTTATTGTAATCCTGTCATAATATCTTCTCCTAGGTCCATATTTAAGTACTGTCACTTGCAGTACGTGTATGTGTACATCCCTTAATGGCAAATTATTGTAGACACCTTTTAGATGGGTGACTTATGTACAATTCTCTTGATGTATATTTACGTACACTCACCTGAAAGGGGGCAGTATTAGGGATCAGGTGTTTGGGAAGCATCGGAGAGCCACACACAAGCCCACTTCTTTGAATACAGCATGCATAAAAAGGATACTTGTGCAAGTCCGGCATACCTGTTCCTACCCATTATTAGGTCTGGCTAGAGGAAGCTTTAGCTGTCTGTGTACAGACATCTTTAGCTTCTGGTTCCTCTCACCAGAGGACCACCTTCTCTTTCCAAATACTGTTCACCGTTTGGTGTATCAATCCGCTTCCTATGGAAAGTTTCTTCCACCGGAATTTATGAGGGACTATTTTACATTGGACGAGAACGACCTTTAATTACACAACAATCTAGAAGCCAGAACTCCTTATCTTTAGAAACACCCATGTTCAAGTCTGCTTTAGAACTGAAGCAATCCATTTCTGGAGTGGTACTCCCTTCCTCTGGACCTAAGACGCAGTCACAACATCCTATCTTTCAGGAAAGGCCCCAAGACTTACCTGCAAACCTTACCTCTGCAGTGATTGGACAAGCTTCTTGAAGACCCACACAGAATACTACCCTTATTGCTGCCCCCAAGTATTGCCTTTCTGTCAGACCTGAAGAGACTACATGACTCACAGGCAGCTATTGTTGACCTTAGCTTGCTCCATCCTTTAGGCCATGCCCTTCCACCACCCCCTCTTTCTTCTCCCCTCATTTCTTGGTGTTCCTTGACATACTCATAGAAACTGGATCTAGGTAAAAGCACCTTTATAGGTCTCCAGTGACGAGGCCCCATATACAAACTTCAAATAAATCTATTACAAGGCAATCTTTTTTTTCATCGTTTTTCAATGCAGTGCAGCTTTTGTTATTCTTTTTGTCAAGACGCAAAATGAAGCCTGACATTAAGATGGCCACCTAGGTGCTTCTGGCCTTTTATAGCCTGACATAAATATGGGCCCCATGGTGCTCTCTGCCTTTATAGCCTGACATTAATATGGGACCCTTGGTGTTTATTTACCTTTATAGCCTGATATTATATGGGCACCTTGGTGCCTTTTTTTACCTTTATAGCCTGACATTAATATGGACACCTTGGTGCTTTTTCTCCTTATAGCTTGAAATTAATGTGGACACCTTGGTGCTTTTTGCCTTTATAGCCTAACATTAATATGGGCACCATGGTGCTTTTTGCCTTTTTAGCCTAACATTAATATACACACCTTGGTGTATTTTGCCTTTATAGCCTGACATTAATATGGGCACCTTACTGCTTATTTACCTTTAGAGCCTGATATTAATATGGGCACCTTGGTGTTTTTTGCCTTTATAGCCTGACATTAATATGGGCAACTTGGTGTTTTGTGCCTTTATAGCCTGACATTAAGATGGCCACCGTGGTGATTGTTGCCTTTATAGCCTGACATTAATATGGATACCTAGGTGCTTTGTGCCTTTATAGCCTGACCAACAAATGGCAGTCCCAGCTTCTACTTAGCCTTTCCCTCTTTCACTGCAGCTCAGTGACCCTGCGGCTTCTCTCTCCACTGCCCTTAGGTACACCCTCTTCCTTCCTCTGCTGGTACTCCCCCTGGCGTCCCGCTGCCTATATGGCCTTCATCTCTCCCTTCATCTCTCCCTTCATCTCTCCTTTCATCTCTTCCTACCAGACTCATAACTTGCTTTGTCGTTGTGCCATTCCACCTTCACCAGAAGGATGAATTCAAGGGGTCTGCTCTGTCCTGAGATTGGGAGGGCAGTGAAGGGAGCCTGTGAGACTGCTAGAAAAGGTCTCATCTCCAGCAAGGACTTTTGTCTGACTCAAGGAGGCTGAAACATGTTGACCATTGTTTTTGCTTTACCATAGGATCTAATTTGGCAATTTACCGAGTCCACACTCACCACACTGCTTTTATCCTTTACCTTATTCCCCCATCATTAAACTATTATTGGACGAATAAAAGCAATTTTAACACACATAATTCTTTGCACCATAACTTTTTCACACTCAAAATAACCCGCTCCGCTGTACCCGGGTGTTGTAGAACACCAGAGGGGCACTCGGCCTCTCCGGAGGGTACCCTATGATGAAGCATGTCACCAACTAGGTTGGGGAGTGAGGGTTCTTTTACAAAATAAGAGTGACTTTTTTGGTCTAACGATTCTTTAGTTCCTCTCTTTATTTGTTACATGCATCTGTATACACAATGCAGACCTATTGTATTTGACAATGTTTCTTTTTTCAGGTATAAACAGTAGAGGAGTGTTGTGCTAGAGACCGTGGGCCACACAGACAATGTTTTGGCTATGGCTCAGTGAAGGTAAGTTTGGCACGGTGTCTCACCTGCTCTGCTGCTGCCGGATCAGGGACAGGTGTGCCATGTTCAGCCAGGTTCTGCAGCTGCGGATACAACGACTGAAGGAAAGAGGGTGAGAGAGAAAAAAAAAGAGAGAGAGCGAGAGTGATGGAGGGAGATTGAGAGAGAGAGAGAGAGAGAGAGAGAGAGAGAGAGAGAGAGAGAGGGAGAGAGAGAGAGAGAGAGAGAGAGAGAGAGATTTTCAGCAAAACACAGAGAGAGAGCGAGGGGGAGGAAGAGAGAGAGACAGAGATGGAGAGAGAGAGAAAGAGAGAGGGAGAGCGAGGAGTTACAGAAGTTAATGAACTTCTAGAGATAATAGTGACATCTAGTGGTCTAGGTAAGCATGGCATGACACTTGCAGCACATCTCCATGGACGCTCCCAGAGCAGAGGTCTATTAAGGACATTTCTCATAACCGGATTACAAACCCCTCCTATAGTTTGCAGTTGTGAATCTTATTTACATAAAGTAACAAGGTGACTTCCGAGGGCAGAACACCAACACATAGGGGCAGGTGTATCAACATCCTGATTTGCAAATCTAAAATAGCGATTTTTTTAGAAATCGCAATTTGAGATTTGCAAATAGAGATGTATGTAGAAAATCGCTATTTTTTTGCGATTTCTTCAAATTCCTTAATTGCGATTAAGCAAATTGCGAATCGCAATTAAGGAATAATTTCCCATTCATTTTTATGGGCCAGGAGGCCCATAGGAATGAATGGGAAGTTATTCTCAATTGCGATTCGCAATTTCAGAATCGCAAATTGAGAATAATTTCAAGGGTGCAAGGGTGTCATAAGGAAACCCTGATGCACCCCTGAAATGAACATGTGTGCGCATATGGCGCACATACATGCCCTAAGGCATGTATGTGCGCCATATGGCACCTTCACAATTGCCAAAAAGTGCATTTGTGAAAGAAATCGCAAATTACCACCAACTTGAAGGTGGTGGTAATTTGCGATTTCTTAATGAGAAATCGCACTACTTGGGTGTTTCATACATAGCATTTAAGGAATCGCAATTTGAGATTCCTTAAATGCTGACACAAAATTAAGGAATCGCAAATTTTGCGATTCCTTAATTTTGCAATGCGATTTTCATCCTACATCGTATTTTCTGCTTTTTTAGTCGCAAACGCTGCTTTTTTGCGAATCGCAGAGTTTGCGACTAAAAAAAGGCATGATACATATGTCCCATAGTGTTCCTGAAGTCTCTGTAAACCCTGTGGCCTTGTAGTAACCTGGCTTCAACAGGGCCTGTTGACTATGTACAGACACTTGTATGAGAACTACGGGTCTGCGGGCCCTGCTCGGTTTCACCAAGGGTCCTCTGTGGCCCCGTGTCTGCAGAATAAAGACCATGTGACAACACCTGACCCCAATATAGCCCAATCAATTCCACTCGCAGTCGTGCTTGCTGTTCGAAAGTGTGGGGAGCCTCTTACACTGCTGCTGCTTACCGGATTGGGACTACTGCACTTCGACCCTGTGTGCTCCTTTGTGCTCTGGCCGTGATTGAATGCTGGACTGTGCCTGAGCCCGTGTGCTCTTTCCTTCGCTGCATCTGCCCCAGGGGAATTGATTTTGGCACCCTGCAGGAGTCAGCCTGCGCACTCCAGGCCTGACCTTTGCTTCAGCTGAGGGAGTGACTGTGGTAGCGGGAGCGGGCTGCGAGGCAACGAAAGGTGCTGCGCCAGGTAATCGCGCGCACCTGGGCCTCTTCCCGCCCCCTCCTCCTCCCACTTAGCCCAACTTTCGAACGCGCACGCGGGACGCGCGCGGGCGAAGACCGGGCAAAGAGCGGGCCGTTGTGTGGCCGTTAGGTGGCTGGTGAGGCTGGGCTGGGCCCCGTCCCTGAGTCTCTCAGACACAAATTCTGAACTAGAATCCTTAATGTATGCTTCCTCACTGTGCTGTTCCACGTGGCTGAGCTGATTGTCAGTGACTGTTAAGCTCCCTTTACTTGCTGACTGGGTAACTATTACGACGGTTGCTTCTGGTTACTACCTATAGCTGATTATTTTTTGTACAATGGACATGGTCTCACCTGGGAAAGCGGGGGCTAATCCTAACAAGGGCACTTTGGACAATTATTTTAAGAAATCCATTTCTGAGATTGAAAGAGAAGAAGCTCTGGAAGAGAAAAGGATGGAGCGTCGTCGCTCCATCGAGGGTCATAAGGCTAGACCCACCCTGGGTACATCCCTGCCCATTCGATCACCTAGTATAGAACTGATCACTGAGGACCCCTTTTCATCTCAGGGTGTCCCCGAACTCTTAAGAGATATTTCGTCTACACCATCTTCTCTTGTGGATCACTTCAGTCCATCTCTTCCTGCCCCCCCACCGCTTGGCATTTCTGATGTAGCCCCGAATCCCCCGCTAGCCTCCATCCAAACTGGAAAAACAATCCCCAAAAATCAGCAGAGGAAGGTTGTGGCTCAGATAAATCATGGCCCTCCGCCCAAAAAGAGAATGAGGAAGGGGGGCTCCATACATAAAGGCAAAATTAGTCACACTGAATTTGGTAAGGGCAAGGGGGGGGGGGACAGCTACAGCTCCTGCCTCTGCTCCTAAATCAACTGAAGGCACAAGACTCGATACTCCATCAGTGACCATACAAGACACTCCACCTCCCTTAGCAGTCACTACCCCTCCAAACTCAAACTCTGAGGAGATCCTCCCGCTTGCCCCCACCTTGGAGTTTCTTGGGCAAATGCTCAGGACGCTCACTTCCCCAATTATGGACAAATTACGGGCCATTGAAGAGCGGTTAGGGAATCTGGAGCTGACCATTCACAATAAACTTGACATCCAGATGGCTGTTCCCGTATCCACTACAGTGACAGCTTTAGCCAGCTCAGCAAACAGTTTAAAACCTTCTGTACCCAAGAAGCCCCTTCCAACTTCCTCTAACCTAGCTAAGGCGGCTCACATAACCTCTACCATTGCCACAACAGCCGCTCTCTCCGTGGATAATCTCCCTACCAAAAAAGTGGCCAACAACCCCTTGGGAACTTCATCTTCCAAAAATGATTCTAGATCTGATATGCACCTGACTGGTGCCATTCCCAAGGGCGGAAATAATATGATACCTAGACCACTCCAGACGGTGGAAGAGAGGGAACCCCCTAGTATAGTCCAAAAACGCAGGATCCCCCAGGTTGAACTGCCTCCGGAATCACTACCTTATGTAGTGGTGCTCACGGGTGTTCCCACCCTTGACCCTGACAAGCGAGAAGGCCCACAACAACTTAAAAATAAAACCATGTATTGGCTGTCTAAGAACAGACCACTCCCTGGGAACGTAAATGGGGACATAGTGCATGTGCGCCGACTCCCCTGGTTGGGGGGGCGGGTGAAAGACATAGATGGCGACCTGATTGTGATCAACTTCAGGGACCCGGAAGCTGTTAGGCACATTCTGAGGTGGATGCCAGGAAACCTTGGCAAATCCATCATGCCTTGTGATCTCACCTATTTTTATCCTAGAGCTCTAGTGCCCCCCCTGTCATGTCCATGGCCCTCTATGCCACCGACAGGCCTTAATGGCCCTAACCAAAACAACCACTATCTTCCCTTGCACCCTGACCCCCTGATCCAAAAGAATGCTCATAGGTGGGGATCTGTCCCTCAGAGGGGCTATGGTTCCAACTATAGGAGTTTAGACCACTCCTCCCAATTGGGGGGGATGGACCACTTGCTTCCTTTCACACCTTTGGAAGTCAGCAACAGATTTGAAGCATTCTCTGGATTAGACTTTTGTGATTGACTTGAGGGGTGCTTCCCTGGTCACTCTACTACTGAGGGGGCCTCAAGTGAGCATCACGGTAATTCTGCTGCTCAAGCTTTTAACACTCCCCGGCAACTGCCTGGAGATGACTGTGGCCTAACCCTAACCCATCTAGTGGGAAGCAAACACAGTTTATCTCCCCCCACACGGCTCTCCAGCTCACATGTACGCAGTGGTGGAGTTACTCCCGAGGGCCAAGGCCCTACACTTCATACTAAGTCCAGAGCCCTGAGGGTACTTTCATGGAATGTTGCAGGGATCCTCAACAAAATACAAACTGAAGAATGGGATTCTCTGATAAATAATAACGAGATCTGCCTCTTTCAAGAGACATGGGCGAGGGAACCGGTCCACAAGACTGGCTATGCTGTATTTGAAATCCCTGCTACCTGGAATGGAAGGGGAAGGCCCTCGGGTGGTCTGGCGGTGTGGATAGCATCTCACACTGGGTGTGTAGCGGAAAGTATAGCCACGCTTTCCCATGATATCCAGTGTGTTCTGCTAACCTGGACAGGCGCCCCGAAGTTGGCAATTGTAAATGTTTATTCCCGCCCAGTAGGACCAACGGCGGAGTCTACTACATTAGAAGACCTTGCATCTTTTTTGAGTCAGCTGCCGACAGATTATAAGGTGATCTTGGGTGGCGATCTCAACTGTCATTTTGAACCCTTAGAGGGCTTGAGGGAAGGGGCCCTCATGGCAGAAGACGATTACTGGGGTATACCATCGTGCCAATCCCCTCATCCCAGAGCCTGGACGCCACTTGCGGTTCAAATCATGTCGCTAACTCTCAACTATGCGCTGAGAGCTTGCAATGGCCGCACACCCTCAGACTCCCCTTCAATGTGCACATTTAATAGACCAAACCAGGAGTCAAGACTGGACTACATATTTGTTGATACCAGTCTGTGGCCAAAGGTTGAGGACTTTATTATAATCCCCCGCACTGACAGTGATCATAATGCCCTCTCACTTACCTTGCACTATCTCCCTGAGCCCACCGGACTTTCCTCCCCGGGGAAAGGAGATGAACGGGGAAACCTTGTATTAGCTTCTAACAGGCGTAGGGTGAGATGGCAGAAATTCTCCAAGTCGGAGGAAAATATTGGGAAAATTTACAGCCTTGTTCTCCCAAGATTTGAGGCCTTGGAAGAAGTAATTAGTCGCTCCAGTGCTCAGGACCTATCCAAAACCTTACCCTCCATACACGAGGACTTAGTGGGAACTCTGGGAGAGGTCCTCTATCCAGAGGTACCCAAACCCAAGCATAAAACCAGAACTTCCACTTGGTACAACTCGGACTGCAGAAAGGCTAAATCCGATCTTATTGCTGCAGTCAAAGAGGGTGCGCCCCCCGTAATAGGGTGTCTGCCTTGCGACAATTTTACAAGGTCATTATGGCCCGCGCAAGGTCAGACTGGGATTGGGATAGATGGCATGATCTCTCAGCAGCATTAATAGCCAAGGACACCAGAAGATTTTGGTCCATAGTCTCCACTGGCTCAGGGGAACCCAAAGCTGCGGTCGAACCCAATATAGCTGCACATATATGGGAAGACCATTTTGGGAAACTTTACGCAGACGATATAGAAAATACTGAAGCCACCATTGCAACACTCCTATCCCTCCCCGGGGATACTCTGGAGTTCACGCTAGGGGAAGTGGCCAGTGCAATAGACGGCCTAGCAATGGGCAAGGCCCCCGGCCTTGATAAACTACCTGGCGACCTCTTTAGGTCCCATCCAGATATTTGGGCACCTTATCTTCTCATCCTCTTCAACTCAATAGCATGTGGAATGGCGATCCCCCGCACTTGGCTGGGGGCAGAGATAGTGCCTATCTTCAAGAAGGGCTGTCCTCTGCTCCCATCCAACTACAGGCCGATCAGCCTGATAGATGTCCCCCAGAAGATTTTTTCGCGACTTTTATTGGACCAACTCATGGATTGGATGGAGGAAAATGAAATTTTAAGTCCTCTCCAGGCTGGCTTCAGGAAAAATACGTCCACCATGGACCAAATCTTCCGCCTTGTTCTCCTTTATTGGAAGACAGTGACCATCGAGGGCGGGAGATTATACATGGTGTTCGTAGACCTGAGGTCAGCCTTTGACCTTGTACCACGGAAAAAACTTTGGGAGGTCCTAAGGGAGATGGGAGTCCCCATTAACCTACTCCAGGCAATCATAAGACTCCATCAGGGTAATTTTGCCCAGGTACGTTGTGGGCGGGGTGGTGCTTTGACTCAAAGGTTCCCTGTTTCCCGGGGGGTCAGGCAGGGGTGCGTACTTGCCCCAACTCTTTTTTGCCTTTATATGAACAGTGTCATCTCGCATCTAGCCAATGTCGGAGACAACGACGCCCCGGTTTTGGCAGGCAGGAGGGTACCGGCAATTATGTTTGCGGACGATACCCTCCTGCTTTCCAAATCGCCCATGGGTATTCAGAGAACCTTGGATGGCTTTGATCTCTTCTGCAGGCAGTTTGGCCTTGAGATCAACGCCGGGAAGACAAAGTATATGATCTTTAACCCCTCCTCCACAACTAGACCCAACCCGTCCCTAAACTCCACGGTTTTAGAGAGGGTAAAAACATTCCAATACCTGGGCGTAACCCTCCAAGAGAACCTTGCATGGGGTCCACATATTGCAAGCTCGCGAATAAGGCTATCTCAACTGTCTGGGGCTATCCTGAAGATCACCAATACCTCAACATATAAACCTATAGCCCCCGCAGTTGAGATGTACAAAACCCAAGCAAAACCTGCTGCACTATATGGCAGCGAACTTTGGGGACACCAAGCTGTAAATGAGTTGGTACGCGTTGAGAATAATTTTATGAGGCGCCTCCTGGCCCTTCCAGCTGCAACTCCCTTGCTTCCCCTACGTCTTGACATGGGCTTATCATCCATCAGGGAGGATGCCGAACTTAACCCCATAAGATTCTGGCATAGACTTTGGTCAACCAAGGAGCTTAACCACTACAGGAGTGATCTTGTGCATGTTATGAATCTAAACGTCAATGACAAGATCCCTTGGCTGACTTTTGTCAAAAAAGAACTGTTCCGGCTAGGCTTAAATGAATTGTGGTTGGCCCCCGAAACTGGTTGTATCAAGGTCCCTCGGAAAAGTCTAGTGAAAGCCTGCAAGCAACAAAATCTTGTGACCCAATTAACTGCACCCAGCATTGGCATTTTAACCCACTGTTTTACCCAATCCAAAAATACCTATAAATTTGAATCTTTTATGGATTTTATCTACCCGGTAACTGCAAGGAAGCTCTTTTTACAGTGGCGGTTCGGAACCCTCCCCCTTAAATCCTTTACGAGTAAATGGACCAATGGAGGGGACAAACTATGCCCTGGCTGCAATTCCTGTGATGAGGAGGAAATCCATGTCCTGTTTTTCTGCCCCACCTATAGGTCTCCAAGGAAGTATTGGTTGGTGCCTTTATGCAGAAACATGGCAATAAGAAACTGTTCAACTTCCTACAGAATATTGAAATCTGATTCCTCCCCTAACATTGTTTTTGCAGTCTCTAAATATCTGTTCGCCATGTGGCGTATTAGGTCCAAGTTGATTAAGGCTTTACCAACATAGGATGATAGTTCCGGCCACTGTCTTAAACCAAATTTTAGCCCCCTACGGCAAAGTTTCTACATCATGTTATTTTAAAACTCAATTAATATAATTGTGATGTATCTTTCTTACTCATTTTTATCTCATTTAACTTTTACTCCCAAACTTGTACCCATTTGTATATCATGTATCAAATGTTGATTTAAATGTTGTATGTCCTTTTATGCATCTTTTATGGTCTTAATGACCGAAATAAAGATTTTTGGATTGGATTGGAATTCCAATCATGACCAACAGAAAACGGGGAACAGCCATTACAATGCGGGCATAACAACGCACTACTACTACAACACATTTTTTACAACGCCAAATCCATTACAACGCATGCTATTACAACGCATGCCATTACAACGCAGGTGCTTTTTGGTGCTATTACAATGCATGCCATTACAATGTAAGTATGGGTAAGTATTCAATTTAATTAATATTATCTTATAAAGTATTTAATTTTATTTATTATAGTAATTTAGATTATTTTATAAAAATAATGTAACTTAATTTAATGTAGTATTTAATTGAATTAATATAAAAAATGTAAATAATAATTTTTAGGGGTAAGTAATATTATTTTATGAAGTTTTTAATTTTATTTATTATAGTAATTTAGATTATTTTATACATAAATAATTTAATTACATTTAATGTAGTATTTAATTTAACTAATATTAATTTTTTAAAATAATAATTTTATAGGTAAGTAATATTTTATAAAGTATTTAATTTTCTTTAGAATAGTAATTTTAACCCCTACACTATCCAACACTTACCCTACTAATACACCCCCCTGGAGTTAGAATAGTAATTTTAACCCCTACAGTATCCATCACTTACCCTACTATTACACCCCCCTGGAGTTAGAATAGTAATTTTAACCCCTACACTATCCAACGCTTACCCTACTATTACACCCCCTGAAGTTAGAATAGTAATTTTAACCCCTACACTATCCAAAACTTACCCTACTATTACACCCCCCTGGATTTAGAATAGTAATTTTAACCCCTACACTATCCAACACATACCCTACTATTACACCCCCTGGAGTTAGAATAGTAATTTTAACCCCTACACTATCCAACACTTACCCTACTAATACACCCCCCTGAAGTTAGAATAGTAATTTTAACCCCTACACTATCCAACACTTACCCTACTAATACACCCCCCTGAAGCTAGAATAGTAATTTTAACCCCTACACCATCAAAAACTTACCCTACTATAACACCCCCTATTAAATATAATTTAATTAATATTGATTTATTTTTATTTATTATACATTTAAAATTAATGATATTTAATTTTATTTTAAATTAATTTAATTACATTTAAATATATTTTATTAAATTAAAACCATACACTAATTTCATTAAAAAATACTTACCAATACTTACGTTGTAATGGTATGCGTTGTAATAGCACTTGCGTTGTAATGGCATGCGTTGTAATAGCATGCGTTGTAATGGATTTGGCGTTGTAAAAGTTTTGTTGTAATGGTATGCGTTGTGAATGTATGCGTTGTAACTTCATACATTCACAGAAAACACTTATGTGGGATTTTAGCGATACAGACTGCGGGTGAACTGCCACCAATCAATGACTTCACATCTGAAACCAATATATGCTAATAAAACCCCAAATGCAGCAACTGTCCACCTGCCCATATCCAACTCCCCACCATCTTCCAATGTATAGAGTGCTTCACCACCCAGGAGCTCTCTGTTGAAAGTCACCGAATATTTGAACTGGAATTCCCACCTACCAACCAGATGTGCAAACAGAAGCAGGTGAAGAGACCCTTTCCACCCCCCCCCCCCCCCGACCAATGCAGCGATGCAAGCAGCAGCTGGGGCTGAGGTGAAAGTTCACAGCAGCACCAGGGGCAGCACTGCCCCCTGCTGCTTGACTCTTGCACTGGGTCTGCTGGGATTGGAGTCTTGTCCACACAATCTGCTGCCTTCATATATTACAAACCCCACCCTGTGTGCTACTGTAGCCTGAGGACTCCGGCCTCCACCATCCGCCGTTCTTCATGAGGGGTGGAGGGGGGTTCCCCCTCCCCTCAGCCTCCTTCCCATGCTGCAGTAGGTTTGAGTGAGCATGCCGGACTTCCCTTCCTGAATGGTCCATTCCCTACATAAACCCTTGCTTCCTTTTCCCCTCTCCCTGTCTAGGTTCTAACTGCCACAATTTTTTCCGTTCTTGCATTATTTTTTCTTACTGGCCTTTCTCTCTCCCACGTCTACAGTTTGCTACTCTCAGTTTCTTCTTTCGTTGCATCCTTTCTGTCTCCCTCTCGTTCACTGAGCACTCACATAGGAGCACTTGACCCCCACCAGCTAGCCCGCCCTGATCTTTCTTAGGTCGTTTATTGAGCTTATCTCTGAGGCCCGGGGAACTGAAAAGGCCAATTTAAAACGTATAATCTTTCAGTGGTTACCCCCACTTAAGATGCTAGGGAGGGGTGTTCACATGTCACTGTCTCCACCCAAAGCATCCCTCTCGGGCGTCCATAGAAAGGGTGGAAAGGTTTAAGGGGATGGTTCCTGTTTGTGCCTGTTAGTATCCAGGCCCAGAATCTAGGCCTATCGAGATATGCAGACAGACCTTTGCCACTCCTCCTTTCACTCCTTCCTCCCCAAACACTGAATGGCACCTGAGAGCACCCCCTTTTACCGGCTGCTATGCTCTTGGGTGCCTCAGACACTCTGCATCATTCCGCGCTGTAGGTACCCGTGCTCTGCTGTGGTCACTCTCTACACGCCACAGTGGTACCTCTAGGACATTTCTAATGTTGAAGCCACCCCCATGATGTGCCTGTCACTCTCAGAGCTTCTTTTGTCCTTGTGCCATTCCTCTTTCAACAAAAGGATGCTAAGCGCGCTCTGCTGTGGTCCCTCTCTTCACGCCACGTGGTACTCTCATGTGGATGCTCTCAGGTGCCTGAATGCAGCACGCCCTGGTCGTTCGCCCTTCTCTTGCTTCTGGGTGGGGACCACAGAGCACGTTCTCCAGTGTCCTCAGCTGTCCCAGATATTACACTTTTTTCCACCCTTGGGCGGACCCCACAGAGCAGGGGTATCCAACACAGGCCTAGGAGTGCTGAATGTTCGCCAGATGTTCAGGATAGTCACTTTACACTCAATGGATCTAAGGGGCGCATATTTACATAATCTGCGAATATCCTGAAAATGTGGCATGGTTGTGGCCCTCCTGGAGTATGTTGGACACCTCCAGAACACATCCACCCCCTGCTCTTGAATGTTGCATTATGTGGTTTGCTCCTGTTCCACTGCTCCCTTTGGTCTTTGGCCATTCCTTCCCAGTTGGTGTCCATGAGTCCATGAGGGACCCCACAAACCGCAGCTCCACGTTACAGCTTCCCCACTCAGTGGGTTTCTCCTCTTGTGCACCTGTGTAAACCCCATGGAGCATATTCTCTTTTTATCTTCTTCTCTTTTCCTCCTGGCTGGATCCCAAAGAGCAGCCTCCCTCCCCTCAGCTGTGCCTCTGAGTGGGTGCTTCTTTTTCACTCATCCATGGACCACATAGAGCCCCCTCCATTCAGTATTCACACGCCTTTCTTGAGGGTCTGAGTCCTTCTTGATATCTGAATGAACTATTCCAAATCTAAGTGATGTCCGGACTCCTACCTGCACAGCATGACGGTTTGGTCCAAACTTTCATGCGCACTGAAGGCAGTGCACTAGTGCTCCTGCTGTCATCCCCCTGGCGCCAGCCCCAAGACTTGACAGGAAAGGAAAAATTAAACGATAATAAAACATGTTTGTTATTGTTTTATTTTTCCTTTCCTGTCGTTTTGGGGGACAACGCTCCTCCGCCATATTGGAAGAGACGCCGCTGTTTCTTATGGTTTTTGCAAAACATTTGGGGCCAGATGTAGGAAGGCCAATACCGGTCGGTAACGGCCGAAATCATCCGTTACCGACCGGTAATAGGCTTTTCCTATGTACGGGGCAAATTTACTGATTCGGCAAATACCGAATCGGTATTTACCAATTTGGGGCCATATGTAGGTGGGAAAATACCGGTCGGTAACGGCCGATTTCGGCCGTTACCGACTTGTATTCGTAATTCCAGATGTAGGGGGCCTGAAAATTACCGATTCTATATATTTACCGAATCGGTAATTTTACCGAATCGGTAAAGTACTGATTCGGTAAATGTACAGAATCGGAATTTTGGGATGTAGGTGGCACTGGAAACAGTGCCACAGGCCCTTAGAAATTCGTTATTTACCATGAAATACAATGGCATGGTAAATAACGAATTTCTGTGTACATGCACATCTGTGCATGTACACCTGTGCCATGTGGCACACATACATGCCCTAAGGGCATGTATGTGTGTCACATTGCACACAAGCCAAAATCAGGGGTGCAACAGGGTGTCAAAGTGACACCCTGTCCCCCTTGACAAATCGGTAAAATTACCGAATCGGTATTTACCAATTCAGTAATTTGCATTGATTCCTATGGGCCTCAAGGCCCATAGGAATCAATGGCAATTACCGAATCGGTAAATACCGATTCGGTAATTACCGCATATTACCGATTCGGTAATATTTACAGAATAATTACCTACATGGCATTTACCGAATAGTAAATACCGAATCGGTAAAATTCGGTATTTACGATTCGGTAAATGCCATTTACCTACATATGGCCCTTGGTATTTACCGAATCACCATTTACCGATTCGGTAAATGAGATATAGGAAGCACTTTAAACAGTGCTCATGTGCTTTAAGGATTTGTTATTTACCACCAACTATTAGTTGGTGGTAAATAAGGAATACTTAGAAAATGCAAATCAATGCATTTTCAACTGTGCCATGTGGCAGACATACATGCCCTTAGGGCATGTATGTGTGCCACATGTACACACAAGCACTAATCAGGGGTGCAACAGGGTGTCAAAGTGACACCCTGACACCCTTGACTCTTTCACTATTTTACCGAATCGGTATTTACCGATTCGGTAATTGACATTCATGGCCCATAGGAATGAATGGCAATTACTGAATCGGTAAATACCGATTCGGTAATTACCGAATCCTAACGATTCGGTAATTTTTACCGGTTATTTATCTACATAGCAATTACCGATTCGAAAATACCGAATTGGTAAAATTCGGTATTTTCGAATCGGTAATTTACAATTACCTACATCTAGCCCTAGGTTGGAGAGCTGCCTGGCCTTTTTAATCTGAAAAGAAAAAAATGTATGTAAGGCAAAAAAAATGTTTTTGGTCTCAAAAAGCACACATTGACATAAATGTCCCTGGCACTTAAAGGAGTGTGAATGTGCCGTCACTCATAGTGAAGTTAGCCAAAGGCTGAAGTGGGTTGACCCACTGTCTCTATTTGCTATTGTTGAAAATGTGAACGACATAGTAACAGACTGACGGATAAAGAGGGCTGGCTCAAAGCCCCTATAGTGTTGTATAAATAAATTTTAGTACGGTCAAAAGGTCTGTGTGACTGGATGAGTGATGACAGTTGGTGGATGGGGCTGAGCAGCTAGCAGGCTGCTCCTGGTGGGGCTGTTCATGAGGACTTGCTGAGGGTTTATACTACCTGTTTATCTACCTGAATAAACCTACTTAGATTACATCATACCAGAGTGGTGTCTTCATTACTGCATCAATTTTGGTGGCGGGTTGGAGACCTCCCCATGCACTACAGTTGGTGTGAGTAGCCTGTAGAGACTTCAAGATGCCTTCTACAACATGTTGGGATGAAGCTACAACAGGGAGAAGATGACAGGCACAGACCACAGGAACAAGATGCAAAAAGCAGGAGCCACAAGATGAAACACAGAAACTTAAGGAGCCACAAAGGGAATGTAAAGAGCACGCAATGCAGCCCCACCAGTGTCCATTACAACGGAAGACCCTACTTAAGCGTGCTGTTCCCAGTCTCAAGTGGTAACTACATCAAGTTCTCTGACTTCAAATACTGTGAGCCAATTCTTTAACTTTATGGAAGCTGCGAGTGAGCCTTCAAGTACATTGAGCCACTATTTTTATTTCATGTGTGCTGCGCAGTGTGTGACTTGCAAGTACATTTTTTCACAAACAAGTCTTACGACTCTCAGTTGGTGGTAGCTCTGGACCCTTCTCTCAACCCTAACCACAGCTTACACAATTGCCTGAAAGCTGTCACGTCCTGGATGTCGGCCTCCCATCTAAAACTTAACGGAGACAAAACAGAGGTGATGCTCCTTGGAAATAACATCCCGAAATCCATTGACACCATCTGGCCCTTCTGTCTAGGCAGCCCCCCACAACCTAAGGATCAAATTAAGAGCCTTGGGATCTGGCTCGACCATAATCTCACCTTCAACTACCAAGCCACCAAACTAGCCGCTATCTGCTTTGGACTGATGAGATTGCTCCTCAAGATTCTTCCCCTTCTCCCGTTTCACTCCAGACGGATCATGGTCCAAGGACTAATCCTGTCGCGCCTCGACTGCGGTAACGCCCTATATCTAGGCGCTCCACAGTCCACACTGTCCAAACTACAAGTCATTCAAAACTGCGCGGCAAGAATCCTCTTGAACCTTCCTCGCCGATCCCTAGTTACAGCCAGATTGAAGGACCTTCACTGGCTCCCTGTGAAAGCCAGAATAGAATTCAAGAGCATGTGCGTTGCACACCGATCCTACTGGGGAACAGGCCCCACCATAAATCACTGCTTGGTGGTAGCCTACTGTCCTTCCCGGGCCCTCTGGTCCGCGACCTCCTACCTAACCTCCGTACCACGCATCAGAAGAGCCAGATGCGGAGGCCGCTCGCTTGCCTACAACCTAGCCAGGATCTGGAACTCTCTTCCCCTCGCAATTAGGTCA
Organism: Lissotriton vulgaris; assembly: GCF_964263255.1. NCBI lineage: Eukaryota > Metazoa > Chordata > Amphibia > Caudata > Salamandridae > Lissotriton > Lissotriton vulgaris. Next base: position 120,559,015 of record NC_141695.1, on the reverse strand, counting down.
GAACCCAACCTGCTCTTCTTTCGAAAACTCTTAAAAACTTGGCTCTTCAATAAATCCCTCACTTAACCTGCTCCTCTGCCTCCCGCACTCCCATCCCTATAGCACAACCCTTCAGTCTGTCTACAGCGCTGGGACGCCTCCGGGTAGCCATCGCGCTTTACAAATCCTCATTCCATTCCATTCCACTTTGTGCCTTATTTCTGTCTGTGTTAATGCAGTGTTCCCGACACACTGGGACTTGCACAGAGTCACGCATGGAGGTGCGCAAAAAGATTTACTTGGACTTCTCTGTCATGTTCACAAGCAGTGGTTGACAGAAAGTGTGAGGATGTGTTTGAGACCACACAGTAACAAAGCCTTCCAAATCCTTTGGGACAAAGTATGGTGACACTTTTTTGGCCTTGATTTTTTAACTGTACTAAGACGACTTCAATATGGCATTTTCTAACCGCGTTGAAATTTGACCTGTTTCTGGTCAAATGGTTGAAACACTGTGGTGAGACATTTTCTGTTTTTTATTTGTTGTTGTTTGAGCCATCCAGATCTGCGGCAGTTAAATAGCTCTTTCTTGGATTTAAAACAGAGGCGAGAGACATAGGGCGCACACACTCAGCGCGAGTCATAAGCTGAGTGCGCTCTTACCTGCTTTATGATGTTTGCTTGTTGGAGAATTAATGTCTTCTCTGATGTCGCAGCAGTTCAACAATCATCGAGCTGCTTTGAGACGCGTTTGAGCGCGGACGCGCCGTGAGCGATCCGGTGCAGCGTCATTAGCGTGCCGCCATCTTGCTGAAGTAGCACGCAAGCATCGGATCACCCCATGTTCTTCAATATTCTTCGGAAGCTCACTGTTAGAGTGAGCATACATCATTTTACAGTGCAAGTACAGTCTCCAAAGGGGACATTTTTCAAGTAAAGGTACACTTTTGTTTCTTTGACTTTCTCATCCAAAATACTGGCAGCGTCCTAGAGTGAAGATCGGCTCCACTCCAGCTCTAGTTTGTCTGTATAGTACAAAAATATGCAAGTACTTTTCTTGCTTTCCCCATGTCTACATCTAACGCTTCTGCACATTTGGGGGGTGGCTACATATTGCTCCTGGAGGCATCAGTGTCTCGCATGGCCATGTGAGACTGCCCCTTGTCAAAGTACCTGAAGCTGGAGTGGTATCCTTAACTGTGTGTTCTCGTTTTATTTCACTGCGGGGCTATGCGCCCATATGATCTAGTTTCTTTTCATCAAAATACATAGATGTACAGGGGACCTTTGCTCACAGTGCTCCTGTTTAGTTATGAAAAGGTGAACCTGGCTTTGTAAGCATACAGGTGTGAGTCATCACTCACTACAGGGTACCAAGTATTTCCAAGGGACAACTCGGTGAGGTGTCGCTCACCGGTGTGGTTATTTGTTTTACACATTTTTACAGAAATTGTTTTTGATGTATTGCTCGTCTACAGTGCCTATTTATTTTATTTACTTAAGGTTATTGCCATGTATAATGAGTTTGTATCGTTTTGAATTTAATTAGGGTTCCTTACGCAAGGAAGGTCATGGTCTTTTGGGATGGCTGTCACAGGTTTTTCCTGGTTTCTTTTGTGCACTCCCACAACCCCTACACAGGAGCAAGTTTATAGGTACAGTTCTTATTTACACAAGTTCACTTTGTATGGGTCATTTCGCATTATATTAGGTTTTGGTTCATGTTCCCATTTTTGTCTTATTGTAAGGAGTCACTTTCCTTGCGTGCGTAAGACACCTTGTGCCACACGTTTTTTTTTTAGGTCGAGCAGACCTTACTCTCAATGCGTGAGCATTGAGAGTGTCTGCTTCAGACCTTTTGCCGCCCGTATGGGGAATGAGTTGGGAATGAGGACACCAATCTGTTACGAGCGTTTTTCCTCGCGGGAGCGCGCGTCTGATACCTGCGCATGCGCGGTGCAAGCCCTGGCTCTCACACAGACACAGGCAGCCCCCACCCCTCTGCATGCACGCACGCACACACACAGGCGCAAGCCCTCGCTCACACACAGACACAGGCAGCCCCCACCCCTCTGCATGCACGCACACACACACAGACGCGCGCATGCACACGCAGGCACACTATCCCCTGCCTCGCATTCTCTCAATCACACACAGTCACGCATGCGCACACACATGCACACACACACACGCACGCACACACGCATACACACAGGCCTTCACATTAGCCCTGGCCCTCCCCTCCCCTCCCACTCACCGGGCTCTTTCGGCGTGTTTCGTGTCTCCTCTGCAGCGCTGGTCGGAGTCGGCCGGCTTCACTGCTTCCTCGGCGGCGGCGGGCGGAACTTCCTGCTGGATTGCAGGCCCCGCCCCCGTCTCGGCCAAAAGTGCCTGACTTCCGGTTTACACGGAGCAGGGCTGCGGCGGTGATTTCGAATGCTCATTAAGTTATTGAATGTTTTTTTTTACTGCTTTTAACATAAAAATGCGGGCAAAGCCAATAAAATATAGTCTTGTGACTACCCTGCGCTTGTTTTTGCTGATGTTGTTGTGGTGGCGAAACTCCAGAGCAGTTTCAATACGTGTGTTCTGATTTCGCTTTGCTGCCCTTTGAGTGTGATATGTACGGTCAGGGGCATTTAGGAGAAGGCGTTGCGTACATCCTTTCGTTTGGTCTCAGCTAAACTACCCAAGGCCATTGTTTTTATGTGCCCGTGCACGAGCTTGCCGTTTGCTCAGGCATTTCTCCTCCCCTTAATTAGTCACCCCTGCTGTTGCTGCCCACGGCCGGCCGTACTTTGTCTCCCATTTCCCCCCCCCCTCCCCACAGAAATTCCAAGAGCTTGTTAACGATGCTTTCTCTGCTGTAGCTATATACCAAGTGAGAAGTGGGCTGTTTCAGAATGTAGACACTTCAGTGGCTGGTTCTTGTTATCTTTGCCGAGGTCTGTCTGTATGGGAGTAACCCAATTTTCAATGACAGCCCGTGATTACGGGAAGGAATCACACCAACCCCCACTTGTTAAAGAAGCGTGAGCGGTTATTCTGCACAAGAGAGGGTCTATTTCGAACATAAGACGAACTCGTCCTGCATTAAGGCACTGAACTAGGCGGGCATCTAGCTGGAGTCGTTTAAAAAAGCATGCGTCTGGCGTGGGGTCTGTGAGGTGAAAGGTCCGAGTGCTGAATTATGTTGACGTCGGAACCCACAGAGTTCCTGAGGGTTCAAGAACTACCATTGTCACCTTCAGACACAGCAAGGCCCCTCCCGTTAGGCAAGGCTGAAAGCAGGCTCACAGGCAGCATATTAATGAAGAGAGGCTTAATCCCAGAAGAAAACCAGCACAAGTACGCGACTCACCCTCACCCTCACCCCCCCTCACCCCCACAACCCCTCACAACAATCCTCACCCCCACACCCCCTCAATCTCAAACCCCCTCACTCTCACCCCCCCTCACCCTCACAACCCCTCACCCTCACACACCCTCACCCTCACACCCCCTCACACCCCTACCTCCACACACCCTCACACCCCCTCACCCTCACCCCCACACACCCTCACCCTCACACCTGCTCACTCTCACATCCCCTCACCCTCACACACCCTCACACCCCCTCACCCACCCTCACCCTCACACACCCTCACCCTCACACACCCTCACCCTCACATCCCCTCACCCTCCCTCACACACCATCACACACACACCCTCACACCCCCATACCCCTCACCCTCACACACCCTCGCACACACTCACAACCCCTCACACCCCCACACCCTCACACCCCTCACCCTCACACACCCCTAACCCTCACATCCCTTCACCCTCACACCCCCTCACCCTCACATCCCTTCACCCTCACATCCCTTCACCCTCACATCCCCTCACACACCCACCCTCACCAGCATAGCATAACAAAACACAGCATAGCATAACAAAATACAGCATAGCATAGCATAACAAAACACAGCATAGCATAGCATAACAAACACAAGCATAGGATAGCAAAACATAGCATAACAAAACATAGCATAACAAAACAAAGCATAACAAAACAAAGCATAACAAAACATAGCAAAACACAACAAAGCATAGCATAACAAAACATAGCATAACATAACAAAACATCGCATAACAAAACAAAGCACAAAACATAATAAAGTGTAGCCAAACACAACAAAACATAGCATAGCCAAACAAAACAAAACATAGCATAGCATAACAAAACAAAACATAGCCTATCATAGCAAAACATAGCATATCATATCAAAACATAGCAAAGCATAACATAGCATAGCAAAACATAGCAAAACATAGCAAAGCATAGCATAGCAAAACATAGCATAACAAAACACAACATAGGATAGCAAAACAAAGCATAGAATAACAAAACAAAACATAGGATAGCAAAACAAAACATAGCATAGCATACAGCATCACTCAGCACCACCACAGCATCACTCAGGGGCACCACAACAGCACTATGCGCTACCACAGCATCACTGAACGCCACTGCATCACTTGTTCGCCATCACAACATCACTCAGCGCCACCACAGCATCAATCTGTGCAACCATTCAACAACTGGTTCAAATATTTTCTCTCAATGTTTCAAGCTTTATTACAAATGTAACAAAAAGATGTTAATATTTCACTTCTGTTCTTGGATTTTCGTCACAATAAAATACACTTAACATAATCTTCACAAAAGTTATTTACTAAAGTTTAAGCTATTGCCATTATAAATTACTATGACTTTTATTTAAGTATTAATTATTTAAAAAAATTAAAAGCCATTGTTATTTGTAATATCAATACATGCAAGTCACGTACATACAACACATATTGCATTACAAATGCTATAGGTGTCATATTTGCGAAAGTTAAAACTATTGGCTTTATAAATGACAAAGCTATAATTTCGCTATTTTCAAAAACAAAACATAAATAAAAAATGTGTCATTTACAATACCAATAGCTCAAACTTTCCTAATGCGAGACCTATTGCATTGCAAATGCTTGTTGTTGCAGGATTTTTGCCTTGCGTGCCTCCTCTCATGGAGAGTATTTACGTTTTTTTTTACGGGTTGTCCCTTGTAAATGGTGTGGGCAGGACATCGGGTTTCAGTCCCTTTAGTCCACATGACTTGTATCCCTACATGGAGAGCACATACGTAACACTGTTGTCCCTTGTTTAGGTTGGGAGCAGGATATTGGGTTTTAGTCCCTTTGGTCCACATGACTAGCATCTTTATGTTTATTCTTTTCTTATTAGAGGAGCAGATGGGTATATTCTGTATCCACCTTTCCTTCTTGTCTTTAGTTCCTTACCCTCTCGTGATGCGGTGTTCCCATCATCCCTGGGTCTGGGCTTCTGACTCTTATTTTATTAGTTCATTTCCTTTTTATGATGCGGACGGTGTTTCCTTCATTTTTGGGTTGGGGACTGTTAACGTTTGCTGTACTTTCTTGTTTATAGTTTTCCTTTCATGCTCATGTTTTAATGCTTTGTTTTTATTCTTCTTTTGTTTATTAGGGAAGAGATATGTAGTATTCCTGCGCTATGATTCTTTCTCTATGTTACCATGTCCTAGCTGCTCAGCCTGTGTGTGTGCGCTCTGTATGGAATGTTGGTGAATGGGCCATGAGTGGTATGTTTGGGTGACTGGATGAGTGATGACAGTGGTGGATGGGGCTGAGCAGCTAGCAGGCTGCTCCTGGTGGGGCTGTTCATGAGGACTTACTGAGGATTTATACTACCTGTTTATCTACCTGAATAAACCTACTTGAATTACATCATACCAGTGTGGTGTCTTCATTACTACAGAACGCTGTGAGACTGGAATGCTCCTGGGTGGGACACGCACAAGAATAGGGAGGAAAGGCATCAAGTCAAGAGAAGACATGCGAGATGGACAAGAAATCCATCCAATCACGAGCAAGGGACTGACCCAAAGCCCACTCAAAGTATATGCTATGCAGGGCTGACTTTTTGCACGGGCGGGATGTCTCATTCCCTGGAAGCAATCATCGAAGATGCGCCCAGCGCTGTCTGCACTGAAGTCGTGCAAACAGCAGCGTCCTTCCAGTGGCTCCTGTGCTTTCAATCATTTGTTAACGTGTGCAGGTGCCTTTTTAACACTCCAATAGCCCTTCGCCTTGTCGTTCTTTCTCTACCCCTCCGGCCACTCACCAATACCACCCCCAACAAACAGCGTGACACCTGTGTGGGAGACCGGAGCTACGGGTGATTCGGGTGAGTTGGGGGCAGTGTGGAGATGCCTGTGAGGCAATGTCACTGCTGTGATGTTGCCAGAAGCTGACCTGTGAACACAAAAGGGCCCCCCTGCTGCCTCAGTGTATTCAGCAGCAGCAGTGAAGGTGGTAATTTTGTTATGTGAAGGTGCTGTCAGCAAAGACCAGCTCTGATGTATATATTGAGAGAATTTTGTGAAAAATCAACTGTTCTGGCATGGTTTATTCTAATTGTTCAAATGCTTCAGCTTTAGTATCAGGCAGTGGGGTCTCCTGTGCTGTAAAACAGAGGGAGGGGCAGACAACTGTACAAGCCTTCTTGCCAGGGTGCCTGCTTGTCTGAAAGAAGTGTAAATGTGCACATCTGGTTAATCTGGAAATGTAAAGGGTGCCTTGAAGCCGGTATCGGCTTTAATCGATGGAATCACTTGAAGCTTCCTGATGACACAGATTTATTCTTTGTAAGTGGTAGTGCAAGGAGTAACAGGCTGATCTGTGAAGTTTGTGCTTTTAAGGAACAGTTATATAAAAAAAATGCACTACATACGGTCTGGGTAATACCACAATTGATATTTTGGAAGCAAGTTTTTATCTTAAATCTTTTTTCGCATTTTATAGCAGCCTACCTTATAGTGTCTGTAAAGCAAATTTAAAATAATGGCATATATTTACAGTGCTTTATGTCATGGCTGGGACCTCGTAGCACTAAAATGGCACAAGCCTCTATTCTCCAATGCATCAACCAAGATTCAATTCTGTGGCTATCTGGTGACACCCAGACCTCTGCAGTGCATTAACTAATAGAGGTTTCATAATTTACTGCTATACTGCATTTCCCCCTGATTAACTTGCCTTGTATTCATTTTTCATATAAGCAGTGAGCTATTTTAATATGTAGTTACAAGAAGGTGAAAGACAAAAAACATGTACAGAATATGTCTTGTTGACCCCGCCCCCACGCTCACTGACCCCGCCTCCATTTCATACACCGTCACACTTCCCGTACCTTTTTTGAATGCACTTCGGCCGCTGGTCCGACACACCATATTTAGAGTACATTTCTGACCCAGTCCATCTCTCTCAACACCTCTCATATTGACCAAACAACATCTGATGCCCGCTCCCCGTGCAGTCTAAAGAAGAGCGCCCAGAGAGCTGACGGGAAGCGCTATGCAGACCATGCAATACAACAGATAGAAACATCTATGTGACAGTGATCGATAATGTCTCGTTGGTTGCTCTCCATTTTTGAATGATCAATAGGGAATGGCTGGTGTCATTAGTGGCTCCGTGGTCACCCTTTCCTTCGCCTGGTACTATGAGTGTGTGTGCCACGCAGGTGTGAGGGTGCAGCGCTTACCTGTCCGGCGGGGGTCCGTGGGAAGATGTCGAACACGGAGACTCTCGCGGGGGCTTCGGGCTGCAGAGACAAAGCAGAGGTGAGGGTGAGACGAGGCCTTGGTGCCACCTGTGGCCCAGGATGATAATAACTCCTCCTGGGCACTTTCTACTGCTTCCAAAACCCATCTTTGACTCGGACCTGGTCCCAGTGCCGAGCACTATGCTAAAGGGTCACAAGAGCAGCACGGGGTGAAGTCAAAGTCACAGTCAAAGGATCTTGTATAGCGCACAAATCACCGTTAGGTCTCAGGGCAGGCATAGGAGGGCTGGGGGGCTCTGCTCTTTGGGGTCAGCTGCCTTGTGTGGCAACAGACTCCTTATTTCTAATCACACTGTCCACATGTTTCCCTTTTGTGTCTCTCCCTGGTGCGTTACTTCGTTCCTCTGTGACCCTTGGCTACTCTCTGAGACAACGAGGGCGAGTTAAAAAGAGGCTGTGACCGTTCTACATCAGAGGAATTCAAGGTGGTTATGTTATGTTATGTTATTAAAATATTTATTAAGCGCACTATCACCGATTGGTTTCTTGGCGCTGCGATCAACAGTAGCATAAACGTGGATGAGGGGTGGAGAGTTATTGAAGTGCTTGTCTGAAAAGCCAGGTCTTCAAGGCTTTCCGGAAAGAGAGAAGGTCCTGACAATTCCGGATCTCCCGAGGAAAGGTGTTCCATAGGCAGGGGGCAAGTGTAGCGAACCTACGGCCTCCGGCGCGCTTAAGTTTGGAAGGGGGCGTCTGCAGGAGGCTCTGATGGAGTGAGCGTAGGTTTCAGGATGGGATGTATCTGGTAATTAGTTGATTAATGAATTTGGGGCTTTTGCAGTACAGGGATTTGAATATTATACATCCAGTTTTAAAGGTACAGCGCTGGGTGACTGGAAGCCAATGCAGTTTCCTGAGTAAGGGAGTAGCTGCCTGTCGCCTCGGTTGTTTCAGGATTAGCCTCGCAGCGTGGTTCTGTACCTTCTGGAGGCGTTTAGATAGGTAGTTTGGAAGACCTAGATAGATGGGGTTCGGGTAGTCCAGATGGGACAGGACAGTGGAAATCACAACCTGGGTGATTGCCTCGGGCGTGAGTAGACGACGGACCTTCCGAATTTTTTTTAGCTGGAAGAAACACTTGGAGGCCACCTGGCCTACTTGTGGTGGTCTCCAAGTGTGGTCAATACAGTGCTTCTAAAGCACCAGTCCAACCTGACAATTTTTACACTAATCCGTACTGGCCAGAAACTTTTGGGACAGCCTCCCGACACTGACCAACTACTGAATAGGATGGTCCAAGCCCACTCCCCCACCCCATTTTGGTCCTTGCTAGGTATATGCCTGGAGTCAGAAGCCAAATGTCCGGTTACTTATGGTAATCTTCATTACTCCGTGTCCTGGTCTTCCCGTTCCACTCCTTAACAATGAGCAGCTCGTCGGCTCTGCAATGTCAATGTCAAATATTCTTGTATAGCGCACATCTCACCGTGAGGTTTCATGGCGCCAGCAGCTAAAGGACAGTAGAGCAGACAGCAATCCAAAACGAATTAGCTTAGTGAGGAAAAAGCCAAGTTTTCAGTTTTTTGTGGAAACATTTGTGATCGGCTATGGATGAAATGTATACAGGTAATTTATTCCATAGCATAGGGGCAAGGTATAAAAAAAGAGCGGCACCCGTAGCGCAAGGCTCAAATACGAGGCTGGGCAAGGTATGATTTAGTGCCGGACCTTAATGATCTTCCTTGTATATACCATTGAAGTTTTTTTTAGGTAATACGGGTCGGCATCATACATTGTCTTGTGTGCAAGACTTAAGATTTTGAAATGGCATCTGCAGAAACCTATTACCCACCAGAGGTCAAACACTTCCCCAAATATGGTGCTGCCTACCGGCATGTATAACGGGGAAAGTGCATCACCACAATAGCATCAAAGAAACCCAAGAAAAACAAAAAACACAAAACAATCACCACATGAAGAAGGAGGGAGGGACGGGCTCAGGAATAGTACGGGGAGACCAGGACTCAGAGTAATGAAGATTACCGGCGAGTAACCGGGCATTACCTCCTCATCCTTCTTCCTGTTCCATTCCTTAACAATGAGCCCAAACCAAAGCACATGGTGATTTAAAAACAAAGTCAAGAAGGATGCAGCAAAAACTCAACGGGCCGGTTTAATGACAAAAGAAAGCAGTACAAATCACAAAATCCTGTGGAGCAGACAAAACATGAGCACCAAAAGTAGCAGAAGACGCTATCTGAAGGAAGTGGGGGACAAAAGTGTCGGAGAGACCCATGGAACCGCATTCTAAATATCACATAAGAAGACACGCTTAAACATGGTCCAAGATGAGGAAACCCCTCGAGTGAACCGCCCGTGGAAAGAAGATGGAAGAGGACAATGAGCAGCATCCTATGACAACAGAACTGCACACTTCACCCAATGAGTCAAACTGGACAAGGAAGGCTTGAGACCCATCCCAAAGAGACCGTTGGTAACAAATAAGGAATCCACCTTCCTAAAATCACGGGTACAACCGGGTATATGCAAAGGGCCTGCAGGGCATCCAGGGAATGGAGAACCTCCTCCTCGGGAGAAGATGGGTCAGGAAAAAAACAGGAAGGACAATATCCTTCTGATAGTGGAAGTGAGGCAAGATCTTGGGCAGAAAAATCTGACTAGGACACAAAATCACCTTGTTAGAACAAAAACGTAAGAAAGGGGGAGAAGCCAATGAAGCCACCAACCTGCCGACCAGAAGAAATGGCCACCCAAAAAAAACGTTCCCCAAAAGAAACTCAAGGCCAACAGAAAGCAGGAGTTCAAACAGAGGACCAGTCAATGCCTATAGCACCAAGGGAAGATCCCAAGCCAGACCCGGAGAGCGGGAGACAGGACGCTGAAGCAAAAAACGTTGCAAAAGGTGAGACCTCAAGGGACACACAGAAGCCATAGCAAAACCACAAAAGGCTAGAATGACAGCCCACTGGGCACGCAGAGTAGAGATAGCCACGACAAAACCACCTCTTAAAAAGTCCAACGCCTTGAAAGAATCACAGGAAGAAGACAGGCCCTTCCCACAACGCCAAAAGTCAATATGCCGCCAACACCGACCATAAGACTTCAGGGCCAAAGGCCTGCAAGACAATTGGATGCACTGAGCCACATCAAGCGAAAAACTCTGATCCAACAAAGTCATCCTCTCAAGTGGCAGACACCCAGCCGGAGGCGAAGGAGGGAGGATGAGCTGAGAAGAGGAGTACGCAGCAGAGATGGGTACAGGAGAAACTGCCAATTGGGACATACTGCCAAATCCAAGAGAAGGGTAAACCAGGGCCTCCGGGACCACTCCGGAACAACCAGAAGAACCTCTGCCCAATCCGGCAGAATCTTTCTGAGGACCCGGGGAATGAAGGGAAAGGGGAAGAGGGTGCCCTTGGGACCACAGGATGGATATAGCATTGATTGACCAGGCCAACCTTGACGGAACCAATCTGCAAAAATTCAGAAGAAGAAGCGTACCCTCTTAGGTAAATAGAATCAGCCATGGAAGGCCAAACCTGGAATGAATATTCCGAAAAAGGTGGGAGACAGACATATGGACACGGAGGAGGGAAACACCTGGCTCAACGAATCCGCAGGCCAATTCTTCCTACCTGGAAGAAAGACTGCTGAGAGAGAAAAGATAGTCTCCTCAACCCACAGACCCACCCTCCGGGAAAGGCGAAACAGAGACTGGCGAATCCCTGAACAGAGGCAATTGTCTTTCAGGGAACAAGAACACCATCCCCAGATCCATCCGGAAGAGGGCCCAGAGGAACGTCAGAAACTGGGAGGGCCGAAGGGAGGATTTCCTGTGGTTGATGAGGAAAAACAAAAGAATTAAGCAGAAGACAGACCTGATGAACATCCTCTGTGGCCTGAGAAAAAAAAGAAGAAACAATCATCCAATCATCAAGGTACAGAAAAACCTGAATGCCCTGGGAATGGAAAATACCCATCACGGGGGCTAAGAGCTTCATAAACACTCTTGCCATTGACGAAAGGCCGAAAAGAAGCACCTGGAACTGCTGGGAGCCCACCACAAAGCACAGAAACTGCTGATCTGCTGGATGGGTGGGAACCTACAGGTAGGCGTCCGTCAGGTCAAGGGAGATGAGGAAACACCCCTGGTGCACCAGTTGAAGGATCGACTGCAAAGTCACCATCTTGAAACAACGATGAGGAATGTAGAGATTCACCAACTTCAGATACAACACAGGGCGCAAGTCTGTAGTATCCTTCTTTCAAACCAGAAAAAAAGATGGAGTAAGACCGCAGTCCCCGTTCTAGGGGCAGAACTCCCACAATCACTGCCTTCTCCAAGAGAAGCTGAATGCCCTTCAGCAAGGACGCCTGCCTCACGGGATCCCGTGGCAGCGGGGCGGCTCTGAACACCGGATCATGGCGAGATGAAAATTCAATCCGGTAATCGTAGGTCACCATACGAACAGCCCAGGCATCGGAAAGACCCTGCCAGGCCTGACCAAAGAAGCGAAGGCGACCTCAAACTGGAAAAGGTGGATAGTCACTGCTTTGGAAAAAGATCTTGAGGAAGCACCACCGGAACCAGGACTTGTCCCCTCCAGGGGCCCCCCAGCCATGACCCCTGCCCACAAAAGGGCTGTTGAGCACCCCTGGCCAGAAGAAAGGCAATAGCATGGTGGGAGGAAAGGTTAAAGCAGGTCGTTAACCAAAACCCCTACCTCGAGAGGAAGGGCAAACAAGAGCCACCAGCTTCCGATACTCTGCCGACTGCATGACCAGTTCCTCCAGCTGGGGGCCAAACACCTATGAACCCTCAAATGACAATTTGAGGAGTGCAGACTTCTACGAGACCTCTGTTTTCCAAAACGCTTCCAGATATGGCGACGAGCAGCATTGTAAGCCCCTGATGCAGCAGCCGACGCACACGAGTTATCAAAGGAGCTGTTGGACAGGTAGTGAACCTGTGGTTCCATGAGAGCAGACAGAGAGGAAGCATCCCCACCGCCACCTAACTGGAGAGCCAAAGCCTGGAAATCCTTCAAGAGGGACTGAGCCATAAAAGTGGTAAATGCCATAGCCAGAACTGAAAAATTGGAGGAGGCAGAAGACCTCTTCACAGCACCCACCACCTTCTTGTCTACTGGGTTGGAAGGGAGGGCATCATCGGAAAGAACCATGCCAGGTGAAGAAAGGCTAGCCATCAGATGATCCACCTTGAGGGACTGAATGAACTCCTCTGAAAACCTCTCCAAAGTGTAACATTTATGCAAAAAGTGAGGAAAGGCAGATTTAGCTACGTCTCACCATTCATGAGCCAGCACCTTGCGGACAGCATTGTGCAAAGGCAAAGAGTCAGGATGAGGTTGGTGATCCTGGTTAAAGAAATCCTCCTCCAAGTCATTCACCGCAGGTGAAGGAAACCCCAGATAATTCCTGATATGGGCAAACAAGTCAAAGAGCTCAGCTCCCTGCATAAAGCGAGCCCTCCTGCCATCCTCCTCAGCAGCATCAGCCAAGGGAGCAGGGCGAGGAACTTTAGCAGGGGGGTCATCAGCCTCCCGAGTCCTGAATGCAGCCTCAATAGCCTCATTTATCAGGAGGCGCAGCACTTCCACTGTGGGATCCCCGGCAGAGCAAGAAGCGCCCGGCTCCATGACCGCAGGTACAATGAAGACGGGCGCTTCCTGCACCACACCTGCTACAAAAGAAACAAAGTCTCTCATCCTACCGATCAATAACACACGTAACAGGAGGTGTCACCATGGGAGTGTACAAAATGAGACAGGCAGTACTAAGGAGGGACTACTAATCCTTTTGACCAATGAACTGCCACATTGGACAATGACACAAGCCAATGAAAAATGTGAGAGGAGAGTGGGCAAAGCATCAAGTCCCTACCTCAATGCAGCATGCTTTGCAGAGCAGAGCAGAGCATGAGCTGCCCAGGCTCGACCTAAAAACAGCTCATATGGGCGGGCGCCACAATGGAGGAATGCAGGGGCCAAGAACGGGCACCAGGACCCTCTGCACCGCAGCCCAAACAAAAGACCAACACCCGCTGAGCAGGGCGGGTAGGCCAAAGAAAATGACATGACTGCTAAAGCAAGTCTCAAAAAAACTAAAAAGTAATAAAACATAACTTACCTGACCACGGTAAGTAAGCGGCACTGCAAGGCAGAAAAAAAGAACACGCTATGGTGGTGGTGCATTTCCCCCTTTATTCATGCCGGTAGGCAGCGCCATATTAGGTAGGGGAAGTATTTGCCCTCTGCTGGGTAATAGGTTTCTGCGGAGCAGACGAGCTGCTTATTGTTAAGGAATGGAAAGGGAAGACAGACGAGGAGGTAATACCTGTGTTGTAAATAAAGGAATAATGTACACGGGAGTCTTTATCGCAGTTCTACACAACATTCTTATACATCATATACATACCTAACTAACGTTCCATTTATTACCTGTGGCACGAGGTAAGTACTGATAGGACAGTGACCTCGTGCAAGTGTTTTTGTCAACGTATGAGTGTCCGTAAGTGTGCTACATGTATTACTGTACGAATGCTTGGAAGCATGAATGTATGAATGTAATGTGCTACTTACATCCATGTGTGTGAACTATAGACAACAGCCTGTTCCCCACGAAGCACCATCACTCAGTTCTGAGAAATAATACAGTTGTGATGAGGTCCTGTCCACCCACAAGACACACTCAACCTTCCATGCTACCTATTCTGTCCCCTCCAATGCTCTCTTCTTGTCCCTTTTTCCAGATCCTTACCAGTGCCTTGAAACACCCTTAGCACAGCATGAAGATCTATATAAAGAATTAATGTAAAACAAGGTGCTGTTAAGCTCCATGTTGGATCTTCGATTCCAGGTGGTGGTACAGAAGACTCACCCAACATCTGCAAGTCTGAGCCCTGAAAGTGCATCAGACCACTTTGTCATCTCCAGTACCATCCATGGGAGGTGAATGCCCGCTTTTGTAAGAAGCAGATGGAGCCTTTGTGGGGACTCTTAGCAAAGGGGCCAAGGAGTGAATGGGTATTATGCATGGCCCATGGAAATGCTCCCGACCATGGACATGCTTGCTGTCCTGGGGGCTTCGGTCATTAGAGATGTCTATGTGCCATGTTTATGGGCAAGAAATTCATCCAAATGTCCAGATACTGCAAGTGCAAGAGCCCACGAGACCCAATACCCAAGGATGGTAACAAGAGACACTTGGCACTGCAGTTAACCTAGACTGGGGAGGTTCTTGTGGGACTTGGAACACAGGTCCTCTGACTCTCTGACCCCCGTGTGTCCCCTCCCGCCATTTACCTGTTTCATGATGGCGCCATGCCGTGCTCCGGCCTCATCTCAGCTGGAATCCTTCTCTTCAGTGCCCTAAGACCCCCTCCAGCTCACGCGCAGTCGCTACTGCTCTCCAGTGGGCCGTCCCCCCACCTGCCGATGGTCCAAGCTTCAGGGGGACCAAAAGCCCTGAAGAAGCCTCAGAGCCGAAACATGTCTGGATCTTGGCCACTTCTCAGGAGTTAAGCTCACTACACCAATCGCACACGCCTTGCGGCCCCCTGTCCTCAGTCAGGGTCATTCCCGAGTGCCAGAAAGCGAGAAAGAAGCAAACACATTCGCCTTTTCCAAAAAATATCTGGATTCCATGATGGGGTGAATTCTCGTTCTTGAGTGTTCGGCACGCGCCCCTCTAGGATTTAAGAGAGTAATTTCCAGGTCCTCCTGATAACGTCTGTGCAGCAGCCGGTACCTTTCAAGGTGGACAGCACAATGCGAGAATGCTAGCTAAACCGGATACCTCGGGGAGGAGGCCCTGGGGGGCAGGAGGGGGGGATACTGTTACAGCCGCACCAGGCTCGTGGCACCAGCGGTGATGTCACTTGTGTTTCGAAGAAACTGCAACCGGCGCGAGGCAGCGACGGGGGCCCCCCATTACCTTTTCATACTTCACCTCCCACCCTGGATACACCTGAGGACGTACACAGGTGTGCTGTTTGTGTCCAGAGGCATGGAAGGGGGCAGGGCCACCGTAATATGGGACGTCACCTCAGGTCTGGGGCTCTGAGGAGCCACTATAACCAGGTATAGGTGACATCTCACGCATCTTAAGAGGTATCACTGGTAGCGCATATTAACCTGTGACTCGGAGGGGTGACATCTCTTTGCTTACAGTGCATATTAGTCTATCACCCGTGGCTGACGTTTAATAGACATCTAAACATCTCTTTCGGTGCATATTAACATATATCTAAGAGAGGTGACATCTCACTCAAAATCAGGCATCCCTTTCGGTACATATTAACATATATCCATGAGAGGTGACATCTCACTCAAAATCAAACATCTCTTTCGGTGCATTTTAACATATATTTATGAGAGGTGACATCTCACTCAAATCAGACATCTCTTTCGGTGCATATTAACATATATCTATGAGAGGTGACATCTCACTCAAATCAGGCATCCCTTCGGTGCATATTAACATGTAACCAGGGGTGACATCTCACTCAAAATCAAACATCTCTTTCGGTGCATATTAACATATATTTATGAGAGGTGACATCTCACTCAAATCAGACATCTCTTTCGGTGCATATTAACATGTAACCAGGGGTGACATCTCACTCACCCTCAGACATCTCTTTCGGTGCATATTAATATATATCTATGAGAGGTGACATCTCACTCACCATCAGACATCTCTTTCGGTGCATATTAACATATATCTATGAGAGGTGACATCTCACTCACCATCAGACATCTCTTTCGGTGCATATTAACATATATCTAAGAGAGGTGACATCTCACTCAAAATCAGGCATCCCTTTCGGTACATATTAACATATATCCATGAGAGGTGACATCTCACTCAAAATCAAACATCTCTTTCGGTGCATATTAACATATATTTATGAGAGGCGACATCTCACTCAAATCAGACATCTCTTTCGGTGCATATTAACATATATCTAAGAGAGGTGACATCTCACTCAAAATCAGGCATCCCTTTCGGTACATATTAACATATATCCATGAGAGGTGACATCTCACTCAAAATCAAACATCTCTTTCGGTGCATATTAACATATATTTATGAGAGGTGACATCTCACTCACCATCAGACATCTCTTTCGGTGCATATTAACATATATCTAAGAGAGGTGACATCTCACTCAAAATCAGGCATCCCTTTCGGTACATATTAACATATATCCATGAGAGGTGACATCTCACTCAAAATCAAACATCTTTTTCGGTGCATATTAACATATATTTATGAGAGGTGACATCTCACTCAAATCAGACATCACTTTCGGTGCATATTAACATGTAACCAGGGGTGACATCTCACTCACCCTCAGACATCCCTTTCGGTGCATATTAACATATATCTATGAGAGGTGACATCTCACTCACCATCAGACATCTCTTTCGGTGCATATTAACATATATCTATGAGAGGTGACATCTTACTCACCATCAGATATCTCTTTCGGTGCATATTAACATATATCTATGAGAGGTGGCATCTCACTCACCATCAGACATCTCTTTCGGTGCATATTAACATATATCTATGAGAGGTGACATCTCACTCACCATCAGACATCTTTTTTTTTTTTTAATAATTTTTATTGTTTGCAAGCATGAAGAGGAGAATAGACAACAACAAAAAAAAAAAAAGATAATAGCAGTACATAAAACACAATACATATATATAATGGCAGTCATGCACAGCAAATACACAATTATTTCGGTATTGCAGTTGAAGGCAAAAGGAAGGCAAGAAGGAAGAGGAAAAAAAAAAAAAAAAAAAAAAAAAAAAGGGGGAGAAAGTAGTTTCATGTTAACAATCTCCAAGCATTATGAAACTTGTCAAATAAAACAGCTTTTCCAAAAGTGTGATATCAGCGTTCTATAAAAGTACCCCAGTTTTTTTCATAATTTTTCGTTGCTTTTGTGCCCCTAATGTTTGCTAAAGCAAGCTCCATTGAATGTATTTCTGTTACCAGTGCCCACCAGTCCCAGATTTTTGGTGTTTCTGAGCTAATCCAAGCTCTTGCCACCGTTAGTTTGGCACAGGACATTAATATTGTAATCAGGGCGGCATGTGGAAGTGGATCTGGATAAATGTCTAATAGAACTGATACAGCTGTTAGAGCTGGTATCTGTATCTGCTTCATATGCAAGATTTTTTCCACTTCGCACCAGAAGATTTTCAGATTCGGGCATGAGAACAGCATGTGTATCAAGTCTGCCGCCTCAGTAGAACATTTAGGGCATTTAGTTCGATCGCTCTGGATGTTGTTATGAGACCATTTTGAAATTTTTTCGGGGGTATAATACAGCATACATGTTGTTCTAAATTGTTGGAGCCTTAAACTGGATGATCTTGCTCGTTTATTGATATTCATTAAAGAGTTTGTTATCTGTGTAGGAGTTATATTTGATCCCAGTAATCTGCTCCATTTATCAGCGAGCTTGCTGCAATCATTAGGTTTGACAGCAATAAGAGTATTATAAGTCTCACTTATAACAGATTTGTTTTTTGATGAATGTAAACAAGTCCAAATATCAGATTCTGGGGGTTCTGGAACATCCAAGATTTGTTTTTTATTGATCAAGAAGTCATGTATCTGTAGGAATTTGTATCTCATGTTTTCGGATAAGCCGTATAATTGTTTAAGAGTATCAAATTCCATGAAGCCCTGTGCATTATATAAGTCCCCTAAGGTATTAATACCTAGTCTAGACCATCGGTGACCAGTATTGTCATTAAAAACATTTGGCAGGCCTGGATTTCCCCAAAGTGGTAGATTTGAATAGAAGAAGTTAGTGTCGCAAAAAGATAGAATGTTACCCCATATCTTTATTATATCTCTTGCTGTCTTAAATTTGACTCTTTTGTAGTAATTGGGATCATTAGTTCTAAATAAGAATAAATTGGAATCAGATTTTAACATGAAATAATGAAAAAATAAAACCCCTCCTTCGTTAAGTAATGAACGTAACCGATTAGTGAAGGCAGACCAAAAATATAATTTAAAGTCAGGAAAGTTAAGCCCACCTTCAGATATGTCGTTTTTCATAAGGTTCAATGATCTTCTCGCCTTTTTATATCCCCATATAAAACTGCTAAATATTCCATCCAATTTCTTAAAGAATTGGTTATTTAGTGCTAGTGGTATAGATCGAAATAGGTATAGGAATTTAGGTAGTACCTTCATTTTAATCAAATTAATTCTGCCAATTATATTGAGAGGCAGCCTGTGCCATTTCTTTAATAGTAACCTAGTAGCTTTAATTAGTTCATCGTAATTTATTTTATTAATGTCTTGTATATTAGCTGTTATTCTTATTCCCAAATAAGTAGCTATTTTGCATATCTCAGGCATTACCACAGGAGGGGCATAGTTAACTATTATTTGTGTTTTTTGCAGATTTAATTTATAGCCCGCTACTTTGCCATATTTCTCAGCTTCTAAGATTATTCCTTTTTGAGCCTCTACAGCATCTTCCGTGTAGACCGCTATGTCGTCGGCATATGCTGTTATTTTTAGTTCTTGGTGTCCTGATTTAAACGGTATGATCTGGGTTTGAGATTGAAGAGCTAGCAGGAAAGGTTCCAAAGAAAGTGCAAATAAAAGAGGTGAAAGAGGGCAGCCTTGTCTGGTTCCTCGTAAAATCCTGAAATCTGAAGATACCAACCCCCCATAGCTAGTGAATGCAGTTGGTTTGTCATATAGTGCTTTAATGCATTTCAAGAATTCCCCGCCAAATCTTAATTTAGATAGTACACACCAGAGAAACTCCCATCCCACTCGGTCGAAAGCTTTCTCAGCATCTAGCAAAATCATACCGAGTGGGGTGGAGACATCCCTTTCGGTGCATATTAAAATATATCTACGAGAGGTGACATCTCACTCACCATCAGACATCTATTTAGGTGCATATTAACATATATCTAAGAGAGGTGACATCTCACTCAAAATCAGGCATCCCTTTCGGTACATATTAACATATATCCATGAGAGGTGACCTCTCACTCAAAATCAAACATCTCTTTCGGTGCATATTAACATATATTTATGAGAGGTGACATCTCACTCAAATCAGACATCTCTTTCGGTGCATATTAACATATATCTATGAGAGGTGACATCTCACTCAAATCAGGCATCCCTTCGGTGCATATTAACATGTAACCAGGGGTGACATCTCACTTAAAATCAAACATCTCTTTCGGTGCATATTAACATATATTTATGAGAGGTGACATCTCACTCAAATCAGACATCTCTTTCTGTGCATATTAACATGTAACCAGGGGTGACATCTCACTCACCATCAGACATCTCTTTCGGTGCATATTAACATATATCTATGAGAGGTGACATCTCACTCACCATCAGACATCTCTTTCGGTGCATATTAACATATATCTAAGAGAGGTGAC
The DNA here is from genome assembly GCF_964263255.1 of Lissotriton vulgaris. Taxonomy (NCBI): domain Eukaryota; kingdom Metazoa; phylum Chordata; class Amphibia; order Caudata; family Salamandridae; genus Lissotriton; species Lissotriton vulgaris. The sequence goes on along the minus strand of NC_141695.1, from coordinate 120,538,902 downwards.
ATCTCACTCAAAATCAAACATCTCTTTCGGTGCATATTAACATGTAACCAGGGGTGACATCTCACTCACCATCAGGCATCCCTTTCGGTACATATTAACATATATCCATGAGAGGTGGCATCTCACTCAAAATCAAACATCTCTTTCGGTGCATATTAACATATATCTAAGAGAGGTGACATCTCACTCAAAATCAGGCATCCCTTTCGGTACATATTAACATATATCTATGAGAGGTGACATCTCACTCACCATCAGACATCTCTTTCGGTGCATATTAACATATATCTAAGAGAGGTGACATCTCACTCAAAATCAGGCATCCCTTTCGGTACATATTAACATATATCCATGAGAGGTGACATCTCACTCAAAATCAAACATCTCTTTCGGTGCATATTAACATATATTTATGAGAGGTGACATCTCACTCAAATCAGACATCTCTTTCGGTGCATATTAACATGTAACCAGGGGTGTCATCTCACTCACCCTCAGACATCTCTTTCGGTGCATATTAACATATATCTATGAGAGGTGACATCTCACTCACCATCAGACATCTCTTTCGGTGCATATTAACATATATCTATGAGAGGTGACATCTTACTCACCATCAGACATCTCTTTCGGTGCATATTAACATATATCTATGAGAGGTGACATCTCACTCACCATCAGACATCTCTTTCGGTGCATATTAACATATATCTAAGAGAGGTGACATCTCACTCAAAATCAGGCATCCCTTTCGGTACATATTAACATATATCCATGAGAGGTGACATCTCACTCAAAATCAAACATCTCTTTCGGTGCATATTAACATATATTTATGAGAGGTGACATCTCTCTCAAAATCAGACATCTCTTTCGGTGCATATTAACATGTAACCAGGGGTGACATCTCACTCACCCTCAGACATCTCTTTCGGTGCATATTAATATATATCTATGAGAGGTGACATCTCACTCACCATCAGACAGCTCTTTCGGTGCATATTAACATATATCTAAGAGAGGTGACATCTCACTCAAAATCAGGCATCCCTTTCGGTGCATATTAACATGTAACCAGGGGTGACATCTCACTCACCCTCCGACATCTCTTTCGGTGCATATTAACATATATCTATGAGAGGTGACATCTCACTCACCATCAGACATCTCTTTCGGTGCATATTAACATATATCTATGAGAGGTGACATCTCACTCACCATCAGACATCTCTTTCGGTGCATATTAACATATATCTATGAGAGGTGACATCTCACTCACCATCAGACATCTCTATCGGTGCATATTAAAATATAACCAGGGCTGACATCTCACTCACCCTCAGACATCTTTTTCGGTGCATATTAACATATATCTAAGAGAGGTGACATTTCACTCAAAATCAGGCATCCCTTTCGGTACATATTAACATATATCCATGAGAGGTGACATCTCACTCAAAATCCAACATCTCTTTCGGTGCATATTAACATTTATTTATGAGAGGTGACATCTCACTCAAAATCAGATATCTCTTTCGGTGCATATTAACATGTAACCAGGGGTGACATCTCACTCACCCTCAGACATCTCTTTCAGTGCATATTAACATATATCTATGAGAGGTGACATCTCACTCACCATCAGACATCTCTTTCGGTGCATATTAACATATATCTAAGAGAGGTGACATCTCACTCAAAATCAGGCATCCCTTTCGGTACATATTAACATATATCCATGAGAGGTGACATCTCACTCAACATCCGACATCTCTTTCGGTGCATATTAACATATATTTATGAGAGGTGACATCTCACTCAAAATCAGACATCTCTTTCGGTGCATATTAACATGTAACCAGGGGTGACATCTCACTCACCCTCAGACATCTCTTTCGGTGCATATTAACATATATCTATGAGAGGTGACATCTCACTCAAAATCAGACATTTCTTTTGGTGCATATTAACATATAACCAGGGGTGACATCTCACTCAACATCAGACATCTCTTTTGGTGCATATTAAAATATGTCTACGAGAGGTGAAATCTCACTCAACATCCGACATCTCTTTCGGTGCATATTACCATATATCCATGAGAGGTGACATCTCACTCACCATCAGAAATCTCTTTTGGTGCATATTAACGTATAACCAGGGGTGACATCTCACTCACCATCAGACAACCCTTTTGGTGCATATTAACGTATAACCAGGGGTGACATCTCACTCACCATCAGACATCCCTTTCGGTGCATATTAAAATATATCTACGAGAGGTGACATCTCACTCACCATCAGACATCTCTTCGGTGCATATTAACATATATCCATGAGAGGTGACATCTCACTCACCATTAGACATCTCTTTCGGTGCATATTAACGTATAACCAGGGGTGACATCTCACTCACCATCAGACATCTCTTTCGGTGCATATTAACATATAACCAGGGGTGACATCGCACTCAAAATCAGACATCTCTTTCGGTGCTTATTAACATATATCCATGAGAGGTGACATCTCACTCACCCTCAGACATCTCTTTCGGTGCATATTAACATATAACCAGGGGTGACATCTTACTCAAAATCAGACATCCCTTTCGGTGCATATTAAGGTATAACCAGGGGTGACATCTCACTCACCATCAGACATCTCTTTCGGTGCATATTAACATATATCTATGAGAGGTGACATCTCACTCGCCCTCAGACATCTCTTTTGGTGCGTATTAACGTATAACCAGGGGTGACATCTCACTCAAAATCAGACATCCCTTACGGTGCATATTAAGGTATAACCAGGGGTGACATCTCACTCACCATCAGACATCTCTTTCAGTGCATATTAGCATATAACCAGGGGTGACATCTTACTCAAAATCAGACATCCCTTTCGGTGCATATTAAGGTATAACAAGGGGTGACATCTCACTCACCATCAGACATCTCTTTCGGTGCATATTAACATATATCCATGAGAGGTGACATCTCACTCACCATCAGACATCTCTTTCGGTGCATATTAACGTATAACCAGGGGTGACATCTCACTGAAAATCAGACATCCCTTTCGGTGCATATTAACATATATCCATGAGAGGTGACATCTCACTCACCATTAGACATCTCTTTCGGTGCATATTAACGTATAACCATGGGTGACATCTCACTCAAAATCAGACATCCCTTTCGGTGCATATTAACATATATCCATGAGAGGTGACATCTCACTCACCCTCAGACATCTCTTTCGGTGCATATTAACATATAACCAGGGGTGACATCTTACTCAAAATCAGACATCCCTTTCGGTGCATATTAAGGTATAACCAGGGGTGACATCTCACTCACCATCAGACATCTCTTTCGGTGCATATTAACATATATCTATGAGAGGTGACATCTCACTCACCCTCAGACATCTCTTTCGGTGCGTATTAACGTATAACCAGGGGTGACATCTCACTCACCCTCAGACATCCCTTTCGGTGCATATTAACATATATCTATAAGGGGTGACATCTCACTCACCATCAGACATCTCTTTCGGTGCATATTAACATATATCTATGAAAGGTGACATCTCAATCAAAATCAGACACCCCTTTCGGTGCATATTAACATATATCTATGAGAGGTGACATCTCACTCAAAATCAGACATTTCTTTCGGTGCATATTAACATATAACCAGGGGTGACATCTCACTCAACATCCGACATCTCTTTCGGTGCATATTACCATATATCCATGAGAGTTGACATCTCACTCACCATCAGAAATCTCTTTCCGTGCAGATTAACGTATAACCAGGGGTGACATCTCACTCACCATCAGACATCCCTTTCGGTGCATATTAACGTATAACCAGGGGTGACATCTCACTCACCATCAGACATCCCTTTCGGTGCATATTAATGAATAACCAGGGGTGACATCTCACTCACCATCAGACATCTCTTTCGGTGCATATTAACATATATCTATGAGAGGTGACATCTCACTCACCATCAGACATCTCTTTCAGTGCGTATTAACGTATAACCAGGGGAGACATCTCACTCACCATCAGACATCCCTTTCGGTGCATATTAAAATATATCTACGAGAGGTGACATCTCACTCACCATCAGACATCTCTTTCGGTGCATATTAACATATATCTATGAGAGGTGACATCTCACTCACCATCAGACATCTCTTTCGGTGCATATTAACATATATCTAAGAGAGGTGACATCTCACTCAAAATCAGGCATCCCTTTCGGTACATATTAACATATATCCATGAGAGGTGACATCTCACTCAAAATCAAACATCTCTTTCGGTGCATATTAACATATATTTATGAGAGGTGACATCTCACTCAAATCAGACATCTCTTTCGGTGCATATTAACATATATCTAAGAGAGGTGACATCTCACTCAAAATCAGGCATCCCTTTCGGTACATATTAACATATATCTATGAGAGGTGACATCTCACTCACCATCAGACATCTCTTTCGGTGCATATTAACATATATCTAAGAGAGGTGACATCTCACTCAAAATCAGGCATCCCTTTCGGTACATATTAACATATATCCATGAGAGGTGACATCTCACTCAAAATCAAACATCTTTTTCGGTGCATATTAACATATATTTATGAGAGGTGACATCTCACTCAAATCAGACATCACTTTCGGTGCATATTAACATGTAACCAGGGGTGACATCTCACTCACCCTCAGACATCCCTTTCGGTGCATATTAACATATATCTATGAGAGGTGACATCTCACTCACCATCAGACATCTCTTTCGGTGCATATTAACATATATCTATGAGAGGTGACATCTTACTCACCATCAGATATCTCTTTCGGTGCATATTAACATATATCTATGAGAGGTGGCATCTCACTCACCATCAGACATCTCTTTCGGTGCATATTAACATATATCTATGAGAGGTGACATCTCACTCACCATCAGACATCTATTTCGGTGCATATTAACATATATCTAAGAGAGGTGACATCTCACTCAAAATCAGGCATCCCTTTCGGTACATATTAACATATATCCATGAGAGGTGACCTCTCACTCAAAATCAAACATCTCTTTCGGTGCATATTAACATATATTTATGAGAGGTGACATCTCACTCAAATCAGACATCTCTTTCGGTGCATATTAACATATATCTATGAGAGGTGACATCTCACTCAAATCAGGCATCCCTTCGGTGCATATTAACATGTAACCAGGGGTGACATCTCACTCAAAATCAAACATCTCTTTCGGTGCATATTAACATATATTTATGAGAGGTGACATCTCACTCAAATCAGACATCTCTTTCTGTGCATATTAACATGTAACCAGGGGTGACATCTCACTCACCATCAGACATCTCTTTCGGTGTATATTAACATATATCTATGAGAGGTGACATCTCACTCACCATCAGACATCTCTTTCGGTGCATATTAACATATATCTAAGAGAGGTGACATCTCACTCAAAATCAGGCATCCCTTTCGGTACATATTAACATATATCCATGAGAGGTGGCATCTCACTCAAAATCAAACATCTCTTTCGGTGCATATTAACATATATCTAAGAGAGGTGACATCTCACTCAAAATCAGGCATCCCTTTCGGTACATATTAACATATATCTATGAGAGGTGACATCTCACTCACCATCAGACATCTCTTTCGGTGCATATTAACATATATCTAAGAGAGGTGACATCTCACTCAAAATCAGGCATCCCTTTCGGTACATATTAACATATATCCATGAGAGGTGACATCTCACTCAAAATCAAACATCTCTTTCGGTGCATATTAACATATATTTATGAGAGGTGACATCTCACTCAAATCAGACATCTCTTTCGGTGCATATTAACATGTAACCAGGGGTGACATCTCACTCACCCTCAGACATCTCTTTCGGTGCATATTAACATATATCTATGAGAGGTGACATCTCACTCACCATCAGACATCTCTTTCGGTGCATATTAACATATATCTATGAGAGGTGACATCTTACTCACCATCAGACATCTCTTTCGGTGCATATTAACATATATCTATGAGAGGTGACATCTCACTCACCATCAGACATCTCTTTCGGTGCATATTAACATATATCTAAGAGAGGTGACATCTCACTCAAAATCAGGCATCCCTTTCGGTACATATTAACATATATCCATGAGAGGTGACATCTCACTCAAAATCAAACATCTCTTTCGGTGCATATTAACATATATTTATGAGAGGTGACATCTCACTCAAAATCAGACATCTCTTTCGGTGCATATTAACATGTAACCAGGGGTGACATCTCACTCACCCTCAGACATCTCTTTCGGTGCATATTAACATATATCTATGAGAGGTGACATCTCACTCACCATCAGACATCTCTTTCGGTGCATATTAACATATATCTAAGAGAGGTGACATCTCACTCAAAATCAGGCATCCCTTTCGGTGCATATTAACATGTAACCAGGGGTGACATCTCACTCACTGTAGGAGAGTAGGGTCTGCTATCCTATGGTCACCCCAATTTTTGCTTTTTGCTTCACTGGTTTTCGACTTACTGAGGCTGTGGGCCTGCTAATCAGACCCCCAGCCTGCTGTTCTCTCTCTAAATTTATAATACATGTGCTATAGGTACATACCACAATTGGAAATTGACTCCTTGTCAGCCCCTGTACCATGCACTATAGGTGCCCAGGGCATAAGTGCCACCAAGGCCTACCAGGGGCTGAAGCATAGCTTTTGCCACCCCTGGCTGGTTCTTAAATTGACACAACTGGCTGATCACTCAGCTGGGGCAAGTGGGTGTAATCACCCCTTGCTTAGATATAGTATACCTATATCTAAACCTATATCTGGACACATATATAGCCTGTAAGCCACTCCTATGGAAGGCCTCATCAATCCTGGAGGCAGAGTGCGTGGTTTTATGTGAGATGGTGCTCTGGCATGAGCTGAGCCTGTCTGCAGCTGTCGGGAACAACTCCCTAAGCTGATCCGGGATAACGCCATACCATATACTCTTAAGCGCCTTATAATCCTCGCGGTTATATAGCAACTTTGGTTTGGCTTTATCAAAACATGTCGTGTAAGGTGTCATACGAATTGGAATACTACCCCCTCGCCAGTTCTGGCGACGGGGGTAGCCTTCCACCCTTCTAGAGGGAGAAGACATGTTACTTTACTGAAACGCGGTTGATTTAAAATGAGCCTCAGATCCACAAAATGGATGCCCCTGCCACAGACACGGGTCTGACCTCCTGCTGCTGACCGAAACCCGGCAGAGGAGGCCTGGACAAAGAGTTTCCTGTCACAGGGCGGTGTCAAACCACCCCAGACAGGAGATAGTGGATTGGAGTAGGGAGGTTTCAATGAAACCAGACACTGCCTGGGGAGCACAAGGCTGCCCCTTGCAGGATCCGGCCAAACCGGTTCTGGGGCCTCCCAGCCCCTGTCCCAGCGCGGCCAGGATCAAAGGAGAGGGGTGTAACCACCCCCTTCCTGGGTCCCACCCATAGGAGGGGACCTAGCAGGATGTCCAACCCCCTAGATTCGAATAAGAGGGGGAGCAGTCCCAACGGACCTCAGATCATCCTGAAGAAACATAAGAAACGAAATCTGGACCCCTTCGACTTTCTACACGACGTGAGAAGACTGAAGAATCTCCCTTGTGGTCAAGGAGTGACCACCCTGTGCAAACAGGCACCATCCAGCCCTCGACCCTTGCTTTGTTGCAGTTCCCGCCGGAACTCGAGCGACAGAGATCGACGAGATCAAGCTTGCCTGCCTTCTACCTGCCCGATCCACAGTCCCTGCAGAGCTGAGACCCGTGGAGGCGACCGGAAGCGTGGGGCACGCCATCTTGAAAAGGCCACGAGACGCTGACCGTGCGGCCCACGAGTGACCCTCGAAGCTGTACACCGGGGTTTGAGAAGCCCCAGCCCCGAGCTCCACTTGCACCAAAGCTCACCCCTCCACACTCGACGAGTGCTGCGTGGGGCCCTTCTGCTTGTGTGCGCTCGACGCGTTGGCCCGGTCACTTGCCAGCTGGCTTGTGGCCCCTGTGCCGACGAACTTTGAAATCCGACTTGCTTTTCTGGTTGCTCCAGATCTGCACCAGCGCCTGTGAAAAGGAGCACCCACTCTGACCCTCCTGGTTCGAGTGATAAGCAATCTCCGGGTTCCGCGTGGATTGCTTTTGCCAAGTGCTGTTTGCTACAATCTTCAAGCCGACGGTGCTGACGGCGAGAGCCTACGTGGGACAGATCGTGACCTGCTCCTGGACGTCGCAGATGCCCCAGAGCCCACGTGACAGCGGAGAGAAGCCTATCGACAACCGCCTGATTGCGCCCGACATTGCCTGGTTCCGTCCTGGTTCCACCCTGGTCACTGCTGAGTGACCCAGACTCTGTCCCCTCTGCTTTCAGGTACTTTTCTACTACGATCCACCCTTGGATCGCACCGGACACTTCTGCTTCACAGCGCCTGCAGCTGCAACAGCTCCAAGCACCAAGAACCTGCGTGACAGAACCCGACGCCACTTCGACCCTGTGCACCCACGGCCTGTGGGTGAGGTAACTTTGCAACGCCGGTGTCTTTACACTGGTACACACCTCTAGGGTCTGTGTCTAAAGTTTTGTGTTCCTAGGTTCAGCGGAAGTATCTTTTAATTCACTTTAATTGACTTTTACGCACCATTGACAGTGCATTGGTGCGCGCCGCACTTTCCGTGCTGCACCCGTCTCCTGTGGGCTACTCCCGACTTCTTCATTGCTTGTCCTGACTGCTCCCAGCGAATCTCTAGGCCCTAGGCCTAACCATTGTTCGATAAGTGTTACTTATACCACTTTTTTAATATATGGTCTGAGTGGCCACCCGCCCTCATCCATAAACGTGCAACTTTATATGTGTAACAGTGCTTTTGATTTAACGCTTGTGCCCCTTTCCTCATAAAGAGTACTGGGGAGTAATTTAGAAATAAATACATATATTTTTATAATATATACTTGTGTGGTGTCCTTTCATTTGATTACAGGATTGTATGTGGTAAAACAAGCTCGCTTAACACGACCTCTTAAGTTAAGCCTTTAAGGCTGCTTAGTCCATGCTACCACTAGGATAGCTTGTCTAACAAGGTTGACTTACAACCTGACATCTTTGGGGTTTGTGTGGACTGATACCCAGTGGTTCCAGAATTGGAAACACTACATATCAGGCCAACTTCTCACATTGGTGTGCAGCGGTGCGGATTTGAGCTTGCTGTTTGTTTTACCATTGCAATCTTTATCAAATTGAAAGATCACATCAAGTACCTCTAGGTACATATAAATCAAAAGCTTAGCATATTAAGTTCTACTGAACTTAGTAGTTGTAGATTAAAGGGATTAGCACACCCTGACTACAACTCACTAGCAAGGTACAGTAGGAAACCACTTAGTGTAGGTAAGTGCACCACTTACACCTCACTAGCAGTCATGTCTGATACAGGTAGAGCTTCAGGCTCTGCTCCTGTAATAGTTGATCCTATAGGGACAACATCCAGATATGACAACCTTAGCCACAAAGACCTGAGTGCCTTGTGCACAGCCAGGGGGCTAAAAAAGGGCAGAGGCCCTACCATTCCTTCCCTAGTAGCTCTCCTAGAAAAGGATCATCTAGATAAGGTGAGTCAGGCTCCCTTAGATTCAGGTGAAGGGATAAACTCCCCTGAGAATGAGAATCTCCCAGAAGAAGAGGAGGAGGAAGAGGAAGAGGAAGGCTCTGATGTAGAAGAGCCTGAAGATCAGGATCAGGTGGGAAACCAGGTACAGGTTGCCAGGCTTAACCAGGCCAACTTGGACCTACATGGGAATGGAGAGGGCCAGCACTACTCCAGATCTCATAACCAAATTCTCCCAGGTAATAGAAGGGAGAGATCTCTGTCAAGGGACTCTCACCTTTCTAGTGCCTCAAGAGAATCTCAAAGAGGAATGACTTCCTCCCAGAGAAAAGAGCATAGGGCCAGGATGAGGGCTGTCCAACTCCAAATAGAAAGGGAAGAGGTAGCCTTGGCTCAAGCTAAACTTGCTTTAGCAAGAGAGAGAAAATTGTGTGGCTTAGATGCCACTGGTGGCAGCAAAGTTCCTAAAGAAAAAGACAGGGCCTATGACAATAGAAACCTGACAAAAATTGTGCCCCCCTACAAGGAAGGGGATGATATCCACAAATGGATGACTGCTCTTGAGAGGGCCTGCATGGTACAGCAGGTCCCTGAGGATCAGTGGGCAGCAATTTTATGGTACTCCTTTTCTGAGAAAGGGAGGGACAGGCTCCTCACTGTTAGACCTGAGGATGCCAAAAACTACTCTGTTCTGAAGAGTGCTCTTATTGAAGGGTTTGGCCTAACCACTGAGCAATACAGGTTGTTGTTCAGAGACACCCAAAAAGCACAGACTCAGGACTGGACTGATTTTGTAGATTGTGCCACTAAGGCTCTGGAGGGTTGGCTGCAGGGAAGTAAAGTTTCAGACTATACAGGATTGTACAATCTTATGATGAGAGAACAGATCCTTAATAACTGTCAGAACCAGCTGTTGCATCAATACCTTGTTGACTCTGATTTGACCTCTCCCCAAGAATTGGGAAAGAAGGCAGACAAATGGGTCAGAACAAGGATTAAGCAGAAAAACCAGAACCAAGGTGACCAGAAGAAAACAGACCAGAAGGGTGGGAATCAGAAAGATAAAGAAAAGGACCAGAAGTCTTCAGGCCCCCAAACTAGCAATAAGGAGGGGGGTTCCCAAAATGGAAACAAGAAAAAGAAGAATGATGGCCCAAAGAAACCTTGGTGTAATACCTGCAAATCAGTTTCACACTGGGGCAGTGAATGCACTAAGAAAAATCCAGTCCCCACCACTGCAGCTCCTAAAGCAACTGCACCCCCTAGTACAGTCAGCAGTGGTGGTACACAGCCAAAGGGTTTAGTAGGGTTGACCCTGGGTACTGAGGTGGAATCTGGCCTAGTCAGAATCCCCACACAGGCAGTTCTCCTATATGATGTGGACTTATCTTTGCCCACTGCAGTAAGCCCCAGTAACCTGGGCAAATATAGGCAGACTCCCTTAATTAATGAGAAACTGGCTCAGGCCTACAGGGACACTTGTGCCAGTGTCACAATGGTGGCACCTGGCTTTGTGGACCCTGGACAAATTGTACTAGGTGAAAGTTACCTAGTGACCAATGCAAGCAACTCCACTACTTCCCATAGTGTGGCTGTTGTGAACTTCTCCTGGGGAGGGGTAGATGGCCTAAAGAAAGTTGTTGTGAGTGCAGACCTCCCAGTAGACTGTCTGTTAGGCAATGATCTTGAAAGCTCAGTTTGGTCAGAAGTGGAGTACAGGACTCGTGCAGAAATGCTAGGGATTTCAGCTCATGTCCTTGCAGTGACAAGGTCTCAGGCTAAGAAGTGCCTTCCTGAACCAGTGGTGGATCTTGAAACAATAGACCAACCACAACCCAAGAGAAGGAGCAAGAGGGTTAAGGCTGTGCCTTCCCACTTGCCCCAGGTTGAGGATCAAGTTTCACAGGAAACTGATTCTGCAGTCCAAGAGGAGACTGTCTCAGAGGAGCTTGAACCTGATCAGGTTGAGTTTCTGGGGACAGGGGGACCCTCAAGGGCAGACCTGGGGCAGGCCCAATTAGATTGCCCTTCACTTGAACCCCTCAGACAGCAAGCTGCTGCTGAGGCTGCAGGGAATGCTCAAGGTACCCATAGAGTGTATTGGGATGAAGGACTCCTTTATTCAGAGGCTAGAGACCCCAAGCCTGGCACAACCAGGAGGTTGGTTATACCTTTGAAGTTTAGGGGCTGTCTTCTTACCTTGGCCCATGATATTCCCCTTGCAGGACACTTAGGCCAGAATAAGACTTGGGACAGGCTTGTTCCACACTTTCACTGGCCTCACATGTCAGAAAATGTCAAGGAGTTTTGTCGCTCCTGTGTCACTTGCCAAGCCAGTGGTAAGTCAGGTGGCACAACAAAGGCCCCCCTGATACCACTACCTGTGGTGGGGGTACCCTTTGAAAGAGTTGGAATAGACATTGTGGGTCCCATGGATCCTCAAACAGCATCTGGGCACAGATTTATACTGGTGGTAGTGGATCATGCCACCAGGTACCCAGAAGCAATTCCCCTGAGGACCACCACAGCTCCTGTGGTGGCAAAAGCCCTCATTGCAGTTTTCTCAAGAGTGGGCTTTCCAAAGGAGGTTCTTTCAGACAGAGGTACTAACTTCATGTCTGGATACTTAAAAGCAATGTGGAAAGAGTGTGGAGTAAACTATAAGTTTACCACACCCTACCATCCACAGTGCAATGGGCTTGTGGAAAGGTTCAACAAGACCCTAAAGGGAATGATAAAAGGTTTACCAGAGAAGCTTAGGCGGAAATGGGACATCCTTTTACCCTGCTTGCTCTTTGCTTACAGAGAGGTCCCACAGAAGGGGGTTGGCTACAGCCCTTTTGAACTTTTGTTTGGCCACCCTGTAAGAGGTCCATTGAGTTTGGTGAAGGAAGGATGGGAGTTACCTCTCAAAAAGCCTAAACTAGACATTGTGGACTATGTACTTGGTCTCCGCTCCAGGATGGCTGAATACATGGAGAGAGCATCCAAAAACCTTGAGGCAAGTCAGGAATTACAGAAAGCCTGGCATGACCAAAAGGCTGTTCTGGTTGAGTACCAGCCAGGGCAGAAGGTGTGGGTGTTGGACCCAGTGGGGCCAGCAGCTCTCCAGGACCAATGGACTGGACCCTACCCTATCATTGAAAAGAAGGGAGAAGTCACCTACTTGGTTGACTTTGGCACCCCTAGGAGCCCCCACAGGGTGCTCCATGTCAATCGTTTGAAAGCATTTGTTGACAGGGAGGACATGAGTCTCCTCATGGCCACAGATGGGGAACAGGAGGAAGAGAGTGACCCTCTCCCAGACCTGCTTTCCCAGAACCCTGATGATGCTTCAGTTGATGGAGTAGCCTTGGCAGGCAGCCTCACTGAGCAGCAACAGGTGGACTGCAGACAGGTGTTGCAGGCCCACAGACAATTGTTTTCACTCACACCCAGTCAGACTAACTGGTGCACCCATGAGGTGGATACTGGTGACCATCTGCCTGTGAAGAATAAGATCTACAGGCAACCTGACCATGTCAGGGATTGTATAAAGGCTGAGGTGCAAAAGATGTTGGAGCTTGGAGTGATTGAGCCATCAGAGAGCCCATGGGCTAGCCCAGTGGTCCTTGTGCCAAAACCTCATACCAAAGATGGGAAGAGAGAAATGAGGTTTTGTGTGGACTACAGAGGTCTCAATGCTGTCACTAGGACAGATGCTCATCCCATTCCAAGAGCAGATGAGCTCATTGATAAATTGGCTTCTGCCAAGTTTCTGAGCACATTTGATTTGACAGCTGGCTACTGGCAAATCAGACCAGCTGAAGAGTCAAAAGCCAAAACAGCATTCTCTACCCCTAGTGGACATTATCAGTTTGTGGTAATGCCCTTTGGTTTGAAGAATGCACCTGCCACTTTCCAAAGGTTGGTGAACCAAGTCCTTGCTGGGTTGGATGACTTTTGCGCAGCATATCTAGATGATATTGCTGTCTTTAGCTCCACCTGGGAGGATCACCTGATCCACCTGAAGAAGGTTCTGGAGGCCCTGCAAAAGGCAGGCCTGACTATCAAGGCTACTAAGTGCCAGATAGGGCAGAGCAAGGTTGTGTACTTGGGCCACCTAGTAGGTGGGGGTCAAGTTCAACCACTGGAGAGCAAGATCCAGACCATACAGGACTGGACTCCTCCAACTACCCAGACACAAGTCAGAGCCTTCTTGGGCCTGACTGGGTATTACAGAAAATTTGTAAAGAACTATGGGTCCATTGTGACACCATTGAATGACTTGACATCCAAGAAGATGCCCAAAAAGGTTCAGTGGACAGTTAGCTGTCAAAAGGCATTTGATGACCTGAAGAAGGCCATGTGCTCTGCACCTATCCTGAAGAGTCCTGACTACTCCAAACAGCTCATTGTACAGACAGATGCTTCTGAGTTGGGGGTGGGAGCTGTGCTTTCACAACTTAATCAAGATGGTCAAGACCAGCCCATTGCTTTTATTAGCAGAAGGCTGACCCCCAGGGAGAAACGTTGGTCAGCTATTGAGAAGGAGGCCTTTGCTGTGGTTTGGGCCCTGAAGAAGTTGAGGCCATACTTGTTTGGTACTCACTTCCTAATTCAGACAGACCATAAGCCCCTCTTGTGGCTAAATCAGATGAAGGGTGGAAATCCCAAACTGCTCAGGTGGTCCATTTCCCTACAGGGGATGGACTTTACAGTGGAGCACCGCCCAGGGACTGACCATGGTAATGGAGATGGTCACTCCAGGTACTTCCAGTTAGAACATGAAGACTTATCTGGTCAAGGTTAAGTTTAATGTCCCTGCGTTTGGGGGGGGGGTTATGTAGGAGAGTAGGGTCTGCTATCCTATGGTCACCCCAATTTTTGCTTTTTGCTTCACTGGTTTTCGACTTACTGAGGCTGTGGGCCTGCTAATCAGACCCCCAGCCTGCTGTTCTCTCTCTAAATTTATAATACATGTGCTATAGGTACATACCACAATTGGAAATGGACTCCTTGTCAGCCCCTGTACCATGCACTATAGGTGCCCAGGGCATAGGTGCCACCAAGGCCTACCAGGGGCTGAAGCATAGCTTTTGCCACCCCTGGCTGGTTCTTAAATTGACACAACTGGCTGATCACTCAGCTGGGGCAAGTGGGTGTAATCACCCCTTGCTTAGATATAGTATACCTATATCTAAACCTATATCTGGACACATATATAGCCTGTAAGCCACTCCTATGGAAGGCCTCATCAATCCTGGAGGCAGAGTGCGTGGTTTTATGTGAGATGGTGCTCTGGCATGAGCTGAGCCTGTCTGCAGCTGTCGGGAACAACTCCCTAAGCTGATCCGGGATAACGCCATACCATATACTCTTAAGCGCCTTATAATCCTCGCGGTTATATAGCAACTTTGGTTTGGCTTTATCAAAACATGTCGTGTAAGGTGTCATACGAATTGGAATACTACCCCCTCGCCAGTTCTGGCGACGGGGGTAGCCTTCCACCCTTCTAGAGGGAGAAGACATGTTACTTTACTGAAACGTGGTTGATTTAAAATGAGCCTCAGATCCACAAAATGGATGCCCCTGCCACAGACACGGGTCTGACCTCCTGCTGCTGACCGAAACCCGGCAGAGGAGGCCTGGACAAAGAGTTTCCTGTCACAGGGCGGTGTCAAACCACCCCAGACAGGAGATAGTGGATTGGAGTAGGGAGGTTTCAATGAAACCAGACACTGCCTGGGGAGCACAAGGCTGCCCCTTGCAGGATCCGGCCAAACCGGTTCTGGGGCCTCCCAGCCCCTGTCCCAGCGCGGCCAGGATCAAAGGAGAGGGGTGTAACCACCCCCTTCCTGGGTCCCACCCATAGGAGGGGACCTAGCAGGATGTCCAACCCCCTAGATTCGAATAAGAGGGGGAGCAGTCCCAACGGACCTCAGATCATCCTGAAGAAACATAAGAAACGAAATCTGGACCCCTTCGACTTTCTACACGACGTGAGAAGACTGAAGAATCTCCCTTGTGGTCAAGGAGTGACCACCCTGTGCAAACAGGCACCATCCAGCCCTCGACCCTTGCTTTGTTGCAGTTCCCGCCGGAACTCGAGCGACAGAGATCGACGAGATCAAGCTTGCCTGCCTTCTACCTGCCCGATCCACAGTCCCTGCAGAGCTGAGACCCGTGGAGGCGACCGGAAGCGTGGGGCACGCCATCTTGAAAAGGCCACGAGACGCTGACCGTGCGGCCCACGAGTGACCCTCGAAGCTGTACACCGGGGTTTGAGAAGCCCCAGCCCCGAGCTCCACTTGCACCAAAGCTCACCCCTCCACACTCGACGAGTGCTGCGTGGGGCCCTTCTGCTTGTGTGCGCTCGACGCGTTGGCCCGGTCACTTGCCAGCTGGCTTGTAGCCCCTGTGCCGACGAACTTTGAAATCCGACTTGCTTTTCTGGTTGCTCCAGATCTGCACCAGCGCCTGTGAAAAGGAGCACCCACTCTGACCCTCCTGGTTCGAGTGATAAGCAATCTCCCGGTTCCGCGTGGATTGCTTTTGCCAAGTGCTGTTTGCTACAATCTTCAAGCCGACGGTGCTGACGGCGAGAGCCTACGTGGGACAGATCGTGACCTGCTCCTGGACGTCGCAGATGCCCAGAGCCCACGTGACAGCGGAGAGAAGCCTATCGACAACCGCCTGATTGCGCCCGACATTGCCTGGTTCCGTCCTGGTTCCACCCTGGTCACTGCTGAGTGACCCAGACTCTGTCCCCTCTGCTTTCAGGTACTTTTCTACTACGATCCACCCTTGGATCGCACCGGACACTTCTGCTTCACAGCGCCTGCAGCTGCAACAGCTCCAAGCACCAAGAACCTGCGTGACAGAACCCGATGCCACTTCGACCCTGTGCACCCACGGCCTGTGGGTGAGGTAACTTTGCAACGCCGGTGTCTTTACACTGGTACACACCTCTAGGGTCTGTGTCTAAAGTTTTGTGTTCCTAGGTTCAGCGGAAGTATCTTTTAATTCACTTTAATTGACTTTTACGCACCATTGACAGTGCATTGGTGCGCGCCGCACTTTCCGTGCTGCACCCGTCTCCTGTGGGCTACTCCCGACTTCTTCATTGCTTGTCCTGACTGCTCCCAGCGAATCTCTAGGCCCTAGGCCTAACCATTGTTCGATAAGTGTTACTTATACCACTTTTTTAATATATGGTCTGAGTGGCCACCCGCCCTCATCCATAAACGTGCAACTTTATATGTGTAACAGTGCTTTTGATTTAACGCTTGTGCCCCTTTCCTCATAAAGAGTACTGGGGAGTAATTTAGAAATAAATACATATATTTTTATAATATATACTTGTGTGGTGTCCTTTCATTTGATTACAGGATTGTATGTGGTAAAACAAGCTCGCTTAACACGACCTCTTAAGTTAAGCCTTTAAGGCTGCTTAGTCCATGCTACCACTAGGATAGCTTGTCTAACAAGGTTGACTTACAACCTGACATCTTTGGGGTTTGTGTGGACTGATACCCAGTGGTTCCAGAATTGGAAACACTACATATCAGGCCAACTTCTCACATTTCCAAGCACCAAGAACCTGCGTGACAGAACCCGACGCCACTTCGACCCTGTGCACCCACGGCCTGTGGGTGAGGTAACTTTGCAACGCCGGTGTCTTTACACTGGTACACACCTCTAGGGTCTGTGTCTAAAGTTTTGTGTTCCTAGGTTCAGCGGAAGTATCTTTTAATTCACTTTAATTGACTTTTACGCACCATTGACAGTGCATTGGTGCGCGCCGCACTTTCCGTGCTGCACCCGTCTCCTGTGGGCTACTCCCGACTTCTTCATTGCTTGTCCTGACTGCTCCCAGCGAATCTCTAGGCCCTAGGCCTAACCATTGTTCAATAAGTGTTACTTATACCACTTTTTTAATATATGGTCTGAGTGGCCACCCGCCCTCATCCATAAACGTGCAACTTTATATGTGTAACAGTGCTTTTGATTTAACGCTTGTGCCCCTTTCCTCATAAAGAGTACTGGGGAGTAATTTAGAAATAAATACATATATTTTTATAATATATACTTGTGTGGTGTCCTTTCATTTGATTACAGGATTGTATGTGGTAAAACAGCTCGCTTAACACGACCTCTTAAGTTAAGCCTTTAAGGCTGCTTAGTCCATGCTACCACTAGGATAGCTTGTTTACAAGGTTGACTTACAACCTGACATCTTTGGGGTTTGTTTGGACTGATACCCAGTGGTTCCAGAATTGGAAACACTACATATCAGGCCAACTTCTCACACTCACCCTCCGACATCTCTTTCGGTGCATATTAACATATATCTATGAGAGGTGACATCTCACTCACCATCAGACATCTCTTTCGGTGCATATTAACATATATCTATGAGAGGTGACATCTCACTCACCATCAGACATCTCTTTCGGTGCATATTAACATATATCTATGAGAGGTGACATCTCACTCACCATCAGACATCTCTATCGGTGCATATTAACATATAACCAGGGCTGACATCTCACTCACCCTCAGACATCTTTTTCGGTGCATATTAACATATATCTAAGAGAGGTGACATCTCACTCAAAATCAGGCATCCCTTTCGGTACATATTAACATATATACATGAGAGGTGACATCTCACTCAAAATCCAACATCTCTTTCGGTGCATATTAACATTTATTTATGAGAGGTGACATCTCACTCAAAATCAGATATCTCTTTCGGTGCATATTAACATATATCTATGAAAGGTGACATCTCAATCAAAATCAGACACCCCTTTCGGTGCATATTAACATATATCTATGAGAGGTGACATCTCACTCAAAATCAGACATTTCTTTCGGTGCATATTAACATATAACCAGGGGTGACATCTCACTCAACATCCGACATCTCTTTCGGTGCATATTACCATATATCCATGAGAGTTGACATCTCACTCACCATCAGAAATCTCTTTCCGTGCATATTAACGTATAACCAGGGGTGACATCTCACTCACCATCAGACATCCCTTTCGGTGCATATTAACGTATAACCAGGGGTGACATCTCACTCACCATCAGACATCCCTTTCGGTGCATATTAATGAATAACCAGGGGTGACATCTCACTCACCATCAGACATCTCTTTCGGTGCATATTAACATATATCTATGAGAGGTGACATCTCACTCACCATCAGACATCTCTTTCAGTGCGTATTAACGTATAACCAGGGGAGACATCTCACTCACCATCAGACATCCCTTTCGGTGCATATTAAAATATATCTACGAGAGGTGACATCTCACTCACCATCAGACATCTCTTCGGTGCATATTAAAATATATCTATGAGAGGTGACATCTCACTCACCCCCAGACATCTCTTTTGGTGCGTTATAACGTATAACCAGGGGTGACATCTCACTCACCATCAGACATCCCTTTCGGCGCATATTAAAATATATCTACGAAAGGTGAAATCTCACTCACCATCAGACATGTCTTCGTTGCATATTAACATATATCCATGAGAGGTGACATCTCACTCACCATCAGACATCTCTTTCGGTGCATATTAGCATATATCTATTAGAGGTGACATCTCACTCACCATCAGACATCTCTTTCGGTGCATATTAACATATATCTATGAGAGGTGGCATCTCACGCACCATCAGATATCTCTTTTGGTGCATATTAAAATATATCTATGAGAGGTGACATCTCACTCAACATCAGACATGTCTTCGTTGCATATTAACATATATCCATGAGAGGTGACATCTCACTCACCATTAGACATCTCTTTCGGTGCATATTAACGTATAACCAGGGGTGACATCTCACTCACCCTCAGACATCTCTTTCGGTGCATATTAACATGTAATCAGGGGTGACATCTCACTCACCCTCAGACATCTCTTTCGGTGCATATTAATATATATCTATGAGAGGTGACATCTCACTCAAAATCAGGGATCCTTTTCGGTACATATTAACATATATCCATGAGAGGTGACATCTCACTCAAAATCAAACATCTCTTTCGGTGCATATTAACATATATTTATGAGAGGTGACATCTCACTCAAATCAGACGTCTCTTTCGGTGCATATTAACATGTAACCAGGGGTGACATCTCACTCACCCTCAGACATCTCTTTCGGTGCATATTAACATATATCTATGAGAGGTGACATCTCACTCACCATCAGACATCTCTTTCGGTGCATATTAACATATATCTATGAGAGGTGACATCTCACTCACCATCAGACATCTCTTTCGGTGCATATTAACATATATCTAAGAGAGGTGACATCTCACTCACCATCAGACATCTCTTTCGGTGCATATTAACATATATCTATGAGAGGTGACATCTCACTCACCATCAGACATCTCTTTCGGTGCATATTAACATATATCTATGAGAGGTGACATCTCACTCACCATCAGACATCTCTTTCGGTGCATATTAACATATATCTAAGAGAGGTGACATCTCACTCAAAATCAGGCATCCCTTTCGGTACATATTAACATATATCCATGAGAGGTGACATCTCACTCAAAATCAAACATCTCTTTCGGTGCATATTAACATATATTTATGAGAGGTGACATCTCACTCAAATCAGACATCTCTTTCGGTGCATATTAACATATATCTAAGAGAGGTGACATCTCACTCAAAATCAGGCATCCCTTTCGGTACATATTAACATATATCTATGAGAGGTGACATCTCACTCACCATCAGACATCTCTTTCGGTGCATATTAACATATATCTAAGAGAGGTGACATCTCACTCAAAATCAGGCATCCCTTTCGGTACATATTAACATATATCCATGAGAGGTGACATCTCACTCAAAATCAAACATCTTTTTCGGTGCATATTAACATATATTTATGAGAGGTGACATCTCACTCAAATCAGACATCACTTTCGGTGCATATTAACATGTAACCAGGGGTGACATCTCACTCACCCTCAGACATCCCTTTCGGTGCATATTAACATATATCTATGAGAGGTGACATCTCACTCACCATCAGACATCTCTTTCGGTGCATATTAACATATATCTATGAGAGGTGACATCTTACTCACCATCAGATATCTCTTTCGGTGCATATTAACATATATCTATGAGAGGTGGCATCTCACTCACCATCAGACATCTCTTTCGGTGCATATTAACATATATCTATGAGAGGTGACATCTCACTCACCATCAGACATCTATTTCGGTGCATATTAACATATATCTAAGAGAGGTGACATCTCACTCAAAATCAGGCATCCCTTTCGGTACATATTAACATATATCCATGAGAGGTGACCTCTCACTCAAAATCAAACATCTCTTTCGGTGCATATTAACATATATTTATGAGAGGTGACATCTCACTCAAATCAGACATCTCTTTCGGTGCATATTAACATATATCTATGAGAGGTGACATCTCACTCAAAATCAAACATCTCTTTCGGTGCATTTTAACATATATTTATGAGAGGTGACATCTCACTCAAATCAGACATCTCTTTCGGTGCATATTAACATATATCTATGAGAGGTGACATCTCACTCAAATCAGGCATCCCTTCGGTGCATATTAACATGTAACCAGGGGTGACATCTCACTCAAAATCAAACATCTCTTTCGGTGCATATTAACATATATCTAAGAGAGGTGACATCTCACTCAAAATCAGGCATCCCTTTCGGTACATATTAACATATATCCATGAGAGGTGACATCTCACTCAAAATCAAACATCTCTTTCGGTGCATTTTAACATATATTTATGAGAGGTGACATCTCACTCAAATCAGACATCTCTTTCGGTGCATATTAACATATATCTATGAGAGGTGACATCTCACTCAAATCAGGCATCCCTTCGGTGCATATTAACATGTAACCAGGGGTGACATCTCACTCAAAATCAAACATCTCTTTCGGTGCATATTAACATATATTTATGAGAGGTGACATCTCACTCAAATCAGACATCTCTTTCGGTGCATATTAACATGTAACCAGGGGTGACATCTCACTCACCCTCAGACATCTCTTTCGGTGCATATTAATATATATCTATGAGAGGTGACATCTCACTCACCATCAGACATCTCTTTCGGTGCATATTAACATATATCTATGAGAGGTGACATCTCACTCACCCTCAGACATCTCTTTCGGTGCATATTAACATATATCTAAGAGAGGTGACATCTCACTCAAAATCAGGCATCCCTTTCGGTACATATTAACATATATCCATGAGAGGTGACATCTCACTCAAAATCAAACATCTCTTTCGGTGCATATTAACATATATTTATGAGAGGCGACATCTCACTCAAATCAGACATCTCTTTCGGTGCATATTAACATATATCTAAGAGAGGTGACATCTCACTCAAAATCAGGCATCCCTTTCGGTACATATTAACATATATCCATGAGAGGTGACATCTCACTCAAAATCAAACATCTCTTTCGGTGCATATTAACATATATTTATGAGAGGTGACATCTCACTCAAATCAGACATCTCTTTCGGTGCATATTAACATATATCTAAGAGAGGTGACATCTCACTCAAAATCAGGCATCCCTTTCGGTACATATTAACATATATCTATGAGAGGTGACATCTCACTCACCATCAGACATCTCTTTCGGTGCATATTAACATATATCTAAGAGAGGTGACATCTCACTCAAAATCAGGCATCCCTTTCGGTACATATTAACATATATCCATGAGAGGTGACATCTCACTCAAAATCAAACATCTTTTTCGGTGCATATTAACATATATTTATGAGAGGTGACATCTCACTCAAATCAGACATCACTTTCGGTGCATATTAACATGTAACCAGGGGTGACATCTCACTCACCCTCAGACATCCCTTTCGGTGCATATTAACATATATCTATGAGAGGTGACATCTCACTCACCATCAGACATCTCTTTCGGTGCATATTAACATATATCTATGAGAGGTGACATCTTACTCACCATCAGATATCTCTTTCGGTGCATATTAACATATATCTATGAGAGGTGGCATCTCACTCACCATCAGACATCTCTTTCGGTGCATATTAACATATATCTATGAGAGGTGACATCTCACTCACCATCAGACATCTATTTAGGTGCATATTAACATATATCTAAGAGAGGTGACATCTCACTCAAAATCAGGCATCCCTTTCGGTACATATTTACATATATCCATGAGAGGTGACCTCTCACTCAAAATCAAACATCTCTTTTGGTGCATATTAACATATATTTATGAGAGGTGACATCTCACTCAAATCAGACATCTCTTTCGGTGCATATTAACATATATCTATGAGAGGTGACATCTCACTCAAATCAGGCATCCCTTCGGTGCATATTAACATGTAACCAGGGGTGACATCTCACTCAAAATCAAACATCTCTTTCGGTGCATATTAACATATATTTATGAGAGGTGACATCTCACTCAAATCAGACATCTCTTTCTGTGCATATTAACATGTAACCAGGGGTGACATCTCACTCACCATCAGACATCTCTTTCGGTGCATATTAACATATATCTATGAGAGGTGACATCTCACTCACCATCAGACATCTCTTTCGGTGCATATTAACATATATCTAAGAGAGGTGACATCTCACTCAAAATCAAACATCTCTTTCGGTGCATATTAACATGTAACCAGGGGTGACATCTCACTCACCATCAGGCATCCCTTTCGGTACATATTAACATATATCCATGAGAGGTGGCATCTCACTCAAAATCAAACATCTCTTTCGGTGCATATTAACATATATCTAAGAGAGGTGACATCTCACTCAAAATCAGGCATCCCTTTCGGTACATATTAACATATATCTATGAGAGGTGACATCTCACTCACCATCAGACATCTCTTTCGGTGCATATTAACATATATCTAAGAGAGGTGACATCTCACTCAAAATCAGGCATCCCTTTCGGTACATATTAACATATATCCATGAGAGGTGACATCTCACTCAAAATCAAACATCTCTTTCGGTGCATATTAACATATATTTATGAGAGGTGACATCTCACTCAAATCAGACATCTCTTTCGGTGCATATTAACATGTAACCAGGGGTGTCATCTCACTCACCCTCAGACATCTCTTTCGGTGCATATTAACATATATCTATGAGAGGTGACATCTCACTCACCATCAGACATCTCTTTCGGTGCATATTAACATATATCTATGAGAGGTGACATCTTACTCACCATCAGACATCTCTTTCGGTGCATATTAACATATATCTATGAGAGGTGACATCTCACTCACCATCAGACATCTCTTTCGGTGCATATTAACATATATCTAAGAGAGGTGACATCTCACTCAAAATCAGGCATCCCTTTCGGTACATATTAACATATATCCATGAGAGGTGACATCTCACTCAAAATCAAACATCTCTTTCGGTGCATATTAACATATATTTATGAGAGGTGACATCTCTCTCAAAATCAGACATCTCTTTCGGTGCATATTAACATGTAACCAGGGGTGACATCTCACTCACCCTCAGACATCTCTTTCGGTGCATATTAACATATATCTATGAGAGGTGGCATCTCACTCACCATCAGACAGCTCTTTCGGTGCATATTAACATATATCTAAGAGAGGTGACATCTCACTCAAAATCAGGCATCCCTTTCGGTGCATATTAACATGTAACCAGGAGTGACATCTCACTCACCCTCCGACATCTCTTTCGGTGCATAGTAACATATATCTATGAGAGGTGACATCTCACTCACCATCAGACATCTCTTTCGGTGCATATTAACATATATCTATGAGAGGTGACATCTCACTCACCATCAGACATCTCTTTCGGTGCATATTAACATATATCTATGAGAGGTGACATCTCACTCACCATCAGACATCTCTATCGGTGCATATTAACATATAACCAGGGCTGACATCTCACTCACCCTCAGACATCTTTTTCGGTGCATATTAACATATATCTAAGAGAGGTGACATCTCACTCAAAATCAGGCATCCCTTTCGGTACATATTAACATATATCCATGAGAGGTGACATCTCACTCAAAATCCAACATCTCTTTCGGTGCATATTAACATTTATTTATGAGAGGTGACATCTCACTCAAAATCAGATATCTCTTTCGGTGCATATTAACATGTAACCAGGGGTGACATCTCACTCACCCTCAGACATCTCTTTCAGTGCATATTAACATATATCTATGAGAGGTGACATCTCACTCACCATCAGACATCTCTTTCGGTGCATATTAACATATATCTAAGAGAGGTGACATCTCACTCAAAATCAGGCATCCCTTTCGGTACATATTAACATATATCCATGAGAGGTGACATCTCACTCAACATCCGACATCTCTTTCGGTGCATATTAACATATATTTATGAGAGGTGACATCTCACTCAAAATCAGACATCTCTTTCGGTGCATATTAACATGTAACCAGGGGTGACATCTCACTCACCCTCAGACATCTCTTTCGGTGCATATTAACATATATCTATGAGAGGTGACATCTCACTCAAAATCAGACATTTCTTTTGGTGCATATTAACATATAACCAGGGGTGACATCTCACTCAACATCAGACATCTCTTTTGGTGCATATTAAAATATGTCTACGAGAGGTGAAATCTCACTCAACATCCGACATCTCTTTCGGTGCATATTACCATATATCCATGAGAGGTGACATCTCACTCACCATCAGAAATCTCTTTTGGTGCATATTAACGTATAACCAGGGGTGACATCTCACTCACCATCAGACAACCCTTTTGGTGGATATTAACGTATAACCAGGGGTGACATCTCACTCACCATCAGACATCCCTTTCGGTGCATATTAAAATATATCTACGAGAGGTGACATCTCACTCACCATCAGACATCTCTTCGGTGCATATTAACATATATCTATGAGAGGTGACATCTCACTCACCATTAGACATCTCTTTCGGTGCATATTAACGTATAACCAGGGGTGACATCTCACTCACCATCAGACATCTCTTTCGGTGCATATTAACATATAACCAGGGGTGACATCTCACTCAAAATCAGACATCCCTTTCGGTGCTTATTAACATATATCCATGAGAGGTGACATCTCACTCACCCTCAGACATCTCTTTCGGTGCATATTAACATATAACCAGGGGTGACATCTTACTCAAAATCAGACATCCCTTTCGGTGCATATTAAGGTATAACCAGGGGTGACATCTCACTCACCATCAGACATCTCTTTCGGTGCATATTAACATATATCTATGAGAGGTGACATCTCACTCGCCCTCAGACATCTCTTTTGGTGCGTATTAACGTATAACCAGGGGTGACATCTCACTCAAAATCAGACATCCCTTTCGGTGCATATTAAGGTATAACCAGGGGTGACATCTCACTCACCATCAGACATCTCTTTCAGTGCATATTAGCATATAACCAGGGGTGACATCTTACTCAAAATCAGACATCCCTTTCGGTGCATATTAAGGTATAACAAGGGGTGACATCTCACTCACCATCAGACATCTCTTTCGGTGCATATTAACATATATCCATGAGAGGTGACATCTCACTCACCATCAGACATCTCTTTCGGTGCATATTAACGTATAACCAGGGGTGACATCTCACTCAAAATCAGACATCCCTTTCGGTGCATATTAACATATATCCATGAGAGGTGACATCTCACTCACCATTAGACATCTCTTTCGGTGCATATTATCGTATAACCATGGGTGACATCTCACTCAAAATCAGACATCCCTTTCGGTGCATATTAACATATATCCATGAGAGGTGACATCTCACTCACCCTCAGACATCTCTTTCGGTGCATATTAACATATAACCAGGGGTGACATCTTACTCAAAATCAGACATCCCTTTCGGTGCATATTAAGGTATAACCAGGGGTGACATCTCACTCACCATCAGACATCTCTTTCGGTGCATATTAACATATATCTATGAGAGGTGACATCTCACTCACCCTCAGACATCTCTTTCGGTGCGTATTAACGTATAACCAGGGGTGACATCTCACTCACCCTCAGACATCCCTTTCGGTGCATATTAACATATATCTATAAGGGGTGACATCTCACTCACCATCAGACATCTCTTTCGGTGCATATTAACATATATCTATGAAAGGTGACATCTCAATCAAAATCAGACACCCCTTTCGGTGCATATTAACATATATCTATGAGAGGTGACATCTCACTCAAAATCAGACATTTCTTTCGGTGCATATTAACATATAACCAGGGGTGACATCTCACTCAACATCCGACATCTCTTTCGGTGCATATTACCATATATCCATGAGAGTTGACATCTCACTCACCATCAGAAATCTCTTTCCGTGCATATTAACGTATAACCAGGGGTGACATCTCACTCACCATCAGACATCCCTTTCGGTGCATATTAACGTATAACCAGGGGTGACATCTCACTCACCATCAGACATCCCTTTCGGTGCATATTAATGAATAACCAGGGGTGACATCTCACTCACCATCAGACATCTCTTTCGGTGCATATTAACATATATCTATGAGAGGTGACATCTCACTCACCATCAGACATCTCTTTCAGTGCGTATTAACGTATAACCAGGGGAGACATCTCACTCACCATCAGACATCCCTTTCGGTGCATATTAAAATATATCTACGAGAGGTGACATCTCACTCACCATCAGACATCTCTTTCGGTGCATATTAACATATATCTAAGAGAGGTGACATCTCACTCAAAATCAGGCATCCCTTTCGGTACATATTAACATATATCCATGAGAGGTGACATCTCACTCAAAATCAAACATCTCTTTCGGTGCATATTAACATATATTTATGAGAGGTGACATCTCACTCAAATCAGACATCTCTTTCGGTGCATATTAACATATATCTAAGAGAGGTGACATCTCACTCAAAATCAGGCATCCCTTTCGGTACATATTAACATATATCTATGAGACGTGACATCTCACTCACCATCAGACATCTCTTTCGGTGCATATTAACATATATCTAAGAGAGGTGACATCTCACTCAAAACCAGGCATCCCTTTCGGTACATATTAACATATATCCATGAGAGGTGACATCTCACTCAAAATCAAACATCTTTTTCGGTGCATATTAACATATATTTATGAGAGGTGACATCTCACTCAAATCAGACATCACTTTCGGTGCATATTAACATGTAACCAGGGGTGACATCTCACTCACCCTCAGACATCCCTTTGGGTGCATATTAACATATATCTATGAGAGGTGACATCTCACTCACCATCAGACATCTCTTTCGGTGCATATTAACATATATCTATGAGAGGTGACATCTTACTCACCATCAGATATCTCTTTCGGTGCATATTAACATATATCTATGAGAGGTGGCATCTCACTCACCATCAGACATCTCTTTCGGTGCATATTAACATATATCTATGAGAGGTGACATCTCACTCACCATCAGACATCTATTTCGGTGCATATTAACATATATCTAAGAGAGGTGACATCTCACTCAAAATCAGGCATCCCTTTCGGTACATATTAACATATATCCATGAGAGGTGACCTCTCACTCAAAATCAAACATCTCTTTCGGTGCATATTAACATATATTTATGAGAGGTGACATCTCACTCAAATCAGACATCTCTTTCGGTGCATATTAACATATATCTATGAGAGGTGACATCTCACTCAAATCAGGCATCCCTTCGGTGCATATTAACATGTAACCAGGGGTGACATCTCACTCAAAATCAAACATCTCTTTCGGTGCATATTAACATATATTTATGAGAGGTGACATCTCACTCAAATCAGACATCTCTTTCTGTGCATATTAACATGTAACCAGGGGTGACATCTCACTCACCATCAGACATCTCTTTCGGTGCATATTAACATATATCTATGAGAGGTGACATCTCACTCACCATCAGACATCTCTTTCGGTGCATATTAACATATATCTAAGAGAGGTGACATCTCACTCAAAATCAGGCATCCCTTTCGGTACATATTAACATATATCCATGAGAGGTGGCATCTCACTCAAAATCAAACATCTCTTTCGGTGCATATTAACATATATCTAAGAGAGGTGACATCTCACTCAAAATCAGGCATCCCTTTCGGTACATATTAACATATATCTATGAGAGGTGACATCTCACTCACCATCAGACATCTCTTTCGGTGCATATTAACATATATCTAAGAGAGGTGACATCTCACTCAAAATCAGGCATCCCTTTCGGTACATATTAACATATATCCATGAGAGGTGACATCTCACTCAAAATCAAACATCTCTTTCGGTGCATATTAACATATATTTATGAGAGGTGACATCTCACTCAAATCAGACATCTCTTTCGGTGCATATTAACATGTAACCAGGGGTGACATCTCACTCACCCTCAGACATCTCTTTCGGTGCATATTAACATATATCTATGAGAGGTGACATCTCACTCACCATCAGACATCTCTTTCGGTGCATATTAACATATATCTATGAGAGGTGACATCTTACTCACCATCAGACATCTCTTTCGGTGCATATTAACATATATCTATGAGAGGTGACATCTCACTCACCATCAGACATCTCTTTCGGTGCATATTAACATATATCTAAGAGAGGTGACATCTCACTCAAAATCAGGCATCCCTTTCGGTACATATTAACATATATCCATGAGAGGTGACATCTCACTCAAAATCAAACATCTCTTTCGGTGCATATTAACATATATTTATGAGAGGTGACATCTCACTCAAAATCAGACATCTCTTTCGGTGCATATTAACATGTAACCAGGGGTGACATCTCACTCACCCTCAGACATCTCTTTCGGTGCATATTAACATATATCTATGAGAGGTGACATCTCACTCACCATCAGACATCTCTTTCGGTGCATATTAACATATATCTAAGAGAGGTGACATCTCACTCAAAATCAGGCATCCCTTTCGGTGCATATTAACATGTAACCAGGGGTGACATCTCACTCACCCTCCGACATCTCTTTCGGTGCATATTAACATATATCTATGAGAGGTGACATCTCACTCACCATCAGACATCTCTTTCGGTGCATATTAACATATATCTATGAGAGGTGACATCTCACTCAAAATCAGGCATCCCTTTCGGTACATATTAACATATATCCATGAGAGGTGACATCTCACTCAAAATCCAACATCTCTTTCGGTGCATATTAACATTTATTTATGAGAGGTGACATCTCACTCAAAATCAGATATCTCTTTCGGTGCATATTAACATATATCTATGAAAGGTGACATCTCAATCAAAATCAGACACCCCTTTCGGTGCATATTAACATATATCTATGAGAGGTGACATCTCACTCAAAATAAGACATTTCTTTCGGTGCATATTAACGTATAACCAGGGGTGACATCTCACTCAACATCCGACATCTCTTTCGGTGCATATTACCATATATCCATGAGAGTTGACATCTCACTCACCATCAGAAATCTCTTTCCGTGCATATTAACGTATAACCAGGGGTGACATCTCACTCACCATCAGACATCCCTTTCGGTGCATATTAACGTATAACCAGGGGTGACATCTCACTCACCATCAGACATCCCTTTCGGTGCATATTAATGAATAACCAGGGGTGACATCTCACTCACCATCAGACATCTCTTTCGGTGCATATTAACATATATCTATGAGAGGTGACATCTCACTCACCATCAGACATCTCTTTCAGTGCGTATTAACGTATAACCAGGGGAGACATCTCACTCACCATCAGACATCCCTTTCGGTGCATATTAAAATATATCTACGAGAGGTGACATCTCACTCACCATCAGACATCTCTTCGGTGCATATTAAAATATATCTATGAGAGGTGACATCTCACTCACCCCCAGACATCTCTTTTGGTGCGTTATAACGTATAACCAGGGGTGACATCTCACTCACCATCAGACATCCCTTTCGGCGCATATTAAAATATATCTACGAGAGGTGAAATCTCACTCACCATCAGACATGTCTTCGTTGCATATTAACATATATCCATGAGAGGTGACATCTCACTCACCATCAGACATCTCTTTCGGTGCATATTAGCATATATCTATTAGAGGTGACATCTCACTCACCATCAGACATCTCTTTCGGTGCATATTAACATATATCTATGAGAGGTGGCATCTCACGCACCATCAGATATCTCTTTTGGTGCATATTAAAATATATCTATGAGAGGTGACATCTCACTCAACATCAGACATGTCTTCGTTGCATATTAACATATATCCATGAGAGGTGACATCTCACTCACCATTAGACATCTCTTTCGGTGCATATTAACGTATAACCAGGGGTGACATCTCACTCACCCTCAGACATCTCTTTCGGTGCATATTAACATGTAATCAGGGGTGACATCTCACTCACCCTCAGACATCTCTTTCGGTGCATATTAATATATATCTATGAGAGGTGACATCTCACTCAAAATCAGGGATCCTTTTCGGTACATATTAACATATATCCATGAGAGGTGACATCTCACTCAAAATCAAACATCTCTTTCGGTGCATATTAACATATATTTATGAGAGGTGACATCTCACTCAAATCAGACGTCTCTTTCGGTGCATATTAACATGTAACCAGGGGTGACATCTCACTCACCCTCAGACATCTCTTTCGGTGCATATTAACATATATCTATGAGAGGTGACATCTCACTCACCATCAGACATCTCTTTCGGTGCATATTAACATATATCTATGAGAGGTGACATCTCACTCACCATCAGACATCTCTTTCGGTGCATATTAACATATATCTAAGAGAGGTGACATCTCACT
Organism: Lissotriton vulgaris; assembly: GCF_964263255.1. Classification (NCBI taxonomy): domain Eukaryota; kingdom Metazoa; phylum Chordata; class Amphibia; order Caudata; family Salamandridae; genus Lissotriton; species Lissotriton vulgaris. The sequence continues at coordinate 120,507,133 of NC_141695.1, read as the reverse complement.
CACCATCAGACATCTCTTTCGGTGCATATTAACATATATCTATGAGAGGTGACATCTCACTCACCATCAGACATCTCTTTCGGTGCATATTAACATATATCTATGAGAGGTGACATCTCACTCACCATCAGACATCTCTTTCGGTGCATATTAACATATATCTAAGAGAGGTGACATCTCACTCAAAATCAGGCATCCCTTTCGGTACATATTAACATATATCTATGAGAGGTGACATCTCACTCACCATCAGACATCTCTTTCGGTGCATATTAACATATATCTAAGAGAGGTGACATCTCACTCAAAATCAGGCATCCCTTTCGGTACATATTAACATATATCCATGAGAGGTGACATCTCACTCAAAATCAAACATCTCTTTCGGTGCATATTAACATATATTTATGAGAGGTGACATCTCACTCAAATCAGACATCTCTTTCGGTGCATATTAACATGTAACCAGGGGTGACATCTCACTCACCCTCAGACATCTCTTTCGGTGCATATTAACATATATCTATGAGAGGTGACATCTCACTCACCATCAGACATCTCTTTCGGTGCATATTAACATATATCTATGAGAGGTGACATCTTACTCACCATCAGACATCTCTTTCGGTGCATATTAACATATATCTATGAGAGGTGACATCTCACTCACCATCAGACATCTCTTTCGGTGCATATTAACATATATCTAAGAGAGGTGACATCTCACTCAAAATCAGGCATCCCTTTCGGTACATATTAACATATATCCATGAGAGGTGACATCTCACTCAAAATCAAACATCTCTTTCGGTGCATATTAACATATATTTATGAGAGGTGACATCTCACTCAAAATCAGACATCTCTTTCGGTGCATATTAACATGTAACCAGGGGTGACATCTCACTCACCCTCAGACATCTCTTTCGGTGCATATTAACATATATCTATGAGAGGTGACATCTCACTCACCATCAGACATCTCTTTCGGTGCATATTAACATATATCTAAGAGAGGTGACATCTCACTCAAAATCAGGCATCCCTTTCGGTGCATATTAACATGTAACCAGGGGTGACATCTCACTCACCCTCCGACATCTCTTTCGGTGCATATTAACATATATCTATGAGAGGTGACATCTCACTCACCATCAGACATCTCTTTCGGTGCATATTAACATATATCTATGAGAGGTGACATCTCACTCAAAATCAGGCATCCCTTTCGGTACATATTAACATATATCCATGAGAGGTGACATCTCACTCAAAATCCAACATCTCTTTCGGTGCATATTAACATTTATTTATGAGAGGTGACATCTCACTCAAAATCAGATATCTCTTTCGGTGCATATTAACATATATCTATGAAAGGTGACATCTCAATCGAAATCAGACACCCCTTTCGGTGCATATTAACATATATCTATGAGAGGTGACATCTCACTCAAAATAAGACATTTCTTTCGGTGCATATTAACATATAACCAGGGGTGACATCTCACTCAACATCCGACATCTCTTTCGGTGCATATTACCATATATCCATGAGAGTTGACATCTCACTCACCATCAGAAATCTCTTTCCGTGCATATTAACGTATAACCAGGGGTGACATCTCACTCACCATCAGACATCCCTTTCGGTGCATATTAACGTATAACCAGGGGTGACATCTCACTCACCATCAGACATCCCTTTCGGTGCATATTAATGAATAACCAGGGGTGACATCTCACTCACCATCAGACATCTCTTTCGGTGCATATTAACATATATCTATGAGAGGTGACATCTCACTCACCATCAGACATCTCTTTCAGTGCGTATTAACGTATAACCAGGGGAGACATCTCACTCACCATCAGACATCCCTTTCGGTGCATATTAAAATATATCTACGAGAGGTGACATCTCACTCACCATCAGACATCTCTTCGGTGCATATTAAAATATATCTATGAGAGGTGACATCTCACTCACCCCCAGACATCTCTTTTGGTGCGTTATAACGTATAACCAGGGGTGACATCTCACTCACCATCAGACATCCCTTTCGGCGCATATTAAAATATATCTACGAGAGGTGAAATCTCACTCACCATCAGACATGTCTTCGTTGTATATTAACATATATCCATGAGAGGTGACATCTCACTCACCATCAGACATCTCTTTCGGTGCATATTAGCATATATCTATTAGAGGTGACATCTCACTCACCATCAGACATCTCTTTCGGTGCATATTAACATATATCTATGAGAGGTGGCATCTCACGCACCATCAGATATCTCTTTTGGTGCATATTAAAATATATCTATTAGAGGTGACATCTCACTCAACATCAGACATGTCTTCGTTGCATATTAACATATATCCATGAGAGGTGACATCTCACTCACCATTAGACATCTCTTTCGGTGCATATTAACGTATAACCAGGGGTGACATCTCACTCACCCTCAGACATCTCTTTCGGTGCATATTAACATGTAATCAGGGGTGACATCTCACTCACCCTCAGACATCTCTTTCGGTGCATATTAATATATATCTATGAGAGGTGACATCTCACTCAAAATCAGGGATCCTTTTCGGTACATATTAACATATATCCATGAGAGGTGACATCTCACTCAAAATCAAACATCTCTTTCGGTGCATATTAACATATATTTATGAGAGGTGACATCTCACTCAAATCAGACGTCTCTTTCGGTGCATATTAACATGTAACCAGGGGTGACATCTCACTCACCCTCAGACATCTCTTTCGGTGCATATTAACATATATCTATGAGAGGTGACATCTCACTCACCATCAGACATCTCTTTCGGTGCATATTAACATATATCTATGAGAGGTGACATCTCACTCACCATCAGACATCTCTTTCGGTGCATATTAACATATATCTAAGAGAGGTGACATCTCACTCACCATCAGACATCTCTTTCGGTGCATATTAACATATATCTATGAGAGGTGACATCTCACTCACCATCAGACATCTCTTTCGGTGCATATTAACATATATCTATGAGAGGTGACATCTCACTCACCATCAGACATCTCTTTCGGTGCATATTAACATATATCTAAGAGAGGTGACATCTCACTCAAAATCAGGCATCCCTTTCGGTACATATTAACATATATCCATGAGAGGTGACATCTCACTCAAAATCAAACATCTCTTTCGGTGCATATTAACATATATTTATGAGAGGTGACATCTCACTCAAATCAGACATCTCTTTCGGTGCATATTAACATATATCTAAGAGAGGTGACATCTCACTCAAAATCAGGCATCCCTTTCGGTACATATTAACATATATCTATGAGAGGTGACATCTCACTCACCATCAGATATCTCTTTCGGTGCATATTAACATATATCTAAGAGAGGTGACATCTCACTCAAAATCAGGCATCCCTTTCGGTACATATTAACATATATCCATGAGAGGTGACATCTCACTCAAAATCAAACATCTTTTTCGGTGCATATTAACATATATTTATGAGAGGTGACATCTCACTCAAATCAGACATCACTTTCGGTGCATATTAACATGTAACCAGGGGTGACATCTCACTCACCCTCAGACATCCCTTTCGGTGCATATTAACATATATCTATGAGAGGTGACATCTCACTCACCATCAGACATCTCTTTCGGTGCATATTAACATATATCTATGAGAGGTGACATCTCACTCACCATCAGACATCTATTTCGGTGCATATTAACATATATCTAAGAGAGGTGACATCTCACTCAAAATCAGGCATCCCTTTCGGTACATATTAACATGTATCCATGAGAGGTGACCTCTCACTCAAAATCAAACATCTCTTTCGGTGCATATTAACATATATTTATGAGAGGTGACATCTCACTCAAATCAGACATCTCTTTCGGTGCATATTAACATATATCTATGAGAGGTGACATCTCACTCAAATCAGGCATCCCTTCGGTGCATATTAACATGTAAGCAGGGGTGACATCTCACTCAAAATCAAACATCTCTTTCGGTGCATATTAACATATATTTATGAGAGGTGACATCTCACTCAAATCAGACATCTCTTTCTGTGCATATTAACATGTAACCAGGGGTGACATCTCACTCACCATCAGACATCTCTTTCGGTGCATATTAACATATATCTATGAGAGGTGACATCTCACTCACCATCAGACATCTCTTTCGGTGCATATTAACATATATCTAAGAGAGGTGACATCTCACTCAAAATCAGGCATCCCTTTCGGTACATATTAACATATATCCATGAGAGGTGGCATCTCACGCAAAATCAAACATCTCTTTCGGTGCATATTAACATATATCTAAGAGAGGTGACATCTCACTCAAAATCAGGCATCCCTTTCGGTACATATTAACATATATCTATGAGAGGTGACATCTCACTCACCATCAGACATCTCTTTCGGTGCATATTACCATATATCTAAGAGAGGTGACATCTCACTCAAAATCAGGCATCCCTTTCGGTACATATTAACATATATCCATGAGAGGTGACATCTCACTCAAAATCAAACATCTCTTTCGGTGCATATTAACATATATTTATGAGAGGTGACATCTCACTCAAATCAGACATCTCTTTCGGTGCATATTAACATGTAACCAGGGGTGACATCTCACTCACCCTCAGACATCTCTTTCGGTGCATATTAACATATATATATGAGAGGTGACATCTCACTCACCATCAGACATCTCTTTCGGTGCATATTAACATATATCTATGAGAGGTGACACCTTACTCACCATCAGACATCTCTTTCGGTGCATATTAACATATATCTATGAGAGGTGACATCTCACTCACCATCAGACATCTCTTTCGGTGCATATTAACATATATCTAAGAGAGGTGACATCTCACTCAAAATCAGGCATCCCTTTCGGTACACATTAACATATATCCATGAGAGGTGACATCTCACTCAAAATCAAACATCTCTTTCGGTGCATATTAACATATATTTATGAGAGGTGACATCTCACTCAAAATCAGACATCTCTTTCGGTGCATATTAACATGTAACCAGGGGTGACATCTCACTCACCCTCAGACATCTCTTTCGGTGCATATTAACATATATCTATGAGAGGTGACATCTCACTCACCATCAGACATCTCTTTCGGTGCATATTAACATATATCTAAGAGAGGTGACATCTCACTCAAAATCAGGCATCCCTTTCGGTGCATATTAACATGTAACCAGGGGTGACATCTCACTCACCCTCCGACATCTCTTTCGGTGCATATTAACATATATCTATGAGTGGTGACATCTCACTCACCATCAGACATCTCTTTCGGTGCATATTAACATATATCTATGAGAGGTGACATCTCACTCACCATCAGACATCTCTTTCGGTGCATATTAACATATATCTATGAGAGGTGACATCTCACTCACCATCAGACATCTCTATCGGTGCATATTAACATATAACCAGGGCTGACATCTCACTCACCCTCAGACATCTTTTTCGGTGCATATTAACATATATCTAAGAGAGGTGACATCTCACTCAAAATCAGGCATCCCTTTCGGTACATATTAACATATATCCATGAGAGGTGACATCTCACTCAAAATCCAACATCTCTTTCGGTGCATATTAACATTTATTTATGAGAGGTGACATCTCACTCAAAATCAGATATCTCTTTCGGTGCATATTAACATGTAACCAGGGGTGACATCTCACTCACCCTCAGACATCTCTTTCAGTGCATATTAACATATATCTATGAGAGGTGACATCTCACTCACCATCAGACATCTCTTTCGGTGCATATTAACATATATCTAAGAGAGGTGACATCTCACTCAAAATCAGGCATCCCTTTCGGTACATATTAACATATATCCATGAGAGGTGACATCTCACTCAACATCCGACATCTCTTTCGGTGCATATTAACATATATTTATGACAGGTGACATCTCACTCAAAATCAGACATCTCTTTCGGTGCATATTAACATGTAACCAGGGGTGACATCTCACTCACCCTCAGACATCTCTTTCGGTGCATATTAACATATATCTATGAGAGGTGACATCTCACTCAAAATCAGACATTTCTTTTGGTGCATATTAACATATAACCAGGGGTGACATCTCACTCAACATCAGACATCTCTTTTGGTGCATATTAAAATATGTCTACGAGAGGTGACATCTCACTCAACATCCGACATCTCTTTCGGTGCATATTACCATATATCCATGAGAGGTGACATCTCACTCACCATCAGAAATCTCTTTTGGTGCATATTAACGTATAACCAGGGGTGACATCTCACTCACCATCAGACAACCCTTTTGGTGCATATTAACGTATAACCAGGGGTGACATCTCACTCACCATCAGACATTCCTTTCGGTGCATATTAAAATATATCTACGAGAGGTGACATCTCACTCACCATCAGACATCTCTTCGGTGCATATTAACATATATCCATGAGAGGTGACATCTCACTCACCATTAGACATCTCTTTCGGTGCATATTAACGTATAACCAGGGGTGACATCTCACTCACCATCAGACATCTCTTTCGGTGCATATTAACATATAACCAGGGGTGACATCTCACTCAAAATCAGACATCCCTTTCGGTGCTTATTAACATATATCCATGAGAGGTGACATCTCACTCACCCTCAGACATCTCTTTCGGTGCATATTAACATATAACCAGGGGTGACATCTTACTCAAAATCAGACATCCCTTTCGGTGCATATTAAGGTATAACCAGGGGTGACATCTCACTCACCATCAGACATCTCTTTCGGTGCATATTAACATATATCTATGAGAGGTGACATCTCACTCGCCCTCAGACATCTCTTTCGGTGCGTATTAACGTATAACCAGGGGTGACATCTCACTCACCATCAGACATCCCTTTCGGTGCATATTAAAATATATCTACGAGAGGTGACATCTCACTCACCATCAGACATCTCTTTCGGTGCATATTCACATATAACCAGGGGTGACATCTCACTCAAAATCAGACATCCCTTTCGGTGCATATTAAGGTATAACCAGGGGTGACATCTCACTCACCATCAGACATCTCTTTCAGTGCATATTAGCATATAACCAGGGGTGACATCTTACTCAAAATCAGACATCCCTTTCGGTGCATATTAAGGTATAACAAGGGGTGACATCTCACTCACCATCAGACATCTCTTTCGGTGCATATTAACATATATCCATGAGAGGTGACATCTCACTCACCATCAGACATCTCTTTCGGTGCATATTAACGTATAACCAGGGGTAACATCTCACTCAAAATCAGACATCCCTTTCGGTGCATATTAACATATATCCATGAGAGGTGACATCTCACTCACCATTAGACATCTCTTTCGGTGCATATTAACGTATAACCATGGGTGACATCTCACTCAAAATCAGACATCCCTTTCGGTGCATATTAACATATATCCATGAGAGGTGACATCTCACTCACCCTCAGACATCTCTTTCGGTGCATATTAACATATAACCAGGGGTGACATCTTACTCAAAATCAGACATCCCTTTCGGTGCATATTAAGGTATAACCAGGGGTGACATCTCACTCACCATCAGACATCTCTTTCGGTGCATATTAACATATATCTATGAGAGGTGACATCTCACTCACCCTCAGACATCTCTTTCGGTGCGTATTAACGTATAACCAGGGGTGACATCTCACTCACCCTCAGACATCCCTTTCGGTGCATATTAACATATATCTATAAGGGGTGACATCTCACTCACCATCAGACATCTCTTTCGGTGCATATTAACATATATCTATGAAAGGTGACATCTCAATCAAAATCAGACACCCCTTTCGGTGCATATTAACATATATCTATGAGAGGTGACATCTCACTCAAAATCAGACATTTCTTTCGGTGCATATTAACATATAACCAGGGGTGACATCTCACTCAACATCCGACATCTCTTTCGGTGCATATTACCATATATCCATGAGAGTTGACATCTCACTCACCATCAGAAATCTCTTTCCGTGCATATTAACGTATAACCAGGGGTGACATCTCACTCACCATCAGAGATCCCTTTCGGTGCATATTAACGTATAACCAGGGGTGACATCTCACTCACCATCAGACATCCCTTTCGGTGCATATTAATGTATAACCAGGGGTGACATCTCACTCACCATCAGACATCTCTTTCGGTGCATATTAACATATATCTATGAGAGGTGACATCTCACTCACCATCAGACATCTCTTTCAGTGCGTATTAACGTATAACCAGGGGAGACATCTCACTCACCATCAGACATCCCTTTCGGTGCATATTAAAATATATCTACGAGAGGTGACATCTCACTCACCCCCAGACATCTCTTTTGGTGCGTTATAACGTATAACCAGGGGTGACATCTCACTCACCATCAGACATCCCTTTCGGCGCATATTAAAATATATCTACGAGAGGTGAAATCTCACTCACCATCAGACATGTCTTCGTTGCATATTAACATATATCCATGAGAGGTGACATCTCACTCACCATCAGACATCTCTTTCGGTGCATATTAGCATATATCTATTAGAGGTGACATCTCACTCACCATCAGACATCTCTTTCGGTGCATATTAACATATATCTATGAGAGGTGACATCTCACGCACCATCAGATATCTGTTTTGGTGCATATTAAAATATATCTATGAGAGGTGACATCTCACTCAACATCAGACATGTCTTCGTTGCATATTAACATATATCCATGAGAGGTGACATCTCACTCACCATTAGACATCTCTTTCGGTGCATATTAACGTATAACCAGGGGTGACATCTCACTCACCCTCAGACATCTCTTTCGGTGCATATTAACATGTAACCAGGGGTGACATCTCACTCACCCTCAGACATCTCTTTCGGTGCATATTAATATATATCTATGAGAGGTGACATCTCACTCAAAATCAGGGATCCTTTTCGGTACATATTAACATATATCCATGAGAGGTGACATCTCACTCAAAATCAAACATCTCTTTCGGTGCATATTAACATATATTTATGAGAGGTGACATCTCACTCAAATCAGACATCTCTTTCGGTGCATATTAACATGTAACCAGGGGTGACATCTCACTCACCCTCAGACATCTCTTTCGGTGCATATTAACATATATCTATGAGAGGTGACATCTCACTCACCATCAGACATCTCTTTCGGTGCATATTAACATATATCTATGAGAGGTGACATCTCACTCACCATCAGACATCTCTTTCGGTGCATATTAACATATATCTAAGAGAGGTGACATCTCACTCACCATCAGACATCTCTTTCGGTGCATATTAACATATATCTATGAGAGGTGACATCTCACTCACCATCAGACATCTCTTTCGGTGCATATTAACATATATCTATGAGAGGTGACATCTCACTCACCATCAGACATCTCTTTCGGTGCATATTAACATATATCTCAAGAGGTGACATCTCACTCAAAATCAGGCATCTCTTTCGGTGCATATTAACATGTAACCAGGGGTGACATCTCACTCACCCTCAGACATCTCTTTCGGTGCATATTAACATATATCTATGAGAGGTGACATCTCACTCAACATCAGACATCTCTTTCGGTGCATATTAACATATATCTAAGAGAGGTGACATCTCACTCAAAATCAGGCATCCCTTTGGTGCATATTAACATGTAACCAGGGGTGACATCTCACTCACCCTCAGACATCTCTTTCGGTGCATATTAACATACATCTATGAGAGGTGACATCTCACTCACCATCAGACATCTCTTTCGGTGCATATTAACATATATCTATGAGAGGTGACATCTCACTCACCATCAGACATCTCTTTCGGTGCAAATTAACATATATCTATGAGAGGTGACATCTCACTCACCATCAGACATCTCTATCGGTGCATATTAACATATAACCAGGGCTGACATCTCACTCACCCTCAGACATCTCTTTCGGTGCATATTAACATATATCTAAGAGAGGTGACATCTCACTCAAAATCAGGCATCCCTTTCGGTACATATTAACATATATCCATGAGAGGTGACATCTCACTCAAAATCAAACATCTCTTTCGGTGCTTATTAACATTTATTTATGAGAGGTGACATCTCACTCAAAATCAGATATCTCTTTCGGTGCATATTAACATGTAACCAGGGGTGACATCTCACTCACCATCAGACATCTCTTTCGGTGCATATTAACATATATCTATGAGAGGTGACATCTCACTCACCATCAGACATCTCTTTCGGTGCATATTAACATATAACCAGGGGTGACATCTCACTCAAAATCAGACATCTCTTTCGGTGCATATTAACATATAACCAGGGGTGACATCTCACTCAAAATCAGACATCCCTTTCGGTGCATATTAAGGTATAACCAGGGGTGACATCTCACTCACCATCAGACATCTCTTTCAGTGCATATTAACATATATCTATGAGAGGTGACATCTCACTCCCCCTCAGACATCTCTTTCGGTGCGTATTAACGTATAACCAGGGGTGACATCTCACTCACCATCAGACATCCCTTTCGGTGCATATTAAAATATATCTACGAGAGGTGACATCTCACTCACCATCAGACATCTCTTCGGTGCATATTAAAATATATCTATGAGAGGTGACATCTCACTCACCCCCAGACATCTCTTTCGGTGCGTATTAACGTATAACCAGGGGTGACATCTCACTCACCATCAGACATCCCTTTCGGTGCATATTAAAATATATCTACGAGAGGTGACATCTCACTCACCATCAGACATGTCTTCGTTGCATATTAACATATATCCATGAGAGGTGACATCTCACTCACCATCAGACATCTCTTTCGGTGCATATTAGCATATATCTATTAGAGGTGACATCTCACTCACCATCAGACATCTCTTTCGGTGCATATTAACATATATCTATGAGAGGTGGCATCTCACGCACCATCAGATATCTCTTTTGGTGCATATTAAAATATATCTATGAGAGGTGACATCTCACTCAAGATCAGACATGTCTTCGTTGCATATTAACATATATCCATGAGAGGTGACATCTCACTCACCATTAGACATCTCTTTCGGTGCATATTAACGTATAACCAGGGGTGACATCTCACTCACCCTCAGACATCTCTTTCGGTGCATATTAACATGTAACCAGGGGTGACATCTCACTCACCCTCAGACATCTCTTTCGGTGCATATTAATATATATCTATGAGAGGTGACATCTCACTCAAAATCAGGGATCCTTTTCGGTACATATTAACATATATCCATGAGAGGTGACATCTCACTCAAAATCAAACATCTCTTTCGGTGCATATTAACATATATTTATGAGAGGTGACATCTCAATCAAATCAGACATCTCTTTCGGTGCATATTAACATGTAACCAGGGGTGACATCTCACTCACCCTCAGACATCTCTTTCGGTGCATATTAACATATATCTATGAGAGGTGACATCTCACTCACCATCAGACATCTCTTTCGGTGCATATTAACATATATCTATGAGAGGTGACATCTCACTCACCATCAGACATCTCTTTCGGTGCATATTAACATATATCTAAGAGAGGTGACATCTCACTCACCATCAGACATCTCTTTCGGTGCATATTAACATAAATCTATGAGAGGTGACATCTCACTCACCATCAGACATCTCTTTAGGTGCATATTAACATATATCTATGAGAGGTGACATCTCACTCACCATCAGACATCTCTTTCGGTGCATATTAACATATATCTAAGAGAGGTGACATCTCACTCAAAATCAGGCATCTCTTTCGGTGCATATTAACATGTAACCAGGGGTGACATCTCACTCACCCTCAGACATCTCTTTCGGTGCATATTAACATATATCTATGAGAGGTGACATCTCACTCAACATCAGACATCTCTTTCGGTGCATATTAACATATATCTAAGAGAGGTGACATCTCACTCAAAATCAGGCATCCCTTCGGTTCATATTAACATGTAACCAGGGGTGACATCTCACTCACCCTCAGACATATCTTTCGGTGCATATTAACATATATCTATGAGAGGTGACATCTCACTCACCATCAGACATCTCTTTCGGTGCATATTAACATATATCTATGAGAGGTGACATCTCACTCACCATCAGACATCTCTTTCGGTGCATATTAACATATATCTATGAGAGGTGACATCTCACTCACCATCAGACATCTCTATCGGTGCATATTAACATATAACCAGGGTTGACATCTCACACACCCTCAGACATCTCTTTCGGTGCATATTAACATATATCTAAGAGAGGTGACATCTCACTCAAAATCAGGCATCCCTTTCGGTACATATTAACATATATCCATGAGAGGTGACATCTCACTCAAAATCAAACATCTCTTTCGGTGCTTATTAACATTTATTTATGAGAGGTGACATCTCACTCAAAACCAGATATCTCTTTCGGTGCATATTAACATGTAACCAGGGGTGACATCTCACTCACCATCAGACATCTCTTTCGGTGCATATTAACATATATCTATGAGAGGTGACATCTCACTCACCATCAGACATCTCTTTCGGTGCATATTAACATATAACCAGGGGTGACATCTCACTCAGAATCAGACATCTCTTTTGGTGCATATTAACATATAACCAGGGGTGACATCTCACTCAAAATCAGACATCCCTTTCGGTGCATATTAAGGTATAACCAGGGGTGACATCTCACTCACCATCAGACATCTCTTTCAGTGCATATTAACATATATCTATGAGAGGTGACATCTCACTCCCCCTCAGACATCTCTTTCGGTGCGTATTAACGTATAACCAGGGGTGACATCTCACTCACCATCAGACATCCCTTTCGGTGCATATTAAAATATATCTACGAGAGGTGACATCTCACTCACCATCAGACATCTCTTCGGTGCATATTAAAATATATCTATGAGAGGTGACATCTCACTCACCCCCAGACATCTCTTTCGGTGCGTATTAACGTATAACCAGGGGTGACATCTCACTCACCATCAGACATCCCTTTCGGTGCATATTAAAATATATCTACGAGAGGTGACATCTCACTCAACATCAGACATGTCTTCGTTGCATATTAACATATATCCATGAGAGGTGACATCTCACTCACCCCCAGACATCTCTTTCGGTGCATATTAACGTATAACCAGGGGTGACATCACACTCACCCTCAGACATCTCTTTCGGTGCATATTAACATATATCTATGAGAGGTCACATCTCACTCACCCTCAGACATCTCTTTCGGTGCATATTAACATAAAGCTATTAGAGGTGACATCTCACTCACCATCAGACATCTCTTTCGGTGCATATTAACATATATCTATGAGAGGTGACATCTCACTCACCATCAGACATCTCTTTCGGTGCATATTAACATATATCTATGAGAGGTGACATCTCACGCACCATCAGATATATCTTTCGGTGCATATTAAAATATATCTACGAGAGGTGACATCTCACTCAAAATCAGGCATCCCTTTCGGTACATATTAACATATATCCATGAGAGGTGACATCTCACTCAAAATCAAACATCTCTTTCGGTGCATATTAACATATACTTATGAGAGGTGACATCTCACTCAAATCAGACATCTCTTTCGGTGCATATTAACATGTAACCAGGGGTGACATCTCACTCACCCTCAGACATCTCTTTCGGTGCATATTAATATATATCTATGAGAGGTGACATCTCACTCACGATCAGACATCTCTTTCGGTGCATATTAACATATATCTATGTGAGGTGACATCTCACTCACCATCAGACATCTCTTTCGGTGCATATTAACATATATCTATGAGAGGTGACATCTCACTCACCATCAGACATCTCTTTCGGTGCATATTAACATATATCTAAGAGAGGTGACATCTCACTCAAAATCAGGCATCCCTTTCGGTACATATTAACATATATCCATGAGAGGTGACATCTCACTCCAAATCAAACATCTCTTTCGGTGCATATTAACATATATTTATGAGAGGTGACATCACTCAAATCAGACATCTCTTTCGGTGCATATTAACATGTAACCAGGGGTGACATCTCACTCACCCTCAGACATCTCTTTCGGTGCATATTAACATATATCTATGAGAGGTGACATCTCACTCACCATCAGACATCTCTTTCGGTGCATATTACCATATATCTATGAGAGGTGACATCTCACTCACCATCCGACATCTCTTTCGGTGCATATTACCATATATCCATGAGAGGTGACATCTCACTCACCATCAGAAATCTCTTTTGGTGCATATTAACGTATAACCAGGGGTGACATCTCACTCACCATCAGACAACCCTTTTGGTGCATATTAACGTATAACCAGGGGTGACATCTCACTCACCATCAGACATTCCTTTCGGTGCATATTAAAATATATCTACGAGAGGTGACATCTCACTCACCATCAGACATCTCTTCGGTGCATATTAACATATATCCATGAGAGGTGACATCTCACTCACCATTAGACATCTCTTTCGGTGCATATTAACGTATAACCAGGGGTGACATCTCACTCACCATCAGACATCTCTTTCGGTGCATATTAACATATAACCAGGGGTGACATCTCACTCAAAATCAGACATCCCTTTCGGTGCTTATTAACATATATCCATGAGAGGTGACATCTCACTCACCCTCAGACATCTCTTTCGGTGCATATTAACATATAACCAGGGGTGACATCTTACTCAAAATCAGACATCCCTTTCGGTGCATATTAAGGTATAACCAGGGGTGACATCTCACTCACCATCAGACATCTCTTTCGGTGCATATTAACATATATCTATGAGAGGTGACATCTCACTCGCCCTCAGACATCTCTTTCGGTGCGTATTAACGTATAACCAGGGGTGACATCTCACTCACCATCAGACATCCCTTTCGGTGCATATTAAAATATATCTACGAGAGGTGACATCTCACTCACCATCAGACATCTCTTTCGGTGCATATTCACATATAACCAGGGGTGACATCTCACTCAAAATCAGACATCCCTTTCGGTGCATATTAAGGTATAACCAGGGGTGACATCTCACTCACCATCAGACATCTCTTTCAGTGCATATTAGCATATAACCAGGGGTGACATCTTACTCAAAATCAGACATCCCTTTCGGTGCATATTAAGGTATAACAAGGGGTGACATCTCACTCACCATCAGACATCTCTTTCGGTGCATATTAACATATATCCATGAGAGGTGACATCTCACTCACCATCAGACATCTCTTTCGGTGCATATTAACGTATAACCAGGGGTAACATCTCACTCAAAATCAGACATCCCTTTCGGTGCATATTAACATATATCCATGAGAGGTGACATCTCACTCACCATTAGACATCTCTTTCGGTGCATATTAACGTATAACCATGGGTGACATCTCACTCAAAATCAGACATCCCTTTCGGTGCATATTAACATATATCCATGAGAGGTGACATCTCACTCACCCTCAGACATCTCTTTCGGTGCATATTAACATATAACCAGGGGTGACATCTTACTCAAAATCAGACATCCCTTTCGGTGCATATTAAGGTATAACCAGGGGTGACATCTCACTCACCATCAGACATCTCTTTCGGTGCATATTAACATATATCTATGAGAGGTGACATCTCACTCACCCTCAGACATCTCTTTCGGTGCGTATTAACGTATAACCAGGGGTGACATCTCACTCACCCTCAGACATCCCTTTCGGTGCATATTAACATATATCTATAAGGGGTGACATCTCACTCACCATCAGACATCTCTTTCGGTGCATATTAACATATATCTATGAAAGGTGACATCTCAATCAAAATCAGACACCCCTTTCGGTGCATATTAACATATATCTATGAGAGGTGACATCTCACTCAAAATCAGACATTTCTTTCGGTGCATATTAACATATAACCAGGGGTGACATCTCACTCAACATCCGACATCTCTTTCGGTGCATATTACCATATATCCATGAGAGTTGACATCTCACTCACCATCAGAAATCTCTTTCCGTGCATATTAACGTATAACCAGGGGTGACATCTCACTCACCATCAGAGATCCCTTTCGGTGCATATTAACGTATAACCAGGGGTGACATCTCACTCACCATCAGACATCCCTTTCGGTGCATATTAATGTATAACCAGGGGTGACATCTCACTCACCATCAGACATCTCTTTCGGTGCATATTAACATATATCTATGAGAGGTGACATCTCACTCACCATCAGACATCTCTTTCAGTGCGTATTAACGTATAACCAGGGGAGACATCTCACTCACCATCAGACATCCCTTTCGGTGCATATTAAAATATATCTACGAGAGGTGACATCTCACTCACCCCCAGACATCTCTTTTGGTGCGTTATAACGTATAACCAGGGGTGACATCTCACTCACCATCAGACATCCCTTTCGGCGCATATTAAAATATATCTACGAGAGGTGAAATCTCACTCACCATCAGACATGTCTTCATTGCATATTAACATATATCCATGAGAGGTGACATCTCACTCACCATCAGACATCTCTTTCGGTGCATATTAGCATATATCTATTAGAGGTGACATCTCACTCACCATCAGACATCTCTTTCGGTGCATATTAACATATATCTATGAGAGGTGACATCTCACGCACCATCAGATATCTGTTTTGGTGCATATTAAAATATATCTATGAGAGGTGACATCTCACTCAACATCAGACATGTCTTCGTTGCATATTAACATATATCCATGAGAGGTGACATCTCACTCACCATTAGACATCTCTTTCGGTGCATATTAACGTATAACCAGGGGTGACATCTCACTCACCCTCAGACATCTCTTTCGGTGCATATTAACATGTAACCAGGGGTGACATCTCACTCACCCTCAGACATCTCTTTCGGTGCATATTAATATATATCTATGAGAGGTGACATCTCACTCAAAATCAGGGATCCTTTTCGGTACATATTAACATATATCCATGAGAGGTGACATCTCACTCAAAATCAAACATCTCTTTCGGTGCATATTAACATATATTTATGAGAGGTGACATCTCACTCAAATCAGACATCTCTTTCGGTGCATATTAACATGTAACCAGGGGTGACATCTCACTCACCCTCAGACATCTCTTTCGGTGCATATTAACATATATCTATGAGAGGTGACATCTCACTCACCATCAGACATCTCTTTCGGTGCATATTAACATATATCTATGAGAGGTGACATCTCACTCACCATCAGACATCTCTTTCGGTGCATATTAACATATATCTAAGAGAGGTGACATCTCACTCACCATCAGACATCTCTTTCGGTGCATATTAACATATATCTATGAGAGGTGACATCTCACTCACCATCAGACATCTCTTTCGGTGCATATTAACATATATCTATGAGAGGTGACATCTCACTCACCATCAGACATCTCTTTCGGTGCATATTAACATATATCTCAAGAGGTGACATCTCACTCAAAATCAGGCATCTCTTTCGGTGCATATTAACATGTAACCAGGGGTGACATCTCACTCACCCTCAGACATCTCTTTCGGTGCATATTAACATATATCTATGAGAGGTGACATCTCACTCAACATCAGACATCTCTTTCGGTGCATATTAACATATATCTAAGAGAGGTGACATCTCACTCAAAATCAGGCATCCCTTTGGTGCATATTAACATGTAACCAGGGGTGACATCTCACTCACCCTCAGACATCTCTTTCGGTGCATATTAACATACATCTATGAGAGGTGACATCTCACTCACCATCAGACATCTCTTTCGGTGCATATTAACATATATCTATGAGAGGTGACATCTCACTCACCATCAGACATCTCTTTCGGTGCAAATTAACATATATCTATGAGAGGTGACATCTCACTCACCATCAGACATCTCTATCGGTGCATATTAACATATAACCAGGGCTGACATCTCACTCACCCTCAGACATCTCTTTCGGTGCATATTAACATATATCTAAGAGAGGTGACATCTCACTCAAAATCAGGCATCCCTTTCGGTACATATTAACATATATCCATGAGAGGTGACATCTCACTCAAAATCAAACATCTCTTTCGGTGCTTATTAACATTTATTTATGAGAGGTGACATCTCACTCAAAATCAGATATCTCTTTCGGTGCATATTAACATGTAACCAGGGGTGACATCTCACTCACCATCAGACATCTCTTTCGGTGCATATTAACATATATCTATGAGAGGTGACATCTCACTCACCATCAGACATCTCTTTCGGTGCATATTAACATATAACCAGGGGTGACATCTCACTCAAAATCAGACATCTCTTTCGGTGCATATTAACATATAACCAGGGGTGACATCTCACTCAAAATCAGACATCCCTTTCGGTGCATATTAAGGTATAACCAGGGGTGACATCTCACTCACCATCAGACATCTCTTTCAGTGCATATTAACATATATCTATGAGAGGTGACATCTCACTCCCCCTCAGACATCTCTTTCGGTGCGTATTAACGTATAACCAGGGGTGACATCTCACTCACCATCAGACATCCCTTTCGGTGCATATTAAAATATATCTACGAGAGGTGACATCTCACTCACCATCAGACATCTCTTCGGTGCATATTAAAATATATCTATGAGAGGTGACATCTCACTCACCCCCAGACATCTCTTTCGGTGCGTATTAACGTATAACCAGGGGTGACATCTCACTCACCATCAGACATCCCTTTCGGTGCATATTAAAATATATCTACGAGAGGTGACATCTCACTCACCATCAGACATGTCTTCGTTGCATATTAACATATATCCATGAGAGGTGACATCTCACTCACCATCAGACATCTCTTTCGGTGCATATTAGCATATATCTATTAGAGGTGACATCTCACTCACCATCAGACATCTCTTTCGGTGCATATTAACATATATCTATGAGAGGTGGCATCTCACGCACCATCAGATATCTCTTTTGGTGCATATTAAAATATATCTATGAGAGGTGACATCTCACTCAAGATCAGACATGTCTTCGTTGCATATTAACATATATCCATGAGAGGTGACATCTCACTCACCATTAGACATCTCTTTCGGTGCATATTAACGTATAACCAGGGGTGACATCTCACTCACCCTCAGACATCTCTTTCGGTGCATATTAACATGTAACCAGGGGTGACATCTCACTCACCCTCAGACATCTCTTTCGGTGCATATTAATATATATTTATGAGAGGTGACATCTCACTCAAAATCAGGGATCCTTTTCGGTACATATTAACATATATCCATGAGAGGTGACATCTCACTCAAAATCAAACATCTCTTTCGGTGCATATTAACATATATTTATGAGAGGTGACATCTCAATCAAATCAGACATCTCTTTCGGTGCATATTAACATGTAACCAGGGGTGACATCTCACTCACCCTCAGACATCTCTTTCGGTGCATATTAACATATATCTATGAGAGGTGACATCTCACTCACCATCAGACATCTCTTTCGGTGCATATTAACATATATCTATGAGAGGTGACATCTCACTCACCATCAGACATCTCTTTCGGTGCATATTAACATATATCTAAGAGAGGTGACATCTCACTCACCATCAGACATCTCTTTCGGTGCATATTAACATAAATCTATGAGAGGTGACATCTCACTCACCATCAGACATCTCTTTAGGTGCATATTAACATATATCTATGAGAGGTGACATCTCACTCACCATCAGACATCTCTTTCGGTGCATATTAACATATATCTAAGAGAGGTGACATCTCACTCAAAATCAGGCATCTCTTTCGGTGCATATTAACATGTAACCAGGGGTGACATCTCACTCACCCTCAGACATCTCTTTCGGTGCATATTAACATATATCTATGAGAGGTGACATCTCACTCAACATCAGACATCTCTTTCGGTGCATATTAACATATATCTAAGAGAGGTGACATCTCACTCAAAATCAGGCATCCCTTCGGTTCATATTAACATGTAACCAGGGGTGACATCTCACTCACCCTCAGACATATCTTTCGGTGCATATTAACATATATCTATGAGAGGTGACATCTCACTCACCATCAGACATCTCTTTCGGTGCATATTAACATATATCTATGAGAGGTGACATCTCACTCACCATCAGACATCTCTTTCGGTGCATATTAACATATATCTATGAGAGGTGACATCTCACTCACCATCAGACATCTCTATCGGTGCATATTAACATATAACCAGGGTTGACATCTCACACACCCTCAGACATCTCTTTCGGTGCATATTAACATATATCTAAGAGAGGTGACATCTCACTCAAAATCAGGCATCCCTTTCGGTACATATTAACATATATCCATGAGAGGTGACATCTCACTCAAAATCAAACATCTCTTTCGGTGCTTATTAACATTTATTTATGAGAGGTGACATCTCACTCAAAACCAGATATCTCTTTCGGTGCATATTAACATGTAACCAGGGGTGACATCTCACTCACCATCAGACATCTCTTTCGGTGCATATTAACATATATCTATGAGAGGTGACATCTCACTCACCATCAGACATCTCTTTCGGTGCATATTAACATATAACCAGGGGTGACATCTCACTCAGAATCAGACATCTCTTTCGGTGCATATTAACATATAACCAGGGGTGACATCTCACTCAAAATCAGACATCCCTTTCGGTGCATATTAAGGTATAACCAGGGGTGACATCTCACTCACCATCAGACATCTCTTTCAGTGCATATTAACATATATCTATGAGAGGTGACATCTCACTCCCCCTCAGACATCTCTTTCGGTGCGTATTAACGTATAACCAGGGGTGACATCTCACTCACCATCAGACATCCCTTTCGGTGCATATTAAAATATATCTACGAGAGGTGACATCTCACTCACCATCAGACATCTCTTCGGTGCATATTAAAATATATCTATGAGAGGTGACATCTCACTCACCCCCAGACATCTCTTTCGGTGCGTATTAACGTATAACCAGGGGTGACATCTCACTCACCATCAGACATCCCTTTCGGTGCATATTAAAATATATCTACGAGAGGTGACATCTCACTCAACATCAGACATGTCTTCGTTGCATATTAACATATATCCATGAGAGGTGACATCTCACTCACCCCCAGACATCTCTTTCGGTGCATATTAACGTATAACCAGGGGTGACATCACACTCACCCTCAGACATCTCTTTCGGTGCATATTAACATATATCTATGAGAGGTCACATCTCACTCACCCTCAGACATCTCTTTCGGTGCATATTAACATAAAGCTATTAGAGGTGACATCTCACTCACCATCAGACATCTCTTTCGGTGCATATTAACATATATCTATGAGAGGTGACATCTCACTCACCATCAGACATCTCTTTCGGTGCATATTAACATATATCTATGAGAGGTGACATCTCACGCACCATCAGATATATCTTTCGGTGCATATTAAAATATATCTACGAGAGGTGACATCTCACTCAAAATCAGGCATCCCTTTCGGTACATATTAACATATATCCATGAGAGGTGACATCTCACTCAAAATCAAACATCTCTTTCGGTGCATATTAACATATACTTATGAGAGGTGACATCTCACTCAAATCAGACATCTCTTTCGGTGCATATTAACATGTAACCAGGGGTGACATCTCACTCACCCTCAGACATCTCTTTCGGTGCATATTAATATATATCTATGAGAGGTGACATCTCACTCACGATCAGACATCTCTTTCGGTGCATATTAACATATATCTATGTGAGGTGACATCTCACTCACCATCAGACATCTCTTTCGGTGCATATTAACATATATCTATGAGAGGTGACATCTCACTCACCATCAGACATCTCTTTCGGTGCATATTAACATATATCTAAGAGAGGTGACATCTCACTCAAAATCAGGCATCCCTTTCGGTACATATTAACATATATCCATGAGAGGTGACATCTCACTCCAAATCAAACATCTCTTTCGGTGCATATTAACATATATTTATGAGAGGTGACATCACTCAAATCAGACATCTCTTTCGGTGCATATTAACATGTAACCAGGGGTGACATCTCACTCACCCTCAGACATCTCTTTCGGTGCATATTAACATATATCTATGAGAGGTGACATCTCACTCACCATCAGACATCTCTTTCGGTGCATATTACCATATATCTATGAGAGGTGACATCTCACTCACCATCAGACATCTCTTTCGGTGCATATTAAGATATATCTATGAGAGGTGACATCTCACTCAACGTCAGACATCTCTTTCGGTGCATATTAACATATATCTAAGAGAGGTGACATCTCACTCAAAATCAGGCATCCCTTTCGGTACATATTAACATATATCCATGAGAGGTGACATCTCACTCAAAATCAAACATCTCTTTCGGTGCATATTAACATATATTTAAGAGAGGTGACATCTCACTCACCATCAGACATCTCTTTCGGTGCATATTAACATATATCTAAGAGAGGTGACATCTCACTCAAAATCAGGCATCCCTTTCGGTGCATATTAACATGTAACCAGGGGTGACATCTCACTCACCCTCAGACATCTCTTTAGGTGCATATTAACATATATCTATGAGAGGTGACATCTCACTCACCATCAGACATCTCTTTCGGTGCATATTAACATATATCTATGAGAGGTGACATCTCACTCACCATCAGACATCTCTTTCGGTACATATTAACATATATCCATGAGAGGTGACATCTCACTCAAAATCAAACATCTCTTTCGGTGCATATTAACATATATTTATGAGAGGTGACATCTCACTCAAATCAGACATCTCTTTCGGTGCATATTAACATGTAACCAGGGGTGACATCTCACTCACCCTCAGACATCCCTTTCGGTGCATATTAACATATATCTATGAGAGGTGACATCTCACTCACCATCAGACATCTCTTTCGGTGCATATTAACATATACTTATGAGAGGTGACATCTCACTCAAATCAGACATCTCTTTCGGTGCATATTAACATGTAACCAGGGGTGACATCTCACTCACCCTCAGACATCTCTTTCGGTGCATATTATTATATATCTATGAGAGGTGACATCTCACTCACGATCAGACATCTCTTTCGGTGCATATTAACATATATCTATGAGAGGTGACATCTCACTCACCATCAGACATCTCTTTCGGTGCATATTAACATATATCTATGAGAGGTGACATCTCACTCCAAATCAAACATCTCTTTCGGTGCATATTAACATATATCTAAGAGAGGTGACATCTCACTCAAAATCAGGCATCCCTTTCGGTACATATTAACATATATCCATGAGAGGTGACATCTCACTCCAAATCAAACATCTCTTTCGGTGCATATTAACATATATTTATGAGAGGTGACATCACTCAAATCAGACATCTCTTTCGGTGCATATTAACATGTAACCAGGGGTGACATCTCACTCACCCTCAGACATCTCTTTCGGTGCATATTAACATATATCTATGAGAGGTGACATCTCACTCACCATCAGACATCCCTTTCGGTGCATATTACCATATATCTATGAGAGGTGACATCTCACTCACCATCAGACATCTCTTTCGGTGCATATTAAGATATATCTATGAGAGGTGACATCTCACTCACCATCAGACATCTCTTTCGGTGCATATTAACATATATCTAAGAGAGGTGACATCTCACTCAAAATCAGGCATCCCTTTCGGTACATATTAACATATATCCATGAGAGGTGACATCTCACTCAAAATCAAACATCTCTTTCGGTGCATATTAACATATATTTAAGAGAGGTGACATCTCACTCAAAATCAGACATCTCTTTCGGTGCATATTAACATGTAACCAGGGATGACATCTCACTCACCCTCAGACATCTCTTTCAGTGCATATTAACATATATCTATGAGAGGTGACATCTCACTCACCATCAGACATCTCTTTCGGTGCATATTAACATATATCTAAGAGAGGTGACATCTCACTCAAAATCAGGCATCCCTTTCGGTGCATATTAACATGTAACCAGGGGTGACATCTCACTCACCCTCAGACATCTCTTTAGGTGCATATTAACATATATCTATGAGAGGTGACATCTCACTCACCATCAGACATCTCTTTCGGTGCATATTAACATATATCTATGAGAGGTGACATCTCACTCACCATCAGACATCTCTTTCGGTACATATTAACATATATCCATGAGAGGTGACATCTCACTCAAAATCAAACATCTCTTTCGGTGCATATTAACATATATTTATGAGAGGTGACATCTCACTCAAATCAGACATCTCTTTCGGTGCATATTAACATGTAACCAGGGGTGACATCTCACTCACCCTCAGACATCCCTTTCGGTGCATATTAACATATATCTATGAGAGGTGACATCTCACTCACCATCAGACATCTCTTTCGGTGCATAATAACATATATCTATGAGAGGTGACATCTTACTCACCATCAGACATCTCTTTCGGTGCATATTAACATATATCTATGAGAGGTGGCATCTCACTCACCATCAGACATCTCTTTCGGTGCATATTAACATATATCTATGAGAGGTGACATCTCACTCACCATCAGACATCTCTTTCGGTGCATATTAACATATATCTACGAGAGGTGACATCTCACTCAAAATCAGGCATCCCTTTTGGTACATATTAACATATATCCATGAGAGGTGACATCTCACTCAAAATCAAACATCTCTTTCGGTGCATATTAACATATATTTATGAGAGGTGACATCTCACTCAAATCAGACATCTCTTTCGGTGCATATGAACATATATCTATGAGAGGTGACATCTCACTCAAATCAGGCATCCCTTCGGTGCATATTAACATGTAACCAGGGGTGACATCTCACTCAAAATCAAACATCTCTTTCGGTGCATATTAACATATATTTATGAGAGGTGACATCTCACTCGAATCAGACATCTCTTTCTGTGCATATTAACATGTAACCAGGGGTGACATCTCACTCACCCTCAGACATCTCTTTCGTTGCATATTAATATATATCTATGAGAGGTGACATCTCACTCACCATCAGACATCTCTTTCGGTGCATATTAACATATATCTAAGAGAGGTGACATCTCACTCAAATCAGACATCTCTTTCGGTGCATATGAACATATATCTATGAGAGGTGACATCTCACTCAAATCAGGCATCCCTTCGGTGAATATTAACATGTAACCAGGGGTGACATCTCACTCAAAATCAAACATCTCTTTCGGTGCATATTAACATATATTTATGAGAGGTGACATCTCACTCAAATCAGACATCTCTTTCTGTGCATATTAACATGTAACCAGGGGTGACATCTCACTCACCCTCAGACATCTCTTTCGGTGCATATTAATATATATCTATGAGAGGTGACATCTCACTCACCATCAGACATCTCTTTCGGTGCATATTAACATATATCTAAGAGAGGTGACATCTCACTCACCATCAGACATCTCTTTCGGTGCATATTAACATATATCTATGAGAGGTGACATCTCACTCACCATCAGACATCTCTTTCGGTGCATATTAACATATATCTATGAGAGGTGACATCTCACTCACCATCAGACATCTCTTTCGGTGCATATTAACATATATCTAAGAGAGGTGACATCTCACTCAAAATCAAACATCTCTTTCGGTGCTTATTAACATTTATTTATGAGAGGTGACATCTCACTCAAAATCAGATATCTCTTTCGGTGCATATTAACATGTAACCAGGGGTGACATCTCACTCACCATCAGACATCTCTTTCGGTGCATATTAACATATATCTATGAGAGGTGACATCTCACTCACCATCAGACATCTCTTTCGGTGCATATTAACATATAACCAGGGGTGACATCTCACTCAAAATCAGACATCTCTTTCGGTGCATATTAACATATAACCAGGGGTGACATCTCACTCAAAATCAGACATCCCTTTCGGTGCATATTAAGGTATAACCAGGGGTGACATCTCACTCACCATCAGACATCTCTTTCAGTGCATATTAACATATATCTATGAGAGGTGACATCTCACTCCCCCTCAGACATCTCTTTCGGTGCGTATTAACGTATAACCAGGGGTGACATCTCACTCACCATCAGACATCCCTTTCGGTGCATATTAAAATATATCTACGAGAGGTGACATCTCACTCACCATCAGACATCTCTTCGGTGCATATTAAAATATATCTATGAGAGGTGACATCTCACTCACCCCCAGACATCTCTTTCGGTGCATATTAACGTATAACCAGGGGTGACATCTCACTCACCATCAGACATCCCTTTCGGTGCATATTAAAATATATCTACGAGAGGTGACATCTCACTCACCATCAGACATGTCTTCGTTGCATATTAACATATATCCATGAGAGGTGACATCTCACTCACCATCAGACATCTCTTTCGGTGCATATTAGCATATATCTATTAGAGGTGACATCTCACTCACCATCAGACATCTCTTTCGGTGCATATAAACATATATATGAGACGTGGCATCTCACGCACTATCAGATATCTCTTTTGGTGCATATTAAAATATATCTATGAGAGGTGACATCTCACTCAACATCAGACATGTCTTCGTTGCATATTAACATATATCCATGAGAGGTGACATCTCACTCACCATTAGACATCTCTTTCGGTGCATATTAACGTATAACCAGGGGTGACATCTCACTCACCCTCAGACATCTCTTTCGGTGCATATTAACATGTAACCAGGGGTGACATCTAACTCACCCTCAGACATCTCTTTCGGTGCATATTAATATATATCTATGAGAGGTGACATCTCACTCAAAATCAGGGATCCTTTTCGGTACATATTAACATATATCCATGAGAGGTGACATCTCACTCAAAATCAAACATCTCTTTCGGTGCATATTAACATATATTTATGAGAGGTGACATCTCACTCAAATCAGACATCTCTTTCGGTGCATATTAACATGTAACCAGGGGTGACATCTCACTCACCCTCAGACATCTCTTTCGGTGCATATTAACATATATCTATGAGAGGTGACATCTCACTCACCATCAGACATCTCTTTCGGTGCATATTAACATATATCTATGAGAGGTGACATCTCACTCACCATCAGACATCTCTTTCGGTGCATATTAACATATATCTAAGAGAGGTGACATCTCACTCACCATCAGACATCTCTTTCGGTGCATATTAACATATATCTATGAGAGGTGACATCTCACTCACCATCAGACATCTCTTTCGGTGCATATTAACATATATCTATGAGAGGTGACATCTCACTCACCATCAGACATCTCTTTCGGTGCATATTAACATATATCTAAGAGAGGTGACATCTCACTCAAAATCAGGCATCTCTTTCGGTGCATATTAGCATGTAACCAGGGGTGACATCTCACTCACCCTCAGACATCTCTTTCGGTGCATATTAACATATATCTATGAGAGGTGACATCTCACTCAACATCAGACATCTCTTTCGGTGCATATTAACATATATCTAAGAGAGGTGACATCTCACTCAAAATCAGGCATCCCTTCGGTGCATATTAACATGTAACCAGGGGTGACATCTCACTCACCCTCAGACATCTCTTTCAGTGCATATTAACATATATCTATGAGAGGTGACATCTCACTCACCATCAGACATCTCTTTCGGTGCATATTAACATATATCTATGAGAGGTGACATCTCACTCACCATCAGACATCTCTTTCGGTGCATATTAACATATATCTATGAGAGGTGACATCTCACTCACCATCAGACATCTCTATCGGTGCATATTAACATATAACCAGGGCTGACATCTCACTCACCCTCAGACATCTCTTTCGGTGCATATTAACATATATCTAAGAGAGGTGACATCTCACTCAAAATCAGACAT
This sequence comes from Lissotriton vulgaris, assembly GCF_964263255.1. Lineage (NCBI taxonomy): Eukaryota > Metazoa > Chordata > Amphibia > Caudata > Salamandridae > Lissotriton > Lissotriton vulgaris. Next base: position 120,478,824 of record NC_141695.1, on the reverse strand, counting down.
CCCTTTCGGTACATATTAACATATATCCATGAGAGGTGAAATCTCACTCAAAATCAAACATCTCTTTCGGTGCTTATTAACATTTATTTATGAGAGGTGACATCTCACTCAAAATCAGATATCTCTTTCGGTGCATATTAACATGTAACCAGGGGTGACATCTCACTCACCATCAGACATCTCTTTCGGTGCATATTAACATATATCTATGAGAGGTGACATCAGACATCTCTTTCGGTGCATATTAACATATATCTATGAGAGGTGACATCTCACTCACCATCAGACATCTCTTTCGGTGCATATTAACATATAACCAGGGGTGACATCTCACTCAAAATCAGACATCTCTTTCGGTGCATATTAACATATAACCAGGGGTGACATCTCACTCAAAATCAGACATCCCTTTCGGTGCATATTAAGGTATAACCAGGGGTGACATCTCACTCACCATCAGACATCTCTTTCAGTGCATATTACCATATATCTATGAGAGGTGACATCTCACTCCCCCTCAGACATCTCTTTCGGTGCGTATTAACGTATAACCAGGGGTGACATCTCACTCACCATCAGACATCCCTTTCGGTGCATATTAAAATATATCTACGAGAGGTGACATCTCACTCACCATCAGACATCTCTTCGGTGCATATTAAAATATATCTATGAGAGGTGACATCTCACTCACCCCCAGACATCTCTTTCGGTGCGTATTAACGTATAACCAGGGGTGACATCTCACTCACCATCAGACATCCCTTTCGGTGCATATTAAAATATATCTACGAGAGGTGACATCTCACTCACCATCAGACATGTCTTCGTTGCATATTAACATATATCCATGAGAGGTGACATCTCACTCACCATTAGACATCTCTTTCGGTGCATATTAACGTATAACCAGGGGTGACATCTCACTCACCCTCAGACATCTCTTTCGGTGCATATTAACATAAAGCTATGAGAGGTGACATCTCACTCCCCATCAGACATCTCTTTCGGTGCATATAAGCATATATCTATTAGAGGTGACATCTCACTCACCATCAGACATCTCTTTCGGTGCATATTAACATATATCTATGAGAGGTGGCATCTCACGCACCATCAGATATCTCTTTTGGTGCATATTAAAATATATCTACGAGAGGTGACATCTCACTCACCATCAGACATGTCTTCGTTGCATATTAACATATATCCATGAGAGGTGACATCTCACTCACCATTAGACATCTCTTTCGGTGCATATTAACGTATAACCAGGGGTGACATCTCACTCACCCTCAGACATCTCTTTCGGTGCTTATTAACATAAAGCTATGAGAGGTGACATCTCACTCCCCATCAGACATCTCTTTCGGTGCATATAAGCATATATCTATTAGAGGTGACATCTCACTCACCCTCAGACATCTCTTTCGGTGCATATTAACGTATAACCAGGGGTGACATCTCACTCAAAATTAGACATCCCTTTCGGTGCATATTAACATGTATCCATGAGAGGTTACATCTCACTCACCCTCAGACATCTCTTTCGGTGCATATTAACATATATCTATCAGAGGTCACATCTCACTCACCCTCAGACATCTCTTTCGGTGCATATTAACATATATCTATGAGAGGTGACATCTCACGCACCATCAGATATATCTTTCGGTGCATATTAAAATATATTTACGAGAGGTGACATCTCACTCAAAATCAGGCATCCCTTTCGGTACATATTAACATATATCCATGAGAGGTGACATCTCACTCAAAATCAAACATCTCTTTCGGTGCATATTAACATATACTTATGAGAGGTGACATCTCACTCAAATCAGACATCTCTTTCGGTGCATATTAACATAAAGCTATGAGAGGTGACATCTCACTCCCCATCAGACATATCTTTCGGTGCATATAAGCATATATCTATTAGAGGTGACATCTCACTCACCCTCAGACATCTCTTTCGGTGCATATTAACATATATCTATGAGAGGTGACATCTCACTCACCATCAGACATCTCTTTCGGTGCATATTAACATATATTTATGAGAGGTGACATCTCACTAACCATTAGACATCTCTTTCGGTGCATATTAACGTATAACCAGGGGTGACATCTCACTCAAAATTAGACATCCCTTTCGGTGCATATTAACATGTATCCATGAGAGGTTACATCACACTCACCCTCAGACATCTCTTTCGGTGCATATTAACATATATCTATCAGAGGTCACATCTCACTCACCCTCAGACATCTCTTTCGGTGCATATTAACATAAAGCTATTAGAGGTGACATCTCACTCACCATCAGACATCTCTTTCGGTGCATATTAACATATATCTATGAGAGGTGACATCTCACTCACCATCAGACATCTCTTTCGGTGCATATTAACATATATCTATGAAAGGTGACATCTCACGCACCATCAGATATATCTTTCGGTGCATATTAAAATATATCTACGAGAGGTGACATCTCACTCAAAATCAGGCATCCCTTTCGGTACATATTAACATATATCCATGAGAGGTGACATCTCACTCAAAATCAAACATCTCTTTCGGTGCATATTAACATATACTTATGAGAGGTGACATCTCACTCAAATCATACATCTCTTTCGGTGCATATTAACATGTAACCAGGGGTGACATCTCACTCACCCTCAGACATCTCTTTCGGTGCATATTAATATATATCTATGAGAGGTGACATCTCACTCACGATCAGACATCTCTTTCGGTGCATATTAACATATATCTATGAGAGGTGACATCTCACTCACCATCAGACATCTCTTTCGGTGCATATTAACATATATCTATGAGAGGTGACATCTCACTCACCATCAGACATCTCTTTCGGTGCATATTAACATATATCTAAGAGAGGTGACATCTCACTCAAAATCAGGCATCCCTTTCGGTACATATTAACATATATCCATGAGAGGTGACATCTCACTCCAAATCAAACATCTCTTTCGGTGCATATTAACATATATTTATGAGAGGTGACATCACTCAAATCAGACATCTCTTTCGGTGCATATTGACATGTAACCAGGGGTGACATCTCACTCACCCTCAGACATCTCTTTCGGTGCATATTCACATATATCTATGAGAGGTGACATCTCACTCACCATCAGACATCTCTTTCGGTGCATATTACCATATATCTATGAGAGGTGACATCTCACTCACCATCAGACATCTCTTTCGGTGCATATTAACATATATCTAAGAGAGGTGACATCTCACTCAAAATCAGGCATCCCTTTCGGTACATATTAACATATATCCATGAGAGGTGACATCTCACTCAAAATCAAACATCTCTTTCGGTGCATATTAACATATATTTAAGAGAGGTGACATCTCACTCAAAATCAGACATCTCTTTCGGTGCATATTAACATGTAACCAGGGATGACATCTCACTCACCCTCAGACATCTCTTTCAGTGCATATTAACATATATCTATGAGAGGTGACATCTCACTCACCATCAGACATCTCTTTCGGTGCATATTAACATATATCTAAGAGAGGTGACATCTCACTCAAAATCAGGCATCCCTTTCGGTGCATATTAACATGTAACCAGGGGTGACATCTCACTCACCCTCAGACATCTCTTTAGGTGCATATTAACATATATCTATGAGAGGTGACATCTCACTCACCATCAGACATCTCTTTCGGTGCATATTAACATATATCTATGAGAGGTGACATCTCACTCACCATCAGACATCTCTTTCGGTACATATTAACATATATCCATGAGAGGTGACATCTCACTCAAAATCAAACATCTCTTTCGGTGCATATTAACATATATTTATGAGAGGTGACATCTCACTCAAATCAGACATCTCTTTCGGTGCATATTAACATGTAACCAGGGGTGACATCTCACTCACCCTCAGACATCCCTTTCGGTGCATATTAACATATATCTATGAGAGGTGACATCTCACTCACCATCAGACATCTCTTTCGGTGCATAATAACATATATCTATGAGAGGTGACATCTTACTCACCATCAGACATCTCTTTCGGTGCATATTAACATATATCTATGAGAGGTGGCATCTCACTCACCATCAGACATCTCTTTCGGTGCATATTAACATATATCTATGAGAGGTGACATCTCACTCACCATCAGACATCTCTTTCGGTGCATATTAACATATATCTACGAGAGGTGACATCTCACTCAAAATCAGGCATCCCTTTCGGTACATATTAACATATATCCATGAGAGGTGACATCTCACTCAAAATCAAACATCTCTTTCGGTGCATATTAACATATATTTATGAGAGGTGACATCTCACTCAAATCAGACATCTCTTTCGGTGCATATGAACATATATCTATGAGAGGTGACATCTCACTCAAATCAGGCATCCCTTCGGTGCATATTAACATGTAACCAGGGGTGACATCTCACTCAAAATCAAACATCTCTTTCGGTGCATATTAACATATATTTATGAGAGGTGACATCTCACTCGAATCATACATCTCTTTCTGTGCATATTACCATGTAACCAGGGGTGACATCTCACTCACCCTCAGACATTTCTTTCGGTGCATATTAATATATATCTATGAGAGGTGACATCTCACTCACCATCAGACATCTCTTTCGGTGCATATTAACATATATCTAAGAGAGGTGACATCTCACTCAAATCAGACATCTCTTTCGGTGCATATGAACATATATCTATGAGAGGTGACATCTCACTCAAATCAGGCATCCCTTCGGTGAATATTAACATGTAACCAGGGGTGACATCTCACTCAAAATCAAACATCTCTTTCGGTGCATATTAACATATATTTATGAGAGGTGACATCTCACTCAAATCAGACATCTCTTTCTGTGCATATTAACATGTAACCAGGGGTGACATCTCACTCACCCTCAGACATCTCTTTCGGTGCATATTAATATATATCTATGAGAGGTGACATCTCACTCACCATCAGACATCTCTTTCGGTGCATATTAACATATATCTAAGAGAGGTGACATCTCACTCACCATCAGACATCTCTTTCGGTGCATATTAACATATGTCTAAGAGAGGTGACATCTCACTCAAAATCAGGCATCCCTTTCGGTACATATTAACATATATCCATGAGAGGTGACATCTCACTCAAAATCAAACATCTCTTTCGGTGCATATTAACATATATTTATGAGAGATGACATCTCACTCAAATCAGACATCTCTTTCGGTGCATATTAACATATATCTATGAGAGGTGACATCTCACTCACCATCAGACATCTCTTTCGGAGCATATTAACATAAATCTAAGAGAGGTGACATCTCACTCAAAATCAGGCATCCCTTTCGGTACATATTAACATATATCCATGAGAGGCGACATCTCACTCAAAATCAAACATCTCTTTCGGTGCATATTAACATATATTTATGAGAGGTGACATCTCACTCAAATCAGACATCTCTTTCGGTGCATATTAACATGTAACCAGGGGTGACATCTCACTCACCCTCAGACATCTCTTTCGGTGCATATTAACATATATCTATGAAAGGTGACATCTCACTCACCATCAGACATCTCTTTCGGTGCATATTAACATATATCTATGAGAGGTGACATCTTACTCACCATCAGACATCTCTTTCGGTGCATATTAACATATATCTAAGAGAGGTGACATCTCACTCACCATCAGACTTCTCTTTCGGTGCATATTAACATATATCTAAGAGAGGTGACATCTCACTCAAAATCAGGCATCCCTTTCGGTACATATTAACATATATCCATGATAGGTGACATCTCACTCAAAATCAAACATCTCTTTCGGTGCATATTAACATATATTTATGAGAGGTGACATCTCACTCAAAATCAGACATCTCTTTCGGTGCATATTAACATGTAACCAGGGGTGACATCTCACTCACCCTCAGACATCTCTTTCGGTGCATATTAACATATATCTATGAGAGGTGACATCTCACTCACCATCAGACATCTCTTTCGGTGCATATTAACATATATCGAAGAGAGGTGACATCTCACTCAAAATCAGGCATCCCTTTCGGTGCATATTAACATGTAACCAGTGGTGACATCTCACTCACCCTCCGACATCTCTTTCGGTGCATATTAACATATATCTATGAGAGGTGACATCTCACTCACCATCAGACATCTCTTTCGGTGCATATTAACATATATCTATGAGAGGTGACATCTCACTCACCATCAGACATCTCTTTCGGTGCATATTAACATATATCTATGAGAGGTGACATCTCACTCACCATCAGACATCTCTATCGGTGCATATTAACATATAACCAGGGCTGACATCTCACTCACCCTCAGACATCTTTTTCGGTGCATATTAACATATATCTAAGAGAGGTGACATCTCACTCAAAATCAGGCATCCCTTTCGGTACATATTAACATATATCCATGAGAGGTGACATCTCACTCAAAATCCAAAGTCTCTTTCGGTGCATATTAACATTTATTTATGAGAGGTGACATCTCACTCAAAATCAGATATCTCTTTCGGTGCATATTAACATGTAACCTGGGGTGACATCTCACTCACCCTCAGACATCTCTTTCGGTGCATATTAACGTACATCTATGAGAGGTGACATCTCACTCACCATCAGACATCTCTTTCGGTGCATATTAACATATATCTAAGAGAGGTGACATCTCACTCAAAATCAGGCATCCCTTTCGGTACATATTAACATATATCCATGAGAGGTGACATCTCACTCAAAATCAAACATCTCTTTCGGTGCATATTAACATATATTTATGAGAGGTGACATCTCACTCAAATCAGACATCTCTTTCGGTGCATATTAACATGTAACCAGGGGTGACATCTCACTCACCCTCAGACATCTCTTTCGGTGCATATTAACATATATCTATGAAAGGTGACATCTCACTCACCATCAGACATCTCTTTCGGTGCATATTAACATATATCTATGAGAGGTGACATCTTACTCACCATCAGACATCTCTTTCGGTGCATATTAACATATATCTAAGAGAGGTGACATCTCACTCACCATCAGACTTCTCTTTCGGTGCATATTAACATATATCTAAGAGAGGTGACATCTCACTCAAAATCAGGCATCCCTTTCGGTACATATTAACATATATCCATGATAGGTGACATCTCACTCAAAATCAAACATCTCTTTCGGTGCATATTAACATATATTTATGAGAGGTGACATCTCACTCAAAATCAGACATCTCTTTCGGTGCATATTAACATGTAACCAGGGGTGACATCTCACTCACCCTCAGACATCTCTTTCGGTGCATATTAACATATATCTATGAGAGGTGACATCTCACTCACCATCAGACATCTCTTTCGGTGCATATTAACATATATCGAAGAGAGGTGACATCTCACTCAAAATCAGGCATCCCTTTCGGTGCATATTAACATGTAACCAGTGGTGACATCTCACTCACCCTCCGACATCTCTTTCGGTGCATATTAACATATATCTATGAGAGGTGACATCTCACTCACCATCAGACATCTCTTTCGGTGCATATTAACATATATCTATGAGAGGTGACATCTCACTCACCATCAGACATCTCTTTCGGTGCATATTAACATATATCTATGAGAGGTGACATCTCACTCACCATCAGACATCTCTATCGGTGCATATTAACATATAACCAGGGCTGACATCTCACTCACCCTCAGACATCTTTTTCGGTGCATATTAACATATATCTAAGAGAGGTGACATCTCACTCAAAATCAGGCATCCCTTTCGGTACATATTAACATATATCCATGAGAGGTGACATCTCACTCAAAATCCAAAGTCTCTTTCGGTGCATATTAACATTTATTTATGAGAGGTGACATCTCACTCAAAATCAGATATCTCTTTCGGTGCATATTAACATGTAACCTGGGGTGACATCTCACTCACCCTCAGACATCTCTTTCGGTGCATATTAACGTACATCTATGAGAGGTGACATCTCACTCACCATCAGACATCTCTTTCGGTGCATATTAACATATATCTAAGAGAGGTGACATCTCACTCAAAATCAGGCATCCCTTTCGGTACATATTAACATATATCCATGAGAGGTGACATCTCACTCAAAATCAAACATCTCTTTCGGTGCATATTAACATATATTTATGAGAGGTGACATCTCACTCAAAATCAGACATCTCTTTCGGTGCATATTAACATGTAACCAGGGGTGACATCTCACTCACCCTCAGACATCTCTTTCGGTGCATATTAACATATATCTATGAGAGGTGACATCTCACTCAAAATCAGACATTTCTTTTGGTGCATATTAACATATAACCAGGGGTGACATCTCACTCACCCTCAGACATCTCTTTCGGTGCATATTAACATATATCCATGAGAGGTCACATCTCACTCACCATCAGAAATCTCTTTTGGTGCATATTAACGTATAACCAGGGGTGACATCTCACTCACCATCAGACAACCCTTTTGGTGCATATTAACGTATAACCAGGGGTGACATCTCACTCACCATCAGACATCCCTTTCGGTGCATATTAAAATATATCTACGAGAGGTGACATCTCACTCAGCATCAGACATCTCTTCGGTGCATATTAACATATATCCATGAGAGGTGACATCTCACTCACCATTAGACATCTCTTTAGGTGCATATTAACGTATAACCAGGGGTGACATCTCACTCACCATCAGACATCTCTTTCGGTGCATATTAACATATAACCAGGGGTGACATCTCACTCAAAATCAGACATCCCTTTCGGTGCTTATTAACATATATCCATGAGAGGTGACATCTCACTCACCCTCAGACATCTCTTTCGGTGCATATTAACATATAACCAGGGGTGACATCTTACTCAAAATCAGACATCCCTTTCAGTGCATATTAAGGTTTAACCAGGGGTGACATCTCACTCACCATCAGACATCTCTTTCGGTGCATATTAACATATATCTATGAGAGGTGACATCTCACTCGCCCTAAGACATCTCTTTCGGTGCGTATTAACGTATAACCAGGGGTGACATCTCACTCACCATCAGACATCCCTTTCGGTGCATATTAAAATATATCTACGAGAGGTGACATCTCACTCACCATCAGTCATCTCTTTCGGTGCATATTAACATATAACCAGGGGTGACATCTCACTCAAAATCAGACATCCCTTTCGGTGCATATTAAGGTATAACCAGGGGTGACATCTCACTCACCATCAGACATCTCTTTCAGTGCATATTAGCATATAACCAGGGGTGACATCTTACTCAAAATCAGACATCTCTTTCGGTGCATATTAACATGTAACCAGGGGTGACATCTCACTCACCCTCAGACATCTCTTTCGGTGCATATTAACATATATCTATGAGAGGTGACATCTCACTCACCATCAGACATCTCTTTCGGTGCATATTAACATATATCTAAGAGAGGTGACATCTCACTCAAAATCAGGCATCCCTTTCGGTGCATATTAACATGTAACCAGTGGTGACATCTCACTCACCCTCCGACATCTCTTTCGGTGCATATTAACATATATCTATGAGAGGTGACATCTCACTCACCATCAGACATCTCTTTCGGTGCATATTAACATATATCTATGAGAGGTGACATCTCACTCACCATCAGACATGTCTTCGTTGCATATTAACATATATCCATGAGAGGTGACATCTCACTCCCCATCAGACATCTCTTTCGGTGCATATAAGCATATATCTATTAGAGGTGACATCTCACTCACCATCAGACATCTCTTTCGGTGCATATTAACATATATCTATGAGAGGTGGCATCTCACGCACCATCAGATATCTCTTTTGGTGCATATTAAAATATATCTACGAGAGGTGACATCTCACTCACCATCAGACATGTCTTCGTTGCATATTAACATATATCCATGAGAGGTGACATCTCACTCACCATTAGACATCTCTTTCGGTGCATATTAACGTATAACCAGGGGTGACATCTCACTCACCCTCAGACATCTCTTTCGGTGCTTATTAACATAAAGCTATGAGAGGTGACATCTCACTCCCCATCAGACATCTCTTTCGGTGCATATAAGCATATATCTATTAGAGGTGACATCTCACTCACCCTCAGACATCTCTTTCGGTGCATATTAACGTATAACCAGGGGTGACATCTCACTCAAAATTAGACATCCCTTTCGGTGCATATTAACATGTATCCATGAGAGGTTACATCTCACTCACCCTCAGACATCTCTTTCGGTGCATATTAACATATATCTATCAGAGGTCACATCTCACTCACCCTCAGACATCTCTTTCGGTGCATATTAACATATATCTATGAGAGGTGACATCTCACGCACCATCAGATATATCTTTCGGTGCATATTAAAATATATCTACGAGAGGTGACATCTCACTCAAAATCAGGCATCCCTTTCGGTACATATTAACATATATCCATGAGAGGTGACATCTCACTCAAAATCAAACATCTCTTTCGGTGCATATTAACATATACTTATGAGAGGTGACATCTCACTCAAATCAGACATCTCTTTCGGTGCATATTAACATAAAGCTATGAGAGGTGACATCTCACTCCCCATCAGACATATCTTTCGGTGCATATAAGCATATATCTATTAGAGGTGACATCTCACTCACCCTCAGACATCTCTTTCGGTGCATATTAACATATATCTATGAGAGGTGACATCTCACTCACCATCAGACATCTCTTTCGGTGCATATTAACATATATTTATGAGAGGTGACATCTCACTAACCATTAGACATCTCTTTCGGTGCATATTAACGTATAACCAGGGGTGACATCTCACTCAAAATTAGACATCCCTTTCGGTGCATATTAACATGTATCCATGAGAGGTTACATCACACTCACCCTCAGACATCTCTTTCGGTGCATATTAACATATATCTATCAGAGGTCACATCTCACTCACCCTCAGACATCTCTTTCGGTGCATATTAACGTACATCTATGAGAGGTGACATCTCACTCACCATCAGACATCTCTTTCGGTGCATATTAACATATATCTAAGAGAGGTGACATCTCACTCAAAATCAGGCATCCCTTTCGGTACATATTAACATATATCCATGAGAGGTGACATCTCACTCAAAATCAAACATCTCTTTCGGTGCATATTAACATATATTTATGAGAGGTGACATCTCACTCAAAATCAGACATCTCTTTCGGTGCATATTAACATGTAACCAGGGGTGACATCTCACTCACCCTCAGACATCTCTTTCGGTGCATATTAACATATATCTATGAGAGGTGACATCTCACTCAAAATCAGACATTTCTTTTGGTGCATATTAACATATAACCAGGGGTGACATCTCACTCAACATCAGACATCTCTTTTGGTGCATATTAAAATATGTCTACGAGAGGTGACATCTCACTCAACATCCGACATCTCTTTCGGTGCATATTACCATATATCCATGAGAGGTCACATCTCACTCACCATCAGAAATCTCTTTTGGTGCATATTAACGTATAACCAGGGGTGACATCTCACTCACCATCAGACAACCCTTTTGGTGCATATTAACGTATAACCAGGGGTGACATCTCACTCACCATCAGACATCCCTTTCGGTGCATATTAAAATATATCTACGAGAGGTGACATCTCACTCAGCATCAGACATCTCTTCGGTGCATATTAACATATATCCATGAGAGGTGACATCTCACTCACCATTAGACATCTCTTTAGGTGCATATTAACGTATAACCAGGGGTGACATCTCACTCACCATCAGACATCTCTTTCGGTGCATATTAACATATAACCAGGGGTGACATCTCACTCAAAATCAGACATCCCTTTCGGTGCTTATTAACATATATCCATGAGAGGTGACATCTCACTCACCCTCAGACATCTCTTTCGGTGCATATTAACATATAACCAGGGGTGACATCTTACTCAAAATCAGACATCCCTTTCAGTGCATATTAAGGTTTAACCAGGGGTGACATCTCACTCACCATCAGACATCTCTTTCGGTGCATATTAACATATATCTATGAGAGGTGACATCTCACTCGCCCTAAGACATCTCTTTCGGTGCGTATTAACGTATAACCAGGGGTGACATCTCACTCACCATCAGACATCCCTTTCGGTGCATATTAAAATATATCTACGAGAGGTGACATCTCACTCACCATCAGTCATCTCTTTCGGTGCATATTAACATATAACCAGGGGTGACATCTCACTCAAAATCAGACATCCCTTTCGGTGCATATTAAGGTATAACCAGGGGTGACATCTCACTCACCATCAGACATCTCTTTCAGTGCATATTAGCATATAACCAGGGGTGACATCTTACTCAAAATCAGACATCTCTTTCGGTGCATATTAACATGTAACCAGGGGTGACATCTCACTCACCCTCAGACATCTCTTTCGGTGCATATTAACATATATCTATGAGAGGTGACATCTCACTCACCATCAGACATCTCTTTCGGTGCATATTAACATATATCTAAGAGAGGTGACATCTCACTCAAAATCAGGCATCCCTTTCGGTGCATATTAACATGTAACCAGTGGTGACATCTCACTCACCCTCCGACATCTCTTTCGGTGCATATTAACATATATCTATGAGAGGTGACATCTCACTCACCATCAGACATCTCTTTCGGTGCATATTAACATATATCTATGAGAGGTGACATCTCACTCACCATCAGACATGTCTTCGTTGCATATTAACATATATCCATGAGAGGTGACATCTCACTCACCATTAGACATCTCTTTCGGTGCATATTAACGTATAACCAGGGGTGACATCTCACTCACCCTCAGACATCTCTTTCGGTGCATATAAGCATATATCTATTAGAGGTGACATCTCACTCACCATCAGACATCTCTTTCGGTGCATATTAACATATATCTATGAGAGGTGGCATCTCACGCACCATCAGATATCTCTTTTGGTGCATATTAAAATATATCTACGAGAGGTGACATCTCACTCACCATCAGACATGTCTTCGTTGCATATTAACATATATCCATGAGAGGTGACATCTCACTCACCATTAGACATCTCTTTCGGTGCATATTAACGTATAACCAGGGGTGACATCTCACTCACCCTCAGACATCTCTTTCGGTGCTTATTAACATAAAGCTATGAGAGGTGACATCTCACTCCCCATCAGACATCTCTTTCGGTGCATATAAGCATATATCTATTAGAGGTGACATCTCACTCACCCTCAGACATCTCTTTCGGTGCATATTAACGTATAACCAGGGGTGACATCTCACTCAAAATTAGACATCCCTTTCGGTGCATATTAACATGTATCCATGAGAGGTTACATCTCACTCACCCTCAGACATCTCTTTCGGTGCATATTAACATATATCTATCAGAGGTCACATCTCACTCACCCTCAGACATCTCTTTCGGTGCATATTAACATATATCTATGAGAGGTGACATCTCACGCACCATCAGATATATCTTTCGGTGCATATTGAAATATATCTACGAGAGGTGACATCTCACTCAAAATCAGGCATCCCTTTCGGTACATATTAACATATATCCATGAGAGGTGACATCTCACTCAAAATCAAACATCTCTTTCGGTGCATATTAACATATACTTATGAGAGGTGACATCTCACTCAAATCAGACATCTCTTTCGGTGCATATTAACATAAAGCTATGAGAGGTGACATCTCACTCCCCATCAGACATATCTTTCGGTGCATATAAGCATATATCTATTAGAGGTGACATCTCACTCACCCTCAGACATCTCTTTCGGTGCATATTAACATATATCTATGAGAGGTGACATCTCACTCACCATCAGACATCTCTTTCGGTGCATATTAACATATATTTATGAGAGGTGACATCTCACTAACCATTAGACATCTCTTTCGGTGCATATTAACGTATAACCAGGGGTGACATCTCACTCAAAATTAGACATCCCTTTCGGTGCATATTAACATGTATCCATGAGAGGTTACATCACACTCACCCTCAGACATCTCTTTCGGTGCATATTAACATATATCTATCAGAGGTCACATCTCACTCACCCTCAGACATCTCTTTCGGTGCATATTAACATAAAGCTATTAGAGGTGACATCTCACTCACCATCAGACATCTCTTTCGGTGCATATTAACATATATCTATGAGAGGTGACATCTCACTCACCATCAGACATCTCTTTCGGTGCATATTAACATATATCTATGAAAGGTGACATCTCACGCACCATCAGATATATCTTTCGGTGCATATTAAAATATATCTACGAGAGGTGACATCTCACTCAAAATCAGGCATCCCTTTCGGTACATATTAACATATATCCATGAGAGGTGACATCTCACTCAAAATCAAACATCTCTTTCGGTGCATATTAACATGTAACCAGGGGTGACATCTCACTCACCCTCAGACATCTCTTTCGGTGCATATTAATATATATCTATGAGAGGTGACATCTCACTCACGATCAGACATCTCTTTCGGTGCATATTAACATATATCTATGAGAGGTGACATCTCACTCACCATCAGACATCTCTTTCGGTGCATATTAACATATATCTATGAGAGGTGACATCTCACTCACCATCAGACATCTCTTTCGGTGCATATTAACATATATCTAAGAGAGGTGACATCTCACTCAAAATCAGGCATCCCTTTCGGTACATATTAACATATATCCATGAGAGGTGACATCTCACTCCAAATCAAACATCTCTTTCGGTGCATATTAACATATATTTATGAGAGGTGACATCACTCAAATCAGACATCTCTTTCGGTGCATATTGACATGTAACCAGGGGTGACATCTCACTCACCCTCAGACATCTCTTTCGGTGCATATTAACATATATCTATGAGAGGTGACATCTCACTCACCATCAGACATCTCTTTCGGTGCATATTACCATATATCTATGAGAGGTGACATCTCACTCACCATCAGACATCTCTTTCGGTGCATATTAAGATATATCTATGAGAGGTGACATCTCACTCACCATCAGACATCTCTTTCGGTGCATATTAACATATATCTAAGAGAGGTGACATCTCACTCAAAATCAGGCATCCCTTTCGGTACATATTAACATATATCCATGAGAGGTGACATCTCACTCAAAATCAAACATCTCTTTCGGTGCATATTAACATATATTTAAGAGAGGTGACATCTCACTCAAAATCAGACATCTCTTTCGGTGCATATTAACATGTAACCAGGGATGACATCTCACTCACCCTCAGACATCTCTTTCAGTGCATATTAACATATATCTATGAGAGGTGACATCTCACTCACCATCAGACATCTCTTTCGGTGCATATTAACATATATCTAAGAGAGGTGACATCTCACTCAAAATCAGGCATCCCTTTCGGTGCATATTAACATGTAACCAGGGGTGACATCTCACTCACCCTCAGACATCTCTTTAGGTGCATATTAACATATATCTATGAGAGGTGACATCTCACTCACCATCAGACATCTCTTTCGGTGCATATTAACATATATCTATGAGAGGTGACATCTCACTCACCATCAGACATCTCTTTCGGTACATATTAACATATATCCATGAGAGGTGACATCTCACTCAAAATCAAACATCTCTTTCGGTGCATATTAACATATATTTATGAGAGGTGACATCTCACTCAAATCAGACATCTCTTTCGGTGCATATTAACATGTAACCAGGGGTGACATCTCACTCACCCTCAGACATCCCTTTCGGTGCATATTAACATATATCTATGAGAGGTGACATCTCACTCACCATCAGACATCTCTTTCGGTGCATAATAACATATATCTATGAGAGGTGACATCTTACTCACCATCAGACATCTCTTTCGGTGCATATTAACATATATCTATGAGAGGTGGCATCTCACTCACCATCAGACATCTCTTTCGGTGCATATTAACATATATCTATGAGAGGTGACATCTCACTCACCATCAGACATCTCTTTCGGTGCATATTAACATATATCTACGAGAGGTGACATCTCACTCAAAATCAGGCATCCCTTTCGGTACATATTAACATATATCCATGAGAGGTGACATCTCACTCAAAATCAAACATCTCTTTCGGTGCATATTAACATATATTTATGAGAGGTGACATCTCACTCAAATCAGACATCTCTTTCGGTGCATATGAACATATATCTATGAGAGGTGACATCTCACTCAAATCAGGCATCCCTTCGGTGCATATTAACATGTAACCAGGGGTGACATCTCACTCAAAATCAAACATCTCTTTCGGTGCATATTAACATATATTTATGAGAGGTGACATCTCACTCGAATCATACATCTCTTTCTGTGCATATTACCATGTAACCAGGGGTGACATCTCACTCACCCTCAGACATTTCTTTCGGTGCATATTAATATATATCTATGAGAGGTGACATCTCACTCACCATCAGACATCTCTTTCGGTGCATATTAACATATATCTAAGAGAGGTGACATCTCACTCAAATCAGACATCTCTTTCGGTGCATATGAACATATATCTATGAGAGGTGACATCTCACTCAAATCAGGCATCCCTTCGGTGAATATTAACATGTAACCAGGGGTGACATCTCACTCAAAATCAAACATCTCTTTCGGTGCATATTAACATATATTTATGAGAGGTGACATCTCACTCAAATCAGACATCTCTTTCTGTGCATATTAACATGTAACCAGGGGTGACATCTCACTCACCCTCAGACATCTCTTTCGGTGCATATTAATATATATCTATGAGAGGTGACATCTCACTCACCATCAGACATCTCTTTCGGTGCATATTAACATATATCTAAGAGAGGTGACATCTCACTCACCATCAGACATCTCTTTCGGTGCATATTAACATATGTCTAAGAGAGGTGACATCTCACTCAAAATCAGGCATCCCTTTCGGTACATATTAACATATATCCATGAGAGGTGACATCTCACTCAAAATCAAACATCTCTTTCGGTGCATATTAACATATATTTATGAGAGATGACATCTCACTCAAATCAGACATCTCTTTCGGTGCATATTAACATATATCTATGAGAGGTGACATCTCACTCACCATCAGACATCTCTTTCGGAGCATATTAACATATATCTAAGAGAGGTGACATCTCACTCAAAATCAGGCATCCCTTTCGGTACATATTAACATATATCCATGAGAGGCGACATCTCACTCAAAATCAAACATCTCTTTCGGTGCATATTAACATATATTTATGAGAGGTGACATCTCACTCAAATCAGACATCTCTTTCGGTGCATATTAACATGTAACCAGGGGTGACATCTCACTCACCCTCAGACATCTCTTTCGGTGCATATTAACATATATCTATGAAAGGTGACATCTCACTCACCATCAGACATCTCTTTCGGTGCATATTAACATATATCTATGAGAGGTGACATCTTACTCACCATCAGACATCTCTTTCGGTGCATATTAACATATATCTATGAGAGGTGACATCTCACTCACCATCAGACTTCTCTTTCGGTGCATATTAACATATATCTAAGAGAGGTGACATCTCACTCAAAATCAGGCATCCCTTTCGGTACATATTAACATATATCCATGATAGGTGACATCTCACTCAAAATCAAACATCTCTTTCGGTGCATATTAACATATATTTATGAGAGGTGACATCTCACTCAAAATCAGACATCTCTTTCGGTGCATATTAACATGTAACCAGGGGTGACATCTCACTCACCCTCAGACATCTCTTTCGGTGCATATTAACATATATCTATGAGAGGTGACATCTCACTCACCATCAGACATCTCTTTCGGTGCATATTAACATATATCTAAGAGAGGTGACATCTCACTCAAAATCAGGCATCCCTTTCGGTGCATATTAACATGTAACCAGTGGTGACATCTCACTCACCCTCCGACATCTCTTTCGGTGCATATTAACATATATCTATGAGAGGTGACATCTCACTCACCATCAGACATCTCTTTCGGTGCATATTAACATATATCTATGAGAGGTGACATCTCACTCACCATCAGACATCTCTTTCGGTGCATATTAACATATATCTATGAGAGGTGACATCTCACTCACCATCAGACATCTCTATCGGTGCATATTAACATATAACCAGGGCTGACATCTCACTCACCCTCAGACATCTTTTTCGGTGCATATTAACATATATCTAAGAGAGGTGACATCTCACTCAAAATCAGGCATCCCTTTCGGTACATATTAACATATATCCATGAGAGGTGACATCTCACTCAAAATCCAAAGTCTCTTTCGGTGCATATTAACATTTATTTATGAGAGGTGACATCTCACTCAAAATCAGATATCTCTTTCGGTGCATATTAACATGTAACCTGGGGTGACATCTCACTCACCCTCAGACATCTCTTTCGGTGCACATTAACGTACATCTATGAGAGGTGACATCTCACTCACCATCAGACATCTCTTTCGGTGCATATTAACATATATCTAAGAGAGGTGACATCTCACTCAAAATCAGGCATCCCTTTCGGTACATATTAACATATATCCATGAGAGGTGACATCTCACTCAAAATCAAACATCTCTTTCGGTGCATATTAACATATATTTATGAGAGGTGACATCTCACTCAAAATCAGACATCTCTTTCGGTGCATATTAACATGTAACCAGGGGTGACATCTCACTCACCCTCAGACATCTCTTTCGGTGCATATTAACATATATCTATGAGAGGTGACATCTCACTCAAAATCAGACATTTCTTTTGGTGCATATTAACATATAACCAGGGGTGACATCTCACTCAACATCAGACATCTCTTTTGGTGCATATTAAAATATGTCTACGAGAGGTGACATCTCACTCAACATCCGACATCTCTTTCGGTGCATATTACCATATATCCATGAGAGGTCACATCTCACTCACCATCAGAAATCTCTTTTGGTGCATATTAACGTATAACCAGGGGTGACATCTCACTCACCATCAGACAACCCTTTTGGTGCATATTAACGTATAACCAGGGGTGACATCTCACTCACCATCAGACATCCCTTTCGGTGCATATTAAAATATATCTACGAGAGGTGACATCTCACTCAGCATCAGACATCTCTTCGGTGCATATTAACATATATCCATGAGAGGTGACATCTCACTCACCATTAGACATCTCTTTAGGTGCATATTAACGTATAACCAGGGGTGACATCTCACTCACCATCAGACATCTCTTTCGGTGCATATTAACATATAACCAGGGGTGACATCTCACTCAAAATCAGACATCCCTTTCGGTGCTTATTAACATATATCCATGAGAGGTGACATCTCACTCACCCTCAGACATCTCTTTCGGTGCATATTAACATATAACCAGGGGTGACATCTTACTCAAAATCAGACATCCCTTTCAGTGCATATTAAGGTTTAACCAGGGGTGACATCTCACTCACCATCAGACATCTCTTTCGGTGCATATTAACATATATCTATGAGAGGTGACATCTCACTCGCCCTAAGACATCTCTTTCGGTGCGTATTAACGTATAACCAGGGGTGACATCTCACTCACCATCAGACATCCCTTTCGGTGCATATTAAAATATATCTACGAGAGGTGACATCTCACTCACCATCAGTCATCTCTTTCGGTGCATATTAACATATAACCAGGGGTGACATCTCACTCAAAATCAGACATCCCTTTCGGTGCATATTAAGGTATAACCAGGGGTGACATCTCACTCACCATCAGACATCTCTTTCAGTGCATATTAGCATATAACCAGGGGCGACATCTTACTCAAAATCAGACATCTCTTTCGGTGCATATTAACATGTAACCAGGGGTGACATCTCACTCACCCTCAGACATCTCTTTCGGTGCATATTAACATATATCTATGAGAGGTGACATCTCACTCACCATCAGACATCTCTTTCGGTGCATATTAACATATATCTAAGAGAGGTGACATCTCACTCAAAATCAGGCATCCCTTTCGGTGCATATTAACATGTAACCAGTGGTGACATCTCACTCACCCTCCGACATCTCTTTCGGTGCATATTAACATATATCTATGAGAGGTGACATCTCACTCACCATCAGACATCTCTTTCGGTGCATATTAACATATATCTATGAGAGGTGACATCTCACTCACCATCAGACATCTCTTTCGGTGCATATTAACATATATCTATGAGAGGTGACATCTCACTCACCATCAGACATCTCTATCGGTGCATATTAACATATAACCAGGGCTGACATCTCACTCACCCTCAGACATCTTTTTCGGTGCATATTAACATATATCTAAGAGAGGTGACATCTCACTCAAAATCAGGCATCCCTTTCGGTACATATTAACATATATCCATGAGAGGTGACATCTCACTCAAAATCCAACATCTCTTTCGGTGCATATTAACATTTATTTATGAGAGGTGACATCTCACTCAAAATCAGATATCTCTTTCGGTGCATATTAACATGTAACCTGGGGTGACATCTCACTCACCCTCAGACATCTCTTTCGGTGCATATTAACGTACATCTATGAGAGGTGACATCTCACTCACCATCAGACATCTCTTTCGGTGCATATTAACATATATCTAAGAGAGGTGACATCTCACTCAAAATCAGGCATCCCTTTCGGTACATATTAACATATATCCATGAGAGGTGACATCTCACTCAAAATCAAACATCTCTTTCGGTGCATATTAACATATATTTATGAGAGGTGACATCTCACTCAAAATCAGACATCTCTTTCGGTGCATATTAACATGTAACCAGGGGTGACATCTCACTCACCCTCAGACATCTCTTTCGGTGCATATTAACATATATCTATGAGAGGTGACATCTCACTCAAAATCAGACATTTCTTTTGGTGCTTATTAACATATAACCAGGGGTGACATCTCACTCAACATCAGACATCTCTTTTGGTGCATATTAAAATATGTCTACGAGAGGTGACATCTCACTCAACATCCGACATCTCTTTCGGTGCATATTACCATATATCCATGAGAGGTCACATCTCACTCACCATCAGAAATCTCTTTTGGTGCATATTAACGTATAACCAGGGGTGACATCTCACTCACCATCAGACAACCCTTTTGGTGCATATTAACGTATAACCAGGGGTGACATCTCACTCACCATCAGACATCCCTTTCGGTGCATATTAAAATATATCTACGAGAGGTGACATCTCACTCAGCATCAGACATCTCTTCGGTGCATATTAACATATATCCATGAGAGGTGACATCTCACTCACCATTAGACATCTCTTTAGGTGCATATTAACGTATAACCAGGGGTGACATCTCACTCACCATCAGACATCTCTTTCGGTGCATATTAACATATAACCAGGGGTGACATCTCACTCAAAATCAGACATCCCTTTCGGTGCTTATTAACATATATCCATGAGAGGTGACATCTCACTCACCCTCAGACATCTCTTTCGGTGCATATTAACATATAACCAGGGGTGACATCTTACTCAAAATCAGACATCCCTTTCAGTGCATATTAAGGTTTAACCAGGGGTGACATCTCACTCAAAATCAAACATCTCTTTCGGTGCATAGTAACATATATTTATGAGAGATGACATCTCACTCAAATCAGACATCTCTTTCGGTGCATATTAACATATATCTATGAGAGGTGACATCTCACTCACCATCAGACATCTCTTTCGGAGCATATTAACATATATCTAAGAGAGGTGACATCTCACTCAAAATCAGGCATCCCTTTCGGTACATATTAACATATATCCATGAGAGGCTACATCTCACTCAAAATCAAACATCTCTTTCGGTGCATATTAACATATATTTATGAGAGGTGACATCTCACTCAAATCAGACATCTCTTTCGGTGCATATTAACATGTAACCAGGGGTGACATCCCACTCACCCTCAGACATCTCTTTCGGTGCATATTAACATATATCTATGAAAGGTGACATCTCACTCACCATCAGACATCTCTTTCGGTGCATATTAACATATATCTATGAGAGGTGACATCTTACTCACCATCAGACATCTCTTTCGGTGCATATTAACATATATCTATGAGAGGTGACATCTCACTCACCATCAGACATCTCTTTCGGTGCATATTAACATATATCTAAGAGAGGTGACATCTCACTCAAAATCAGGCATCCCTTTCGGTACATATTAACATATATCCATGATAGGTGACATCTCACTCAAAATCAAACATCTCTTTCGGTGCATATTAACATATATTTATGAGAGGTGACATCTCACTCAAAATCAGACATCTCTTTCGGTGCATATTAACATGTAACCAGGGGTGACATCTCACTCACCCTCAGACATCTCTTTCGGTGCATATTAACATATATCTATGAGAGGTGACATCTCACTCACCATCAGACATCTCTTTCGGTGCATATTAACATATATCTAAGAGAGGTGACATCTCACTCAAAATCAGGCATCCCTTTCGGTGCATATTAACATGTAACCAGTGGTGACATCTCACTCACCCTCCGACATCTCTTTCGGTGCATATTAACATATATCTATGAGAGGTGACATCTCACTCACCATCAGACATCTCTTTCGGTGCATATTAACATATATCTATGAGAGGTGACATCTCACTCACCATCAGACATCTCTTTCGGTGCATATTAACATATATCTATGAGAGGTGACATCTCACTCACCGTCAGACATCTCTATCGGTGCATATTAACATATAACCAGGGCTGACATCTCACTCACCCTCAGACATCTTTTTCGGTACATATTAACATATATCCATGAGAGGTGACATCTCACTCAAAATCCAACATCTCTTTCGGTGCATATTAACATTTATTTATGAGAGGTGACATCTCACTCAAAATCAGATATCTCTTTCGGTGCATATTAACATGTAACCTGGGGTGACATCTCACTCACCCTCAGACATCTCTTTCGGTGCATATTAACGTACATCTATGAGAGGTGACATCTCACTCACCATCAGACATCTCTTTCGGTGCATATTAACATATATCTAAGAGAGGTGACATCTCACTCAAAATCAGGCATCCCTTTCGGTACATATTAACATATATCCATGAGAGGTGACATCTCACTCAAAATCAAACATCTCTTTCGGTGCATATTAACATATATTTATGAGAGGTGACATCTCACTCAAAATCAGACATCTCTTTCGGTGCATATTAACATGTAACCAGGGGTGACATCTCACTCACCCTCAGACATCTCTTTCGGTGCATATTAACATATATCTATGAGAGGTGACATCTCACTCAAAATCAGACATTTCTTTTGGTGCATATTAACATATAACCAGGGGTGACATCTCACTCAACATCAGACATCTCTTTTGGTGCATATTAAAATATGTCTACGAGAGGTGACATCTCACTCAACATCCGACATCTCTTTCGGTGCATATTACCATATATCCATGAGAGGTCACATCTCACTCACCATCAGAAATCTCTTTTGGTGCATATTAACGTATAACCAGGGGTGACATCTCACTCACCATCAGACAACCCTTTTGGTGCATATTAACGTATAACCAGGGGTGACATCTCACTCACCATCAGACATCCCTTTCGGTGCATATTAAAATATATCTACGAGAGGTGACATCTCACTCAGCATCAGACATCTCTTCGGTGCATATTAACATATATCCATGAGAGGTGACATCTCACTCACCATTAGACATCTCTTTAGGTGCATATTAACGTATAACC
Organism: Lissotriton vulgaris; assembly: GCF_964263255.1. Taxonomy (NCBI): domain Eukaryota; kingdom Metazoa; phylum Chordata; class Amphibia; order Caudata; family Salamandridae; genus Lissotriton; species Lissotriton vulgaris. Next base: position 120,454,727 of record NC_141695.1, on the reverse strand, counting down.
AGGGGTGACATCTCACTCACCATCAGACATCTCTTTCGGTGCATATTAACATATAACCAGGGGTGACATCTCACTCAAAATCAGACATCCCTTTCGGTGCTTATTAACATATATCCATGAGAGGTGACATCTCACTCACCCTCAGACATCTCTTTCGGTGCATATTAACATATAACCAGGGGTGACATCTTACTCAAAATCAGACATCCCTTTCAGTGCATATTAAGGTTTAACCAGGGGTGACATCTCACTCACCATCAGACATCTCTTTCGGTGCATATTAACATATCTCTATGAGAGGTGACATCTCACTCGCCCTAAGACATCTCTTTCGGTGCGTATTAACGTATAACCAGGGGTGACATCTCACTCACCATCAGACATCCCTTTCGGTGCATATTAAAATATATCTACGAGAGGTGACATCTCACTCACCATCAGACATCTCTTTCGGTGCATATTAACATATAACCAGGGGTGACATCTCACTCAAAATCAGACATCCCTTTCGGTGCATATTAAGGTATAACCAGGGGTGACATCTCACTCACCATCAGACATCTCTTTCAGTGCATATTAGCATATAACCAGGGGTGACATCTTACTCAAAATCAGACATCTCTTTCGGTGCATATTAACATGTAACCAGGGGTGACATCTCACTCACCCTCAGACATCTCTTTCGGTGCATATTAACATATATCTATGAGAGGTGACATCTCACTCACCATCAGACATCTCTTTCGGTGCATATTAACATATATCTAAGAGAGGTGACATCTCACTCAAAATCAGGCATCCCTTTCGGTGCATATTAACATGTAACCAGTGGTGACATCTCACTCACCCTCCGACATCTCTTTCGGTGCATATTAACATATATCTATGAGAGGTGACATCTCACTCACCATCAGACATCTCTTTCGGTGCATATTAACATATATCTATGAGAGGTGACATCTCACTCACCATCAGACATCTCTTTCGGTGCATATTAACATATATCTATGAGAGGTGACATCTCACTCACCATCAGACATCTCTATCGGTGCATATTAACATATAACCAGGGCTGACATCTCACTCACCCTCAGACATCTTTTTCGGTGCATATTAACATATATCTAAGAGAGGTGACATCTCACTCAAAATCAGGCATCCCTTTCGGTACATATTAACATATATCCATGAGAGGTGACATCTCACTCAAAATCCAACATCTCTTTCGGTGCATATTAACATTTATTTATGAGAGGTGACATCTCACTCAAAATCAGATATCTCTTTCGGTGCATATTAACATGTAACCTGGGGTGACATCTCACTCACCCTCAGACATCTCTTTCGGTGCATATTAACGTACATCTATGAGAGGTGACATCTCACTCACCATCAGACATCTCTTTCGGTGCATATTAACATATATCTAAGAGAGGTGACATCTCACTCAAAATCAGGCATCCCTTTCGGTACATATTAACATATATCCATGAGAGGTGACATCTCACTCAAAATCAAACATCTCTTTCGGTGCATATTAACATATATTTATGAGAGGTGACATCTCACTCAAAATCAGACATCTCTTTCGGTGCATATTAACATGTAACCAGGGGTGACATCTCACTCACCCTCAGACATCTCTTTCGGTGCATATTAACATATATCTATGAGAGGTGACATCTCACTCAAAATCAGACATTTCTTTTGGTGCTTATTAACATATAACCAGGGGTGACATCTCACTCAACATCAGACATCTCTTTTGGTGCATATTAAAATATGTCTACGAGAGGTGACATCTCACTCAACATCCGACATCTCTTTCGGTGCATATTACCATATATCCATGAGAGGTCACATCTCACTCACCATCAGAAATCTCTTTTGGTGCATATTAACGTATAACCAGGGGTGACATCTCACTCACCATCAGACAACCCTTTTGGTGCATATTAACGTATAACCAGGGGTGACATCTCACTCACCATCAGACATCCCTTTCGGTGCATATTAAAATATATCTACGAGAGGTGACATCTCACTCAGCATCAGACATCTCTTCGGTGCATATTAACATATATCCATGAGAGGTGACATCTCACTCACCATTAGACATCTCTTTAGGTGCATATTAACGTATAACCAGGGGTGACATCTCACTCACCATCAGACATCTCTTTCGGTGCATATTAACATATAACCAGGGGTGACATCTCACTCAAAATCAGACATCCCTTTCGGTGCTTATTAACATATATCCATGAGAGGTGACATCTCACTCACCCTCAGACATCTCTTTCGGTGCAAATTAACATATAACCAGGGGTGACATCTTACTCAAAATCAGACATCCCTTTCAGTGCATATTAAGGTTTAACCAGGGGTGACATCTCACTCACCATCAGACATCTCTTTCGGTGCATATTAACATATATCTATGAGAGGTGACATCTCACTCGCCCTCAGACATCTCTTTCGGTGCGTATTAACGTATAACCAGGGGTGACATCTCACTCACCATCAGACATCCCTTTCGGTGCATATTAAAATATATCTACGAGAGGTGACATCTCACTCACCATCAGACATCTCTTTCGGTGCATATTAACATATAACCAGGGGTGACATCTCACTCAAAATCAGACATCCCTTTCGGTGCATATTAAGGTATAACCAGGGGTGACATCTCACTCACCATCAGACATCTCTTTCAGTGCATATTAGCATATAACCAGGGGTGACATCTTACTCAAAATCAGACATCCTTTTCGGTGCATATTAAGGTATAACCAGGGGTGACATCTCACTCACCATCAGACATCTCTTTCGGTGCATATTAACATATATCCATGAGAGGTGACATCTCACTCACCATCAGACATCTCTTTCGGTGCATATTAACGTATAACCAGGGGTGACATCTCACTCAAAATCAGACATCCCTTTCGGTGCATATTAACATATATCCATGAGAGGTGACATCTCACTCACCATTAGACATCTCTTTCGGTGCATATTAACGTATAACCATGGGTGACATCTCACTCAAAATCAGACATCCCTTTTGGTGCATATTAACATATATCCATGAGAGGTGACATCTCACTCAACATCAGACATGTCTTCGTTGCATATTAACATATATCCATGAGAGGTGACATCTCACTCACCATTAGACATCTCTTTCGGTGCATATTAACGTATAACCAGGGGTGACATCTCACTCACCCTCAGACATCTCTTTCGGTGCATATTAACATATATCTATCAGAGGTGACATCTCACTCACCATCAGACATCTCTTTTGGTGCATATTAAAATATGTCTACGAGAGGTGACATCTCACTCAACATCCGACATCTCTTTCGGTGCATATTACCATATATCCATGAGAGGTCACATCTCACTCACCATCAGACATCTCTTTTGGTGCATATTAAAATATGTCTACGAGAGGTGACATCTCACTCAACATCAGACATCTCTTTTGGTGCATATTAAAATATGTCTACGAGAGGTGACATCTCACTCAACATCCGACATCTCTTTCGGTGCATATTACCATATATCCATGAGAGGTCACATCTCACTCACCATCAGAAATCTCTTTTGGTGCATATTAACGTATAACCAGGGGTGACATCTCACTCACCATCAGACAACCCTTTTGGTGCATATTAACGTATAACCAGGGGTGACATCTCACTCACCATCAGACATCCCTTTCGGTGCATATTAAAATATATCTACGAGAGGTGACATCTCACTCAGCATCAGACATCTCTTCGGTGCATATTAACATATATCCATGAGAGGTGACATCTCACTCACCATTAGACATCTCTTTAGGTGCATATTAACGTATAACCAGGGGTGACATCTCACTCACCATCAGACATCTCTTTCGGTGCATATTAACATATATCTATGAGAGGTGACATCTCACTCACCATCAGACATCTCTTTCGGTGCATATTAACATATATCTATGAGAGGTGACATCTCACTCACCATCAGACATCTCTATCGGTGCATATTAACATATAACCAGGGCTGACATCTCACTCACCCTCAGACATCTTTTTCGGTGCATATTAACATATATCTAAGAGAGGTGACATCTCACTCAAAATCAGGCATCCCTTTCGGTACATATTAACATATATCCATGAGAGGTGACATCTCACTCAAAATCCAACATCTCTTTCGGTGCATATTAACATATATTTATGAGAGGTGACATCTCACTCACCATCAGACATCTCTTTCGGTGCATATTGACATATATCTAAGAGAGGTGACATCTCACTCAAAATCAGGCATCCCTTTCGGTACATATTAACATATATCCATGAGAGGTGACATCTCACTCAAAATCAAACATCTCTTTCGGTGCATATTAACATATATTTATGAGAGGTGACATCTCACTCAAAATCAGACATCTCTTTCGGTGCATATTAACATGTAACCAGGGGTGACATCTCACTCACCCTCAGACATCTCTTTCGGTGCATATTAACATATATCTATGAGAGGTGACATCTCACTCAAAATCAGACATTTCTTTTGGTGCTTATTAACATATAACCAGGGGTGACATCTCACTCAACATCAGACATCTCTTTTGGTGCATATTAAAATATGTCTACGAGAGGTGACATCTCACTCAACATCCGACATCTCTTTCGGTGCATATTACCATATATCCATGAGAGGTCAGATCTCACTCACCATCAGAAATCTCTTTTGGTGCATATTAACGTATAACCAGGGGTGACATCTCACTCACCATCAGACAACCCTTTTGGTGCATATTAACGTATAACCAGGGGTGACATCTCACTCACCATCAGACATCCCTTTCGGTGCATATTAAAATATATCTACGAGAGGTGACATCTCACTCAGCATCAGACATCTCTTCGGTGCATATTAACATATATCCATGAGAGGTGACATCTCACTCACCATTAGACATCTCTTTAGGTGCATATTAACGTATAACCAGGGGTGACATCTCACTCACCATCAGACATCTCTTTCGGTGCATATTAACATATAACCAGGGGTGACATCTCACTCAAAATCAGACATCCCTTTCGGTGCTTATTAACATATATCCATGAGAGGTGACATCTCACTCACCCTCAGACATCTCTTTCGGTGCATATTAACATATAACCAGGGGTGACATCTTACTCAAAATCAGACATCCCTTTCAGTGCATATTAAGGTTTAACCAGGGGTGACATCTCACTCACCATCAGACATCTCTTTCGGTGCATATTAACATATATCTATGAGAGGTGACATCTCACTCGCCCTCAGACATCTCTTTCGGTGCGTATTAACGTATAACCAGGGGTGACATCTCACTCACCATCAGACATCCCTTTCGGTGCATATTAAAATATATCTACGAGAGGTGACATCTCACTCACCATCAGACATCTCTTTCGGTGCATATTAACATATAACCAGGGGTGACATCTCACTCAAAATCAGACATCCCTTTCGGTGCATATTAAGGTATAACCAGGGGTGACATCTCACTCACCATCAGACATCTCTTTCAGTGCATATTAGCATATAACCAGGGGTGACATCTTACTCAAAATCAGACATCCCTTTCGGTGCATATTAAGGTATAACCAGGGGTGACATCTCACTCACCATCAGACATCTCTTTCGGTGCATATTAACATATATCCATGAGAGGTGACATCTCACTCACCATCAGACATCTCTTTCGGTGCATATTAACGTATAACCAGGGGTGACATCTCACTCAAAATCAGACATCCCTTTCGGTGCATATTAACATATATCCATGAGAGGTGACATCTCACTCACCATTAGACATCTCTTTCGGTGCATATTAACGTATAACCATGGGTGACATCTCACTCAAAATCAGACATCCCTTTCGGTGCATATTAACATATATCCATGAGAGGTGACATCTCACTCAACATCAGACATGTCTTCGTTGCATATTAACATATATCCATGAGAGGTGACATCTCACTCACCATTAGACATCTCTTTCGGTGCATATTAACGTATAACCAGGGGTGACATCTCACTCACCCTCAGACATCTCTTTCGGTGCATATTAACATATATCTATCAGAGGTGACATCTCACTCACCATCAGACATCTCTTTCGGTGCATATTACCATATATCTATGAGAGGTGACATCTCACGCACCATCAGATATATCTTTCGGTGCATATTAAAATATATCTACGAGAGGCGACATCTCACTCAAAATCAAACATCTCTTTCGGTGCATATTAACATATATTTATGACAGGTGACATCTCACTCAAATCAGACATCTCTTTCGGTGCATATTAACATGTAACCAGGGGTGACATCTCACTCACCCTCAGACATCTCTTTCGGTGCATATTAATATATATCCATGAGAGGTGACATCTCACTCAAAATCAAACATCTATTTCGGTGCATATTAACATATATTTATGAGAGGTGACATCTCACTCAAAATCAGACATCTCTTTCGGTGCATATTACCATGTAACCAGGGGTGACATCTCACTCACCCTCAGACATCTCTTTCGGTGCATATTAACATATATCTATGAGGGGTGACATCCCACTCACCATCAGACATCTCTTTCGGTGCATATTAACATATAACCAGGGCTGACATCTCACTCACCCTCATGTAGAAAAAGGTAGGTTTTTCAAAGTTGCCCGGCGTTAACTGCCTCTATTACCACTCAAGTTACCAAACAAAGAGGCAGGCGCTGGAGACTGGAAGGCAGGAAACAGAAGTTTTATTCCGACTCAGACAACAGGGTATCTTCTCGAGGTGCTTTAACCGCATCTCTCAGGCCTGGCCTCTTATACACAGGTTTATGATCTTTATTACAGTTTATTGCATGTGGTACATTCTTGCAAATGCTTTGAAGTATGAAAGGACATCCTCAGAATCCCCGCTTCAGGCCCGTTCCCACACACATATACAGTTGAAGTCCCCACCCCGGTCACAACAGGTGACGATTGTTGCGCAGCTGGATATTCCGCCGATTCACGGAATGTATGTGGTTGATCGGATCTCATGGGGTGGGGGCTTTGATCAACTCGTGGATCCTTTGATGGGAGAAGCTTCCTACTGTATGGGGGGGTCAATAAACAGCATCCGCAGGGCCAGGTGGCGGCCTGGGAACGAGGAAGACAATCGGGCACAGAGGAAAGGGGGTTTTATCAAAGGACCCGGGATCATGAAAGGAATGGAGGGAGGTGTTGAGCTGGGAACAGGATGGGGTTCCGAGGCAGAGTTGCGCTGAAGAGGGGTTTATGGCCCAAGGCATGTGAGAGCGGGGGCTGGCAGCGCGCGGGGGATACCTGCGAGGTCGAGAGAGAGAGACAGAGACACGCTGGCTGTGGGCGATGGGCAGAGAGGCCATGGTATTTTAAAATGGCTGCCGCTCACGCGCATGAATGGACTCAAAAGGGGAACAAGATGGCGCCGATAATGTTGACACTGCAGTCTAGGTTTTAACAGTCCTCCCTTTTCAACATATCTAGCCAGCTTGTCTAATCAATGTCTATCTGCATTAGATTCCTAACCTCGACATCATACAGTGCTCTCATGCGTTCCTTTCCAAAGTCCACAGTCTTAGGGCAGATACAATTCGCACATAATGAACACAGAGGCGGCAGGCATTGAATCCCTAGGCAGAACCCACATATTACAACCACAGGAATCAGGATAATGGTAAACAGTCTCCAGCCCCAGTTCTTAACAGTACTCCAAAACCATCCACCAAGCGACCATTCTTCCTGCTCCTGGTGAACTTCTGAGGAGAGTCTGTGGAGATGTTCGATGGCTTTGTACACTGAGGGTGAATTGTCCGGTTTATATGTACAGCAGCTGGACCCAATAATGCGGCATGCTCCACCACGATCCGCTAGAACCACATCTAGAACAAGGCGGTTCTGGAGAGCCACCAGGCGGACCGCTTGGAGCTCGGCTGTGTTGTTTGCAAGGATACCAGCTGTGATGTTCATTGTTGTCTCGACTGCCTGAGTCAAATGTCGGATGGCACAGCTGTTTGCTATCGGGCCCCAGAGTGGAACAAGTCCCTTCATTGCATCGAGGAACTGTGCTCCTGTAGAGTCGGCTTGTTCAATGTCCTTGGCTCGTTTTTGTCTATGGTGATTCGCCGGAGCCACGTAGGTCGGAGGATGCATGAAGGAGATAAAACAGGTGCCCCCCCAGCCTTTGGGGAGCCAGATGTAGGCTTTTGTGCCGCAAACAAAGTACACGTTTGGAGAGGATACAAAGGAAGGTGGATCGGTGGAGTCCAAAGTTCTGGTGAAGCGGCAAGCACTGCGGCCCACCAGCTGTGTCCCAAGCCCTTCTATGCACATAAGGCCTGTGACGTTGATGACAGATAGGGCCACAGTCAGGGTGGCGGCTGTTCGCTTCCGAAGGTAGGAGATGGTGGGTCTGGTCGGATTGTTGAACACCTGCATTTCAATTCGTTCTTTGGCAGGGATGTCCATGTGGATAGAGTCGTTGGAGGTCTGCGGGCAGAAATGTGTCTTCGTTTTGTTTCGCCAGACCTCATGAAAGAAATGTGTCATAGTTTTGCTGGAGGTGGCATTGTCCCTATAGCTCTCTTGCAAAAGGATCAGCCAAGCAAGGCAGGAGCCGTGAATTGAAAAGGGTGAAGGGATGAAGGGTATCGAATGTCCAGTGGCGTGGGGTAGCAACCCACAGATCCAGCAATTGGTGGCATTGGTGGCAAGATTATGCTGGTGCAGCAGCTGCACGAAGGAGTTGTTCCAAAACTCCTTTCGCCTTTCTCTGAGTTGGGGTGAGAGAGAAATCAAATAATGTTCCTTCATGGTGGTAGGCTGTGCAGTGGTCAGGAATGTCTCATGAGCGGGTGCGTTTTCTTCCACAATCCAGAGTGTGGTCATGAGGAGAAGGCAGAAGAGGATCGTGATAAAAAGTGCAATTGTCTTTGAACTGTGGATTTGGTCTGTCTTTGGGTTTCTGTAGCGAATTTTCGGATGTCCGGTTGCTTCCATCATCTTCTTATCGGGCGCTTCCATCATCTTCTTATCGGGCGCTTCCATCATCTTCAAGGGAGCTCGGTAGCGGGCAGAACCAAAAACCTCATCTGGCTTTCTCTCCTGACAGCCTTTGTAGTGTTAGGCCACCGATCTGAGAATTATGACTTAGTCAATGATCTGCTTAGCCGAAACTCCCTCCTTTCGTCGCAGGTTATACCCTTCTTTGGATGGCACGGTGGGGTCAGGAATCTTTGCAAGTTCAAGTGCCTCTGTGTCTGGATAGCAGTTCAGTGATGGTCGGTCTTTGTTCAGGAGCTCTTCCTGGACGGTCACGTCTTCGGTCGTCGTCAGTCGGGGGGATCCGTTTGCAGTGGTGCGCATGCACCCAGGTCCGCTTTTCTTCCACTCGAAGAGCTGATCGGGTGGTGAGGAGGACTTGCCAGGGGCCCGTCCACCGGAGTTCCAGACTCTTGGCGCGCTGGAAGTTCTTTATTAACACGAAATCCCCGGGTTGCAGGTCGTGTCCGGGACCCCTGGAAGCATCTGGGATGGCATGCAGCACCTGTTGGTGAATGACAGACAGAGTTTCAGTCAATTTATACAAGTAATCAGACATTAGGACATCCGGGACGTCATGAATGGAAGTCAATTTTGGTGCAGACCAGACACTCATGGGTCGGCCGAAAACGACCTCGTAAGGTGTCAAGTGGTGTTTGGTGGGGGTGGAACGCATTGATAGCAATGCCAGTGGGAGAGCGTCTGGCCATTTCAGTCCTGTGGTAGCCACTATCTTGGCTAGTTTTAGTTTTGGTGTGGCATTGTGTCGCTCAACAAGTCCAGCAGACTGGGGGTGGAAGACTGCGTGGAACTTCTGTTTTACACCCAGCCCTTTCAAGATGAGCTGGATAACTTTGGCTACGAAGTGGGGGCCATTGTCGCTCCATAAAATTCGACAAAGGCCGTAGCGAGGGAAAAATTCTTTTAATAGTACTTTTGCAGTGGCCATAGCAGTGTTATCACGGGTTGGGTATGCTTCCACCCATTTGCTGAATGCACACACCACAACAAGTACGTATTTCAGGCCTTGGCATCTGTCTAGTTGGATGTAGTCCATCTGTAGGACTTCAAATGGATGATTGGGAACCCCAAACCCTCCCCGGGGTACCACAGTTCCTTTCCCGGGGTTATGTTGCAAGCATATCAAGCATTGTTGGACCAGACGTTTGGCGGAGTCTGTGATTTTGTCGTTGTGCCAAACTCTGGAGACAAGTTCAATCATGGGGGCTGATCCTATGTGTGCAGGGGAGTGTGCCATAGTCAATATGGGAATCAGGTATGAGTCAGGTAGCAACCATTTGTTCGTGTCTTTTGTCCGCCAGCAGCCTTCATCGTCTTTCAGTCCCACCCGTGCCCATTCAGTCAATTCGTGTTGTGAGCTAGCCATTTGAATGTCCCTAATAGTGTCCCTAGCGTCTGTCCATTTCTCTGCTTGTGACCTGGTCACGTACATGCGTGTCGTCGTCCTATTCTCAGCTGTGGTCCGAGCGGTGGTGTCGGCTAGTGCATTTCCCTGTCCAATAATGTCTGTCACTTTCTTGTGTGCCTGGCATTTGATGACCGCAAGTCTTTTGGGGAGAAGGACGGCTTCCATCAGGGCGGAGACTAGATCTCCATGTAAGATGGGGGTGCCGTGTGAGGTCAAGAATCCCCTTTCCTTCCAAAGGAGCCCAAAATGGTGAACCACCCCGAAGGCATACAGGCTGTCGGTGTAAATGTTCGCTGTGGTTCCTGCTGCTAGGATGCATGCTCGTGTCAGGGCAATCAGTTCTGCTGCCTGTGCAGATGTGTGATGCGGGCTGTCTCTACTACAGTTCGGGCCGTGGTGACTGCATAGGCAGCTGAAGTGGTGCCATCGGGGAGTTTGATGCAAGAGCCGTCCACCCACAGCTCTCCGTCAGGGTCAGGAAAAGCCGTGTCTCTGAGGTCAACCCTACTTCTAGTCTGTTCGTCTGTGAAGGTCACACAGTCATGTGCAGGGGACACATTTGGATCGTTCTCCGGTAGGGGCAACAAAGTTGCCGGGTTCAGTGTGGTGCATCTTTTCAGGGTGATGTGGGGTCCAAGCAGAGTCAGTTCGTATCCAGTCAGTCGTGCACTTGTCAGGTGTTGCGTCTTAGTTTGGTTCAGGAGGGTGTCAACTGCATGGGGTACTAATACCGTGAGGGAATTCGAGAGCACGATCCCCTCACTCTGTCGGATAGAGATAGCAGCGGCAGCTACAGCTCGAAGGCAGGCAGGCAAGGCTCTGGCTACGGGGTCAAGAGTGGCAGAGAAGTAAGCGCATGGTTGCTGCTTTGGGCCAATGGACTGGGTCAAGACAGATAAAGCACACCCCTCCCTTTCGTGAGAATAGAGGGAGAAGGGCTTTGTGTAGTCGGGGGTTCCTAGACAGGGGCTGAACAAAGGGCATCTCGTAGCTCTATGAAGGAGGATTGGCATTCAGGGGTCCAAGGGAGGGGGAAGGGGACATCTTTAGCTAGCAGAGAAAGCAGCGGTTTCACAATGAGGCTGAAGTTTGGCAACCACTGCCGACAGAAGGAGGTGAGGCCTAGTAGGGAGCGGACTTGTTTCTGAGTCTTAGGGACGGAGGTTTCAAGAATGGTTTGGATCCGGTCGGGAGTAAGTTTCCTTCCGTCTTTGGACAAAAGGTGGCCTAAGTAAGTGACCTGGGGTTGGCAGAATTGCAACTTCTTCTTGGAGACCTTTTGGCCATTTTCCGCAAGGAAGTGCAGGAGTTGAATGGTGGCTGTGACTGCTAGTGGAGTGGTATCGGCCGCCAAAAGGATGTCATCGACGTATTGTATCAACACCACTCCATCGGGTAACTGGACCTCATCCAGTTGTCTCTTGAGGGCCTGACTGTAGATGCTGGGGCTTTCTGTGTAGCCTTGGGGTGCTCAACAGAATCTATATGAGTGGGCTTTTAGGGTGAAGCCAAAGAGATATCGGCTGTCTGGGTGGATGGGGATAGAGAAAAATGCGTTTTTGAGGTCAATGACAGTGAAGGTGGTGGCAGTAGAAGGAATCAAAGTCAGGATAGTGGTGATGTCTGAGACCACAGGGTACTGGGGTACAACTACTTTGTTGATCTCTCGAAGGTTGATGATGAAGCGGTATGCTTTCTCATCTCCCTCTCCTTGTTTCTTGATGATGGGCAAGATAGGGCTGTTGCAAACATTGCTAACCACTTCCTCTACCACTCCTGCGTCTATCAGTGACTGAATAATCTTTACCAATGCCTTCTCGCCCTCGGGCGATATCCGATATTGTGGGAGTTTAGGGAGTATTGCGTCCGGTCGAACAGTGATGTGCACTGGGTCAATCATCATGCGTCCTACGTCCGAATCTGTCTTGGCCCACAGATACGGAGGCAGAGTGTCAAGTAGGGACGAGTCAGTGTCAGTGATAGAAAACATGCGTCGGGAAGGGCAATGTCTGAGCAGAATGGGGTTGTCGTACAGGAAAACGCGAACTCCGTCTTGCGAACATCTAATAGTTGCTCGGAAATGCTTCAGCAAGTCAAGTCCCATAATGGCGTCAGGAGTATTGGGGGAAAGCAAAAACGTTGTGTCAGTTGTGTTGATCTCTAAGTCAAAGGAGATCGGTGTGGACAAAGGGTTAGTGGGGGGCGTTCCATCGAAACCTATCGATGTTACAAGCGAGCCAGACAAGGGTGCCCGTGGAATCAGTCGTTTAGATAACGCACTACGTGTCACGCCAGTGTCTACCAGAAATGGAGACTTTGTACCTAGGACCTTAGCGGTGACATAAGGACCTTGCTGGTCAACATAGAGCTTGACTGGATCCCTCCCTTGCCCTTGGCAATCCTATGCGAAGTCGTGGGCATCGTCGCAGTCAGACTGCTGGTACTGGTTCTGTCGGGGTCGGTCAAATGTGTTTGGTCTGTTTGATCTATCGTTAGTCGTGTCATTTGCGGACCCCCGTTGCTGTCCTCTATTTCTCGGTCCACCCGCTACGTCCTTGGGGTCCCTATTTCTGTTCATCTCCAACAGAACCGGACACTGGGATTTCCAATGGCCGAATCCTTTGCAGAAGGCACACTGGTCCTCGCTAATGTCTCTACGTCCAATGTGGGGTGTTGGGGTGCGGTCTTTAGGAGGTGCGCTCCTAGGGACATTTGTCTGGTAGTTCCCTTTGTATTGCTCTCGTCCTATAGTCACCCCTTGCAACTGCGCAATCATTACCCTCTCTTTTAAGTCTTTCTTCTTTTTCTCTGTCGCTCTATCGTTTTCATTTTTCTGGTGCTCGTAATATTGGGCCATCTGAAGGATAGCTGCAGGTTTGGAGGCCGCCCAACTACTCTCACTGGCCTGTAGTTTCTGAGAGACCTCCGGCGACAAACCCTTGACATAATTCTGGACAAACAGATGGTGTCCGGTTGCAGTGGTCATGTCCTGGCCGCTGTAATCGGAGAACACTGTTTCAAACCGGGAGAAGTATTCCGATACGTCTTCCTGGGGTTTCTGACGACAAGCCGTTACTATCGACCAGTCCACTTTCTTTTCTGGGATCAGGGTTTTCAATTTCTGTACAATTTTGTCTGGGAGGTCTAAAATGGATTTCAAAGGCTTCTGTCCAGGTTCTCGTTGCCTATCTGTGCCATCGAGTTGTGGCCAGGTATGTCCGAACAGCTCAAGGTGGTCGACTTTCCGGATTTGCTTCCACACATCAGCTGGCAGACATAACCCGAAAAACAAGTCGATGTCAGCCAGGGTCATAATCGTTGAACCTAGGGCTGTACCTAATTCAGTGTAGAAGGCAGTGGGGTTTTTACGTAAATCGGGCAGAGATTTCCGGAACGTCAGAATATCTTGCCGATCCCATGGCTGGTAGACCCAGTTGTACACTACCCTCCCTCTTGCATCTTGGTGGTTGACGTCATTGTGTGTTCCTAGACCTCGTGGGGGAACCCAGTAGGGGGCCGCCTCTCTTATAGGCATCATGGTGCTAGCTCGCTCAGTTCGTGGTTCGGTTGCTACAGGTGTCGTAGGTTTAGCTTCCGATTCCTGTTCAGTGAGGTGGCGGAAAACCTCAAGCGTACGCATAAGGAGGTCCGTCACGTCACACTCGCCCTCATCCCCGATATCGACCTTTCTATACAGAGTCGTTAGGCTCTCGGGACCTTTTTCTCGATATCGGTCCTCATACGTATTCAGGGCATGATAACACAATCGTACGGCAAAGTGCCGTCTGTGGCTCCCTGCATATGAGTTGAACATATCCGTGATGTGCTCCTCACTCTCCTTTCTTTCTACCAGTGTCCTCACTATCTTGTCGATCCCTGCTCGCTCATCTTTGCTTAACACTGTCGCTTGTGCTGTATCTAGTACAAGGGGTTCGGTCGGCGCGGAGGCCATGGGGACCGAAGCTCTGGTACTATTCTCGTCTGTGCTTGAGGGTAGTGGGTGTTGCACTAAGGGTTGGGAAGGGGCATATGGAGGGGGCATGTAGATGATCGGAGGACCTAACAAGAGATCATCGTTGGCTCGCTGTTTTGAGGGTAATTCAGGGTAGAGCGTAGAGGGCGTTCTAACCGGACACTGGCTTGATGTCGCTAACTCTTGTTTCTGTTTGGCTTCTTCTCTCTCCTTAATCTCTTCTTCTAATTTCTTAGCAGCTAGGTGGGCTGCCTTTCGCAGCTCTTTTCCCAACCTACTTTCATTTCTCTTTTTATGCTGTTCGGTTTCTTTGCGCCACATGCCGAGACTATCGAGCATAGTGGGCGTTGTCTTGTGTTTCCCAAGGGCTGTTTCTAGCGCGCTTATTTTACCCTCGTCGAAGGATCCTATCAGTGGCCACTGACTTTTCTGATCCTTCTTCGTATATTTATGCCACAGCTTGCTATAAGCTATAGCGATCAATCCATGCTTCATGAACATGTCCTTATTAGGGGTGCCCTCTAGTGGAGCTGGATGGTTCATCTCTAATAAGCGGTCCGGGCTAAACAGGCTACCAATCAGTGGGGAGTAGATAGGCATGACGGATTACAACGGGGACAAAAGTCTGCACTACCTATCTTATCACTGCGTGCAAAGACTAGACAGTATATTTCTATTCTTCGTTGTTTGCAGACGGTGAATACCTCAAAAGAACGAATATCGAACAGTCAATGTTCGGTCAAACAAACAATCAATGGGGAGAATAAGTAGGCACGACGGGTTACAACGGGGACAAAAGTCTGCGTTACCTACCCTTTCACTACCTGCAAAGAGAGAACCTGTTCTTCCCTGTTTGCAGACAGAGAATCTCCAGAAAACAATCCGCGAACAACAGTTCGGGCCAAACAATCAATCAGTGGGGGAGGAAGATAGGCACGACGGATTACAACGGGGACAAAAGTCTGCGTTACCTATCCTTCACTGCTTGCAAAGAGAGAGCCTGTTGTTTCTCCGTTTGCAGACAGTGAATCTCCAAAAGAACCAATAATTCAAAGAGTAATACTAGTATTATCCAAATCAAACAATCATTTTGCAATTTGTCGCGTTACACGACCTTACCCGGACCGCATGGACAGTTTCTTGTCTTCCGAATCCAGCGCCCGATCGTCCTCTATTCTTCGTGATCTTCGCGGCACTCCTGATGGTTCCCAGTCAGGACCGTAGATCACTCGAGAGAGGTCTGTTCGGAACCAGTGAAGTTCGGATGATCGGCTGCCAGACGAGGGTCTATCGGGCAGGTGCACTCCCGATCGTTGCAGTCGTTCACTCTGTCGTCAGGACCTCTCCCACTGGATCCACGAGTCACTGATGGGCCCCACGTTTGGGACGCCAATTGTAGAAAAAGGTAGGGGCTGACGACCTTTTTCAAAGTTGCCCGGCGCTAACTGCCTCTATTACCACTCAAGTTACCAAACAAAGAGGTAGGCGCTGGAGACTGGAAGGCAGGAAACAGAAGTTTTATTCCGACGGAGCAGAACACGTCAAATCAGACAACAGGGTATCTTCTCAAGGTGCTCTAACCGCATCTCTCAGGCCTGGCCTCTTATACACAGGTTTATGATCTTTATTACAGTTTATTGCATGTGGTACATTCTTGCAAATGCTTTGAAGTATGAAAGGACATCCTCGGAATCCCCGCTTCAGGCCCGTTCCCACACACATATACAGTTGAAGTCCCCACCCCGGTCACAACAGGTGACGATTGTTGCGCAGCTGGATATTCCGCCGATTCACGGAATGTATGTGGTTGATCGGATCTCATGGGGTGGGGGCTTTGATCAACTCGTGGATCCTTTGATGGGAGAAGCTTCCTACTGTATGGGGGGGGGCAATAAACAGCATCCGCAGGGCCAGGTGGCGGCCTGGGAACGAGTAAGACAATCGGGCACAGAGGAAAGGGGGTTTTATCAAAGGACCCGGGATCATGAAAGGAATGGAGGGAGGTTTTGAGCTGGGAACAGGATGGGGTTCCGAGGCAGAGTTGCGCTGAAGAGGGGTTTATGGCCCAAGGCATGTGAGAGCGGGGGCTGTCAGCGCGCGGGGGATACCTGCGAGGTCGAGAGAGAGAGAGAGAGAGACGAGCTGGCTGTGGGCGATGGGTAGAGAGGCCATGGTATTTTAAAATTGCTGCCGCTTACGCGCATGAATGGACTCAAAAGGGGAACAAGATGGCGCCGATAATGTTGACACTGCAGTCTAGGTTTTAACAGTCCTCCCTTTTGAACATATCTAGCCAGCTTGTCTAATCAATGTCTATCTGCATTAGATTCCTAACCTCGACATCATACAGTGCTCTCATGCGTTCCTTTCCAAAGTCCACAGTCTTAGGACAGATACAATTCACACATAATGAACACAGAGGTGGCAGGCATTAAATCCCTAGGCAGAACCCACATATTACAACCACAGGAATCAGGATAAAGGTAAACAGTCTCCAGCCCCAGTTCTTAACAGTACTCCAAAACCATCCACCAAGCGACCATTCTTCCTGCTCCTGGTGAACTTCTGAGGAGAGTCTGTGGAGATGTTCGATGGCTTTGTACACTGAGGGTGAATTGTCCGGTATATATGTACAGCAGCTGGACCCAATAATGCGGCATGCTCCACCACGATCCGCTAGAACCACATCTAGAACAAGGCGGTTCTGGAGAGCCACCAGGCGGACCGCTTGGAGCTCGGCTGTGTTGTTTGCAAGGATACCAGCTGTGATGTTCATTGTTGTCTCGACTGCCTGAGTCAAATGTCGGATGGCACGGCTGTTTGCCATCGGGCCCCAGAGTGGAACAAGTCCCTTCATTGCATCGAGGAACTGTGCTCCTGTAGAGTTGGCTTGTTCAATGTCCTTGGCTCGTTTTTGTCTATGGTGATTCACCGGAGCCACGTAGGTCGGAGGAAGAATGAAGGAGATAAAACAGGTGCCCCCCCCAGCCTTTGGGGAGCCAGGTGTAGGCTTTTGTGCCGCAAACAAAGTACATGTTTGGAGAGGATACAAAGGAAGGTGGATCGGTGGAGTCCAAAGTTCTGGTGAAGCGGCAAGCACTGCGGCCCACCAGCTGTGTCCCAAGCCCTTCTATGCACATAAGGTCTGTGACGTTGATGACAGATAGGACCACAGTCAGGGTGGCGGCTGTTCGCTTCCGAAGGTAGGAGAAGGTGGGTCTGGTCGGATTGTTGAACACCTGCATTTCAATTCGTTCTTTGGCAGGGATGTCCATGTGGATAGAGTCGTTGGAGGTCTGCGGGCAGAAATGTGTCTTCGTTTTGTTTCGCCAGACCTCATGAAAGAAATGTGTCATAGTTTTGCTGGAGGTGGCATTGTCCCTATAGCTCTCTTGCAAAAGGATCAGCCAAGCAAGGCAGGAGCCGTGAATTGAGAAGGGTGAAGGGATGAAGGGTATCGAATGTCCAGTGGCATGGGGTAGCAACCCACAGATCCAGCAGTTGGTGGCATTGGTGGCAAGATTGTGCTGTTGCAGCAGCTGCACGAAGGAGTTGTTCCAAAACTCCTTTCGCCTTTCTCTGAGTTGGGGTGAGAGAAAAATCAAATAATGTTCCTTCATGGTGGTAGGCTGTGCAGTGGTCAGGAATGTCTCATGAGCGGGTGCGTTTTCTTCCACAATCCAGAGTGTGGTCATGAGGAGAAGGCAGAAGAGGATCGTGATAAAAAGTGCTATTGTCTTTGAACTGTGGATTTGGTCTGTCTTTGGGTTTCTGTAGCGAATTTTCGGATGTCCGGTTGCTTCCATCATCTTCTTATCGGGCGCTTCCATCATCTTCTTATCGGGCGCTTCCATCATCTTCAAGGGAGCTCGGTAGCGGGCAGAACCAAAAACCTCGTCTAGCTTTCTCTCCTGACAGCCTTTGTAGTGTTAGGCCACCGATCTGAGAATTATGACTTAGTCAATGGTCTGCTTAGCCGAAACTCCCTCCTTTTGTCGCAGGTTATACCCTTCTTTGGATGGCACGGTGGGGTCAGGAATCTTTGCAAGTTCAAGTGTCTCTGTGTCTGGATAGCAGTTCAGTGATGGTCGGTCTTTGTTCAGGAGCTCTTCCTGGACGGTCACGTCTTCGGTCGTCGTCAGAGTCGGGGGGATCCGTTTGCAGTGGTGCGCATGCACCCAGGTCCGCTTTCCTTCCACTCGAAGAGCTGTTCGGGTGGTGAGGAGGACTTGCCAGGGGCCCGTCCACCGGGGTTCCAGACTCTTGGCGCCCTGGAAGTTCTTTATTAACACGAAATTCCCGGGTTGCAGGTCGTGTCCGGGACCCCTGGAAGCATCTGGGATGGCATGCAGCACCTGTTGGTGAATGACAGACAGAGTTTCAGTCAATTTATACAAGAAATCAGACAATAGGACATCCGGGACGTCATGAATGGAAGTCAGTTTTGGTGGAGACCAGATGCTCATGGGTCGGCCGAAAACGACCTCGTAAGGTGTCAAGTGGTGTTTGGTGGGGGTGGAACACATCGATAGCAATGCCAGTGGGAGAGCGTCTGGCCATTTCAGTCCTGTGGTAGCCACTATCTTGGCTAGTTTTAGTTTTAGTGTGGCATTGTGTCGCTCAACAAGTCCAGCAGACTGGGGGTGGAAGACTGCGTGGAACTTCTGTTTTACACCCAGCCCTTTCAAGATGAGCTGGATAACTTCGGCTACGAAGTGGGCGCCATTGTCGCTCCATAAAATTCGACAAAGGCCGTAGCGAGGGAAAAATTCTTTTAATAGTACTTTTGCAGTGGCCATAGCAGTGTTATCACGGGTTGGGTATGCTTCCACCCATTTGCTGAATTCACACACCACAACAAGTACGTATTTCAGGCCTTGGCATCTGTCTAGTTGGATGTAGTCCATCTGTAGGACTTCAAACGGGTGATTGGGAACCCCAAACCCTCCCCGGGGTACCACAGTTCCTTTCCCGGGGTTATGTTGCAAGCATATCAAGCATTGTTGGACCAGACGTTTGGCGGAGTCTGTGATTTTGTCGTTGTGCCAAACTCTGGAGACAAGTTCAATCATGGGGGCTGATCCTATGTGGGCAGGGGAGTGTGCCATAGTCAATATGGGAATCAGGTATGAGTCAGGTAGCAACCATTTGTTTGTGTCTTTTGTCCGCCAGCAGCCTTCATCGTGTTTCAGTCCCACCCGTGCCCATTCAGTCAATTCGTGTTGTGAGCTAGCCATTTGAATGTCCCTAATAGTGTCCCTAGCGTCTGTCCATTTCTCTGCTTGTGACCTGGTCACGTACATGCGTGTCGTCGTCCTATTCTCAGCTGCGGTCCGAGCGGTGGTGTCGGCTAGTGCATTTCCCTGTCCAATAATGTCTGTCACTTTCTTGTGTGCCTGGCATTTGATGACCGCAAGTCATTTGGGGAGAAGGACGGCTTCGATCAGGAGGGAGACTAGATCTCCATGTAAGATGGAGGTGCCGTGTGAGGTCAAGAATCCCCTTTCCTTCCAAAGGAGCCCAAAATGGTGAACCACCCCGAAGGCATACTGGCTGTCGGTGTAAATGTTCGCTGTGGTTCCTGCTGCTAGGATGCATGCTCGTGTCAGGGCAATCAGTTCTGCTGCCTGTGCAGATCGTTGTGTGATGCGGGCAGTCTCTACTACAGTTCGGGCCATGGTGACTGCATAGGCAGCTGAAGTGGTGCCATCGGGGAGTTTGATGCAAGAGCCGTCCACCCACAGCTCTCCGTCAGGGTCAGGAAAAGCCGTGTCTCTGAGGTCAACCCTACTTCTAGTCTGTTCGTCTGTGAGGGTCACACAGTCATGTACAGGGGACACATTTGGATCGTTCTCCGGTAGGGGCAACAAAGTTGCCGGGTTCAGTGTGGTGCATCTTTTCAGGGTGATGTGGGGTGCAAGCAGAGTCAGTTCGTATCCAGTCAGTCGTGCACTCGTCAGGTGTTGCGTCTTAGTTTGGTTCAGGAGGGTGTCAACTGCATGGGGTACTAATACCGTGAGGGAATTCGAGAGCACGATCCCCTCACTCTGTCGGATAGAGATAGCAGCGGCAGCTACAGCTCGAAGGCAGGCAGGCAAGGCTCTGGCTACGGGGTCAAGAGTGGCAGAGAAGTAAGCGCATGGTCGTTGCTTTGGGCCAATGGACTGGGTCAAGACAGATAAAGCACACCCCTCCCTTTCGTGAGTATAGAGGGAGAAGGGCTTTGTGTAGTCGGGGGTTCCTAGGACAAGGGCTGAACAAAGGGCATCTCGTAGCTCTATGAAGGAGGATTGGCATTCAGGGGTCCAAGGGAGGGGGAAGGGGACATCCTTAGCTAGCAGAGAAAGCAGCGGTTTCACAATGAGGCTGAAGTTTGGCAACCACTGCCGACAGAAGGAGGTGAGGCCTAGTAGGGAGCGGACTTGTTTCTGAGTCTTAGGGACGGAGGTTTCAAGAATGGTTTGGATCCGGTTGTGAGTAAGTTTCCTTCCGTCTTTGGACAAAAGGTGGCCTAAGTAAGTGACCTGGGGTTGGCAGAATTGCAACTTCTTCTTGGAGACCTTGTGGCCATTTTCCGCAAGGAAGTGCAGGAGTTGAATGGTGGCTGTGACTGCTAGTGGAGTGGTATCGGCCGCCATAAGGATGTCATCGACGTATTGTATCAACACCACTCCATCGGGTAACTGGACCTCATCCAGTTGTCTCTTGAGGGCCTGACTGTAGATGCTGGGGCTTTCTGTGTAGCCTTGGGGTGCTCTACAGAATCTATATGAGTGGGCTTTTAGGGTGAAGCCAAAGAGATATCGGCTGTCTGGGTGGATGGGGATAGAGAAAAATGCGTTTTTGAGGTCAATGACAGTGAAGGTGGTGGCAGTAGAAGGAATCAAAGTCAGGATAGTGGTGATGTCTGAGACCACAGGGTACTGGGGTACAACTACTTTGTTGATCTCTCGAAGGTTGATAATGAAGCGGTATGCTTTCTCATCTCCCTCTCCTTGTTTCTTGATGATGGGCAAGATAGGGCTGTTGCAAACATTGCTAACCACTTCCTCTACCACTCCTGCGTCTATCAGTGACTGAATAATCTTTACCAATGCCTTCTCGCCCTCGGGCGATATCCGATATTGTGGGAGTTTAGGGAGTATTGCGTCCGGTCGAACAGTGACGTGCACTGGGTCAATCATCATGCGTCCTACGTCCGAATCTGTCTTGGCCCACAGATACGGAGGCAGAGTGTCAAGTAGGGACGAGTCAGTGTCAGTGATAGAAAACATGCGTCGGGAAGGGCAATGTCTGAGCAGAATGGGGTTGTCGTACAGGAAAACTCGAACTCCGTCTTGTGAACATCTAATAGTCGCTCGGAAATGCTTCAGCAAGTCAAGTCCCATAATGGCGTCAGGAGTATTGGCGGAAAGCAAAAATGTTGTGTCAGTTGTGTTGTTCTCTAAGTCAAAGGAGATCGGTGTGGACAAAGGGTTAGTGGAGGGCGTTCCATCGAAACCTATCGATATTACAAGCGAGCCAGACAAGGGTGCCCTTGGAATCAGTCGTTTAGATAACGCACTACGTGTCGCGCCAGTGTCTACCAGAAATGGAGACTTTGTACCTAGGACCTTAGCATTGACATAAGGACCTTGCTGGTCAACATAGAGCTCGACTGGATCCCTCCCTTGCCCTTGGCAATCCTATGCGAAGTCGTGGGCATCGTCGCAGTCAGACTGCTGGTACTGGTTCTGTCGGGGTCGGTCAAATGTGTTTGGTCTGTTTGATCTATCGTTAGTCGTGTCATGTGCGGACCCCCGTTGCTGTCCTCTATTTCTCGGTCCACCCGCTACGTCCTTGGGGTCCCTATTTCTGTTCATCTCCAACAGAACCGGACACTGGGATTTCCAATGGCCGAATCCTTTGCAGAAGGCACACTGGTCCTCGCTAATGTCTCTACGTCCAATGTGGGGTGTTGGGGTGCGGTCTTTAGGAGGTGCGCTCCTAGGGACATTTGTCTGGTAGTTCCCTTTGTATTGCTCTCGTCCTATAGTCACCCCTTGCAACTGCGCAATCATTACCCTCTCTTTTCAGTCTTTCTTCTTTTTTTCTGTCGCTCTATCGTTTTCATTTTTCTGGTGCTCGTAATATTGGGCCATCTGAAGGATAGCCGCAGGTTTGGAGGCCGCCCAACTACTCTCACTAGCCTGTAGTTTCTGAGAGACCTCCGGCGACAAACCCTTGACATAATTCTGGACAAACAGATGGTGTCCAGTTGCAGTGGTCATGTCCTGGCCGCTGTAATCGGAGAACACTGTTTCAAAACGGGAGAAGTATTCCGATATGTCTTCCTGGGGTTTCTGACGACAAGCCGTTACTATCGACCAGTCCACTTTCTTTTCTGGGATCAGGGTTTTCAATTTCTGTACAATTTTGTCTGGGAGGTCTAAAATGGATTTCAAAGGCTTCTGTCCAGGTTCTCGTTGCCTATTTATGCCATCGAGTTGTGACCAGGTATGTCCGAACAGCTCAAGGTGGTCTACTTTCCGGATTTGCTTCCACACATCAGCTGGCAGACATAACCCGAAAAACAAGTCGATGTCAGCCAGGGTCATAATCGTTGAACCTAGGGCTGTACCTAATTCAGTGTAGAAGGCAGTGGGGTTTTTACGTAAATCGGGCAGAGATTTCCGGAACGTCAGAATATCTTGCCGATCCCATGGCTGGTAGACCCAGTTGTACACTACCCTCCCTCTTGCATCTTGGTGGTTGACGTCATCGTGTGTTCCTAGACCTCGTGGGGGAACCCAGTAGGGGGCCGCCTCTCTTATAGGCATCATGGTGCTAGCTCGCTCAGTTCGTGGTTCGGTTGCTACAGGTGTCGTAGGTTTAGCTTCCGATTCCTGTTCAGTGAGGTGGCGGAAAACCTCAAGCGTACGCATAAGGAGGTCCGTCACGTCACACTCGCCCTCATCCCTGATATCGACCTTTCTATACAGAGTCGTTAGGCTCTCTGGACCTTTTTCTCGATATCGGTCCTCATACGCATTCAGGGCATGATAACACAATCGTACGGCAAAGTGCCGTCTGTGGCTCCCTGCATATGAGTTGAACATATCCGTGATGTGCTCCTCACTCTCCTTTCTTTCTACCAGTGTCCTCACTATCTTGTCGATCCCCGCTCGCTCATCTTTGCTTAACCTGTTCGTTCTTGTGGAATCTGTCTTTTGGGCCTCTGGGTCATCTAACACTGTCGCTTGTGCTGTATCTAGTACAAGGGGTTCGGTCGGCGCGGAGGCCATGGGGACCGAAGCTCTGGTACTATTCTCGTCTGTGCTTGAGGGTAGTGGGTGTTGCACTAAGGGTTGGGAAGGGGCATATGGAGGGGGCATGTAGATGATCGGAGGACCTAACAAGAGATCATCGTTGGCTCGCTGTTTTGAGGGTAATTCAGGGTAGAGCGTAGAGGGCGTTCTAACCGGACACTGGCTTGATGTCGCTAACTCTTGTTTCTGTTTGGCTTCTTCTCTCTCCTTAATCTCTTCTTCTAATTTCTTAGCAGCTAGGTGGGCTGCCTTTCGCAGCTCTTTTCCCAACCTACTTTCATTTCTCTTTTTATGCTGTTCGGTTTCTTTGCGCCACATGCCGAGACTATCGGGCATAGTGGGCGTTGTCTTGTGTTTCCAAAGGGCTGTTTCTAGCGCGCTTATTTTATCCTCGTCGAAGGATCCTATCAGTGGCCACTCACTTTTCTGATCCTTCTTCGTCTATTTATCCCACAGCTTGCTATAAGCTATAGCGATCAATCCATGCTTCATGAACATGTCCTTATTAGGGGTGCCCTCCAGTGGAGCTGGATGGTTCATCTCTAATAAGCGGTCCGGGCTAAACAGGCTACCAATCAGTGGGGAGAAGATAGGCATGACGGATTACAACGGGGACAAACGTCTGCACTACCTATCTTATCACTGCGTGCAAAGACTAGACAGAATATTTCTATTCTTCGTTGTTTGCAGGCGGTGAATACCTCAAAAGAACCAATATCGAACAGTCAATGTTCGGTCAAACAAACAATCAATGGGGAGAATAAGTAGGCACGACGGGTTACAACGGGGACAAAAGTCTGCGTTACCTACCCTTTCACTACCTGCAAAGAGAGAACCTGTTCTTCCCTGTTTGCAGACAGAGAATCTCCAGAAAACAATCAGCGAACAACAGTTCGGGCCAAACAATCAATCAGTGGGGGAGGAAGATAGGCACAACGGATTACAACGGGGACAAAAGTCTGCGTTACCTATCCTTCACTGCTTGCAAAGAGAGAGCCTGTTGTTTCTCCGTTTGCAGACAGTGAATCTCCAAAAGAACCAATAATTCAAAGAGTAATACTAGTATTATCCAAATCAAACAATCATTTCGCAATTTGTCGCGTTACACGACCTTACCCGGACCGCATGGACAGTTTCTTGTCTTCCGAATCCAGCGCCCGATCGTCCTCTATTCTTCGTGATCTTCGCGGCACTCCTGATGGTTCCCAGTCAGGACCGTAGATCACTCGAGAGAGGTCTGTTCGGAACCAGTGAAGTTCGGATGATCGGCTGCCAGACGAGGGTCTATCGGGCAGGTGCACTCCCGATCGTTGCAGTCGTTCACTCTGTCGTCAGGACCTCTCCCACTGGATCCACGAGTCACTGATGGGCCCCACATTTGGGACGCCATTTGTAGAAAAGGGTAGGGGCCGACGACCTTTTTCAAAGTTGCCCGGCGCTAACGGCCTCTATTACCACTCAAGTTACCAAACAAAGAGGCAGGCGCTGGAGACTGGAAGGCAGGAAACAGAAGTTTTATTCCGACGGAGCAGAACACGTCAAATCAGACAACAGGGTATCTTCTCGAGGTGCTCTAACCGCATCTCTCAGGCCTGGCCTCTTATACACAGGTTTATGATCTTTATTACAGTTTATTGCATGTGGTACATTCTTGCAAATGCTTTGAAGTATGAAAGGACATCCTCGGAATCCCCGCTTCAGGCCCGTTCCCACACACATATACAGTTGAAGTCCCCACCCCGGTCACAACAGGTGACGATTGTTGCGCAGCTGGATATTCCGCCGATTCACGGAATGTATGTGGTTGATCGGATCTCATGGGGTGGGGGCTTTGATCAACTCGTGGATCCTTTGATGGGAGAAGCTTCCTACTGTATGGGGGGGGGGGCAATAAACAGCATCCGCAGGGCCAGGTATCAAAGGACCCGGGATCATGAAAGGAATGGAGGGAGGTGTTGAGCTGGGAACAGGATGGGATTCTGAGGCAGAGTTGCGCTGAAGAGGGGTTTATGGCCCAAGGCATGTAAGAGCGGGGGCTGTCAGCGCGCGGGGGATACCTGCGAGGTCGAGAGAGAGAGAGAGAGACGCGCTGGCTGTGGGCGATGGGCAGAGAGACCATGGTATTTTAAAATGGCTGCCGCTTACGCGCATGAAAGGACTCAAAAGGGGAACAAGATGGCGCCGATAATGTTGACACTGCAGTCTTGGTTTTAACACTCAGACATCTCTTTCGGTGCATATTAACATATATCTATGAGAGGTGACATCTCACTCACCATCAGACATCTCTTTCGGTGCATATTAACATATATCTATGAAAGGTGGCATCTCACTCAAAATCAGACACCCCTTTTGGTGCATATTAACATATATCTATGAGAGGTGACATCTCATTCAAAATCAGACATTTCTTTCGGTGCATATTAACATATAACCAGGGGTGACATCTCACTCAACATCAGACATCTCTTTTGGTGAATATTAAAATATGTCTACGAGAGGTGACATCTCACTCAACATCCGACATCTCTTTCGGTGCATATTACCATATATCCATGAGAGGTGGCATCTCACTCACCATTAGAAATCTCTTTCGGTGTATATTAACGTATAACCAGGGGTGACATCTCACTCACCATCAGACAACCCTTTCGGTGCATATTAACGTATAACCAGGGGTGACATCTCACTCACCATCAGACATCCCTTTCGGTGCATATTAAAATATATCTACGAGAGGTGACATCTCACTCACCATCAGAATTCTCTTCGGTGCATATTAACATATATCCATGAGAGGTGACATCTCACTCACCATTAGACATCTCTTTCGGTGCATATTAACGTATAACCAGGGGTGACATCTCACTCAAAATTAGACATCCCTTTCGGTGCATATTAACATGTATCCATGAGAGGTTACATCTCACTCACCCTCAGACATCTCTTTCGGTGCATATTAACATATAACCAGGGGTGACATCTTACTCAAAATCAGACATCCCTTTCGGTGCATATTAAGGTATAACCAGGGGTGACATCTCACTCACCATCAGACATCTCTTTCGGTGCATATTAACATATATCTATGAGAGGTGACATCTCACTCACCCTCAGACATCTCTTTCGGTGCGTATTAACGTATAACCAGGGGTGACATATCACTCACCATCAGACATCCCTTTCGGTGCATATTAAAATACATCTACGAGAGGTGACATCTCACTCACCATCAGACATCTCTTCTGTGCATATTAACATATATCCATGAGAGGTGACATCTCACTCACCATCAGACATCTCTTCGGTGCATATTAACATATATCTACGAGAGGTGACATCTCACTCAAAATCAGACATCTCTTTCGGTGCATATTAACATGTAACCAGGGGTGACATCTCACTCACCCTCAGACATCTCTTTCGGTGCATATTAACATATATCTATGAGGGGTGACATCTCACTCACCATCAGACATCTCTTTCGGTGCATATTAACATATATCTATGAAAGGTGACATCTCACTCAAAATCAGACACCCCTTTCGGTGCATATTAACATATATCTATGAGAGGTGACATCTCACTCAAAATCAGACATTTCTTTCGGTGCATATTAACATATAACCAGGGGTGACATCTCACTCACCATCAGACATCTCTTTTGGTGCATATTAACGTATAAACAGGGGTGACATCTCACTCACCATCAGACATCCCTTTCGGTGCATATTAACGTATAACCAGGGGTGACATCTCACTCACCATCAGACATCCCTTTCGGTGCATAGTAATGTATAACCAGGGGTGACATCTCACTCACCATCAGACATCTCTTTCGGTGCATATTAATATATATCTATGAGAGGTGACATCTCACTCACCATCAGACATCTCTTTCGGTGCATATTAACATATATCCATGAGAGTTGACATCTCACTCACCATCAGAAATCTCTTTCGGTGCATATTAACGTATAAACAGGGGTGACATCTCACTCACCATCAGACATCCCTTTCGGTGCATATTAACGTATAACCAGGGGTGACATCTCACTCACCATCAGACATCCCTTTCGGTGCATAGTAATGTATAACCAGGGGTGACATCTCACTCACCATCAGACATCTCTTTCGGTGCATATTAACATGTATCTATGAGAGGTGACATCTCACTCACCATCAGACATCTCTTTCGGTGCATATTAACATATATCTATGAAAGGTGACATCTCACTCAAAATCAGACACCCCTTTCGGTGCATATTAACATATATCTATGAGAGGTGACATCTCACTCAAAATCAGACATTTCTTCCGGTGCATATTAACATATAACCAGGGGTGACATCTCACTCACCATCAGACATCTCTTTTGGTGCATATTAAAATATGTCTATGAGAGTTGACATCTCACTCAACATCCGACATCTCTTTCGGCGCATATTACCATATATCCATGAGAGTTGACATCTCACTCACCATCAGAAATCTCTTTCGGTGCATATTAACGTATAAACAGGGGTGACATCTCACTCACCATCAGACATCCCTTTCGGTGCATATTAACGTATAACCAGGGGTGACATCTCACTCACCATCAGACATCCCTTTCGGTGCATAGTAATGTATAACCAGGGGTGACATCTCACTCACCATCAGACATCCCTTTCGGTGCATATTAAAATATATCTACGAGAGGTGACATCACACTCACCATCAGACATCTCTTCGGTGCATATTAACATATATCCATGAGAGGTGACATCTCACTCACCATTAGACATCTCTTTCGGTGCATATTAACGTATAACCAGGGGTGACATCTCACTCAACATCAGACATCTCTTTTGGTGAATATTAAAATATGTCTACGAGAGGTGACATCTCACTCAACATCCGACATCTCTTTCGGTGCATATTACCATATATCCATGAGAGGTGGCATCTCACTCACCATTAGAAATCTCTTTCGTTGTATATTAACGTATAACCAGGGGTGACATCTCACTCACCATCAGACAACCCTTTCGGTGCATATTAACGTATAACCAGGGGTGACATCTCACTCACCATCAGACATCCCTTTCGGTGCATATTAAAATATATCTACGAGAGGTGACATCTCACTCACCATCAGACATCTCTTCGGTGCATATTAACATATATCCATGAGAGGTGACATCTCACTCACCATTAGACATCTCTTTCGGTGCATATTAACGTATAACCAGGGGTGACATCTCACTCAAAATTAGACATCCCTTTCGGTGCATATTAACATGTATCCATGAGAGGTTACATCTCACTCACCCTCAGACATCTCTTTCGGTGCATATTAACATATAACCAGGGGTGACATCTTACTCAAAATCAGACATCCCTTTCGGTGCATATTAAGGTATAACCAGGGGTGACATCTCACTCACCATCAGACATCTCTTTCGGTGCATATTAACATATATCTATGAGAGGTGACATCTCACTCACCCTCAGACATCTCTTTCGGTGCGTATTAACGTATAACCAGGGGTGACATATCACTCACCATCAGACATCCCTTTCGGTGCATATTAAAATACATCTACGAGAGGTGACATCTCACTCACCATCAGATATCTCTTCTGTGCATATTAACATATATCCATGAGAGGTGACATCTCACTCACCATCAGACATCTCTTCGGTGCATATTAACATATATCTACGAGAGGTGACATCTCACTCAAAATCAGACATCTCTTTCGGTGCATATTAACATGTAACCAGGGGTGACATCTCACTCACCCTCAGACATCTCTTTCGGTGCATACTAACATATATCTATGAGGGGTGACATCTCACTCACCATCAGACATCTCTTTCGGTGCATATTAACATATATCTATGAAAGGTGACATCTCACTCAAAATCAGACACCCCTTTCGGTGCATATTAACATATATCTATGAGAGGTGACATCTCACTCAAAATCAGACATTTCTTTCGGTGCATATTAACATATAACCAGGGGTGACATCTCACTCACCATCAGACATCTCTTTTGGTGCATATTAACGTATAAACAGGGGTGACATCTCACTCACCATCAGACATCCCTTTCGGTGCATATTAACGTATAACCAGGGGTGACATCTCACTCACCATCAGACATCCCTTTCGGTGCATAGTAATGTATAACCAGGGGTGACATCTCACTCACCATCAGACATCTCTTTCGGTGCATATTAACATATATCTATGAGAGGTGACATCTCACTCACCATCAGACATCTCTTTCGGTGCATATTAACATATATCCATGAGAGTTGACATCTCACTCACCATCAGAAATCTCTTTCGGTGCATATTAACGTATAAACAGGGGTGACATCTCACTCACCATCAGACATCCCTTTCGGTGCATATTAACGTATAACCAGGGGTGACATCTCACTCACCATCAGACATCCCTTTCGGTGCATAGTAATGTATAACCAGGGGTGACATCTCACTCACCATCAGACATCTCTTTCGGTGCATATTAACATGTATCTATGAGAGGTGACATCTCACTCACCATCAGACATCTCTTTCGGTGCATATTAACATATATCTATGAAAGGTGACATCTCACTCAAAATCAGACACCCCTTTCGGTGCATATTAACATATATCTATGAGAGGTGACATCTCACTCAAAATCAGACATTTCTTCCGGTGCATATTAACATATAACCAGGGGTGACATCTCACTCACCATCAGACATCTCTTTTGGTGCATATTAAAATATGTCTATGAGAGTTGACATCTCACTCAACATCCGACATCTCTTTCGGCGCATATTACCATATATCCATGAGAGTTGACATCTCACTCACCATCAGAAATCTCTTTCGGTGCATATTAACGTATAAACAGGGGTGACATCTCACTCACCATCAGACATCCCTTTCGGTGCATATTAACGTATAACCAGGGGTGACATCTCACTCACCATCAGACATCCCTTTCGGTGCATAGTAATGTATAACCAGGGGTGACATCTCACTCACCATCAGACATCCCTTTCGGTGCATATTAAAATATATCTACGAGAGGTGACATCACACTCACCATCAGACATCTCTTCGGTGCATATTAACATATATCCATGAGAGGTGACATCTCACTCACCATTAGACATCTCTTTCGGTGCATATTAACGTATAACCAGGGGTGACATCTCACTCAAAATTAGACATCCCTTTCGGTGCATATTAACATGTATCCATGAGAGGTGACATCTCACTCACCCTCAGACATCTCTTTCGGTGCATATTAACATATAACCAGGGGTGACATCTTACTCAAAATCAGACATCCCTTTCGGTGCATATTAAGGTATAACCAGGGGTGACATCTCACTCACCATCAGACATCTCTTTCGGTGCATATTAACATATATCTATGAGAGGTGACATCTCACTCACCCTCAGACATCTCTTTCGGTGCGTATTAACGTATAACCAGGGGTGACATATCACTCACCATCAGACATCCCTTTCGGTGCATATTAAAATATATCTACGAGAGGTGACATCTCACTCACCATCAGACATCTCTTCGGTGCATATTAACATATATCCATGAGAGGTGTCATCTCACTCACCATCAGACATCTCTTCGGTGCGTATTAACATATATCTACGAGAGGTGACATCTCACTCAAAATCAGACATCTCTTTCGGTGCATATTAACATGTAACCAGGGGTGACAACTCACTCACCATCAGACATCTCTTTCGGTGCATATTAACATATATCTATGAGGGGTGACATCTCACTCACCATCAGACATCTCTTTCGGTGCATATTAACACATATCTATGAAAGGTGACATCTCACTCAAAATCAGACATTTCTTTCGGTGCATATTAACATATAACCAGGGGTGACATCTCACTCACCATCAGACATCTCTTTTGGTGCATATTAAAATATGTCTATGAGAGTTGACATCTCACTCAACATCCGACATCTCTTTCGGTGCATATTACCATATATCCATGAGAGTTGACATCTCACTCACCATCAGAAATCTCTTTCGGTGCATATTAACGTATAAACAGGGGTGACATCTCACTCACCATCAGACATCCCTTTCGGTGCATAGTAACGTATAACCAGGGGTGACATCTCACTCACCATCAGACATCCCTTTCGGTGCATAGTAATGTATAACCAGGGGTGACATCTCACTCACCATCATGAGGAAAATTAAATTTTTGGTCATGTTATGTTCCCTAGCGCGTAGCCCACCGACTCCATGTACCGGCTTAAAGTGCATGTAACTTCCCTCCTGTGCCAGCTATGAAGACGCAAATACATTTGCGTCCAACGTTAACTTGTCCTCTTTCAGATCCACCCTGAATGGATTATATAGTCCGTTCCTAAGTATGCTATGCCACCGTCTTTTTGTAGTACACTTTACATGTTTTCCTGCTCTAGCAGAGTAGGCCCTGAATTTCTGCCATCGAACCTCTTTTGTGGCTCCTGACTCTGGCAGCCCCTGCCCAGGCTACCTCTGTACCCGTGAACTCTGACTTACTTTCAGCGCGGCCCCTCGCGCTCAGCTCAAGCCTGCTTTCTGCCAAGACTGACTATAACCTTCGAGTTATCTGTTCCGCTCCCCGAGAATACATTCCTGCCTACTAGATCCTGTAAACATCCTCCCCAGCTGCAGAGCCAAAGGGCCGACCTGTCTCAATGCAAGTAATTCATAGCCTCTGTTGCCATGCTTCCACGGAAGGCCCCGTGCCCCACGCTTCACATGTAGACACTTAGGCGCTTATACACGCATCCACAGTTAGCATAGAATAGCTTCTGCCCTAGAGACCTTTTCGCCCAGATAGTATAGTTCCTAAACATCAGATATCAGATATGATAGAAGTACAAGTTGATCTGACATGCCAGACTTCTGTCTCTTTCCGTCAGTGTAAATGTCAAGTCCCCTGCACCCCGTCAATCACACGTCATGCAGCTGCGCGCGCATCCAAGCTTCCGATTTCTGCTGACATTGCAACAATTCTGTTAGCACCACCCCTTGGTGCCACCCACTTGCGTCACCTATCAGTGACGTTTCTAGCACACACCTCTGGTTCACGCCTAGTTCACGCCTCTTGATTACGTATTAGTATCACGTGTATACTGTTATCTTGTCTTCTCTCAGCTGTTACGCCTCTTACATTATTCTTTATGATATGAATTAAGTATATAAGCTATGTACTGTCAATAAAATATAGCGCTCTATCCCTTCTGTCACCCCTGTGGTGGTCAGAACATGATATCCTGATCAAGACCATTCCTTTATGAGGAATAAAACCCTTAGAAACTCTAACACCACGGACTCTGTCTTTTTTCATTCTGATTGAGTTATTATTGATTAAGTACTTACCTGCATAGAAATTAAGAGAGTAAATTAATTATTTACGTCATTTTGGCGCCCGAACAGGGACCCCTCCCCCACCTCACGCGCCGGTTGGTGCGTTGCAAGCTATGTCCCCTGCCATCAGTTAGATGGAACAAACGCGTACTGGCAGGATTTCCTGCATCTCCCTCTGACCCACGGAGGTGACGAAGACTGCGATCAGTGCCCAGACGAGGCGGTGAGGAGTGCGGAGGATCCCGACCAGAGCCTAGCCGAAAGAAGCAAGGTCCGAGGTGTCAAGAGGCCCACCAGGTTTCCGAAGTTTTCCGAAGTTTTCCGAAGTTTTCCGAAGTTTTCCGAAGTTTTCCGAAATACCGAGTCGAGTCCAGTCGAGTTTTCCGAGGCCTTCTGTTTCCGTGCTTCCCGGTGAGTACCATTGCTGGGTCGTATCTAGACGGGTTTGGGTACGCAAGTCCGGTCTGCACTGTTTTTAGGCAGTGTATCTGTACTGTTTAGCAGTATATCTAGTATTCCGAATTTCTGCACTGTTACACCAGTGTATCTGTACTGTTGAGCAGTACATCCAGTATAGGGGGGTAGTCATTTATGTCTTCAATGTCCTTATGTGATTAATGTTGTGGTATGAATGTGACTGTTTAAACGTGTATTATTGTGTTTCTCGTATAATCTAGCTGTCAAGAGTATTAAGGAATAAGGTTTGAACATTCAGTAATAAGTAAGCAAAATGCCGTTTTTCAACAAGTTAAAGCAGATAGGAACTAGGAAAGGGATACTGGAGGAAGAAATTCCTATTCCCCCTAGGGACACTCCCGGCAATTTTATGTACAACAAGCATGGCATAGATGCCATATTATATCTAGATTTATGGGCCGATTACACCAAACACCTAGACGAAAGACACAGATGGCCTGTCACCGGAACATGGGATGCCGAGTGCATCATGAGGGTAGAAGAAGCATTGTGGAAAAAGAAAGCTAGACAATCTCAGAAAGACGCCATAGAATTTTGGCGTAAGGAATCACGTAAGCGTGCTGACAAAGCACTCCGTAGAGAAGACAGACTTAAAGAATCAGAGAAAGACCAAGAAAACGAATTAGTTACTGAAGGGATCCGAGTAAAAACAGAACAAATAGACCGTGCCCGAAATAATCTTGTAAACGGTATGTATCTTGCAGCAGATGGAACATCTGAAGCCCTATCAGAAATACCGAAAAACTTACCGACACCATTAGTTCCAACTAAAGTAATGCATAAAACTACTAAAGACATATTCCTAAACTCATATTTAGAGGATGTAGCACCAGCTTACACCAATCTGCCTGTTCGTGCCCCGCCTACTGACAGGGATGGGGGTGGCATTACGCCCCCAGATCCGGTTCCGCCGGTACCGCGACAGACCTCCCCTGTTCCGCCGGCTCCGCCGCTTCCCGCACTCAAGATTGACCTACCGAAACAAGTCCTACCTGATCCTACTAAACGACAAATTCCAGTTCAGATCCAGACTCCGCGGAGAGATAATGCCCAAGCATCCGCCTCAGGAGGTGCGACTGCGGGTCCTCAGACCCCGCCATTGATACACAGATTCAATTTAAGGGACACGCAGAATCCTTTCCAGTCTCCCCACTTGTCGCGTCTTGACGCATTAAAAGAAAACATGTCAGTTTGCAGATATGATCCAGTCCCCGGAAAAAATGATCTAATGATATTAGCATCACTACGATTAAGATCTGCCACCGATAGCTTGCTATGCTATGTAGGAATGAAGGAACGTCTCGACAGACTATATGAGTTTATACAGACAGGGAAAGACCCTGACAGTGTCAAAGATGCCATGCATAAACAGAAAGTTGACATTCAAGCCCAGATATTACGATTTTTCATAAATTGTCTAATAAGAGAACGAGACAGGCCCGAGACAGATCAAAATGAATTAGACGGACTAAACAAGTGGGGTCAAAATATAGCCGAAGGAAAACATGATAGGGGGGCTTGCATAGTCAGTATGTCCCAGAAAATTAGAAAGGCAGTATTAACTGCACATCGGGAAGAAAATGATAAAGCTTCCTCCGAGGAGGAAGAAGAACATGAAGCACCAGGAAGGTCTACAGATACTATAGCGTATGTAGGTAAGGGAAACTACCTTAGGAAAGGTATTCGTCCGGAAAGCAAGAGAGTTCTTTTCTCTGCTTTAACAAATCCGAATTCTTCTGAACATCAGTTCCAGGAAACTGATAAAAGACTTCGAGACCGAATGGGGTACCATGTACTCAATTCTATGGATGAACAGGAACTAGCCCGGTCAGCCGTGTTATGGGCCGAAAACCCAGACATATATAATGATGATACGTTAGTGCAGACATTCTTGAACCTTTCCCCAGAAGAGCAGAAAATAGCAGGTGTATACATGATTCAGCACCTCCTCATCAAGTTCAGAAACAATCACTCCGATCCAGGGCCCTTACACGAAACATTAGAAGCACTACTCATGGATAGATGGAGAGGTTTCAGTACCAAATTAATACAAATAATTCTAGAACAACGACGTAAGTATAACACCTTCATAAGCTCTGAATATGTTCCCCCGCCGCCTCCAGAAAGGAAAACGTATCACATGCAATGCGGTAGTGGCATTGAAAGTCAGAACCCCTTACGAGAAGTACACCCAGTTATGGGTGCGGATCAAGTCTTGAAACGTGTGTATGTTCACACACCACTGACTAAGTTAGAACTGTTAGAAATGAAGAAATTAGTCCCGTGTCATGATAAAGACCCTGCAGGTTTTCACAGAGAGCTCAAAGACATGTTACTGATGGGAGATTACACGTATGATGATATTATGAAAATGTTAAAAGTACTGTTGACACGGGCATTTACGAGAAATTAAAGGAAAAGGATTGGGAGGTGGGAAAGTCTAAGATAGCATGGGCAGAAATAGAAGACGAAGAAAGCAAACGAATCCCAGGGTTAGGCCTTGGGGATAAGACTAAAGCATTACCAGGTTTGATAGTACAGGTTTTGCCAAGATTATTGACAACTAGAAAGGAAGATTGGGACGCAATCTCGTCCTGTAAACAGAAACAAGATGAAGATACTAGTGACTTCTATTCCAGATTCGAGAAATGTTTCATTATAAATAGTGGCCTACAACCTAGTAGCGAGTCATATCCACACCTTTTTGTATCAAAATTAGTAGAGAATTCCCTACCGTTAGTAAAAAATAGAGTGTACAAAGTTGAAAGTACTTGGCAGGCAAATACGCCATCCCAGATGTTACAAATGTTACAATATCACCAGAACAGAATTAGGGAAGAACAAGATCAGGAACAGAAACGTATGAAAGACACGAAAATGAAAATGCTAGTAGCTCAGACAGTCCCAGCCGACGGTCAAAGAAAAGGTGGGGCCCAGACTAATCATTCTGCAGCTCCCGTTAAAGGGACATGTAATTATTGCAAGCAGCCAGGTCATTACGTACATGAATGTCCAGTCCTGAAACACAACATCGCGACAGGTAAAACTAAAGAAAGACCGCATCCGCCTAGACATGAACATGGTCATCAACAGACCTCACAGAACGAACAGCCAATGCAGAATACACAGCCTATGCATGCTCCACCCCACCCAGCACAGACCGTAGCAGTACCGCAGCCACAGCCCATTGCCGCGACTCAGCAAGTCTCACAACAGATGTACCAGTATGCCCAATCTGCATATCCAGATTACCCCCGATACACATGAAACAGCCTAGAGAGGGAAGGTGGTTTGCCTCTTATTGAAATTCCTGTAGATCAAGAAGGTCCTTATGTACACAGTCACGTATTGGGAAAAGACAGAAAGTTTTTAATTGACACAGGGGCAAGTCGCACTACAATCAGTCACAATGAAGTCCCAGGGGCACCCCTCTCAGGCTCACAGAATGTTTCCCTTGGTTTTTCAGGACAGCCTATTGTAAATGAAGTATCGGAACCAGTACCATTAGCTGTGGGTCCATTATCCCGAGTTACAGATTTGTTACTTACGAAATCATGTCCAGAAAATCTGTTAGGAATTAAAACACTGAAGGCTCTAGGAGCTATAATATGCTGTTCCCCGGAGGGAGTCAGACTCTTTCTACGGGATTTCAAGGGTCATTATGTTTTACGTGATTTTGATGTCAGATTGAAAAATGTACCAGATCACTTATGGGCAAAAGGCCCAGCTGATGTAGGTTGTATGCATATCACTCCATACCGTGTTACACTCAAGGCAGGAGTTGTCCTACCCAGAATCAGACAATACAAGTTACCACCCGATGCTGTAGTGGCTTTACTGAAAATCATTGAAGAGCTTATTGCCCAGGGGGTGGTCGTAGAGACCGACTCCAATATCTGTAATTCACCCATCATTCCAATTCTTAAACGTACAGACCGCAATGCACCGCCAGTATATCGGCTGGTGATTGATCTTCGAGAGCTGAACAAATGCATTGTACCACAGTATCCTGTGGTCCCCGATATCTCCTCCCTATTGACTGCTATTGATTCAGAAGCAACGTTCTTTACTGTAATTGACCTCAAGAACGCTTTCTTCAGTGTACCTATTGATCCGGAGAGCCAATATCTCTTCGGATTCAGTTTAAATGGACGAAGTTTCAAATTTTCCCGCGCACCTCAAGAATTTACAGAAAGCCCCAGCATCTATAGTCAAGCACTGAAAAGACAACTAGATTGTATTCAAATGCCAGTTAATACCGCTTTACTGCAATACGTCGATGATCTGCTGATCACCGCACGAAGTGAGCCCGAATGTGAACAAGCATCGTTAACAGTTTTGCATTTCCTGGCCGACAAGGGACACAAGGTGTCTCCTTCGAAGCTACAATTCTGTGTTCAGCAAGTTGTGTACTTGGGTCACTTGCTGTCCAAAGAGGGGAGACAGCTCACTCCCGATCGCATTCAGTTAATTGTAAATATGCCACGACCCCAGACACAAAAGGAAGTGCGGGCCTTTATAGGCCTCACCTCGTACTGCAGACAATGGATTCCTCAATATGCATTTCTAGCTAAACCACTCATCCAGTTAACGACGCAGGAGGTAGCAACTTCCATTGCCCTCCCTTGGACTCAGGAACACACACAAGCCTTTGAGGAATTAAAGAAAGCTTTATGCCAAGCACCAGTTTTAGCGACACCATGTTACAGCAAACCGTTTACACTTTTTGTTACAGAACGTGATGGTACAGCATTGTCTGTCCTCACTCAAGATCAAGCAGGTTCACATAAGCCTTGCGCTTATTTTTCAAGTACATTGGATTCAGTAGCCCAGGCACTCCCTGCGTGCTTAAAGTCAGTAGCAGCGACAGCGTTAGCAATCAGACAAAGCGATTCAATTGTTCTAGGTCATCAGTTAACAGTACAAGTCCCACATTCTGTAGAGGTTCTGTTAAACAGAACCCAGACTCAACACTTGACTATAGCACGACTGACAGGTTACGAGTTGACATTATTCCAGCCACACATAGAAATCAGACGCTGCAGTATCCTGAACCCAGCAACACTGTTACCTACAGTTATGACAGATCCAGCTCCGCATGATTGCATAGAGATCATTAATGCAGTAACAAAGCCCCGACGAGATTTAACAGATATTCCATTGACAAACCCAGACCTGACACTTTATGTAGATGGTTCATGCATGAGAACAAGTACAGGAGAGTTAGTGGCCGCGTATGCAGTGACCACTGAAACTGAAGTTAAAGAAACACATCGTATTGATACACTGTCTGCTCAAGCGGCAGAGCTCATCGCTCTGACCCGAGCCTGTATTCTAGGCAAGAACAGAAATGTCAACATATACACAGATTCCCGTTATGCGTTCGGAGTCGTACACGACTTCGGCATGCTGT
Source organism: Lissotriton vulgaris (assembly GCF_964263255.1). NCBI lineage: Eukaryota > Metazoa > Chordata > Amphibia > Caudata > Salamandridae > Lissotriton > Lissotriton vulgaris. The sequence goes on along the minus strand of NC_141695.1, from coordinate 120,415,601 downwards.
GGCAAAAACGAGGTTTTTTGACCTCTCATGGTGCCAAGATACAACACGGTCCTCTCATTCAAGCACTGTTAGAAGCAATACATCTGCCTTCAGCCATATCCGTCATGAAGTGTAAAGCACATACTAAAGTCACAGATTCTGTTTCCCAGGGTAACGACCTGGCAGATCAGACAGCAAAACATACAGCACTGACTCACACTCAGACAAATGATACGACAAAGACAACAGATCCGACAAACTGTATGACAGTCAGGGATCCCACACTAGATGTTATTGACATTCAGACACATGCTACTCCAGAAGAAATAAAGAAATGGATTGAACTAGGAGGGATCCAGACAGATCAAGGTTGGATGACGAAGGGAAAATCTACATGGTTTCTCCCTGACTCTATGGTTCAAGTCATGATAAATACAGCACATAGTCCTGCACATCTAGGAGAGAAAGCAATGTTAGACAGTTTGCAAAATCTCTGGAACAATAAACACTTACGAGCAGCCGCAAAACAGAAAGTGCGTACTTGCATGATCTGTTGTCAGTTCAATCCAGGTAAAAGCGTCCCTGTAGAGCAAGGTGGATTTCATCCTCCCGATCACCCTTTTGAAGTCCTCCAGATGGATTATATCCAGATGGACCGTTGTCGAGGATTTAAATATGTTCTCGTAGTTGTCTGTGCTCTGTCCCGCTGGACCGAAGCATACCCAGTCTCAGATTACACTGCTCCGACCACTGCCAAGCAGTTGGTTCGTGAATTCTTCCCACGATACGGCCTGCCTCGCGTCGTGTACTCAGATAACGGTCAGCCATTCTCATCTGCCTTAATGAAAGAAGTTTCTTTATTACTGGGATACCAGTGGAAGTTCCATTGTGTCCGACATCCAGAAGCCGCAGGCCTTGTTGAAAGGCATAACCAGACACTAAAGATCCGTCTTGCCAAAATATGTCAGGAGAAAGGGGTCGACTGGATAGTCGCCCTGCCAGTGGCACTATTCTACATGAGAATGGTTGCCCATTCGAGATCAGGGCTATCCCCGTACGAGGTGGTCTTTGGAAGACCACCGAATATGTGGGGGACGCCCATTCCAAAAAAGATTACTGATGTTGATTCTAACATGTTGACAGATTACCTTGCCTCCTTGATGTCTGCACTCCAATCATGTCGTTCACAGGTTGCCGCAGCCTTCCCTGACAACACTGATGTAAAGCCACACGACGTCCGTCCTGGTGATACGGTACTCGTCCGAAATTTCGACAGAAAAAGCCCGCTGGAGCCCCGCTGGAAGTCTCCGAAGACCGTACTGCTTACAACAAGGACGGCCGTGAAAATCGAAGGAAGAAAGGGGTGGGTCCACACGAGTCATATAAAAAAATTTCTGGACTGAAACGTGACCGAGACTCGTCCACCCCCACCAAAGACTGTGTCGAACAAAAAGACTTTACAGAATCTGAACGAGAAGAAACTCCTCAAGAAAAATATCGCATGAAATTACGATCTAGCAAGTCAGACAGTTTAATTGTTTAAGTCCTCCCCTAGGTGAATCGGTTAAATAGTTTCTGACATGTATCCCCTAGATCGAGATAGAGAGAGAGAAGCAAAGAAACGTACATATTGTAAATCACTTCGTAGTCACTGCATAGTGACACTAATAATCATGTTTATTCTCAGTGTTTTAATTATCATTACTAGCATCCTATTGCCTATCTATTACCCTATTTTCAAGCGTGAACAATCTGCTTACAATGTATCTGCTGAACACACTTTTAGTGAGTTACCTCCTCACGAGCTTTCCTACAGACTTGCGCTGCGCAACAACACATTCATTAGTATGTTACATCATTCTCATCAAACTAACAATGCTACAAATTGCTGGATATGTGGCCGACTCCCTCCCTACCAGAATTACAAGGGAGCTCTGCCTCTCTTTCCGTACCCGTTCACTCACAATGGCTCCTGCGGAGCATGGTTTAAAATAATTAATTCTGTAGATCCTGATATTGCTGTTTTCGATGGGGGCTGGGTTTGGGGAAACCTGAACTTAGTCCTACTAGACGCCTGTTACCCAGATAAGGAGGGACTCCCCACTAGAATAGGAACTGATCTAGAAAATGAAGTATATGGATTAGGTAATTATACAATTAGCCTTATGATTCTCACTGTCGAATCCGAAGCCACACCAGTTCTACCCATTATGTCAGTACTGCCAGTCACTGGTGAATTATGTATCAAGAAGAAAGGTTCAGTACACTTAGGTCATAGTAAATGCACTACTGTGGTCGAATTCAGTGATCATGGAAAATCGTCTTTTAAAGCTATCAGTCACTCTTACTTTGTTTGTGGTCATACCGCATACATTCGTCTACCTCCAGATTGGGATGGTACCTGTTACATTGCATTCCTTCTGCCACCTGTTTTTCTAGCTCCTCCTGATTACCATAGAAATACCAATCTAGTAAAGAATAGACCCAGAAGAGATATCCCACTTGTCGACTACACAGAAACGGCATGGGAACAGTACACCGATTTTAATAAAGGATTCTTTTTCTTTTTAGGCCCTGTCCAGAATAGTAAATTAATACGCAGATTAACTAGAACACTTGAAGCAGTAGTAAATGAAACTGCCTCCGCCTTAGGTAACCTAGCAGAAGAGCAGTCCGCCATGCGGGTTGTTGTCCTTCAGAATCGTCTTGTAATTGACGTCATCTTGGCAGATAGAGGTGGAGCCTGTAAGGTCATCGGGTCAAGTTGCTGTGTTTTCATACCACAAAACGCACCATCTGTATATCAAGCTATCACCCGTCTTCATAAAATTGCAAATCAGATACATCAGAATCCAGGCACCTGGACTTGGTCCGGTTGGTTCTGGACAACGTTAACAGCTTGGGGATGGAAGATCCTATCCTTCCTAGGCATTGGCCTAGTCCTAGTATTCAGTTGCTGCCTGTGCCTGCAGTGTGGGCCAGCGATTTGTGGACTGTGTGCCACCTCTTGTATTGAACACTCCAGTTTTCTCTCAAAACGTAATCGAAAGAAAGAAGAACAAATGATGTTGCAAGAACAAACTGATCGATTCATGAGGATCGATATTTCATGAAGGGTCCGTAGGGAACAAGGAGGGAATGAGGAAAATTAAATTTTTGGTCATGTTATGTTCCCTAGCGCGTACCCCACCGACTCCATGTACCGGCTTAAAGTGCATGTAACTTCCCTCCTGTGCCAGCTATGAAGACGCAAATACATTTGCGTCCAACGTTAACTTGTCCTCTTTCAGATCCACCCTGAATGGATTATATAGTCCGTTCCTAAGTATGCTATGCCACCGTCTTTTTGTAGTACACTTTACATGTTTTCCTGCTCTAGCAGAGTAGGCCCTGAATTTCTGCCATCGAACCTCTTTTGTGGCTCCTGACTCTGGCAGCCCCTGCCCAGGCTACCTCTGTACCCGTGAACTCTGACTTACTTTCAGCGCGGCCCCTCGCGCTCAGCTCAAGCCTGCTTTCTGCCAAGACTGACTATAACCTTCGAGTTATCTGTTCCGCTCCCCGAGAATACATTCCTGCCTACTAGATCCTGTAAACATCCTCCCCAGCTGCAGAGCCAAAGGGCCGACCTGTCTCAATGCAAGTAATTCATAGCCTCTGTTGCCATGCTTCCACGGAAGGCCCCGTGCCCCACGCTTCACATGTAGACACTTAGGCGCTTATACACGCATCCACAGTTAGCATAGAATAGCTTCTGCCCTAGAGACCTTTTCGCCCAGATAGTATAGTTCCTAAACATCAGATATCAGATATGATAGAAGTACAAGTTGATCTGACATGCCAGACTTCTGTCTCTTTCCGTCAGTGTAAATGTCAAGTCCCCTGCACCCCGTCAATCACACGTCATGCAGCTGCGCGCGCATCCAAGCTTCCGATTTCTGCTGACAATGCAACAATTCTGTTAGCACCACCCCTTGGTGCCACCCACTTGCGTCACCTATCAGTGACGTTTCTAGCACACACCTCTGGTTCACGCCTAGTTCACGCCTCTTGATTACGTATTAGTATCACGTGTATACTGTTATCTTGTCTTCTCTCAGCTGTTACGCCTCTTACATTATTCTTTATGATATGAATTAAGTATATAAGCTATGTACTGTCAATAAAATATAGCGCTCTATCCCTTCTGTCACCCCTGTGGTGGTCAGAACATGATATCCTGATCAAGACCATTCCTTTATGAGGAATAAAACCCTTAGAAACTCTAACACCACGGACTCTGTCTTTTTTCATTCTGATTGAGTTATTATTGATTAAGTACTTACCTGCATAGAAATTAAGAGAGTAAATTAATTATTTACGTCAATCAGACATCTCTTTCGGTGCATATTAACATATATCTATGAGAGGTGACATCTCACTCACCATCAGACATCTCTTTCAGTGCATATTAACATATAACCAGAGGTGACATCTCACTCAAAATCAGACATCTCTTTCGGTGCATATTAACATATAACCAGGGGTGACATCTCACTCAAAATCAGACATCCCTTTCGGTGCATATTAAGGTATAACCAGGGGTGACATCTCACTCACCATCAGACATCTCTTTTGGTGAATATTAAAATATGTCTACGAGAGGTGACATCTCACTCAACATCCGACATCTCTTTCGGTGCATATTACCATATATTCATGAGAGGTGGCATCTCACTCACCATTAGAAATCTCTTTCGGTGTATATTAACGTATAACCAGGGGTGACATCTCACTCACCATCAGACAACCCTTTCGGTGCATATTAACGTATAACCAGGGGTGACATCTCACTCACCATCAGACATCCCTTTCGGTGCATATTAAAATATATCTACGAGAGGTGACATCTCACTCACCATCAGACATCTCTTCGGTGCATATTAACATATATCCATGAGAGGTGACATCTCACTCACCATTAGACATCTCTTTCGGTGCATATTAACGTATAACCAGGGGTGACATCTCACTCAAAATTAGACATCCCTTTCGGTGCATATTAACATGTATCCATGAGAGGTTACATCTCACTCACCCTCAGACATCTCTTTCGGTGCATATTAACATATAACCAGGGGTGACATCTTACTCAAAATCAGACATCCCTTTCGGTGCATATTAAGGTATAACCAGGGGTGACATCTCACTCACCATCAGACATCTCTTTCAGTGCATATTAACATATATCTATGAGAGGTGACATCTCACTCACCCTCAGACATCTCTTTCGGTGCGTATTAACGTATAACCAGGGGTGACATATCACTCACCATCAGACATCCCTTTCGGTGCATATTAAAATACATCTACGAGAGGTGACATCTCACTCACCATCAGACATCTCTTCTGTGCATATTAACATATATCCATGAGAGGTGACATCTCACTCACCATCAGACATCTCTTCGGTGCATATTAACATATATCTACGAGAGGTGACATCTCACTCAAAATCAGACATCTCTTTCGGTGCATATTAACATATATCTATGAGGGGTGACATCTCACTCACCATCAGACATCTCTTTCGGTGCATATTAACATATATCTATGAAAGGTGACATCTCACTCAAAATCAGACACCCCTTTCGGTGCATATTAACATATATCTATGAGAGGTGACATCTCACTCAAAATCAGACATTTCTTTCGGTGCATATTAACATATAACCAGGGGTGACATCTCACTCACCATCAGACATCTCTTTTGGTGCATATTAACGTATAAACAGGGGTGACATCTCACTCACCATCAGACATCCCTTTCGGTGCATATTAACGTATAACCAGGGGTGACATCTCACTCACCATCAGACATCCCTTTCGGTGCATAGTAATGTATAACCAGGGGTGACATCTCACTCACCATCGACATCTCTTTCGGTGCATATTAACATATATCTATGAGAGGTGACATCTCACTCACCATCAGACATCTCTTTCGGTGCATATTAACATATATCCATGAGAGTTGACATCTCACTCACCATCAGAAATCTCTTTCGGTGCATATTAACGTATAAACAGGGGTGACATCTCACTCACCATCAGACATCCCTTTCGGTGCATATTAACGTATAACCAGGGGTGACATCTCACTCACCATCAGACATCCCTTTCGGTGCATAGTAATGTATAACCAGGGGTGACATCTCACTCACCATCAGACATCTCTTTCGGTGCATATTAACATATATCTATGAGAGGTGACATCTCACTCACCATCAGACATCTCTTTCGGTGCATATTAACATATATCTATGAAAGGTGACATCTCACTCAAAATCAGACACCCCTTTCGGTGCATATTAACATATATCTATGAGAGGTGACATCTCACTCAAAATCAGACATTTCTTTCGGTGCATATTAACATATAACCAGGGGTGACATCTCACTCACCATCAGACATCTCTTTTGGTGCATATTAAAATATGTCTATGAGAGTTGACATCTCACTCAACATCCGACATCTCTTTCGGCGCATATTACCATATATCCATGAGAGTTGACATCTCACTCACCATCAGAAATCTCTTTCGGTGCATATTAACGTATAAACAGGGGTGACATCTCACTCACCATCAGACATCCCTTTCGGTGCATATTAAAGTATAACCAGGGGTGACATCTCACTCACCATCAGACATCCCTTTCGGTGCATAGTAATGTATAACCAGGGGTGACATCTCACTCACCATCAGACATCCCTTTCGGTGCATATTAAAATATATCTACGAGAGGTGACATCTCACTCACCATCAGACATCTCTTCGGTGCATATTAACATATATCCATGAGAGGTGACATCTCACTCACCATTAGACATCTCTTTCGGTGCATATTAACGTATAACCAGGGGTGACATCTCACTCAAAATTAGACATCCCTTTCGGTGCATATTAACATGTATCCATGAGAGGTGACATCTCACTCACCCTCAGACATCTCTTTCGGTGCATATTAACATATAACCAGGGGTGACATCTTACTCAAAATCAGACATCCCTTTCGGTGCATATTAAGGTATAACCAGGGGTGACATCTCACTCACCATCAGACATCCCTTTCGGTGCATATTAAAATATATCTACGAGAGGTGACATCTCACTCACCATCAGACATCTCTTCGGTGCATATTAACATATATCCATGAGAGGTGACATCTCACTCACCATCAGACATCTCTTCGGTGCATATTACCATATATCTACGAGAGGTGACATCTCACTCAAAATCAGACATCTCTTTCGGTGCATATTAACATGTAACCAGGGGTGACAACTCACTCACCATCAGACATCTCTTTCGGTGCATATTAACATATATCTATGAGGGGTGACATCTCACTCACCATCAGACATCTCTTTCGGTGCATATTAACACATATCTATGAAAGGTGACATCTCACTCAAAATCAGACATTTCTTTCGGTGCATATTAACATATAACCAGGGGTGACATCTCACTCACCATCAGACATCTCTTTTGGTGCATATTAAAATATGTCTATGAGAGTTGACATCTCACTCAACATCCGACATCTCTTTCGGCGCATATTACCATATATCCATGAGAGTTGACATCTCACTCACCATCAGAAATCTCTTTCGGTGCATATTAACGTATAAACAGGGGTGACATCTCACTCACCATCAGACATCCCTTTCGGTGCATAGTAACGTATAACCAGGGGTGACATCTCACTCACCATCAGACATCCCTTTCGGTGCATAGTAATGTATAACCAGGGGTGACATCTCACTCACCATCAGACATCTCTTTCGGTGCATATTAACATATATCTATGAGAGGTGACATCTCACTCACCATCAGACATCTCTTTCAGTGCATATTAACATATAACCAGGGGTGACATCTCACTCAAAATCAGACATCTCTTTCGGTGCATATTAACATATAACCAGGGGTGACATCTCACTCAAAATCAGACATCCCTTTCGGTGCATATTAAGGTATAACCAGGGGTGACATCTCACTCACCATCAGACATCTCTTTCAGTGCATATTAACATATATCAATGAGAGGTGACATCTCACTCACCCTCAGACATCTCTTTCGGTGCGTATTAACGTATAACCAGGGGTGACATCTCACTCACCATCAGACATCCCTTTCGGTGCATATTAAAATATATCTACGAGAGGTGACATCTCACTCACCATCAGACATCTCTTTGGTGCATATTAACATATATCTATGAGAGGTGACATCTCACTCACCCCCAGACATCTCTTTCGGTGCGTATTAACGTATAACCAGGGGTGACATCTCACTCACCATCAGACATCCCTTTCGGTGCATATTAAAATATATCTACGAGAGGTGACATCTCACTCACCATCAGACATGTCTTCGTTGCATATTAACATATATCCATGAGAGGTGACATCTCACTCACCATTAGACATCTCTTTCGGTGCATATTAACGTATAACCAGGGGTGACATCTCACTCACCCTCACACATCTCTTTCGGTGCATATTAACATATATCTATGAGAGGTGACATCTCACTCACCCTCAGACATCTCTTTCCGTGCATATTAACATAAAGCTATGAGAGGTGACATCTCACTCACCATCAGACATCTCTTTCGGTGCATATTAACATATATCTATGAGAGGTGACATCTCACTCACCATCAGACATCTCTTTCGGTGCATATTAACATATATCTATGAGAGGTGGCATCTCACGCACCATCAGATATCTCTTTTGGTGCATATTAAAATATATCTACGAGAGGTGACATCTCACTCAACATCAGACATGTCTTCGTTGCATATTAACATGTAACCAGGGTTGACATCTCACTCACCAGCAGACATCTCTTTTGGTACATATTAACATATATCTATGAGAGGTGACATCTCACTCACCCTCAGACATCTCTTTCGGTGCTAATTAACGTATAACCAGGGGTGACATCTCACTCACCATCAGACATCCCTTTTGGTGCATATTAAAATATATCTACGAGAGGTGACATCTCACTCACCATCAGACATGTCTTTCGGTGCATATTAACACATAACCAGGGGTGACATCTCACTCAAAATCAGACATCCCTTTCGGTGCATATTAAGGTATAACCAGGGGTGACATCTCACTCAAAATCAGACATCCCTTTCGGTGCATATTAAGGTATAACCAGGGGTGACATCTCACTCACCATCAGACATCCCTTTCGGTTCATATTAACATATATCTACGAGAGGTGACATCTCACTCACCCTAAGACATCTCTTTCGGTGCATATTAACACATAACCAGGGGTGACATCTCACTCACCATCAGACATCCCTTTCGGTGCATATTAACAAATATCTATGAGAGGTGACATCTCACTCACCATCAGACATCTCTTTCGGTGCATATTAACATATATCTATGAGAGGTGACATCTCACTCACCATCAGACATCCCTTTCGGTGCATATTAAAATATATCTACGAGAGGTGACATCTCACTCACCATCAGACATGTCTTTCGGTGCATATTAACACATAACCAGGGGTGACATCTCACTCAAAATCAGACATCCCTTTCGGTGCATATTAAGGTATACCCAGGAGTGACATCTCACTCACCATCAGACATCTCTTTCGGTGCATATTAAGGTATAAGCAGGGGTGACATCTCACTCACCATCAGACATCTCTTTCGGTGCATATTAACATATATACATGAAAGGTGACATCTCATGAGTCTTCGGACACACTCTCTTTACTATTAACCTAAGCCTCGGGGAGGAGACATCTCCTCGCTTACAATCATATATTTGTCTATACCCAGGGGGTGTGACGTCTCATACCGTGTGTGCCTGTGTATGTACACTCAGCGTGAGATTACAGGTTACATCTCTGCGGCATTAGGTAACCCAAGCCGGCCGAGCAGACGCAGTGAATGAAGCGGCGCGCGCCCGCGGAGGGGGTACTGGGTGGGGGCAGGGACGGGTGCCTGAATGAAGGGGCAGAGCTGGTTGTATTACCTGGCAGGCGGAGTCACCGGACACCTGTCTCTCGGGAGGACTCCATCTGTGCAGGGTGCAGCCAGGGTGTCAGGTAGCAATGCACGTTTATCACCATCCTCCACCTGCCCCGGTCTGTCTGTCCTCGTCTCCAGGTGCGCCCCACCCCGGGCCAACGTCACTGCGTGCATAGCACGGTAGTGCACTGAGACAGCCGTGCACTATCCACCTCTTCTGCCCAGGGGTTACTGTTACACAACCGTTCAGCGGCGCTGCAAGAGAGAGGAAGGCAGGGACGCTGCCACCCACTACCTTTGCAGGGAGCCCCTCGGAGGCTATAAGCAAGGCCACTGGAATTATGCAGCAAGACAGGACCAAATTATACGGCATGGTTGAATAAAAAATTATGCGGGGCAAATGCAAATTATGCGGTGCAATGCGGCCCATTTTGCTACAGTATAACTTCATAATTTTGTCATTTTACACTGTTTGGGCATCGGCTGCATCTCTTTCGTACCTGTTTAACACCCTAATATAGCAACAAGCAACAGAAAGGTGACCAGTCAACCTTTGTAAGGGGCTTCCCACTGCACGGTAACAGGTGTCAATGCATTTTTAGTAACTTTTGAACCATTTGAGTTGGAATCTTTTTTTGTTTAAATCTGCAGATGATAGAATATGTGGCAAATGCGGCAAATGTATTATCATGCAAAAAAAACCTAGTGGCCGTTCAATCCTAGTGGGTCTGCTATAACAGGAATGGAAAAGGTGGAGGGTCTCTAAAGGGGGTGTGGCCAAAGAAGCATAATCATGTCCAAGAGGCGTGGCCTATGCTATTAAGACTGTGGCTTAAAACACATGAACTAAAATCCTGTGCTTTACACACCATGCCACCTGAGCAGTATTTGAGTCACTCTCAGTGAGATCTTTGTTACTGCATCCAGATGCATCACACAACAAGCATTTGCAATGCAATCGGTCTCGCCTTTGGGACCTTATAGGTATTTAACTATGCAGCACATTAGCCTGGGGGCTGAAACATCTACTGTTCTTTAACATGGAGGGAAAGTACGCACCAAACTACGTGACACGCCAGGTATGGGAACACATGGAGAGAAATATGCCTTTCAGCTGGAAATGGTATATTCCAAAAATCTGTTTTTTATATAAAATTAGGGCCTTGGGTAGTCATTTCACTGAAAATACAAGATTTGAAAAAAATATTATGGTCTGCGGGTGTTTGTGGAAGACAATTTCTATGGACTGAAATCTAGAGAATGCTAAAGTGATTCTGGTATTTTACTGACCTCTGCTGGTAGTTTTCTATCAGTAAAGTGAAATAGAGACAGTTGCCAGAAAAATAAAGAAAGTCCCTCAGCAAAAGCAATTCTGGTATTTTACTGACCTCTGGTGGTCGTTTTCCATCAAGACAGTTAAGTAGAGGCAGTTAAACAGAAAAAAAGAAGTCCCTAAGCGAAAGCAGACAAGTCCTAGGGCTGATCTTCAGAGCCCACAAAGAACATACACACATAAGTATATAAATGTATACTAAAGTATATACAAGAGGTCTTGAATGCTCAACCTAAAAACGAACACAGGCCTAAAACAAGCCAGAACCTTTGGCTTTACCAATGCTTGTGAGCATTAGCAGAAAATGTGTAATGAAATGATCTTGTTATAAATAATTGAAACAGAAAAAATTTCTGCTGTGAATTAAACATGACTAATGTCTCTGGAAGGTTAGTCGCCTCACGAGTGTACCAATCTCCCCAGTTCTACTCTTCACACTACTTTCCACTACAGTCTCACTGTGGGACGTACACCATTTTGCTTCCACATCTCTGAAATCCTTCGTCTGCATCTCACACGCCATCTTCTTCCACTTCATCACCATCTTCTCACTGTCTCTCTACATGCCCTTCCGTGCATCATCAGCACTTCACCATGCACTCCGCTCTCACACACCTCTCCCTCCCCACCTGGAACACAGCATTTCTTTTTCCTTTGGTGTTGCCAATATTTTGTGTTGTGTTGTGTGCCTCCTTCACACACTTTCACACAATATTGGCTATTTCAATATGCACATATATAACCATTGCTCTGTGTGCTCTGCAGAGAGGCCAAGGATTGGATGAGCATCTACTCTGAGCATCTTTATGACAAACTGCACTGACACGCATGGTGAGAAATGTACTTTGCCTTCAGCCTCAGCTAAAAAGCTCTCAGCCCAGCCTTGACAAACTCAACCACCCATAACATGAACCGAACCGAACACCTACAGGCTACTCAGTTCCCAGTGTGCAATATACAAGAGTCAAATACTGCATGAAAAAATAGAGAAACACAAGAAACAGCAAATATGCCTAGTTAAAGCTAGAAAGTAAAATGTAACAGGTACTGTGTCACCAACATGGATTGCTAGGTGTTTTCACGGTGAGCAGCATTTACAACCCGGGCATTACCACGCGCTGCCATTACTACGCTGCTTTTACAACGCAAGTCGTTACAACGACTTGCGCTGGAGGGCGCTGTTGGATAGGGAATAGTTTAATTTTCTATTCCAACACCTTCCCTACTGTAACGTGGGCTGGAGTTGGAATAGAAAATTTAACTATTCCACTATCCAGCGCAAGTCGTTGTAACGACTTGCATTGTAAAAACAGCGTTGTAATGGCACGCGTGCTAATAGCCCGCGTTGTAGTGTCATACAACCGTTTTCACAGTCATTCAGAAATCAATCCGTGTTTTCACCTGTAAAGTTAAATGCGTGAGGACTTAGCAGGGACCCATTACAAAGTCAGCTTTTAAATTACTGCTAGGTGTGAAACCTGGTAGGACCCGCCCCACTTAAAGCCCTGTTCCTCAGGTATACATATGAGCTAGCAATAAAAACAAGCATTGGTAAATGTGGTAGATTGTGCCTATGAGATTAACAATAAGCTGTTTGTGCAGGTGAAACCTAAAAAAAAAGATATCCAACTTTATATCCGAGTTAACTAGCGGTATATGGTTAAAAACACGAGCAACATAAAAAGAAGTCTGAGTGGTGAACTCTGCTCCGCTCACAGAGTATGTGCAGTTTTCCGCACTCTGTGTTACACGGAGCTCGCGGAGTTCCCAAAAACTCTGCTTCGCGTGGCAGAGTATTTTTCTTTACTCAAGTCAACGTCAAGTTGGCGAGCGAGGAAAATCCACCTCCCGGCAAGATTTTTCCTCGTTCGCTGTCGTCAACATCAAGATGGCAGGCGCGAGCGTAGAAAATCAACTTCCCTTTGAGATTTCTCAACGCGGGCGATCAGATTTCTCATTGCGAGTGGTCGCGTATGCTCGGGACCGCTTGCGTTGTGAAACCGTCCGTTCGCGTTGAGAAAGCTGCTGTTCGAGTAAAAATCAACGTGAGCGGCAGAAAGGAAGCAGCCCCCGCTTGTGCTGTGCATGGTGCCGTTCACGATGATTGCACAGTGCTGACAAGCACCTGGCACTGAAAATCACAGCTAACAGCATTTATCTAATGCACTCCGCTGCTCATGGAGCTCCGAGTAGCGAGTTGGAGGTTTTTTTGCACTCCGCTATGTAACTCCACAAACTCCACCCAGGCTTACATAAAACCTGAAGAGAAATTGTGTGCAAGAGCAATTTTTAAATTCAATTAAAAAATTAACCAGTAAATGGCAGTGTTGTCCAGTTCTTCCATTATGGGGAGAGAGTGACGTGAGATCTTCACAAGGCTCATGCAGTCACACTAATAACTGCCCAAAACAAAGTCATAAAATCGAATTCAAGAACCTAAGCACAGGGAAATGTAGAGTGAGATCAAATGAATACTCCTGTGTGCAGCCACGGCCCGTGGAGGGAGTTTTGGTGGGGCCGAGAGGCGGGGCGGGGGAGGGGCAGGGTGAGGGGTGCTAAAAAGCGGAGTATGGATAATTGAAGGTAAGTAAACAATTTAATTAATAAAACTAATTTCGTAGCGCACACTGCATCGCAAAATGTGATGCAGGGCGCGCTACGAAATTTGATTTATTAATTAAATTGTTTAATTACCTTCAATTATCCATACTCCGGTTTTTAGCACCCCTCATCCTACCCTTCCCCCGCCCCGCCTCTCCGCCCCAACGAAACTCACTCCACGGGCCGTGGCTACCTGTGAGGCGTCACAATGAAAAGATCAGGAATGTAACACAGCTGTTTCAATGTGTGCAGCCAGGAATAGTAAACAACAAAAAAAGTCCCACACAACAGTGGATGGACAAAGTAATTCTGCTTGTGAACCGATAAGAGCCCCCTTTAAGGTACATTCCGGGTCTTGTGGCTCAGTGGACTAATGTGTCCACTGCAGGGACCCGTGTTCGACCTCATGGTCACAGGTTCAAACCCTGGCAGGTCCACTCAACCTTTCATCCATCGGAGGTCAAAAAAATGAGTACCATTGAGTTGGGTAACAATAAACATCTGTTATTCAGCTCCAAGATGCCTACGGGTGAACGTGTGCTTTACAAATAAACATGCTATGTTAAATAGTAAATACAAGAGATTTCACAAGCAGAGCTCAAACGCTGTACTTGTGAAACCTTAATAGGCAGGGCCAGTTGAAGTCTCTGTTGACACAAGGCTGCAGGGCATTAAAAACTCCCAGCTCCAAAGCACCTGAAAGGCCTGTCAATAGGGCCGGCCAAGAGTTCTCCTGCCCAAGCTGAGAATGCACCTGTGCACCTGTTGTGCCCTCTCTTGTGTGTCCACCCATACAAGTAACTCAATGTTTTGTAACATGTTTTGTAACATGCACATTGCACTCTTCCCTAAGACCATTAGCAATAATACATTTGGTAAAATACCAACAATTAAATATACCTTAACAGAGAGCACAACACTCACCCCATGCCCACTCGAATACCCGCCATACAAAGGCGATGCAAAAATGATGGAATTAATTGCTTTCAAAAGCATTACACTTTTAAGTTGCTATCATTTACGTTAATAAACTCTTCAATTTAAAGTCAAGGATACATTAAAAAACACACATGATGAAACCCATATTTGCTGCCCCTCCAGTTCTTCCAGCCCAACTGATCACTGCTAGTTGGCTTTCTCTGGGTGCGTGGCATCTCCAGAGTATCCTTTGGCAAGTGCATTCAAGCCCCTTATGATAGGGGACCAGTGCTTAATTTGAGCCAGTGGTTTCCGGTTCTCTGCCCTGGCACTTAATTGTCAACACCGGCGGTTATGACAGTCTGCCACATGGTGGCGCTGTCTATCTAATATACAGATGAGCAGAACAACAGTTACTAATGAATTCAATATACATTGAAAACAGCAAATTCCTGCCGCTCAAGTCCTTCTTTTAAACTTTGGGGGGCTGGAATAGTCTGAATTGTCACACTTGTAGGAGTGTGATGCTGTTTAGTTGTGCTGGTACTGTATATTGGCAGCGCTGGCAGGGGCAATAGGCAGCGCAAGCTGCAGTTGGTTCCTGATAAGGGCCCTTACAGTTAATTTGTGGGGAGGAGGGGGAGTAAGGATTGTGGGAGACTCTGGATCCCATTTATTAAGTTGTATTACTGGGCGTCCCAGTTGATTACTTTGAACAACTGGTTCTTTTGCGACAGTGATGACACGGCCTTAAGGCTGGATTGCTTTCACTAGAACACTGATCTCTTTAGTGACTTGTACAGCACTGGGAGCCTTCGTGCTAAACCCCCTCCTCACTAAGAAGCGGCACTGAAATGCACTGGGTGCCTGTGGGCTGGTGGGGGTAGCGGACCGGAATAACAGGCGTGGAGGCCGTATGTAGTGGGCTATCTCGTAGCCGGTGTTTATTATTATACAAAGGTGCAACAAGAAAGTAGAGAGTTCCAAAGGGATGGGATTCCGATTCCGGGGAAGGAAGTTGTCCGGGTTGGGTCTTCCAGGGACAGCCGTTGGTCTTGACGGTAGTCGGGCCAATCCTCGAGGTCTCGATAGGCTCAGCTCTCGGACGGTGGTCCTCGGAGGGGGGGAAAGGAGAGAGAAAAGAGGGCCGTTAGCTCTGTCGGTGGATCTAAGAACAAGATCCTGTTCCTTCACCGGAGTGTTGGGGTTTAGAACGACTGTGAGGAAAGGGACGGGAGGGGGTAAGAGGGACGGAGATATAGTTCGGGTAGGAAATAGGGTGACTTTGGTGTCAGGACGTGCAAGGATATTTATCTACAGTCGTGACAGTGCCACTCACTCGTATATACAACCTATATACAGAGTACAGTGAATCGTGAGGAGGGGGAAACTATATTATACACGTGCATATATACAGACTACTTATTTACACACTCTCTTCACGCCTACTATTCACACACGGCACTGGTACTCACTTGGCCCGCCGCAACTCCGTCCTTGAGTTGCGGCCGCTCTCCAGCGTCCTCCTCTGGACTCCACCAGTCCTCCGTCCAGACCTCGTCTCCTGGTTCCGGATCGTCTCTCTCTTCCGGGGGTTCTTCGCACGCCGTCTCCTGCCACGAGTCTTCCTGCTTGAACGCTGTGTTTCGGATTCTTCCGGCTTTTCTGTGATCCGCCTCCTGAAAGGGGGAGGGACTTCCGGGGTCACGAGGAGGCACTTCCGTTGTGTTCCGCGTTGGGACTGGTTCCTGTAGGGAAAAAGAAAGGGGTGGAGTCCGGGTTGTTTTGGTGGTTCGGGACTGAGGTGCAGATCGAGAAGGATGACGTAACATCGGTGCGGCAGAGGCCGTGCTCTCATCACATTCCCTTCCCCTAGCTGTCTTTCTTGATCGGGTAATTTGACAAGGATATCGGGAAAGATAGTCAGCGTTGGCTTGATCTGCGCCCTTCCTGTGGAGAGTCTTGAACCTGAAGGGTTGGAGGGAAAGGAACCAACGAAGGACTCTTTCGTTGTGTCCTTTGTTACGGGCCATCCATTCCAGAGGGGCATGGTCAGTGTACAGTACAAACTCTCTACCCTCTAGATAGTAACGTAGACTGTCTACCGCCCACTTGATGGCGAGGGCCTCCTTCTCAACTACGGCATAGTTCTTCTCCCGGGGAAATAATTTTCTGCTCAAAAAAAGGATGGGTCGCTCTTCGCCATTGTGGTCGCTCTGAGAGAGAACTGCTCCCAGCCCCTGCTCGGAAGCGTCAGTTTGAAGTATAAAGGGTTTTGAGTAGTCTGGGCTGATAAGAACGGGACTGGAAAGTAGGACGTCTTTTAGACATTGGAAGGCATCAAGCAAGGAGGGGTGGGGTTGTCTCAGTGCTTCTTCGGCTTTTACAGTTTTCTTTAACAGGTCTGTGAGGGGTGCTGCGATCTGAGAAAACCGGGGTATAAAGCGTCTGTAATACCCTAAAAGGCCTAAGAAAGCCCGTAGTTCTTTCTGGGTCTGAGGAAAAGGGATGGCATGGATAGCGGCTATTTTATTGTTTTGGGGGCGGATCAATCCTTCCCCCAACAGGAAACCTAAATATTTTACCGTCTGAGCAGCCAATGTGGTTTTCAAGGGATTGATCGTGAACCCATAAGACCCCAAAGAGTGTACTACTTTGGCGAGATGACCCAAATGCTGCTCCCAATCATCACTATAGATGATGATGTCATCTAGATAGGCACCAGCGTAAGAAACATGGGGTTTTAATACCAAATTCATGGCTCGCTGAAAGGTGGCTGGAGCACCGTGCAACCCGAAGGGCATCACCGTGAATTGGTATAGACCTTCAGGGGTGGAAAAAGCCGTTTTCTTCTTGTCGGCAGGACGTAAGGGAATCTGCCAATACCCTTTACAAAGGTCTAACGTGCTGATGAATTTGGCCCTACCGATACGTTCGATCATTTCATCAACCCTAGGAAGGGGATATGTATCGAAGGAGGAGATCTTATTGATTTCACGGAAATCGATACAAAAACGAACCGATCCGTCTGGTTTGGGGACTAGTACTATCGGTGAGTTCCAATCGCTACTGGAAGGCTCGATGATCCCCATGTCAAGCATCTGGGCTACCTCCTCTCGGATAATGGGTCTACGAGCCTCAGGTAGCCGGTAAGGCCGCTGACGGACCGTTTTGCCTGGTTCCGTAATGATGGCATGTTCGACTACTGAGGTGAGGCCAGGAGAGGAGGAGAATACCTGTTGTAAGGGTCGAAGGGCGGACCTGAGCTCTTGTTTCCGTTGATCCCCTAGTTCCGAGTCTATACAGACGTCATAGGAGAGGTCTGACTCTGGGGAGCTGGTCAGTAGGACCGGACGAGGTCCAACCCACTCTTTTAATAGATTCACATGGAAGATTTGTGTGGTTCGACGGACAGGGTCGAGCTCAATTTCATAGGTCACGGGAGTGACCTGTCTCAGAATTGGAAAGGGACCTTGCCATTGTCCTAACAGTTTGTGGTCGGAAGATGGCATTAAGAGAAGGACCAACTGGCCAGGAAGAAAGGAACGAGGTTTGGTACCCTTGTCATATTGTTGCTTTTGTTTAGCTTGGGCTACAACCAGGTTCTGGCGAACAATGTCCCTTATTTGCCCCAGGTGGGTTTTGAGATTTTGTACGTACTCGGGCAGAGGTCGGGTTCGGTTGGGTTCTGCCTCCCAGGCCTCTTTGGCCATATCAAGCAGGGTCCGAGGGGGTCTACCATACAGAAGTTCATAAGGGGAAAACCCCGTACTGCTTTGCACCTTGCAGCGTATGGCAAAGAGGGCCAGGGGTAACATTTCCTCCCACCTCTTACTTTCTAGGGCCAAGAGTTTCTTCAGGGTAGTTTTCAGGGTAGCATTATAACGCTCCACCAGACCATCCGTTTGGGGGTGGTATGCGGATGTTCTAATTTGTTTTACACCTAGTTGGGAGCACACCTGTTTCATGAGGGAGGATATGAAAGGAGTTCCCTGGTCTGTCAGGATTTCCCTGGGAAAACCAACCCGGGAAAAAATGGAAATTAGGGCTTTAGCAATGTTCTGACTGGTAGGCTGACGGAGAGGGACGGCTTCAGGGAAGCGGGTCGCGTAATCTACTAGGACTAATGCATACCGACAACCGCTTCGGGAAGGGAGCAGAGGGCCTATAATATCCATCCCCACTCTACTGAAGGGGATGTCTATCAAAGGAAGGGGTTGTAGAGGGACTCTAGGAGGGCGATACCGGCTATTCTTCTGGCAAATGGGGCAGGCTCTACAGTACTGTTTGACTTGCTGATGGATGCCTGGCCAGTAAAACTTTTCTAGGATAGCCTGACTCGTCTTTTCGTCACTGAAATGACCCCCAAGTAGATGGCTATGAGCCAGAAACAATACTTTGTCGCGGAAGGGTCCTGGAACCAATAACTGGGACGGTTGTTGGGGTCCTCCTTTTCTGTATAAGAGACCGTCCTTTTTATAGAAGTGAGGACCTACATGCTGTGGATCTTCTTGGTCCAGGGCTCTTCCCCAGGCTTCTTGTAGAATAGGGTCTTCCTGTTGAGCAGCGCGAAATTCTTGGTCGACTTCCCATGGATGTTCTTCTACACGTACTGGAAACGCTGTGGAGTAGTTCCTCTTCTCCTTTTTCTTTTGGGTTTTTGTTTTGACGGGTCGAATGTTTTCGGTTCCGACTACAGGAGAACTGTCGGGAAAAGGAGCTTCGGACCACCACTTCTCTAGGCTAGTGGTGGTGTCCTGGAGAAGTCGAGGAAGACCAGGGTAATCGCTGCCCAAAATAACCTGTTCTGGCAGGGAAGGAATAAGTCCGACATTCAGGGTACTTCCAGGATCCAGGGAGTGTTGCACTTTGACTTCGGCTGTAGGGTACACCTTGGTGTCTCCGTGTACACACTGAATAGCAACTGTACCAGTTATAGGTCCGATTGCATGGGGTATCTCTTGAGGTCTGAGAACGCTCTGTCTGCATCCAGTGTCAGCAAGGGCAGATACCTGATGTCCATCAATTCGTACTGGTCGATGGAAAGCAGGAGGAGATGGGCCAGAAGCCAAACACACATAGTTCCGAGCCATTCCCACCTCCATCGGCTCTTCTTTTTGGGGACAAACCCGAGCAATGTGTCCGTAACCTCCACAATTGTAGCACTGGGGACCAGGCGGCGGGGGTCTGGACATCACTGGATAAGGGATTAACGGAGGAGGTTCTGCTTTCTTGGTTACAAATGGCCGGGGTCCTCGGGGTTGACCATGGGGCTGAGGGCGGTGACTATGTTCTTCTTTAGGTTTCTGTAAGTCCTGGGCGCGACTGTACGCGCTGGCAATTTCAATGGCGTTCTCTAGGGTCAACCGTGCGTGCTGACGAACCCACTTTTGAGTGGCGGGATGGAGTGAAGCCAAGAATTGTTCCAAATAAATCTTTGAAAGTATTTCTTCCTTAGTGGCGGTTGCGGATTTCAGCCATCGGTCTGCCAGATCTTTGATTCGATAGGAGAGGGCTCTTGGTGTTTCCTGTGGTCCTTCCTTTGCTTGACGGAGTCGTACCCGATAGGTTTCATCATCGATACCTAACCTTTCAAGTATACACCTCTTGATGTCGGCATAAGGGGTCAGGCCCTGTACATTGGCCTGTTGGAAGGCTGCCTGCAGTTCACCGGTTAGTAACGGACCCAGGTAATGACCCCAGCGGTCGGCAGGCCAGGCAGCGGCTGTGGCTAACCGTTCAAAATTGGTAAAAAAGAAATCCGGATCTTCGCCCGGTACATATTTTTGGAGGACCACCGAAGGAAGGGACGCGATGGGTCGTTGTTGGCCCAGTACATCTGTAAGCTTCCCCAGAGCCTGACCCTGAGCGGTTCCTTGCCCCTTCAAGACATCGTGCAATTGTCCGCGGTCTTCTTCGGCCGTCTTGAGGAAGAGTTCCATCATTTTCCCAAGCTGTTCTTGGGAATCCGCTAGTTTCTGCACCGCGGCCTCCATGCTTCCGGTATATCCCACTTCTGACACCACTTGTGGGCTGGTGGGGGTAGCGGACCGGAATAACAGGCGTGGAGGCCGTATGTAGTGGGCTATCTCGTAGCCGGTGTTTATTATTATACAAAGGTGCAACAAGAAAGTAGAGAGTTCCAAAGGGATGGGATTCCGATTCCGGGGAAGGAAGTTGTCCGGGTTGGGTCTTCCAGGGACAGCCGTTGGTCTTGACGGTAGTCGGGCCAATCCTCGAGGTCTCGATAGGCTCAGCTCTCGGACGGTGGTCCTCGGAGGGGGGGAAAGGAGAGAGAAAAGTGGGCCGTTAGCTCTGTCGGTGGATCTAAGAACAAGATCCTGTTCCTTCACCGGAGTGTTGGGGTTTAGAACGACTGTGAGGAAAGGGACGGGAGGGGGTAAGAGGGACGGAGATATAGTTCGGGTAGGAAATAGGGTGACTTTGGTGTCAGGACGTGCAAGGATATTTATCTACAGTCGTGACAGTGCCACTCACTCGTATATACAACCTATATACAGTGTACAGTGAATCGTGAGGAGGGGGAAACTATATTATACACGTGCATATATATTTACACACTCTCTTCACGCCTACTATTCACACACGGCACTGGTACTCACTTGGCCCGCCGCAACTCCGTCCTTGAGTTGCGGCCGCTCTCCAGCGTCCTCCTCTGGACTCCACCAGTCCTCCGTCCAGACCTCGTCTCCTGGTTCCGGATCGTCTCTCTCTTCCGGGGGTTCTTCGCACGCCGTCTCCTGCCACGAGTCTTCCTGCTTGAACGCTGTGTTTCGGATTCTTCCGGCTTTTCTGTGATCCGCCTCCTGAAAGGGGGAGGGACTTCCGGGGTCACGAGGAGGCACTTCCGTTGTGTTCCGCGTTGGGACTGGTTCCTGTAGGGAAAAAGAAAGGGGTGGAGTCCGGGTTGTTTTGGTGGTTCGGGACTGAGGTGCAGATCGAGAAGGATGACGTAACATCGGTGCGGCAGAGGCCGTGCTCTCATCACAGTGCCCCAGTGGGCTTGCAGTGAAACCCTACTATGGGATGGCAGCTGCTGGCTCGGCTGTCAGAAATGGCAAGTTTCCAGATGTGGGATCTCATTAGCATCTCGAACTTTGGGGACAAATTGGGGGGGGGGGGGAGTCCACAAAAAATGATTTGTGCAACTGAGAGCAGATTTTAACTTATCTAAGTCTCAACTTTACAGATATCTCCAGATTTGCCATGCATTCAGTACCTACATGGCACAACTGGAGAGCTTGGCAGAATTCCACTCTCTGGAGCCTCACATCACCTAGGAACATCTATTTATTTATAAAGTTCAATACAGCGCTAGCTAGACCCGTAGGTATCAGAGCGCTTTACATACACAAAGGAAAAGAAAGATTGCATAACATCGCAGGATATGAGGATGTATAAAGATATAAGCAAAGACATAATACTCATGCATCCAGTGAGGAGAGACGCAGGGGGTTGACACAGTCAGATAATCACCATCCTTGAAGGTCAACGTGAGGGGGGAGTCCATTATGTTATTGAAGTCTAGGATGGTTGACTTGGTGTGGAAAGTATTGGTTGAGGAGGAGGAGTTTTAGGTCCTTTTTGAAACAAGAGAAGGAGGGGTTGCATCGGAGGTCAATCGGGAGTGCGCTTCACATCCTGGGTACGTTGCCAGAGAAGGACCGGCATTGGGTTTTTTTTTTCAGTTTCGGAGGGATGAGAAGAAGCGAGTTAGTGCTTTTCATAGTTCTGGATTTTCCTGCTTTTACTAGTTTGCTGTTTAGGTAGTTTGGTGATTGGGTGTGAAGGGCCTTGTGTGTGATGCAGGCCAGTTTGTAAGTGCATCTACCTTCCATGGTAGATGTACCTAACATCTGGGCAGAGGGGGCAGTTCGAGGGTCCACCACATTGACCCATTACTGAAAAAAAGAGTGAAAGACATGGGAGAGTCGGAGAGTGAGAAGTGGTTTTTAGGCGTGGATGGAGTCACGAGGGCTGCCCATCCTTGCACGACCCAGACTGATTCAAGTCATATCGCTCCACAGGGCCGACCTCCACCGCTTGAAGCTCTGGCACATGGTAGGGCCCATCCACTTCCAGCACACGGTGCACATATACTAGGGGCACATACCTGCACACTGTATGTGCGAGCCAAATCATAGCTCACTATTGTGGAAGTGCACACAAGCATCTAGAGGGTGTGGTGGGCCAAAATAGCCCACTGGATCCTAACCAATCCCTATTGGCTGGGAGGGTTCAAGATCCGTGGTAGAGAGTGGACTCCTGGGCACGAAGTCCTACATAGGAAGGAGAGGAAGAAATGCAGACCCTCCTTCCACCGGAAGAGTAGAGATAAAGAATGGACTAATGTACTCTAGCAGAAGAAAGTGTACAAAGGGCAAGAGGTTGCATAAATAAATATAAAACAATATGGACTCTTTGGAAGAGAGAGAAAGTTCAGAGAGCAGATAGGAGTTACTATGGTAATACCATCAGCAGTATCACTATGGTAATACCGTCAGCAGTATCCCTATGGTAATACTGTCAGCAGTCTACCTATGGTAATACCGTCAGCAGTATCCCCATGGTAATACCGCCAGCAGTATCCCTAAGGTAAGAAAGTCAGCAGTATCCCTATGGTAATAAAGTCAGCAGTATCCCTGTAAGAAAATCAGCAGTATCCCTGTAAGAAAGTCAGCAGTATCCCTGTAAGAAAGTCAGCAGTATCCCTATAGTAAGAAAGTCAGCAGTATCCCTGTAAGAAAGTCAGCAGTATCCCTATGGTAAGAAAGTCAGCAGTATCCCTATGGTAATACAGTCAGCAGTATCCCGATGGTAGTACAGTCATCAGTCTCTCTATGGCAGAGGTCTTCAAACTGTGGGGCGCGCCCACCTGGGGGGGGGCGTGGAAGCGTTCCCAGGGGGGCGCCAATGGGTCTTCAATTACATGTAAATGAAGACGGCTTGGAAGCGCAAAAGGAGCGTTTCTAGGTTGTCGTCATTTAAATGCAGAAGTTAAAGCCCATAAAAAGGCGTCTGGGCTGTAATTCCGAGTGACATGAGCAGGGTCAGTGAGTGTGAATTCGCCGTCCAAGACAGGCGCGCACCTACCATTGTGCTGAGTGGGCTGCATCGGCCCCCTGCGACCTCCTTTTGTAAGTTAGCACACATATATCGACTCGGCTGCAACAAAGAGCTGAACAGGAGCACCACACTTTCACCCCAGACTCTTACCCGGCCCCACAATCCCATTTTGTTGTGCTAATTTGGAAAAGTTTAGTTTGAATTTAAACATTTTTGTATGCGTTTAAGTCACTTCGTGATTCCAGCCCTCCTCAAACAAACAGAAAAATGCTCTCCCAGGGCAGACAGGAAGAGTGTACTGACCCTAAGGCACTTAATTGTGTTAAAGCTCGTGTTAAAGCTTTCTCTGTGAGAGTGAACGTGGTGATGGCAATACAGTGCTGTGGCAGACTCGACCTTTTCAAATATTATACAGGCCCTCAGACTTTAAAAGGCTGATCGAACTCGAACTTTCTGTTGAATTGAATTATCATAATAGATTATTTTAGGTCGTTACCCTCCCTTTTCTGGGTGCTGCCTTTATCCTGTATTTTTCTTCTTCAAATATGATATTATTGTTATTATTGTAACGCATTATGTAAATTTGTAAAGCGCTCTGATACACGCAAGGGTTATGTTTGCGCTTTAAAAAACCATAAAAATAAATAAATATTTAATGTGGATTCGTGGAAATCGGCTGGGGTCAAAAATGCCATTATGACACCCCACACTCATCAACAAGTAGATAGCAGGAGTATCCAGCAACATTTCCACTTCAACATGTAAGCCACAATAAATACCCATCTGTGGGCGTGGGAGGGGGTGTGGTAGTGGGCTCTGGTTCAGTAATAGGCGGTACACCGGAATATCTCTTCAAGCTAGGTTTTATTTTTATGGTACGCTTTGTCCTAAAGGTTAGTCTTTCCCTT
Source organism: Lissotriton vulgaris (assembly GCF_964263255.1). NCBI lineage: Eukaryota > Metazoa > Chordata > Amphibia > Caudata > Salamandridae > Lissotriton > Lissotriton vulgaris. Next base: position 120,390,721 of record NC_141695.1, on the reverse strand, counting down.
GCGAACTCCAGGTTGTTCGTGGTGGCGATGTCTTCGGCGTGTTGGATGTCCAGGCTGTCCTGACAGGCGTCTGTTTCTTCCGCTTCAGTTCTCCATTGCAGGTATACCGAGGGAAAAGGAGACCAACAGAGGGAGCCGTTAGATTAAGGTTAGGATACGTCGTACTCTTCAGGGGCCGAGTGAAAGTGAAGGGACACCCGTGTTTCTCGTTAACTAGCTGTGCTCGTGACAAAGGGGAGGGGTATAGTCGTGAGGGTTACCGGACGGGTAGGGAGGAAAGACGGGTATCGGGGCACACACGGGAAAGGCACGCACAAGGATATCTACAAATTTACACAGGGGCGTTCTTCTTCCCCACCCAAGCCGCCCAACGTCTCCGTACCTGGGAAAGCCACACTCCTCCCTCGGGCGTGTGGCACGGCGGTGCACGGGGTCGTTGGCCTCCTGGCTCTCCTTCACTCTCAGTTCTCCAGTCCTCCTCGTCAGCTCCGCACTTCCTCTCTCGCTCGCCTTCTCCGCTTCCGACCTCCGAGGTGTGAACACACCCACCATACAGGATTTCCTGCTCTTTGTCCAGTCCGTGATCACTGACGTCAGAGAGGGGCGGAGTCGCGTCCTGCTCAATGAAGGTCCAGTTAAAGGCGACGCAATCTTTTTCCTCTTCCTGCTCCGAAACGCTGTCCCACTCAGCCCTCGGGTTGTTAGTCTGTAGGGAACGAGGGGAATTAGGAACAGGCATCCACCAGTTAGTGCGTCTCTCCACGCCGACCTCGCTACACACCTCCCCCCCTTGGATTCTCCCATTCGGGGAGATTAGGTGCCCTTGATAGGTAGTCTGCATTGCTGTTCGCTATGCCTTTTTTGTGAACTATTGTAAATGAAAAGGGCTGCAGGTACAAAAACCATCTCAGAACTCTGGCGTTTTGGGACATGTTCTTCTGCATCCATTGTAGAGGAGCATGATCGGAGTGCAGTGTGAAGGGCCTCCCCTCTAGATAGTATCGTAGCTTGTCCACTGCCCATCGTATTGCCAGGCACTCCTTTTCTACAGTCGGGTACTTTCTTTCCCTGGGGTGTAGTTTCCTGCTTATGAAGAGAATAGGATGTTCCAACCCGTCCTCCCCCTGCTGTGACAGGACTGCGCCTACCCCTGTATCAGAGGCGTCTGTTGACAGAATGAATGGTTTCTCATAATTAGGGGGAATTAAGACTGGGCTGGATGTGATGGTACTTTTTAGGGTTTCAAACGCCAGTCGTGCTTCTTCGGGAGGAGGCTTTCCTCGGTTGAAGTTAGAGTTCTTTTTGAGGAGATTAGTTAAGGGTGCTGCAATGTTTGCGAAATCACTAATGAACCTCCTGTAATAGCCTATAAGGCCCAAGAAGGCACGCAGTTCTCTGATGGTAGAGGGAAATTGTGTTTTGGTTATGGCGCTTACTTTCTCCTCCTGAGGTGCGATAACCCCATCCCCTAACATGTACCCCAGATACTTTACTATGGGAAAAGCGGCTCTCGATTTTTTTGAATTGACATGAAGCCCGGCTTTTAGTAAGGCAGTGAGGATACTCTCTATATGGACTAAGTGGTCTTCCCATGTTAGACTGAAGATGACAATGTCATAGAGATATACTGAACTATACTCGGAGTGTGGGGCTAACACGGTGTTCATTAAACGCTGGAACATTGCCGGGGCTCCATGGAGCCCGAATGGCAAAACGTTGAATTCGTATAGTCCGTCATCTGTGGCAAAGGCTGTTTTATGCCGGTCGCATTCCCTCAGTGGCACCTGCCAATATCCCTTGGTCAGGTCCAGGGTTGTGATGTACCTTGCTTCTCCTATCCTTTCTATCAGCTCGTCCACCCTGGGTATAGGGAAGGCGTCGAAGGAGGAGATGGCGTTTAAAGCCCTAAAGTCCATGCAAAAACGGGTTGACCCGTCTGGTTTTGGGACCATCACTATGGGCGAAGCCCAGTTGCTTTTTGATGGTCGTATGACGCCGAGTTGCAACATGTCCCTGACTTCCTTTTTTACATCGGCTCTCCTTGCTGCTGGAATGCGATATGGTCTTTGCTTGACCACTTTTCCTTCTTCGGTCTCTATACAGTGTTCTGCTAGGTGCGTACACCCAGGTTTGTCTGAGAACATGGAAGAGAACCGCTGTAATCTTTGTACCAGCTCCACTCGTTTGGTGTTTGGCAACTCTGGGTTAATGGGTAGTTGTTCCAGGATTGAACTTTCGTCTCGTCCTGGTAGTGCTAGCTGGTTTGATTTGGGAGGGGGACCTATCCATTTTTTTAACAGATTGATGTGGAAGGTCTGTTGGCGTGATGGAGAGACCTGTACTCTGTATGTTGTTTTGCCTATGGTCTCTGTGATCAGATAAGGTCCCTTCCATTCACTTCTAAACTTCTGAGTGGACGATGGTAGGAGTACCAAGGCCCAGTCCCCTTTGTTTAGAGTTCTCTATTTCTTCCCTTTATCGTAATATAGTTTCTGCTGGTTCTGGACTTTTTCCAAATTGGAATAGGCTAAATCTCTTAGTTTGCCTAACCAGGATTTCAATTGTGTAGTATAGTCTAACAGGGACCTTTGATCTGCCGCTTCTTCTCTTTCCCAGGCTTCCCTTGTGATTTCCAACAGAGATCTGGGCTGTCGCCCGTATAGAAGTTTGAAAGGCTAGAACCCTAAACTGCTTTGCACTTGTGACCGTAACACATAAAGGGCCAAGGGCAACAACTTATCCCAGTCTTTGTTTTCTGCAGTTAACATCTTCTTGAGGGTGGACCTCAGTGTACGATTATACCTTTCGACCAGACCATCTGTTTGTGGGTGATAGGCCGATGTACGTATATGTTTCAGATCTAATAGTTTACACACTTCAGACATCATTTTGGATACAAAAGGTGTCCCCTGGTCTGTGAGGATCTCCCTGGGGAATCCCACCCTCGAGAATAACTCAATCAGTTTTTCTGCCACGTTTTTTGTGGTTGGAGCACTCAGAGCAAAAGCTTCGGGGAACCTCGTATTATAGTCTACTACGACTAAGGCATATGTGTGTCCTCTAGGGGTGCGTGGAAGGGGTCCTATTAGGTCCATTCCGACCCTCTCGAAGGGGTTACCTAGATTGGTAAAGGTTGAAGCGGCACTGCTGGGGGCCTGTACATATTCTTCTTCTGGCAGACTTCACATTGTTTACAATATGTCTTGGCTGTCTTGTAAATACCAGGCCAGAAGAATAAACGCACAATACTTTGTAGTGTCTTTTCGGCACCGCTATTTCCTGCTGTCAAGTGTGTATGAGAATAGAACAATATCTGTTCCCTAAAATCCTTCGGGACAACTAGCTGAAGGGGTTCGCCTGCCTTTCCTTCCCTATGTAGAAGGTCATTCATGATCTTGAACTTGGGATACCCTTGGGATGGTGTTGTCTGTTCTCTGTGTGCTGCTTCCCAGGCGTCCATAAGTGTTGGGTCATTGGCCTGTGCAAACTTAAACCCCTTATCCAACTCCCAAGGTTCGGATGCAAGATATGCTTCTCTGGGTTGTTCTCTCAACTCTCTCCTGAAGAGGGCAAGGAAATCAGGGTTATCAATTCCCACTATTAGGTCCTCTGGTAGGGAGTCAACTACCCCCACTTTTACCTCACACAGGTCTCTACCTATTGGTCGTAGGGTGACTTGGGCTACGGGGTAGGGTTTCACATCCCCGTGTACACATCGGATATGTACCAGAGCCTCGGGTCCTAACTGGGAAGGCAGGACAAATTTTGACTGTATCACAGATTGTCGGCATCCCGAGTCTAGTAGAGCTTTAAAGCATTGACTATTTACATAAATCCTTACGTAAAAGGAGGGCCCCATCTCGGCTGTGTACATCAGGGCTCTCGGTATGTATCCGACCTCCATAGGCTCTTCCGTTGTTTTCTTTCTTGGACACATTCTGGCAATGTGGCCCCACTCCCCACACTCAAAAAACACTGTGGACCCCTATCAGGAGGAATATCATATCTTATTGGTCGGGTCCTCCCAATGTCCGTGGTTTGTTTGTTGATCTTCTTGTCTTGTTTCACGGGTCCAGTGTTGGGTTTGTTGCTCTTGTCAGTGTCCCAGGGAAACGTGCGGGGCATCGCTCGGTTATAATTCGAAGCCATCTCGATAGCTTGTTCCGGAGTTAACCCGGAATGCTGTCTCAACCAACGTTGTGTACCGTATGGTAGAGCCTCCATAAATTGCTCCAGGTAGATGCTGGCCATTATTTCTTCTTTGGTACGACTCTCAGGTCTCAACCATTTATCTGCTGCCATTTTAAGCCTGAGGTACAGGGTCTTAGGGTGCTCCCCGGTAACTCCTTTTTCTTTCCTGAACCTGAGTCGGTAGGCTTCGGTATCCAGCCCCAAGTGGTCCAAAAGCACTGCTTTGATTGTAAAGTAGGGTGTTACTCCGGTATGGTTGGCTACTTGGTAAGCCGCCTGGGCTTTGCCGGACAGAAGGGGAGCTAAAAAGAAAGGCCACTTCTCTTCAGGCCATCCACAGGCTCTGGCTGCTCTCTCAAAGTTGACTAGGAAGGCGTCTGGGTCTTCCCCGGGACATATTTTTGTAACTGAACTCCCGAGGGATTAGGTCCAAACTGTCTTCTCTCCATAGGTATAGGAGCACCTGGGTTCTGCACCGCTTTCTGTAGGCTATCCATCTGGGCTGCAATAGTTGTTTTGAACAAGTCCCTGTCCGCATCGGCGGTTGACATCTGCTGGCCGATGGCCCACTCCAACTTCTGTTGCCCCTCAATTAGCTGATGGATCACCCGTTCAATCGCTGGGTCCGGGAGGGAAGGGGCGGATCCCACTTCTGACACCAATGTGGGCGTGGGAGGGGGTGTGGTAGTGGGCTCTGGTTCAGTAATAGGCGGTACACCGGAATATCTCTTCAAGCTAGGTTTTATTTTTATGGTACGCTTTGTCCTAAAGGTTAGTCTTTCCCTTGCGAACTCCAGGTTGTTCGTGGTGGCGATGTCTTCGGCGTGTTGGATGTCCGGGCTGTCCTGACAGGCATCTGTTTCTTCCGCTTCAGTTCTCCGTTGCAGGTATACAGAGGGAAAAGGAGACCAACAGAGGGAGCCGTTAGATTAAGGTTAGGATACGTCGTACTCTTCAGGGGCCGAGTGAAAGTGAAGGGACACCCGTGTTTCTCGTTAACTAGCTGTGCTCGTGACAAAGGGGAGGGTTACCGGATGGGTAGGGAGGGAAGACGGGTATCGGGGCACACACGGGAAAGGCACGCACAAGGATATCTACAAATTTACACAGGGGCGTTCTTCTTCCCCACCCAAGCCGCCCAACGTCTCCGTACCTGGGAAAGCCACACTCCTCCCTCTGGAGTGTGGCACGGCGGTGCACGGGGTCGTTGGCCTCTTGGCTCTCCCTCACTCTCGGTTCTCCCGTCCTCCTCGTCAGTTCCGCACTTCCTCTCTCACTCGCCTTCTCCGCTTCCGACCTCCGAGGTGTGAACACACCCACCATACAGGATTTCCTGCTCTTTGTCCAGTCCGTGATCACGGACGTCAGAGAGGGGCGGAGTCGCGTCCTGATCAATGAAGGTCCAGTTAAAGGCGCCGCAATCTTTTTCCTCTTCCTGCTCCGAAACGCTGTCCCACTCAGCCCTCGGGTTGTTAGTCTGTAGGGAACGAGGGGAATTAGGAACAGGCATCTACCAGTTAGTGCGTCTCTCCACCCCGACCTCGCTACACCATCATATGGTGGTTAAAAGGCTGTGCTATGCCAAAAGAATTTTGCTTTGTACAGAAAAGTTCAAACATTTAGACCAGTGTATTGAATTATAACATACATCTGAATAGAGTTTTATTTATTTATTGGCTCTGTTAAGCCAGTGATATCGGGCAGCACTATTAGAAGTAAAATGCACAAACGAAAGATTATGTTTTGACATCAAATACCAAAATTAACCTTCCATATATTAACCTGCTTACTGCTCATTATAAACAGCTGGGTGTATGTAGGTAGGTATATATGCCATTTGTGTGCTATCTACAGATATCTACGAGCAACCTGAAGAGATTAGGGATTCAAACAGGGTTGTCCAACCTTTCACCCTTCACAGGCTGATAAAGGGGATATCATTGAGGTAAAATTAGAGCATGTTATTCACAGAGGTGCAAAAATTGGAGCATGGCTGGTGCCTGTCAGAGATGGCATGGCGAGCAAAATAAATATGGACTGGAATGCAGCCTCAAGCAGTTACCAGTAGTAGAGATAAATTCGAGTTTTTCACCCATTCCTTTTGTGCTTTCTTCAGCTCCACGCTGTAAGAGCCTAGACCGGGTTCCTGTGCTCACTCCATCATAGGCCTCACTCACCCGACTGACCAGGGCAAGTGGGCCAAAACAGGGTTAGGGCTGCTTGTGCTCTTGTTCTGAGGGCTCTGGCTCTCGGTCTCAGAACACGGGGTGCATTTTGCTTACTAGCATCACGGCTCAAGTCACTATTGTTGCACACAGAACAGGACCTAAGCAACAGGGGAGGAGGGAGGGGTAAATGTGCTTTTTTGTTGCTATTTACACAAAGTGGCAGAAAGCCTGTTTGGGCATCTGGCCTGGAAGTAAAATCAAATGAAATAAATTAAAGTAAAGGCCCAGTCAAGTCAAGTCAAGTCATAAAATTTGTATAGCGCACTACATACCCAGAGGGTTTCAAGGCGCTTAGGAAGGGGAGGAGGATTATTTGTCAAATATCCACGTTTTAAGCTGCTTTCTGAACGCTAGGTGGTTCTGGGTGAGGCGAAGGTAAGCGGGGAGTGAGTTCCATGTTTTAGCAGCCAGGTATGAAAAGGATCTGCCTCCCATGGTGGTCTTGTTGATGCGAGGTACAGTGGCGAAGGCTTGGCTGGAAGTGCGTAGTTGGCGGGAGGGGGTGTAGAAGGACAGTCGAGAGTTGAGGCAATCTGGTCCGATGTCGTAGAGTGATTTGTGTGCGTGGGTAAGCAGTCGGAAAGTGATCCTCTTATTGACGGGTAGCCAGTGGAGGTCTTTAAGGTGACCGGAGATGTGTTCGTTGCGTGGGATGTCTAATATGAGCCTGGCTGAGGCGTTTTGGATTCGTTGGAGTTTCTTCTGGAGTTTAGCGGTGGTACCTGCGTAGAGGGTGTTTCCGTAGTCCAGTCGGCTTGTGACCAGAGCATGGGTGACTGTTTTCCTTGTATCGGTGGGAATCCAGCTAAATGTTTTTCTGAGCATGCGAAGAATGTTGAAGCAGGAAGAGGATACGGCGTTGACTTGTCTGTTCATTGAGAGTGAAGAGTCCAGGATGACGCCAAGGTTCCGTGCGTGGTCTGTCGGAATGGGTGCTTTTCCGAGGGCTTCCGGCCACCAGGAGTCGTCCCAAGCAGAGGGGGATGTGCCTAAGATGAGGACTTCTGTTTTATCTGAGTTCAGTTTCAGACGGCTTTGTTTCATCCATTCAGCGACTTCTTTCATTCCTCGTGTAGGTTAGTTTTGGCGGTGCTGGGGTCCTTGGTGAGAGAAAGGATCAGTTGAGTGTCGTCCGCGTACGAGATGATGTTGAGGTTGTGTTGGCGGGCGATGGCCGCGAGGGGGCTCATGTATACGTTGAAGAGGGTGGGGCTGAGTGACTGAAGCTGTAGGTATTAATGGTGCAGCAGTTGCAGCTGTGCCAGTGCTTCTTTGAAACCTTGGCGCAATGACCTAAGGGAGAGGAAAAGTTAGTGGTGAGGAGATGCCTTGATTTGGACATCAGAGAGAGGAGGGATGCAGGGAGATGAGAGGGAGAGAGATGATGAGAGATAGGATTGAGAGGGGTAGTGTGAGATGAGGCTATGTTATTAACAAACGTCTGTACCTATCATTAGTGAAATAGGTGCAGTGACTCGTTTGCCTAGGGGTCCACTACATCTCAAGTTTGAATGTTTTACAATAAAAAGGGTGCATGGGGGCTCATTTTCCTTGCTAGCATTAGTAGCTCATTTTCTTTCAGAAAGAGACTGGGCTTGTTGCGAGATTGTAGTGATGGTCAGACATTGTGGGTAAGGAGTGAAAGAAGAGGAGATAGACCGCTTCTAAGGGCTACAGTCATCATTAATGCAGCAGATGGAGTGCATTGAGGCCCACAGCACCCCAATTATGGGCAGTAGTGTTTTGGATCAATTCTATTCTTGACGATGCTGTTGCATTTTTATAAGTCCCACATTCAGTGTGGATTACAAGCTACAGAAAAGCAATCCAGAAGTGATAACATGATCCCCGCCCCCATTGATCATCCCTCCCCAAATCCTTGCCATATAGTTTTGGAGGGGGGGCCCAACTTCAAAACATTGTGCTTAGGGGGGGCTCAGGGCAAAAAAGTTTGAAGACCTCTGCTCTATGGTTATACACTCAGCAGTATCTATATGGAAATACCGTCAGCAGTATTCCTATGGTAATACCATCACCAGTATCCCTATGGTAATACCGTCACCAGTAGCCCTATGGTAATACCGTCCGCAGTATCCCTATGGTAATACCGTTAGCAGTAGCCTGATGGTAATGTTATGTTATGTTAGGCGTGCTTGTATAGCGCATGGCTGCCGCAGCAACGTGGCGTCCCAACGCTCGCGAACAGACACCATGAGGGTGGGGCAAGGCAGAAAAGGACAGACTGGTATAGTCACTTTCAGGAGCGCGGCAAGCGCATACATCTAGCTAGATAGATTCAGACAGCCAGGTTTTAATCTGTTTTCGAAAAGACCAATGATCTTGTGTGCTGCGCGACTCGAGTGGAATAGAATTCCATAGGGCAGGGGCCAAAGACCTAAAGGAGCGGCCTCCCGTTCTGCTCCTGCGCACCCTAGGGGTGAACGACAAATGCAGGTCTGCGGAGCACAATGCTCGTGTTGGAACATAAAAAGTACAGAGTCCCTGCAGTATCTGGGGGTCCTGGCCATATAGGATCTTATGGGTAGTACAGAGAGTGTTAAACTGAATTCTTTGTTTCATGGGCAGCCAGTGTAGGCGGTGCAGAAGATGGGACTTGTGACAGTAATTAGGGAGGGCAAAAAGAATGCGCGCAGCCTCATTCGGTGCCCTTTGGAGTCTCTTAGTGACAGTTTTATTAACGCCCACTAGCACCCTGTTACAATAGTCAAGATGTGACAAAACCACTGATTGAATAATCACTTGTTGGGTGGGAGCCTCAAAGTACCCCAGAATGGGTTTGAGTCCGTTTAGGAGGCCAAAGCAGGTGCCTGGAATCTTTTTAGCATGGAGCTCGAAATAAAGGGAATTGTCCATCAGGACCTCCAGATTCTTAACTACCCCTTTCGGTTGGGGAGGAGGGACCAGTGCCGCAGGCCACCACTGATAGTCCCATTTATGAGAGTCACAGCCAACCAAGAGCACCTCTGTTTTTGAGGAATTATGTTGAAGATAGTTGTCAGCCATCCAATCTGAAATGACCAGGACATCTTCACAAAATTTTAGTTGGTCATGCACTGAGTTATCAGTGAGAGTGAAAATCAGTTGCGCGTCATCCGCCTAAGATATCATATTAATCTTCTCGTCTTTGGCCAGAAGAGCAAGGGGGCGGACATACACGTTGAACAACGTGGGGCTCAGAGCAGAGCCTTGGGGGACACCGCAATTGAAGGGGTGAGTGCCGGACAAATATGGAGGGGCGTGTATCTGAGAGGAGGGATCGGATAGAAAAGACGCAACCCAGGCCAAGGCCTCACCACAGACCCCGATATCGCCAGCAGTATCCTTATGGTAATACCGCCGCAGTAGCCTGATGGTAATACTGTCAGCTTATCCCTATGCAATAACTTCAGCAGTATCAACGCTGGCAGTATCCCTATATTAATTTTATTTATTTTATTTTAGTAGTTTTGTATATCGCTAGCTGTACCAAAGGGTATCAGAGCACTTCACAACATATACAATGTGATACAGGAGAGTGCGGGAACATGTGGGTTAGGGCAGGCGTGGAACTGGCATATGGCCGCAGGGTAAACGAGCAGAGGGTAGGATCTGATATTCAACCTTACATAATCAAAAGGTTTATACACAAAAGGATTTCTTGGACTGCGTCAGAAGGTAGGATCTGATATTCAACCATACATAATCGGCAATCAAAATGTTTAACACAGAAGGATTTCTTGAGCTGGGACCGTGTTGTCAGTCTCAAATTTTAGTAAAGAGGGAGTGTCGGTTGGGGTACTTTCCAGGGTCTGTCAGTTCCCTCAAGGGCGGTCGAAGAAGAGGGCTTTGAGTAGGCTCTTGAATTTTGGAAACGAGGGGATTGTTCTGATGTGGGGTGGGATGGAGTTCCAAATTTAAGGTGTGTTTCCTGCAAAAGATTTGGCTGTGGTTCTGTGCTTACAAGTTTTTGGCGGGATGAGAAGTAGAGAGCTGGAGCTCCTGAGGTTTCCTGAGGCTCCTGAGGTTTCTGGACTGGCCTGCCCTTTTGAGTTTGGCAGCCAGGTATTCTGGATTACCTGTATGCAGGGCTTTTTGGGTGAGGCAGGCTGTTCTAAAGCTGGCTCGCAACTCCACTGGGAGCCATCTGAGTTCCATGAGGGCTGGAGAGATGTGCTTGAATTTCTTAAGTTCGGTGACCATTCTTGCTGCTGCATTGAGTGTAGTCTTCAAGGGGGCAAGGTGGGTTTTTGCTGTCCCTGTCAAGGTAGCGATCCCGTAGTCTATTCTGGAGAGAACCAATGCTTGGGTGGTTTGTTGAAGGTCTTTGGGTGGGAGCAAGGGTTTTATTTTGTATAGTAATTTTAGGTTGAGAAAGGCACTTTTAGCGGATCTTGTGATGTGTTTCTTCATGTCAAGTTTTGAGTCTAGGGTGATCTCTAGAGATTTCACCAAGTTTGCCAAGGATCGGTTACCATTGAGGGCAACAATGGCATTGAGCCATTCTTTGATTTGTGGGTTATCATCTATGCTGGAAATTAGTAGTATTTCTGTTTTTTCTTAGTTCAGTTTCAAATGATTGGTTGTGAGCCAGTGTTGTACCTCCTTGAGCGTGTTGTTTAGTCTCTGGATGTCATCAATTGAGGTGGTTTCCAGATAGTGCTGCGTGTCTTCAGCATATAAATGGAAGGGGATGTTGGATTTTCAGAGTAGAGAAGTGAGGGGTTCAATGTAGATGTTGAAGAGCTGGGGGGAGAGTACAGACTCTTGTGGAACTCCTCTGATGACAGGGTGGAGGTCGGATTCGAAGTTTTTGATTTTTATTCTTTGTGATCGGTTGTGAAGAAAGGAAGAGAACTAGTGAAGGACCGTCTGTTGTAGACCAGCCCTTTCTTGAAGAACCCTTAAGAGCAGATTGTGGTTGTCTGTATTGAATGCAGTCGATAAGTCTAGGAGGATGAGAAGGCAGCATTGATCAGAGTTGAGTGACTTGAGTAGGTCGTCTATGACATTGAGGATTGCTGATTCAGTGCTGCATCCCTTTCTGAAGCCCGATTGGTGGGGATCTAGTAGTTTGATGTTTTCTAGGTGTTGGGTTAGCTGTAGGAGTACACATCTTTCCATGATTTTGGACAAAAAAGGATGGTTCGAGACCGGTCTGAAATTGTTCAGATCTTCAGTGTCTAACCCTGGTTTCTTTAATAGTGATGCGACTTGCCCTACCTTGAGGCAGTCTGGTATGATTCCAGAGCTCAATGAGCTATTGATGATCTTGCACCATATCGGCGCTAGGACTAGCTTCAGGTCTTTGGCCAGGTGAGGCGGTAGCTGGTCCAGGGCGTGAGCTGAGGGCTTCGCGTTGGAGACTAGATTGACTATCTCTGCTTCCTGGATGGGAATGAATGATGACCACTGTTTTGGAGATTTCACGGAAGCGTTAACAAGGGTTTTGGACATTTTAATCTGACTGAAAGAGATGGGATTTAAGCCAAGTGCTAGTTCGAACTTGGCGATTTTATCATTGAAAAAGGTTGCGAAGCTGTTGCATTGAGCTTTGGATGCATGAGTTGAGGGAGGCATGGGTTTGGAGGTTTGATTCCTTATGATATTGAAAAGTTCTTTGGGTCGTTTTTTTGCGTTATCTAATGCAAGCACAATAAAGCTGACTTTTTGTTCTTAATGTGATTTTTGTACATCCTGCGGGCTGCTTGGAGTTGATCACGGTGGAGGGCTGAGGGATTGTTCCTCCAGGTTCTTTCTGCTGCTCTTAGTTGTCTTCTTTCATCGTTGATGTCCGTGGTGAACCATGTTCTAGAGGGGATGTTCCTAGATTTCTTTAGCTTCAAGGGAGCAATTTGATCCAGGGTAAGCGTCATATTGGCGTTATAAAGAGAAGTGAGATCGTTGGTTGAGAGTTGGTCAGTGGAGAAGGGGAGAAGCAAGCTGATTCTTTCTTCTAGGTCCGCTCGTGGTATTTGGGCTGTGTTCCTGATCCAATTGGGGGGGTCTAACTTGGGAATTGGATTGGCCAAGATCGAATGGTTGATGTGAAAGAGGACTATGTGATGGTCAGACTAGTCAACGGGGAGGATGTGGTCGATAGAGATAGCCTTGCTTTTGACTATAATAGCATAAAGGATAGCTCCTCTGTGATGAGTTACTTCTAAGCAGTGTTGGATCAGATGGTTAGCTAGAAGTAGGTTATTTAAGGTTTGAATGAGCAGGTTCTTTATAGTAATGCTGTCAGCAGTATCCACGTCAACAGTATCCCTATGGTAATACCGTCAGCAGCATCCTTATGATAATAACATCAGCAGCATCCCTATAGTAATACCTTCACCAGTATCGCTATGGTAATACACTCAGCAGTAGCCCTATGGTAATACCGTCGGCAGTAGCCCTATGCTAATAAAGTCAGCAGTATCCATATGGTAATACAGTCAGCAGTATCCCTATGGTAATGCAGTCAGCAGCATCCCTATGGTAATACCTTCAGCAATATCCACGTCAGCCGTATCCCTATGGAAATGCCATCAGCAGTATCCCTATGGAAATGCCGTCAGCTGTATCCCTATGGTAATAACGCCAGCAGTATCCCCGGTATGCCTATGGTAATACCACCGGCAGTATCCCTATGGTAATACACTCAGCAGTATCCCTATGGTAATACACTCAGCAGTACCCCTATGGTAATACTGTCAGCAGTATCCCTATGGTAATACTGTCAGCAGTAGCCCTATGGTAATACCGTCTGCAGTATCCCTATGGTAATACCGTCAGCAGTAGCCCGATGCTAATAAAGTCAGCAGTATCCCTATGGTAATACAGTCAGCAGTATCCCTATGGTAATGCAGTCAGCAGCATCCCTATGGTAATACCTTCAGCAATATCCACGTCAGCCGTATCCCTATGGAAATGCCACCAGCAGTATCCCTATGGAAATGCCGACAGCTGTATCCCTATGGTAATAACGTCAGCAGTATCCCTTGGGTAATACCATCAGCAGTAGCCTGATGGTAATACTGTCAGCAGTATCCCGAGTACTTCAATACATAGTTCAGAGACACAATGGATCTCAAAACGCAGCGCAAATTCATCAAATTTGCTCCATGAAAATTGATTTCAGCAATATTTGTGTCCAGGGTTGGCTGCCAAGCAGGGAAAACCTACTAAACCCAGACATTTCTTTAAGCTCGACACCTAGGGGAGTACATGGTGGTGTAACCTGCATGTATCCCACAGCGTTTTCTTACATAGAACTCCCTGCTGTGGGAAGCTGGCTCTTTATATAGCGGACCAAAATGAGGTGCACCGTGTAAAGAGCCCAGCCAAACCCCAACTGATTTACAAGAGGCACAAATTATAACCCAAATGCTCTTTTTTTGTGGTAGTGGCGAGCAGGTAGGCTGGTCAGAGGATAGTGCTAAGCAGTGGTTAATTTGTACAAAAAAAAATTAGTGCAAGGGGTCTTGTCAGGCGGCAGCTTGAACCAACCCGTTTCTCCTGCTAGCGCCGCCTAAAACAGAAACAACTACTATGCATGAAAGTGTGGAGATGATGTCGCGAAATGGCCAAATTTGCAGTCTTTGGAGCTGGGGAAACAGGTTTGATTGTCGGCATCGGCTCAACATCCTGTAATTCTGGATAAATCTCTAAACCTCCTCATAAATGAATGGGTCATTAACTGGTGCTCATGAAATGTGCCAGTGTTGATGCTTAAGTGCCGGTTCTGAGCACCGGAAACCACCGGCTTAAATTAAGCACTGGTGCTATGCATTTATTGAACATACAAAGGCAGTAAGTGAGACACGCAATCAATAAAGAAATCTGACATTAATTTATAAAAAAAACACTTATCGTTAGATGAATTTACCTACCAAGATTATCGGAATCGGATAAGTACTTTTCGAGATACTCATTTTTTAACATTTCAAAAGTTGGCAGTGCAATTTCTGGAGTGGTAATGTTATCCTGTGGAGAGAAAACATGTATTGCATTCGGGCATTTGCCAGTGACTTATGGGACCCTTCTCCTGGACTTAAGGTAAGTATGGTGCAAGGTCCATAGCCACACCAACCGGTCACCCCGTGTGACCCTGGGGCGGCCGGGTCCAGAGGTATGTCTCGGCACCGGGGCGCTCCGTTCACTTCAATGGAGACCGTTACGGTCGAAAAGAGGATGAAAGCTCGGACAGGGGTGTAGTGTAGTTCCTATATTCCCAATAGGCTCTGCGCATTGGAATAATATATCCAATAGATTAGACGTAGGACTGAGGTTGACTAAGTCTCGATCGAATATACTAAACTTGATAGTGAGTGCCAGCTACCTTAGAGGTCAGTAGAAACCTTCTCGAATTCACAAGAAGGGATTAGGTTCTGACAACCACATAACCATGACAACTTTGTTTCCAAAGAATAAGGAATATATCTCTAGAGCTGCGGAAACAATAGATAAGTGTTTCACTTAGTCAATCGTGCATGCTTAATTTCAACAGAGTTGCAGAGAAATAGAGAGATGGGCGTTTTCAATAAAAAAGTTTATTGAACAGTCTTCTTTCTCATGCAAGAGAAGTGAACTGCTACAATCGTTAAGCAGACTGCAAAGTATAATGCGTGCATCGAGAATAGTATTATAAAATAATACTGTAAAAGCATTGTATGGTTTCTAAGCCATATAAAAATACATACATAAATAACATTGACTAAAATACTCAACTGGTGTTTTTAAATACGCCTACCCCAATATACCTAACCTAAGTCTAGTACGGGGGAATGTCATGAATCCCTTTTTCTAGGCAATGCCCAGAGCTTGATTCAGTAAGAAAACCCACCCCTTTCCCGTGCACCGGCACTACCTGTATGTGAGTGTGTTTATGATTACTTGTATTTCACTGTCACTGTTAATGGCTTTTTGACATGTACTCGTTTTTCTCTTAGGTGGTCTGTTACTTTTGTGTATCATTAGGAAGTACCACGTTAGCCTAGCAGCCAAGTTACGAGTTTGCCATTTATTTCAGGTGGATGTGTTCAGAGCGCTCTCAGAAGCTGTGCGCAGGACGCGCTGAGGGTGAAAGCCGCTCCGAGTTGTCTGCCGCTTCTGAGAGCGCTCTCAGAAGCTGCGCGCGGGACGCGCTGAATGTAAAAGGCGCCTCGTGTGTTTTCCGTAGCGGAGGCGTTACGTGCGCACGTGATTATTTGGGTGCGGTTAACTATTTAAACCGCACCCAAGCTCGAGATATTGCTTTGCCTCGTGTTCCCAGCTACAGAGAGGCCGCGCTGAGGCAGCGCTGAAGACCTACCCCAAGGATTTCAACTGCAGAACGCCGACCTGCACCCGGAAACCTCTTGAAGGCATCGCAAGAACCTGCAAGGACAAGATAGAGATTAAGTTAAGTGGCAAGTCTAATTTTTTGGCGCCCATCGCAAGAAAGAGAGAGACTTTGAGAGTTACAGATTTCAAGAGATGCAGCATAAAAGATAGACATTGTAATTAGAGTTTGAAAAAGAGACTTTGAAAGAAAAGGTTTCTTGTGACGCAAAACAAGAATTGACATTGAACTGTAATGTGGTTGTTTAGATAAATCCTTTTATTTGGAAGTCCTAAAACTAGAGGAAAATATGTTTTAGTTTGGAAAGTGTTTTCTTGTCTTTTCTTTTGGAGTTGCTCAAATAGGTTTTGCTACACAGAAAGAATTCCCAGAACCCTCATATGTTACCTATTTTGAAAACATTTGCAAGTAAGTGTCACAGTCCAAGGAAGTGCTTAAGTTTATAGTTTTCTAGGAACAATCTCTAAGTTATTTTTCTTCATTTATAGAAACTCATTTCAACAAATCCAGACCCCAAAAGATCAACGCCTGGACAGATAAACAGACGACGATCCCGTCATCCCACCACTACAAGATAAAGAAATACTGGACAAAAAACAACTACTTCTGATCGCAGGTAGGAGCAACTTAAGTCCTATATCCCAACGTTAATCAGAGAGAGTAGGGTAATAGAGAAGAGATAGGTTCAAAGACCAGAGTTAACAAACCCCTTCCCATTTGTTGTTCGCAGGTCGACAGCAAGGAAAAGTCTACTCATCAACGTCCAGTACCGGCCCTCCTCCCATATTTCTAGTTCTATTCTTAGCTGTAAATATAGTCAGCAAGTTTATAGTTAGGGATTTGGGAAGTTGGTCACTTGCGTCTCTGCGGAAATCCTCTGCGTTGTCTTCGTCTACGCTGCTATATAAGGTAAGAGACAACGCAGTGAGAACTTGACAGAAGGCAAAGCCCACGAGTAACTTTTCGCCCAGACGCAATGGACCAAGTTTCCTTACAAGATATTGCCGCAGTTCTTAATGATTTAAGAGACGAGAATGCATCTCTTCGTAGAGATATGGCGGCCTTACAGACAGCTATACAGCAAAGACCAATCTTAAAACCCGCAACCTTTACAGGCCCGTCCTCCGAGACAGGAGCTCAGTCGCAGATCCAGGTAGTAACCCCTGTTCCCACGCCTTTGGCACAACCTGAAAGATTTTACGGAGATGTCAACAAATTCTCCATTTTTCTGCAGCAGTGCCATTTACACTTTCTGGCCAAAAAATCTGCTTTTCCCGATGATTCTTCTAAGGTGGCATTTATGTTATCTTATTTTGGAGGAGATGCAGCTCTTTGGTCAGTTCCTTTGGTAGAAAGTGATGATCCCATTTTATATAATTTTAACAATTTTGAGCGAGCTTTAAAGAAAATCTTTTCGAAACATGTTTTTGTTCAATCCTCTGATAACGAGTTACTCAATTTGAAGCAAGGGTCTTCTGATTTACTTCATTACATCTCTCAATTTAATCGCCTGGTCTTAGAAGCAAAGTGGCCTTATGATAAAAGAGTCTCGATATTTTATAGAGGCTTAAAAGACGAATTAAAGGACATGGTTACGCAAATTTTAGAACCACCAGAAGACATAAAGGATTTCATAGATTTGGTGGTAAAACTGAATCACCGTCTAGGTGAAAGAAAGGGAGAAAGAGGAAAGAGTGAACACAAGTTTCTTTTTGTAAAAGAAAAAAGTACCTCTTCCCGAGAAACAGCCCCCAAACTAGATTCTGTGGAACCTATGCAGATTGGTTCTATAAGAGGTCCCCTTTCAAGGGAGGAAAAGGACAAGAGACGTAAGTTAAATCAATGTCTTTACTGTGGAAAGTCAGGACATTTTGTTAAAGATTGTCCTACAAAACCCAATAAAGGAAGAACTAAAACTACTGATGTGGCCTTGGTCCAAGAGCCTTCGGAAAACTAGTAAACTCGGTGAAGGTTGAGGTCAGTTCATCGAGTTCAATTCCCAGTTTGGCCTCTACTGTTCCCCCTATGGGATGTAAACATTTCTGTATTTTAGTGGAATTAAAGAGTTTAATTCCTTCCTCTCCAATTAGAAGGGTTGAAGCTGTAATTGATTCTGGCGCTACAGGTAATTTTGTTGACACTCATTACTTCTCCCAGTTAGGTTTTAAATCCATTCAGAAGGATCATCCTGAGATAGTAAGAGCAGTAGATGGCAAGGAACTGACTTCTGGTCCTATCAACAGACAATCAGAGCTATTGGAAATGGACTGTTCACCTATTCACAGAGAAAAGATTCATTTTGACATAATTGATGCCCCTCAATTCAAACTAATATTAGGTATACCTTGGTTAATACAACATAATCCGTTAATAGATTGGGCTTCTAAAACAGTGACTTTTAGGTCCTCTCATTGTGCCAATAACTGTTTTCGCTTGAATAAGACTAATGATACTATTCAAGGATTTGACTTTAGTTCAGACTCTTCTAGTGTTTTGGCTCTAGAGGGGGTCCCTTCTGTTTACTCCGATCTATTAGATGTATTTGACAAAAAAAAGGCCAACACCCTTCCTCCACACAGGGATTTTGACTGTCGAATTGATTTGGTTCCCGGAGCAACCCTACCCTGCAGTAGGATTTACGCCTTAACCGAAAAAGAAAACATACACCTTAGAGAATATCTGGATGAATATCTTGCAAATGGTTTCATTAGGCATTCTAGATCACCTGTGTCATCTTCTCTTTTTTTTATTCCGAAAAAGGGAGGTGAGTTGCGCACGTGTATTGACTATAGAGCCTTGAATAATGTGACAATCAAGAACAGGTACCCATTGCCTTTGATTCCTACTCTGTTAGATCAGGTTAAGAAGGCAACTATTTACACCAAGTTAGACCTACGCGGAGCTTATCATCTTGTAAGAGTCCGGGAAGGCGATGAATGGAAGACGGCCTTCCGCACAAAATTCG
The DNA here is from genome assembly GCF_964263255.1 of Lissotriton vulgaris. NCBI lineage: Eukaryota > Metazoa > Chordata > Amphibia > Caudata > Salamandridae > Lissotriton > Lissotriton vulgaris. Next base: position 120,372,012 of record NC_141695.1, on the reverse strand, counting down.
GCCTTTTCGAATATCAGGTCATGCCTTTCGGACTATGCAATGCTCCAGCAGCGTTTCAATTTTTCATCAACGAGGTGCTACATGAATTCATAGATGTTTGTTGTGTGGTTTATATCGATGACATTCTGATATTTTCTAATTCTGAAGAAGAACATGTGCAGCAGGTTCGCGCCATTCTTCTAAAACTACTTGCAAATTCCCTGTTTGTTAAATTAGAAAAAAGTCAATTTCATGTCACTAAAGTAGAGTTCCTGGGCTATGTCATCAGTCCAAAGGGGATTGAAATGGACCCAAAGAAGGTAGAAGCTGTAGACTCCTGGACCAGTCCCACAACGGTAAAACAAGTACAGAGTTTCTTAGGATTTGCAAATTTTTACCGTCGTTTATTCAAGACTTTTCCCAAATAATTACTCCAATTACTAAACTTCTTCGAAAGGGAGTAAAATTCATTTGGTCAGATCAGGCTGAAAAGGCCTTCCAGGAATTAAAAAAGAAATTCATTTCAGCTCCTATACTAAGTCATCCTGATCCCAGCCAACCCTTTATTGTTGAAGCGGATGCTTCACAATATGCTTTAGGAGGTATTTTATCTCAAAGGGATAAAAACACAGGACAAATGCATCCTATAGCTTTTTATTCCAGAAAATTGTCTCAGGCAGAACTGAATTATGCTATAGCTGATAAGGAGCTTTTGGCAATAAAAGCAGTTTTCGAAGAATGGCGCCATTACCTGCTAGGGGCTCGTCATCCAATAACAATTTACACTGATCATAGAAATCTCCAAGTGTTAAAATCCGTAAAAGCCCTAACTGCTAGACAACTCAGGTGGTCAATTTTCTTCAACGACTACAACTTTGTGATCACATATCGACCCGGAAAGGAAAATTTAAAGGCTGATGCTTTATCTAGAATGGGTTACATTCCCCCAGATTCTTCTTCAGAAGAAAGTCAACCGATCTTACCAGTGTCACGATTTCAAGCTTGCTTAACCTCTAATGATATCATAGTAGAAATCAAGAAGGAGTTGGACAAAAAAGGTTTTGATTATTGGAAGAAAGAGCTACCCTTTTTACAAGTAAGAGACGAATTATTGTACATGCATGATTTAATCTTTGTACCTTCTGAGTCTATAAGAAGAGATATCCTTCATTACCATCATGACACTTCTCTTTCTGCTCATCCTAGTAAGATTAAGACTTATGAGCTCATAAAGAGAACCTTTTGGTGGCCATCTATGTTGAAGGAAGTTCAGTCCTTTGTGGAGACTTGTGGTGTTTGCATTCAGAATAAACCATCCCATCAAGCTCCAAGTGGATTATTGACTCCCCTTCCTATTCCACCTCATCCATGGCACACTATTTCTCTAGATTTTATAGTCGAACTTCCAAAAACCAAAAAAGACTATTCGACTATTTTAACAATAGTTGACCAATTCTCTCGTATGGCCCATTTTATTCCTCTAAGGAAATTACCTACTGCATTGGAACTAGCACAACTGTTGATTGTAAATATCATTCGATTACATGGAATCCCTTCAGTGGTAATTTCTGATAGGGGATCTCAATTTATTTCTCATGTTTGGAAGAGTTTGAGCTCTCTATTAAATATGGAAGTCCGATTATCCTCAAGCTATCACCCGCAAACAGATGGTCTAACTGAACGAACCAACCAGACCATAGAACAGTTTATTCGTTGTATGTTAACCTCAGAGGAAGGGGATTGGGCAGATTTGTTAAGTCAATTGGAGTTTGCTTACAACAATGTCGATCATACTTCCCTCGGTATGTCCCCTTTCTTTTGTAATTTTGGTTTTCATCCAAAAAGTTTCCCCAGTACTCCTAGAAAGGATTGTTCTGTGCCTACAGTTTCAGAATATGTTTCCAAATTATCCTCTATTCAAGATCAGGCAGCCTTTCATCTAGCTCAGGCCAAAGAAAGTCAAAAGAAAGCTGCAGACAAACATAGGACAAAACAACCGGATTATGTTCCTGGAGATAAAGTCTGGTTAAGTACTAAGAACCTAAAACTTAAGGGCCAGCATAAATTTAATCCAAGGTTCATTGGTCCTTTCCCTATCGATAAGATAGTGAATCCTGTTTGTGTAAAGTTAACCCTTCCCAAGAAATATCGGATTCATCCAGTGTTTCACGTTTCTTTAGTGAAGCCCTTTAACCCACAGACTCGTTTCACCAAACCACCTGCATCTGTTATAATTGATGGAAACCCAGAATTTGAAGTGAAATCAATCTTGGACTCCAAAAGAGTTAGAGGAAAATTTTTCTATCTTGTTGACTGGAAAGGTTATGGTCCAGACGAAAGGTCGTGGGAGCCTTTAGAACACTTAAAGAATTCTCCTAGATTGGTTAAATCATTTCATGTAAGACATCCGAACAAACCTAAACCTATTGTACCAGTTTTGGGGGGGATCTTGAGGAGGGAGTACTGTCATGAATCCCTTTTTCTAGGCAATGCCCAGAGCTTGATTCAGTAAGAAAACCCACCCCTTTCCCGTGCACCGGCACTACCTGTATGTGAGTGTGTTTATGATTACTTGTATTTCACTGTCACTGTTAATGGCTTTTTGACATGTACTCGTTTTTCTCTTAGGTGGTCTGTTACTTTTGTGTATCATTAGGAAGTACCACGTTAGCCTAGCAGCCAAGTTACGAGTTTGCCATTTATTTCAGGTGGATGTGTTCAGAGCGCTCTCAGAAGCTGTGCGCAGGACGCGCTGAGGGTGAAAGCCGCTCCGAGTTGTCTGCCGCTTCTGAGAGCGCTCTCAGAAGCTGCGCGCGGGACGCGCTGAATGTAAAAGGCGCCTCGTGTGTTTTCCGTAGCGGAGGCGTTACGTGCGCACGTGATTATTTGGGTGCGGTTAACTATTTAAACCGCACCCAAGCTCGAGATATTGCTTTGCCTCGTGTTCCCAGCTACAGAGAGGCCGCGCTGAGGCAGCGCTGAAGACCTACCCCAAGGATTTCAACTGCAGAACGCCGACCTGCACCCGGAAACCTCTTGAAGGCATCGCAAGACCCTGCAAGGACAAGATAGAGATTAAGTTAAGTGGCAAGTCTAATTTTTTGGCGCCCATCGCAAGAAAGAGAGAGACTTTGAGAGTTACAGATTTCAAGAGATGCAGCATAAAAGATAGACATTGTAATTAGAGTTTGAAAAAGAGACTTTGAAAGAAAAGGTTTCTTGTGACGCAAAACAAGAATTGACATTGAACTGTAATGTGGTTGTTTAGATAAATCCTTTTATTTGGAAGTCCTAAAACTAGAGGAAAATATGTTTTAGTTTGGAAAGTGTTTTCTTGTCTTTTCTTTTGGAGTTGCTCAAATAGGTTTTGCTACACAGAAAGAATTCCCAGAACCCTCATATGTTACCTATTTTGAAAACATTTGCAAGTAAGTTTCACAGTCCAAGGAAGTGCTTAAGTTTATAGTTTTCTAGGAACAATCTCTAAGTTATTTTTCTTCATTTATAGAAACTCATTTCAACAAATCCAGACCCCAAAAGATCAACGCCTGGACAGATAAACAGACGACGATCCCGTCATCCCACCACTACAAGATAAAGAAATACTGGACAAAAAACAACTACTTCTGATCGCAGGTAGGAGCAACTTAAGTCCTATATCCCAACGTTAATCAGAGAGAGTAGGGTAATAGAGAAGAGATAGGTTCAAAGACCAGAGTTAACAAACCCCTTCCCATTTGTTGTTCGCAGGTCGACAGCAAGGAAAAGTCTACTCATCAACGTCCAGTACCGGCCCTCCTCCCATATTTCTAGTTCTATTCTTAGCTGTAAATATAGTCAGCAAGTTTATAGTTAGGGATTTGGGAAGTTGGTCACTTGCGTCTCTGCGGAAATCCTCTGCGTTGTCTTCGTCTACGCTGCTATATAAGGTAAGAGACAACGCAGTGAGAACTTGACAGGGAAGAAGTAAGTATTGTGTAGCATAGGTTTAGTTGTTTTTGCCAAGAATCAACCAAAGGTTTCTCTAGGTTCTAATCAGCCCCATACCTTAGTTAGAATGAAGGAGGTCTGGTACCTCTGTCTCAGGACTCGATTTCCCAACACCCCACAAGGGGAGCTTGGAAAAACTGGAGCTGGATTCTCGGCGAGAGAAGGGCAGCCTCTTGATCAGTGCATCAGCTGAAGGGTCGGCTTCCTTCGGCACTTGCTGTGGCGAGCTGTGTCAGGCAAGTAGATAGTCGAACTGCTCCGAACCATCGTAGTTTGCCATAGCAAGTCAAGGTATATTTATACCTTGAAGGTGTTTAGGAATGCCATAGATTTACGTAAAGTCGGGCATAATAACGTCAGGAAAGGACCCTTAGGGAATAGTTATTCTTTGCAAAGTACATGAGTTCCTGGAAAAAACAATATTCAAGAAAGAAAGGGAAGTTCCCTAACTGCTTCAGCCGATTTTCCATGAAATCATTGTGACGTTTGGTACGGGTGGAAATAGTCATGCCTGTATTTGGTCTGCATGGGCTATATCTAAATAAGGGATTGATTTCTATGCCTATATAAGGGCAATGTGAATTGTACCTATATAAGGGCATGGATCGGGAGAATTGACTCGGATCCTAAAACGTCACACAACAGGGGAGCCAGTCTCTGTGAATCCACTTGGGGGCTTAGTCCTTGAGATGCTCGAGCATATAGGGACACCGTTGGTCCACTTCTCCTTGGGCTGTAGGGCTTGGGTGCAGTGGTGTGGGGTCCGTGCTGCAGGAGACATCCGCGGTTGAGGGGTCGGCACTAAGAGGCTGCAGGTGGTGACTGGGAGTCCATCCTAGGCAAACCCAAGGGTGGGCTTAGCCTTTAAGGGTCTCAGGACCCCATTGGCGCCATCACCTCCCTTGGATTGGGCTGTGAGGCACGGGTGCGGAGGTGCTTTGAGGTGTTGGGTGGAGGCATTCCGAGGCTCACTCTTTGTCTTTGTTTTGCAGAAGAGGGGCAAACAGCACAGCAGGGACCATTCTCGGTGTGGGTCACTATCCCTGAAGTTCCTTGACATGCGGGTTGCTTTTCCTTGCCGTTCGTGTCCGGTCTGCACACAACAAACCTTGGTTGCTGCAGGGTTTCTGGTACCCCAGGTATTGGAACGGTGTGGCTTCAGTCGGTCCTGATGTACCCACACTTGTAGGGAGGATGGATCTGACCTGTGGGAGCATGGCAACCTCTTCCTGGATGGCTGCTCCATTGGTAGTCACGGTAAGCGGCACGTCAGTGAACTTGATCTTGCTTCTTTGGTGCCTGCAGTTGCAGGGAAGTAGATCCTCGACAGCAGGGGAGTTTCTCTAGCAATTTGTGAAGCACCGACAGCATTGCAGGGAGTGTCTATACCCTCTATATCACCACATTCTGTGGGAAGTGGGAACAATCCAGACAACCTACTTCCACCAAAAACAAAAATGGTGCAATTTTCCTTGTCGTGTTCACAATAGGTAGTCAATCTTAGGGTGGTAATATCCCGAGTGTGAAAACACCTCCTGACTATCCAATTTTCCACCTGTCCTTTACTAGTCATCCTACTTGGAGAAGGTGATAACATCTCCTGCCAGAACGGCTTGGTTTCCGACCTCAGAGAGCGCGGGCTCTCTCCTCCCTGGGGTCAGTAACGTGTCTGTGGTGGCAGGCATGGCAGGACCAGTCAGCCAATAAACTAGAGGTTGGTAGGTTTTCAGGGGGTACCCTCTGGGTGCATGTATTAATAAATCCATCACTGGAATCAGTGTGGGTTTATCACTGCGAAGTGTTTGATACCAAACACCATAGGTTTAAGTGAAGCCATAATGTAGCTGGGAAACTCGTTTTGACCAGTGCCCAGTACATACCTTAAGATGGCTTCCCTACTTTCCTGTAGCTTGTAATGTCAGTAATTGAACTGGCCAGCACAGGGGCATAGCTGTTCATGCAGATATGTTCTCACATGTAATATAATGCACCCTGCCTTAGGGCTGTAAGGCCTCCTGTAGGGGTGATTTACAAATATTACATGCAGGTTTTAGGGGACATGGCACACAGAGTGTGTGCCCTGTCTTGTTTTGTTTTTAGAGCACCTTGTCACGCAGCCTGCAGTGGCAGTCTGCGTGAATTTGGTGCTGGGTCCCTTAGAGTGGCATGAGCTATGCTGCTGCTCTTAGGGACCCTCTTTAGTACATATACCCTAGATACCAGGGCTACCACTTACTAGGGACTTACAGAGGTGCTAAAGGCCCAGCCAACTGGGGATCAATTGACAAATTATGTTGTTTTGGGGAAAGAACACTGGCACTTGAGACCTGGTTAGCAGGAACCTAGTGTACTTCAGTCAAAGTTTCATCAAGTACCAGGCAAAAGGTGTGAGAGGGCAGGGGGGACTACTGCAACAAAAACCCAATTTCCTACACTTGCAAACCTCAAGTTGGCTAAAATCAAATTTACTGACATTTCTCTGAGGGAACGTTCGAGAACCTGCAAGGAGCCAGAAAATTCCTACCAGCTGTAGCATAATAATGTTATGCGCAGTAGGACCCTTGTAGTTCTGGGTGGACTCTAAACAGTGAACAGGAACTACATACAATTAAGGGAGGTATTTGGGAGTGGTTAATGGGAAGTATGATGTAATACACATTGTGTGAGTGTGAGTGTGAGCTGAGCAAAAGATGCTTAACCACAGCTCAAGTGTGGCGTGATTCATCTGCATGCTCCAGGGCTGGAGAGAACGCAATAACTGGTGACGAGTAGGTGATACGTGCTCAAAGAAAATAAGACTGCTTGCCCTGAGAGTTTGCACTGGTGCAGCAAACTACTCGTGCATGCTGCATGTGTCCACAATAGATGCAAAGAAGTCTGCATCTGGCACATGTGGAGTCAAAGCCCTGCATCAGCCTATACACTACTGCAAAAGCGATCGAAGGCCCTGCAGAGGAGCATATTGAAAATTCCCGCCAAAACCACCGGTGAGGTGGTAGACAGAGATGCTGTGCTGCACTCTGAATACAGAACAAATAGTCAGATTGTAACGGAGTGCGGCGGAGTAGAACCGAGGAATGGTGGACTCCCGGAAATGACCCTGTTATACCTCCTTCCTTACAGACGGACCCCTGGGTTACAGGACTGGACGACATGGATGAGGAACACGGCGCCTTTAATTGGGCGTTCTCGGAGGAGGAGGAGGCCACTCCTCCTGTATACGTCAGCGAGGTCGGATTGGATAAACCCCAGGAAGTACTGTACGAGGGGTGTGACATCACCCCGGAGGAGGAGAAGGCGAGGAGCGGCGTCGGAGAGCGGTTTGGACAGATTGGAGAAGGCGGTAGCGAAGGACAACGAAGGAACCCCGAAGAACGTCCCGGAGGAGGAGACAAGTCCCACGGAGAGCCAGGAGGCCAACGACCCCGTGAGCCGCCGTGCCACTCTCCCGGGGGAGGAGAGTGGCTGTCCCAGGTACGGCAGCGTATGGCGGTGTGGGCAGGAAGAAAGCGTGTGTGTAAATAGTGTAAAGAGACCCGTGTTCATGTTTTCCTCGTCTTTCCCTACCTTCTGTTTCCCTTACCCCGCGTTTAACCCTCACCTTCTGTAGCCCTCCCCACGTCACCGAGTGTGGTATAGTTGCACGTCATACACTGGTGAACTCCTCCCCTCACTTCACACGGTCCCAAGGTGCACTTCCCAGAAGACAGTAGAACTAACGGTTCCCTCTCTGTTGGTCTTCCTTTGCATGGGATCCGGAGTGACGAGACCCCTCCATGACCAGACCCTGAGGGCAAGCCCGGAGAACCGAAGACCAAGAAGGAAACAACAGTATTGCCAAAACGGATCCCAGTCAGTTTGCCAGGGAAAGACTTATGTTTAGAACCAGGAGAACTTTGATACTCAATACAAAACGTGCAATACCAATAAAACCCTCTTTACTTCCAAGACCTGGTGTCCATCTAGTCCCTGACTCGCTACCTGGTATACCTATTAAACCTGACCCAGAACCAGCAACCAGTACTCCTGGTAACCCTGGTCCCCAGCCCCCGTCTACACAGATGAAGCAAGAAACAACGATAACGTTAACAAGTATGAGAAACAGTGAATTTACTCACCATCCAGGAAGACTGAAGCATATGCAATGCATGCTTTTCCTGTGACTTCTGTTTGCAGAAGTTGTCGGTGCTGACCTGCACAACGATTGCATTAACAGCATGTGCCAACGCAATGGTGGAAGAAATGAATGTGAAATACAATGCAGCCATGTTCCTGAAGCCACCACCACCTTTCGACACTTATAAGAACTAGAACATTGGTGCCTGGTGGGCTGTGCGGATGAAAACATTAAGTTACTTCATAGACGCACTAGAGGAAGAAAATTACAAGAAGATCATCAAATATTTTAAAAACCTTGCAGATGATGGAGTGCGAGAAGCGCTAAAGAAAATCCCATAGACTGATGCCAAATCATACCAAAAGATAAGGGAAGCGTTGGAGCCCAAGTTGAAGCCAAATGCTGAATATCAACTAAGAATGGTATATCTTCGACCAAGGAGACAACATGTTGCTGAAACAGTGGACAAGTATGGTGAAAGGAGTGATGCACTCATTTAACATTGCAAGTTGTACGATTTTACAGATAAGAAGCCATGCGCCTCAGAGTCAATGATGCCTGCCTTTCAGATTCGTTCGGAAGGCGCATGTGGATGGAAATACACTGTCTAGAGAAAATGCTGATGGCTGCAAGAACAGAAGAACAAGCAGACCGACAAGCTTCTGACATGGAAGTATGAACAGCACACAATGAGTTGATATTGACAGTTAAAAGCAAGCACAAGCATAAACAAGAAGCACGTAAGTCAACGTCTACAAAGGATACAAAGTTATGCTTCCAATGTTGATTTTTGATTCCCCACGAAGGTAAATGTCCAGCCATAGAACAAGTCTGAAAAGGTTGTGGGAAAGAGAACCATGTCATAACTGTGTGGGAGCTAAAAAGAAATCTTGTGTGTCACAGCGGAATGAGAAAATGGACGCAAGAACATTCCAGAAGCATTCTCGCTATGCCCTAAAACCAAAAAGCAACATCAGCCACAGAATATAGAAACCAGGCAAAATCAATCGATGTCAAGCTCATTGTACAAAGGTTCTTTGACATCACCAGTACCAGCGAAGAAGAAGGGTGTGCACTAATGAAATCTTCCAAAGGACAGCTTGCGGGGGGTTAGTTGTCTGAAAAGTAAATCACAGTTCAAAGGCAGTTTATTAAAGTCATAAACTTAATTTAGACACTGTCCCAAAATCACATTGAAAGTGAAGGATCCCCCAATAACTTTCATCATAGACAAGCATCATGCCAGTCGAAAGATTTACCAGCCTGTCCTCTGTGCCTCGCCTCACTCCAGCCATACAGGCGTATGCCTGCGCCGCTTCTGAGCCATTGCAAAGACAATGGTCGTTCACAGCGACAATGAGACACAAGAAGACATTGGTGCGAGCCACCATTCACGTTTTACAGGGGACTTCATTGAGTAACTGCTTGCTCAGTTTTGCCACCACAGCAGATATGAGGTTGATTTCCCTCAACTACAACCTCTGTGCTCAGTCACAAATGAAAATACAGCTTCACGTCGATGATTTCCATGTCCAAGAAGCAGCAGAGAAAGAGATGGAAGCACTCTTAAAACATGCCATCATTAAACGCCCCACAGGACCCACACCGTGGGTTTCGCCTATATTAGCAGTACCAAACCAAACAAGCATTGGCATAGCCAATAGGTCTTGCCTTTTGGACATTATAAGTGTTTAGCCATGCAGCACATTATCCTGGGTGCTGTGCTACCAGGGATTTAAGAGCTATACAATTACTACACACTTTTTATTTTACAGAAGGCAAGGAACCATTTAATGTGTGTGGAGTAGAAGGAAAGGGTAGAGACAGCCTGCTAAACAATAAAGCTTGCAAGAAAATAATTTTTTTTAAAATTACCTCTGCAAGTGGAAGGACACTAGCCACAAACAGGAAAGTGTACTTGGGCCATGCTCCATGGAACCAAACATAAACTGGAAGAAACCGGGAAGCTGGAGGTACTGCCCACTGAGGAAATAGGAATTGAAACATGTGGACTCCAACCAACAGAGCATGTGCTGTCAAGGCGAGACTTAAAGAGGACCTTGAAAAAATACAAGTCAATAACTTTTGTGAATCCTTGCTTACCAATCAAGCCCGAGAGTGAGACTGGAAGCATCAAAAGTGACAGAACAAGCAATGTATAACACGGGTACAATAAGATAATAACAAGCATTTGCAATGCAAAAGGTCTCGCTTTTGCGAGAGTTTGAGCTTTTGGCATTGTAAATGACAATGCCTTTTATTTATGTGTTCTGAAAACCTGCCAGTATTGTGTAAACACGCACTTTGTGTTTATAGGCATTTCTTACGACAAGCAAGGCTGGCAGTAACTGTGCCTCTTTGTACTTGTAGTCCATGCTTACCAGAAGCAACGCTGGCTGCAAATGAGACGCAGTTACTGCCAGCCTTGTTTCTCGTAAAGAATTTGTGTTTATGCACCACATTACAGGTTTTCAAAACACATAAATAAAAGACATTGTCATTTACAATGCCAAAAGCTCAAACTGTCGCAAATACGAGACCTACTGCATTGCAAATGTTTGTTTAATTTTAGGTGAAAATAAATGGGTGAGGTTGCACCAGCAGATTTCCCCCACTGGCTGAATGTCTAATTAATCTACTTTGAGATTTATTCGCTATGTATTCTCCCACCTTTATGCATCCTAAACCCAAAGTGTTCCACAAATACTGTAAGTTGATAGGTACATCATGCATAAAAGCCACATAAAATAAATATGTGCGTAATTTGAATATAAAGGAGGTGGAGGCAGCACGTAAAAGCCTCGCAGCGAACATTGTGGCTACAAAAACAGTAAAAGAATTTAAAATGATCCAAGTACAGAAACAAAGAACAGCAAAGAGAGCCCTTGTTTGGTCCATTACTAAAAACACAGGCAGATACTAGGCAGACCCATAATGGGGTGATCGTCCGCCTTATCACTCTGCGTTTCGCAAGCAGACAAAACTGCACTGAAATTAAAACACGCCCGTTTGCTGGCAGTCACAAAATATATGCTCAACGCCCACTGGCAGATATACATCTCAAATATTACAAACACTCTAATTCTATAACTCACAAATAGGGTTCACACACAGACAACCGATAATGGCAAGCGTCGTCCAGACACACCTTATCGTATGATGAAACAGACTGAAACACACAGGCTCGAAGCTGCGCACTGAGTCAAAGTCTGGATTAGCCATAATACACATTATGCAAGTGTCACCAACCACTCCTGTCTAGGTTGAGGCAGATGCAGTCTATATAAGGAAATAATGTGATTAAATGTGCTTGCCATTAACACTCAGCTTATGGCTCTGTGCAGGAAACTACACTGGGGAAACAACATCAGGTAGACTCATAGTCATGATGTAGGGTCAGGAAATACTTAGCACTACTTTCGCACAATGGGACCTCTACCGCAGAGTGTACATGGGGCTCAGTGTAAACAACTAAAGATGGAGCTCTATGACAGTCGAAGACATAGTGGCGAGTACTGCCAATGGGGTGTAGTCATTACACAAGTATTGGGACTGGCATTGTTCAGTAATATCACTGTGGGTGGTTTGATAACTAAAAATCAGGAAGGCGTGTTGGGGTGTAAAACATTTTGTGATAGGCACTGTCAAATAGTAGAATCCTCTTCCTTTGGGTCTTAAAAATTCACACAATCTTTTACAATTCAGGAAAGCTTTGAGAACATAGCGCCAAGACACTGTCGGGTAATCTAGCACTATACAAAACCTAATAACAAAACCTACTGTATTGACTGCTAGAGCAGTGGGAGACGCGTGCAATCACCTTCTGATGGAGCTCTATGGTAGAGGGCACGGTGGCTTGAACTGTTCTGTGCCATCACTGTGGTTTGATGGAGCTCTTTGATGTTCAGTGCGGTTGCTGGCTGTATGCAAGCTATGAGCTCTACAGTATGGGATATGACAGCTGGTACTTCTTGGTACCATGTGAGTGATGGGTGATTCTTGATGCAAAGTTAGCAGCGCTGGGTGGCCTTAGTGTGAAGGAGTGGCATGACATAGCACTGCTGGTATGCGAGACTTTATATTTGATGGAAAATATAAGCAGGAGGCAGACGGTGTGGCAGAGTAGAAATATGGAATTGGACAACAAATATAGCTCCATCAAGAACACCATATTTAGTAGTGGCATACAGGCACTACAAGGTCTCCAGCTTTACCACTACTTGTCCTAAGTACTTTAGGATTAGGGGAGAGGTTGTAGCCTAATGGCTAGGGTGATTGATTTCAAATGTGGGGAACGGAGTCCGAGCCTCGGCAATGACGCTCAACATCCTCTGATTCGGGGCATATCACTTAATCTCCTGGTGCCTGGCAAAACCAATCCCTCGAGCAGATATAAGCTTATCGGCAACAGGTTATTAAAACAGCTGCCCCGGTTCTACGTTTCGAATCCTGTTTGAAAGCGTCCCATTGCGCGTCAGATGGGGCGAACAAAAAACCAGAGTTGGAATGTTCAAACCCCAGCCACACTCAAACCTGGTTCCTAGCTTCAAAGACGGCCGCCATTGTAAATGCAAGCAACCTCGGCTCTACATATAATAAAAAATACTTGCGGAATGCGGCGGGGCCCAAGTTACAAATATGAAAGGGAGGAATAAAATAAAATTAAAAGACGCAAACTCGACCCGAACGTATCAGCCCGCTTTACAAAAGCACCAATTGCATTACAGATGCATATTTCAGCACCGGGACATATAATAAACAAGGCGCTCACGTACCGGGCGAAGTGCTTTTTTCTCGATTGTTGTTCCACCTAAAAATGCTCGAATATAAATCAATGCGGCACTGATTTTACACAAACAAACGGGAAACAAGGAGGGGAGCGAAGACAACGGAAGTGGTGAAACAAGAAGATCAATGGAAAGGGATATCGGAGCGGTACAGCTGAGAAGGAAAGAGAAGAATAAAGGTGACAGAACATGCACAGTAAAGGACAGCAGCATGGAGGAGCAGAGTATTGGCATTATGCGGGCCCCAGGGGAAGTAAAGGTCGCAGACCAGTCTTCCCCTGGGGTATTCGTGCGAGACCGGAAAAACAAGGTGTATGGGTGGGATTAGAATGGGATGGGGTGGGGTTTAGGAGGCTTTAAGGAGTGGCAAGAGGCGATAACAGCTCTTCTTAACTCCTAAGCACCACCGGGGGGTCGCAGGAAGTTTGTCATCGGCAGGTGGGTGGTTGGGGCGGGGGCCGATTTGGCGATCGGCGGGTGTTTAGTTTGTAGGCTTTGGTAAGGGGCGTGCGGGTGTTTTTCTTATGGTCTGCGTTTGCTGTATACTTTATTGTGCCTGCAATTTTGACGGTTTGTTCCTGGGCTCTCCGCATTTTTGTCCGGTGGGCTGCAATTGTTGCACGTTGCCGGGTACGGTGTCGGGGGTGGGGCCGGCCGGGGAAAGGGGGGGGGGCGGGCGCCGGCTTTTGTTGGGACCTGTGGACCGGGGCTCCGTGTGTGTGTACGTGGCATCTGGTGTGGGCGTCCGGCGGGAGTGTGTGTGTGCGGGCGGCGGGCCTGGTTGGGCCTTGTTCAGCGGAGGCGTAGGACGCTTCTTGGTCCCGGCGGCGGCGGCGGGGGCGGGGGCGCGCCCGGGCAGAGCCGCGCCCGGGCAGAGCGTGAGGGGGCATTGCGTGGGGGGCGGGGGGGCTGTCTCGGCTGCTCGTGCCTGGGTGGGTGGCTGCCGGCGGTGTGCCCCGGTTTTGGGCATTTCCTGCTCGTTTGCGTGTTGGCGGCCCGTGGGGGGGGGGGGAAGGGAATTGTGGGTCGGCGAGCCTTGCTGTGTGTTTTGTGGGCTGTGGGGGGGGCCGGGCACTGGTTGGGCTGTCGGTGCTCCCTTTCCGCGGACGTTTTCTCCCTATGGAGGGGGGGGGCGGGGGTTATGCGGGGGGGGGGAGGCGGTGCTGGTGTCCCCCCCTCTTTTTTACGCCTGATGCTGTGTCCTGGCTGCAGGAAGCGGGTTTGTGGTGTTTTTCCGTCGGGTCCAGTTGTGTGGGGGGGGGGGGGGGGGAGGCGTTTTCTCTTCGGCCTTACTTTGGAGTTGCTGTGTGGGAGGGCCTGGGGAGGTGGTCGGGCGGGTGGGGTCTTCGGGGGCACCGGGAGTAGGTGTGAGGGACCGCCTGACGGCGCAAGGCTAGGTGGTGCTCAGGGCTCACCAGGTTGGAGCGACCTGGTGGGGGGGGGGGGGGGGCACCTGGCCCGGTATTGTACCAGCGGCACGTGGATTGCCAGTGGGGGGGGGGGGGCACCTGGCCCGGTATTGTACCAGCGGCACGTGGATTGCCAGTGGGGGCGCACAACGGCCTCTGGGGCGCTGGCCAGAAGCTGTAGGGGGGTCCGCGGCAGCCTGCCCCTCCGTCGTGGGATCGCGCAGCGCACAACGTTTCAACTCATGGAATTGATGATGCAGTTGCTAGTGTGTGACGGTGTATGCGGAGGAGTGGGGTTTGTTTGGTTGACATAGCTGAGGTGATGCGGTACGGATGGCGCGTGGGTTTGTGGTAGGATGAGGCAGTGAGTGTGGGGTGGCAGTTGAGTGGGGGCCACTGGGGGGTGGGGGGGGGGGGGGTTCTGGTTAACAGCTGTTTTTTGTTGTTGCTGCAGGAGCTACGCTGGGTGCGGACTCACAACGGGAACGGCGGCGATGGGCATGCCGGTGCTGGAGAAGGTCCTGGTTTGACGCTGAGGTACGGATATGAGAGTGGTTGGGGGGGTCCCGGCTGGTTGGCTGTGGTGCACTGGTCTGTGCTACTTGAGGGGGATGCAGGCTGCTGCGGTGGGCCGCCGGAGGTCTGTTGTACAAACATTTAAAACGAGTGTAAAAGGAGAAACGGGGGCACATGTTGGGTAGATATGGGGACGACTCCGGTTGCGGGGGAAGCTGAGGTTTGGTCGGGCGTGTTCTCGTTTCAGCATTGCGGGTTTTGTGCCAATGGGCGTGTCGGAGCGCATGGGGGGGCCGGATGCCTCGTGGATGGGGGGTCAGTTTGGGCGTTATGGCTTGCCTGCGGCTAGGGCGTAGTTAGGTTGGGTGTCGTTCGAATGGGTGGACTGGCTAAGGAAGGTTGGATGCTGGGCGACGTTGTGCGAGGGGTCGTTGGGGTGGGTTAGTCCTTCTGGGTCATCTCGTGAGGTGGGGTTCATGGGGGCTTGGTGTCATACGAGGAGCCTGGGGTGCAGGCGTCTTTACAGCTTGTCTGTTTGAGGGGGGCCCTCAGGAAAGGGGGTGGTTTACGCAGAATGTTCGCAGGGGGTCCTTTTTTGGGGGGTGCAGAGTAAGAGGGTGGGGCTGGAGGAGAGCGGGGTAGGATTACGAGTTTCTGGTGAGGCCTGCTGGTGGTGGTGGCATGACTGGCGCTGTACTATTCTCTACGGTTGCAGGGGTCTTTGGTTTCTGGTTTCCCCAGGAGGCGGGTTGCTGTGGGCAATGGTGAGTGGCGGTTTCCTGGGCGGGGTGGCAGTGTTCGGCAGGGCGGCGCCAGACGTGTCTGTTGGGGCACGTGGTTGGGTTCATGATTCTCGAACGGGGTGACGTTTTGCGTGTGGGATTGGTGGGCCTGGGTCCCTGGCTTTTGGGGTGGGGGTTTTGGTGGGGGGTTGCTTGCTGTTGGGGTGCAGTGGTAGTGGGGGTGGTTTGAGATGAGGGGTGGGGGGGCTGCTGGCTCGGCATACTGGTGCGACAACGTATTTTTGAGGACGCTGGGGGGATGGGGGAAGGGGATGCCCTTCAAGTAGGCCTAATTGTTCTTTTCTGTACAGGACTTGGGTGTGAAGCTGGACCCCTGGCGGGGGAATGACCCCTTCTCCGGGGCGTGACTCAGCGGAGGGGGCTGAATGGCCAGTTCCTGGAGGAGTGCGGAAGGTTGAGGAATGCTGGGAGACGGGGGGTGTTGTGGCCAGTGCGGATGGCATTGGTGCGTGACTGCGGATGGGCCCGAGCTGCATGTACGGGTGAGACAGAGTGCAGTGGGATTTCTCTGATATGGTTTGCACTGTGACTTATGGAGGGGGGCACGGTGTGGGGCTGGGGGCGAGTTGGTCCCCGTTTGGAGCGGAGAGCCTTATGGCAAGGGAGCGAAAGGGGGGGCTCTGGACCTGGGGGCGGTGTTGGTGGCTGACAGGGGTGAGCTGGTTCCTGGGCCGGGGTCAGCCTTTTGGTGCATTGATACACATTGCAATATTTACGAGATGGACGGTCGTCCATGGGATGGGGAGAGTCACCGGTCATGGCCGATTTTGGCCTGCTGGTGTCGCTTGGCCACACTGAAAGCGGGTGCAAGCGAAGTAATTGCATCGAGTTTGGGGGACGTCAGCGGGGTTGAGGAGCCCGCCGGTCCACAGGGGAATGTTCCTTGTTCCTGAGAGCAGGGTACTGATGGTGGATGGTCGTTCACCATGGGGGTGATTTTTGTCACAAACAGGAGTGTCGAGCAATGGGGTGGTTGGTCGTGCATCGCAACTGGGGCACTTGCAATGAGCATGGTTTTGGCCTGATGATCCTAGCTGTTTCCATGGAAGGCTGGCTGGGGGTGGATGGTCGTCCACCGAGGATGGGGGCGCTTGACATGAGCATGGTGGAGGCTTGTGAGTCCTCTGTTTCAGGTGGCAGAGCGGACGGGTGGATGGTCATTCACAGCGTGGGGGGGGGGGGTGAACTGTGACGCACAATTTTGGTCCCATTGGAGAACTGGTTGCGGATGGAGGCGAACACTTGGGTGGATTGTCGTTCACCCGGATGGGGGGGGGGGGGACGATTGGCGTGAGCAAGGTTTTGTGGCCTGGGGACTCTGGTGGTTGTTTTTGATGGTCGGCAAGCCGAGGGGCGAATGGCCGTTCGCCGCGCTTGACATGAGCCTGACTGTTTCATTTTGGATAGGCTGATGGGTGGATGGTCATTCGGCCGCACAATGTTTCGGTCCCACTTTCAAATTTGGTTTTCTGATGGGGCGACCACTAGGGGGTAGGATCATTATCCGCAGGGGTGCGGTTGGCGGGAGCAGATTCTGCCAGCGGAGCCTGGCTGTTTTGCTTGGAGGACAGGTACTGGGTGGACGTCGTCCACGGAGGAGGGGGAGCCTTGTCACTGACGGTTTGGCCTGTGCATGGTTGGTTGCTCTGGCTGTATGCAAAAGGTGGATGGTCGTTCACCAGGACGGGGGCGGTTGCCGCTATGCAGTTGGCCAGAAATGCTATTTATCTGCCGGTGGGCGGGGATGGTGGTGGATGGTCGTTCACCGCGGGGGGGGGGAGCTCCTTTCAAGGGTGGAGTTGGCCCATGAGGCCTGGCTGTTTTGCATGCAAGACTGGAAATGGGTGGACGTCGTCCACAGAGGAGGGGGACCTTGTCACTGACTGTTTAACCTGGGACGGTTTGTTGCTCTGGCTGTATGCAAAAGGTGGATGGTCGTTCACCAGGAAGGGGGCGGTGCCGCTATCAAGTTGGCCCTAAAATACTATTTATATGCCTGAGGGCAGAGTGGTGGTGGATGGTCGTTCACCGCGAGGGGGAGCACCTTTCAAGGGTGGAGATTGGACCATGCTGTGTGCTGGTGTATGCGGGACGCAGTCCTGGATGGTGGATGGGCGTGCGCGTGGAAAGCGAGTTTCTGCCCGGCTCCAGATTTGGCCTGACAGGATGTGCTTGGTATCTGGCAGGGTTGTCAGTGGTGGATGGTCGTTCACCGGCAAAGGGGGGCTCCTGTTGCTGGCATGGTTGGTCCGATGAAGGTTTGATTTTTTGGGTTGCAAACAAATGGGGCTTGATGTTTTTACAGTGACGGGTGGGCATCTTTCCTGGTTGGGGATTGCCTCGAGATAGGGTAATTTGGGGTCCGTGAGGCATCGATGGGGTTATGGCTGGTCAGCCACAAGTGGCCACATAGGTGGCGGAGGCATTCGCTTCGCTCGGGGGGTGGGGCAGGGAATCGCCCTCCGTGGTTTCCCTGGTTGGCGGTACTTTGGAGGGGTGGTGAGTCAAATACGGGCGGATCCACCCCTCGGGGGGGGGGGGGGGAGAACGGTACACTGGTGACTGATAACGGGGCGCGGGAGGCAATGAAAGGAAATTCAACAGAGGATGGGTGGAGGGCAAGTGAAGGTGAGAATGGTTAGAGGAAGGAGGTCACCGAGTGAATGGGGGAAGAGTCAAACAGGTGAGATGGTTTGGAGAAGGAAGAATGGAGAATGAGTCTGAAGGAGATGGGGAATGTATATTTGATGCATGTATGTACCATGTAATAAAGTGAAGAGTGCAACCTTGTCCTAATAAAATGGCCTTTTACGCTTCAAGTAACAGCGTGGAGTGTGGTTCTTGCGCGAAGGTTAAAACAATACATGAGCAAGATTTTGGGACAGAAGAAGCTGAGAGGGGAGAGAAAAAAATACGAGTGGAAATGAGAATGTGAGCATGGACGCGTTGAAGTGACAGCGACGCGTTAGAGCGTGTCAGATTATCCTGGCAGCAGACGAACAGTTACAACACACGGGGAGGGGCAGTGGCATTAGACGGGGGTGCAGGGATGACTGAGCAGAGACCAGAAGACGGGGGGGTGGTGCATGAGCTGTATACCGGTCTAAGCATAGTTTAAGGGGACTAGTAAGTGCAGGGAGGGTACAGAGATGCACATTTGGAGCTGGGGACGAATCCCTGCAGTGCGCCCCTTATTCCTCAGCACCCTCAAGCGCGGCCCTTACCTACGGTGAGTGCAGCTGCCAGCAGCAGCAGCGCCCTTAGAAGGGGGTGCGCTAGGGACATGCTCAGCAGGGGTCTCGACGCTGTTCAGCTCCTATCCGCTCCGGGACCTCGGAACAGCAGGAACAAGAACAGCCTATCAGGAGAAGAGGAGCGCACCCACTTCACCCCATGGAGCCATCGGAGGAGCGAAGGAGAAAGCTGGAGGCCGGGAGAGCAAGAATTGCTCACTTCAGATCGTATAAGACTGGGGCTAAATTTTTCCACTGAAATTTATAGAAGTGGATTATAACAGAAATAAATGAGTCCTAAGAATCGGTCCTGAAGAAGGTGTCTCATAAAGAAAAAACGAAACGCCGCGTCGACCTAAATCTTCGATTCTTGATGTTATGTACCCAAATGGTTTTTGTTTTTATGTATAACATTGTGTTTTGTGATACTCATGATTGTTTTTACTGCTGTTTTTAATTTCACGACATTTAATTTTTACCAAAAGAATAAATATGTATCTTTTTCTACCAGAATCTAATTTGTATTCGCATTAGTTTATATCAGTGTCACACTATATCAGAAATATTTTTGTTTTTCAATGGTTTCTGATTATTCACACACAATTAGCATAACACATACCAACTGTATATTGCTGCCAAATCCGCACTAGATTGCCTCAGACTCACATATACGCATAATTGTGTGATTAGACAACAGGTCCCGTGGATCTGTAAACGTGGGACATCCCATATTTCCTACATTTATTCCCCCTAGTCCCTGTCATCTACTTAGAGGGGGCCTCCTTAATAACTTTCTTCACTAACTGCCGTATCACACGAATTTGTAGGCACATTGTGGGGCTGGAAACGAGATACCAAATTTAAATTTCAGACACCACATAATGCAGGATCAAGACCAAAGCATGCATGCAGATCCATCAACGATATTACAAGGCGCTGCTAGATCGCGCCATGAGAAGCGCGTTTAAAAAGCGCATACACAATGTATACATATTTAGCATGCGCTCCTCCATGGCGATCATGTTAAGGATCTGCAATAACATGCCCCCCCTTCATGTTTGCCTCACCAGATTGTATCCCACTGTATGAATTTAACTCTTGTTCTTTCTTAGAGCTAGAGGCCATCCAACACCACAGCATGTTATTTAAATGTGTATAACACTTTAAAATGCAGGCATTGTTCATCTTTTTGTGTATATCTCAGGATCTGTAATGGGCTCACTACCGCCATGAACATGACAAAATGACGTGTCTGATGAACGAGGAGGGAGTGACGGCTCCCTGCACCGCCACTGGCCTTTGCAAACCTAGACACGGGTGGAGACAAGTTTCTGTGAGAGGGTGGGTATGCAGAGCGAAAACAGGGTGGCTAGAGTGCAGGGTTAAGCCAGATGGGAGGTGGGGTGCCACATATTAGATGCAGTGTGCCATTGGTAATGCAATAATGGCAGTGTACTGCTGTTTAGTTGTTTTCAGTGTTACTTTTTTTCTACATTTATTCCGCAGAAGGAGGGGGTGATTGTGTGGTGGAGAGTCAGCTTCCATGCACTAAAAATATATATGAGCAATATTAAACTGATCTTCTCCGTCGGCCCCTCGTGTACATTTAACAATGAATCCTGGCAAATACGCAACATTAGTACAACCACACCACGTGTGTGCGTAGCACGGAGAACTGACTGTTCTGAAGCAATTTAGAGTCCACACAGAGACCACGCTTCAGGAAAAGGGCTGTCTGTCAGAAGGGGGTGCGCCACACAGCATCTTCTACCCCGGCCCTTATTCCCTGGAAAGGAGCATGAAGGCCACCTTCACATTCATTGCTTTGTGTGATGCTTGTACTGGCTGGGAGATCCCTCGTGCCATGGGCTACAGGGGAGGGGAATTGCTGAAAAGTACAAAGGAGTAGCTGCAGGAGCCAATGCTGCTGCTGCTTCTACCATCCAGTGCCGTAACAAAAGTTGAGACGGGGCCCCGCCCTGCAAGATACATGGAGGGTGGCCCCCCGCTCCGGATTTAATCCGGAACTCTCAGGCCAGAGTACTTCATAACTGCCAAGGTTTCAGATTGCAATGTGTGACATTTTCATAATTTCAATGTAATTAGGAGTGTGTGACATTTAAAAAACTGTGTGTGACACTTTCTCGCGAGCAAAATCAAGCAATGAAGACTAGGGACACTTAAATACCAGAAATTACACCCATTTGAGCAACAAGAAACTCTAAGAATATATTAAAACTAATGCAAAGCACCAGAAATGGAAGAGCACTAACCTTGTGCCCTGTTTACTTAGTCTCATGATCATGATGCGCTAAAAGTAAATTAAATAAAATAAGGATTGGAGAAGGTACTAGTGACACTTCATCTGTAGCGAATGGTGTTTCATTCCCCTAAACTCACCGGGTGTTGCCTATCCCGGTCACGCAGCAGAACTCTTGGGCCATTGTTGTATCGCGTCCAGCTCCAGCATTTGACGTCCCCGTGGTCTCCCTCTGCCGCCGTTTGCCCTGAGTCAGCTGCATGGCCGCAGTACGGGAGGGGACCACCAGGACCAGCCACACCTGCGGCAGGAAGCCGCCGCTGCCCACCACTACGCGCCAGGAGGCGCTTCAAATTGAAGCTCAGCCCGGCGTCCAGGGAGCGCCCGGACGAAGCCCGGACAGTCTGAGACAGACCTAGACTGACCGCGACTGGGCTGGGCCAGGATCCTTGTTTGTTGCTGCTGTGGGCCATTTGTGGTATCCCTCTAATGAGATATACTGTTGTTAATATTCTTTGTGGAACCTCTGTGCTCTCGTTCTATTGGTAACCGCTATTCATTGTTTGCCCTAGGGTTACCGAGTGCAAGCGTGCTATCTTCTCACTGTGTGTAACATGTCCAAGCAAAAGTCTTCTTCTGTATCTAATACCATGGACAATTACCTAGTGCAGGTTGTGAGTAAAATCAATAGCACGAGAAGGATATCGCTGGGCTTGAGTTCTCCACCCATTACCCCTACACAGAGCTCTCTGCCAGAACCCATCCTGGTAGAAGTCCCGATACAGGTGCATAGCAGCGATGCCCCGGATATTGAGTTTCCCCAGATGACAATTCTGACCAAAATATACCTACTGTTGTTGACCTAGACAATGATTTCGTAGATCAGTCAAACACGATAGAAGATAATTTCCCCTCCCTTGTGTCTGTGCCTGCAACTAGAGCAGTCGGAGCATGCAGAAAAGGCCAGAGTAAACGTGGTGGGTTACGCTCTAGCAGGAAAAGGACAGCCTCCACCCAAAAATATGGCTACAAAAGAGGCAAATGGGGAGTATGGTGGGAAGGAGATATTGGAGGATGATCAAATTAAAAAGCTAGTGAGTATGATTGATTCAAAGATCAAATGCATTATTAAACCATTGGTAGCCAAAACCGACCAGCTAACAGCAGAGGTAAACAGGTTAGGGGGACTCATAAACAAGACAGTGGAGGAGGTGGTAATATCTAGTTTCAAACAGAGTTGAACCAACTGTGAATGTTCTTGGGAATGGGCCAGGGGGTAGGGATACAGTGTTATCAAATCCTCCCCCTATTCAGCACCCAGTAGTTATAGATGTCCAGGAAACAGTCAATGAAGACCTCCCATCAAAATCCACTGTGACGGGTTTAGAGAAAGGCCCGGTCCAACTCATTGTAGAGGCTTCCCCCCTTGTTCTGGTCCTGGCCAATGTACCTCCTTTAAAGCCGGGTCAAGTGAAATCTACATCTTCCTTGATCAGCAAAGCATTCCACTGGTTATCTAATAACATGATATCCTCATGGGGTAAACAGCAGTTAGCTGGGGAAATTAATATGGCAAGAAGGGTGGACTGGATAGGGAACAGTGTGAAAAAATTCAAAGGAGATTGTGTCGTTTTGCATTTTTTAAGTCCAGAAGTACTCCATGATGTCTTGAGAAACATATTTCCCCCTCAACGCAGGAGGACTGACATCATCCCGCTAACTCTAGACTTTTTCTATCGTAGAGGTAGTACAGTGAATCCAAGTATATTGAGGACTAAGTGGAACTCGCTGACAAATAAGTGGGGTGGGGTGCTCAATCCAGCGAATGGGGTATCAGTCTTGAAAATAGATTTGCGGCACTGTCAGACTTGAATGAATGTGATTGACTTGAGAGGGCAGACAGTGTAGTGTCCAATGAACCAGATGAGCTAAATAGTACGTATATTCCCATAGACGAGGGGGTTGGTCTTATAAATGTTACTTCCACGACCCTAGGGAAAAGAGTGGATGATCCAATTTTTCTAGTAATTAGAAAGGAGAAAAAATACTCCGAGCAACAGTCTATCCCCACCTTGTTAGAAACATGTTTTGTTCCTGGTCCAGAAGCACCTTCACCCGAACCATTAGGTCATCATCGTATTAATATAGAACCAGACCCAGGGCTGGAGGATGAAACCCAAGGCATATTATTAACCCAGGCCCCCCTATGCTTAGCAGCAGATGAAGCAGGGTTGCCTTTTCTTTCCTGGAACATTGCCGGTATTACCAACAAGTTGACATCACCAGAATGGTGTAACTTCATAGACCAATTTGATATCCTACTGTTCCAGGAGACTTGGTCATTGACCCCAGTACATCATCTAGGGTTTCTTAATTTCCAAATCCCAGCTACAAAAATCCAAAGGGTCGCCCATCAGGGGGCCTGATAATCTGGATCCGCCAAACATGCTGTAGAATCCAGCAAAGGAGTTCTCTATCAAATGATAGTTTGTCAGTTAACCTCACATGGGCTAATGGACAGGGGGTGGTTATTTTCAACATTTATGCCAGGAAAGTAGCGGGAGGTCAAATATCAGAAGTAATCGCCGCTCTTGAGCTCGAGACACTCCCAACACAGTTGTCTTTTATTGTGGGGGGTGATGTCAACACCACATTTGAACCGCTTGGCCAAGAAGACCAAATCCTAGCAAAAGAGGAGGATAGCAAGTGGGGTGTCCCCCAGCTAGAATTACCCGTAGTCAGAAGATGGACAGCGGTGGCCATCCAACTGAAGGCCTTTACGTCTAGCAAGAGGACTCAGAGCAGCTAACGGACGTACCCCGTCAGATCGCCAGGGGGACAAAACATTCGATAATGGTAGGTTCTCTAGCCGAATAGATTACTTCTTGGTAGACATTAGAGAATGGCACAGGTTGACTGATATGGTTGTAAAAAACAGGATGGAGAGTGACCACAACCCTCTCTGTATGGTCTTCAAAGCAAACATGGGGTCAAGAGAACCAAATCATGGGGGTGGCAAAGTCACCAGCGCCACATAAAATGGGATAGACTAATTGAGAACAGAGAGGATGGAGGATCTCAAAAAAGTGGTGGTCGAAGAAGTGGGTAAGATAAATTCACATACCACAAATCAAAACTTTCCTGAAATTAGGCTTGAGGCTCATACAAACTTTTTTGCCAAACTTCAGGAGTTTTTCAAGAAGCCCACACAACCAGACAATGATCATAAAAAATTACCCTGGGATGGTACGACACGTCCTGCAGAGTAGCCCGCCAGAATCACAGCACCAAACTTAGAAACAAGAACATCCTAGGTGTGAGAAAGGTGAGGGACATATATAGGAAGGCACAAAAAGAGGCCAGGAAACAGTGGGATGAGGCTCACTGGCGTGATCTTAAATCCGCCTGTGCTGCAAAGAATCAAAGTCAATTTCGGGCCCTGGTTAAGTGGGACAGAGGGGGGATAGCACAACCCCCGCAAAATAATGTTGCAAAAAACCAGTGGGTAAACTTCTCCAAACCACAATACGCTTGTGACCTAGCGGAAGAAGACTGTATACTACCCCCTACAGTTTTCTATCCATGTCAGTTATTCACAAAAAAAGATGTTAGTATAGCGCTAGACTGCGTGATAGGGGGCCGAGCCCCAGCAATGGATGGCATACCTGCTGATGTGTTTTTAAGTGATCGATTATCTTGGTGTCAGTACTTTAAGTGGCTAGCTAACTCTGTGGCTGGGGTGCACCAATACCGACCTCATGGAAGGGTGCAGAAATAATTCCAGTTTTTAACACCTTGGATGCTACAGCTAATTCTCCTGGATGCTGACTTTTCTGGATTCCCATTGTTCATGACGAGCTCAGCTTGTCATGAGTGTATGGAGGTGTACACCATGACGAGCTGAGCTCGTCATGAGCGTCCAAGGGGTTAAAAAGGGAGACAAATCACTACCTAGCAATTATAGACCTATCAGTCTTATAGACTCTGCCCAAAAGTTAATAGGTCGATTAGTGCAAAACAAACTGCAAACTTGGATAATAGAAAAAGATATTTTATTCCCTTGTCAAGCTGGTTTCCGTCCCTGTACAAGTTCAGTTGACCAGGTCTTTTTAGGTCTCGCGACCTATCAATGCGCACAAGCGCATTGAGCGGAGCGAGAATTCAAGTGCTCGAAATCCTCGTCGAACTAAGGGCTTCTTGCGCTGCGGTTTTCATTAAGTTCACATGAATCACGTGACCAAACAAGCACGCGCATTCACGGCCGCACAGCACATCAAAGGGCTTCGCCCAGCGTGCGCTCTGCGGCTTCTCCTCCCCTAACACGATTCTCCTCCCCTAACACCCCACACCCTCAAACATGTTAATGACTTTGTGACAATCTGTACCAAGTCGCGTCACTTGGAATTCAACATCCCAAGGTACACACATACCCCAAGCCTCCCGTATCTCACCAGGTCTAACCCCAAGCCATAAGCTATCCTCCCAAGTCGAACTCTCAAGCATTTTATGTCTGAGCCGCTAACCCGAGCTCACCAAAGTCTTACTCATTAGCCACCTATGACCACCCAAAATGTCCACAGCTCCCTTGCATATACTCACGAGCCCTCAAGTCTTTCCCCATCCGCTTGTCTTAATCTCAAAGGGCTCCTATTACCCACAACCCAACAGTATTGCACACATTTCGCATGCCCATCCTGTATTAATACCCGGTGCTCCATTTCTGGCACTAAAATAGCAAACACCTCCAAGTCCGAGACCTCGTATTACCACCAGCCCCAATAGCACACCTCTCCTACTCAAACTGGGACCCCACATTCATTCTACAATAATTCGATACTATCCCCAGCTCGCTTACCCCCTTGGCGATGGCACTGGTTCCTCTCAGGTTTAGCGCGAGGGGCGAGGGTACAGAAAGGGGGAGTGCGCCGGGAGGTCACTGCACGTGCGCCCACCCTCGAAAAAGGAGTACAATGGGCTGCCTACAATCTGCGGGGCGCTGGCGTGGCGGCCATCTTAAGACGGGGCTTTCTCAGAACCATGCAAGTTGTCACATACCGCTGCCGCCATAGTCGGTCGGGGTGACTATGAATGGTTGTGGGCTAATCATTATAACTGTTTCAATTTAGGTGCACCTTATCTGCCGTAAATGTGTTCTGTTGTCTCAGACTCCAGAATACATAATGAAACTATTGCCTGTCGCAAGGGTTTTTTGTTGGCAGAATCTGGCTTTGCTCTCACCATACCTGCCTTTCAACAATGATCAACCTCCCAAACCACTCTGTTTGGTGCACTGGACCCCTCACACCACCGGGCCTCGGTGCCACTGTACCCGCCGCACGAGCGCCCCTGCATGCTGTGTACCGAACCGCTCTTTATTATTTTACTTCTTAAATGCAAGAGCTTGTTTTTCTGATTTTGTTCAGAAATAGCTAATTCTAATCGTCCAGTGCCTGCCAGTGGCAGAATTGGAAACACATTCCTCTACTGCCCCTTACCCGCGATCGGAGACACTGAAACGGGTGTTGAGGTTTTTTCTTGCACCCCGTGGTTCAACAGTCTTGAAGCAGCAGCTGCAGCAGCTGGCGGGTTGTAACAGTCTTCAGTGACCATTCACTGCATTAACCCCTAGCCTGCTGTTTGTGTGCCACGCACCCCTTTCCCCTGCCCCCGCTGCTGCTGATCTGCTTGAGCCTAAAGCCCCCTCCCCCTCCACACACCCAGCTTTTCGGTTCTCTGTAAATTCGTCCTGCTGTCTCTGCCTGTGCTGTAAACCCAGCCTTTTGCCTGCTGTGCAGCGTCTGTTCAAACATCCGAGGATGCTTTTCCACTTAAAAAAAAAAAAAAGTCCGTGGAGGCGGTTCCACTAGGCAGGTCTTGGCTGCTAAGCAAAGGGAATGGTTTTTTTAGACCTCGAAGGCATCCTTGGCGCCATTTCTTCAGTTTCAGTGTGTGCACTATACAAATGCCCTCTCGCTTTCCTGTTACCCTGTGGCACACCAACCGGAGTACATCTCAGTCAGTGAAGTTGTGTGCTGTACACGGTTCTGCAGTTGGAGAATTAAATATTTTAAGTAAGGCATGCTGGTTGTGCCAGTGCCAGTCAGGGGCGCAAGGCGCCCTTCGCAGCCCACCCCCAAGTTCAGACTGGGCCTCACGCTTGTGTGGGGGGAGGGGTCTTTCCTGCGCCGCCTTTGCTGTGTACTGAGCTGCTGGCAGCTGCATGGCGAGTGGAGAGAATTTCTCAGGACACCTAACAACGTGGCGAGGTCCGTGATATTTTTCGCTAGGCAAGGCTTTTTTTGTAGCGTTCACTTAATAGGGATGGGCGGGGCTGGAATGTCTGCGTGCAGTGGCAGTGCTTATATCTGAGAAACCTGACCTATCGCGAGCTGTCTGTGTTCAACCCCTCCACAGAAATGCCCCTGCAGGAGCCGGGCCAGTGTGTAACCTCTTCATTCGGAGATCTCGAAATTCTCTGTAAATTCCTTCGTATGCAGCACGAGATTTGCATTTAAAACGCTCCCTGGGGAGTATTTGCATTCCTGTCTTATTAACGTGCTCAGCGACTTAATGATTGGGTCTCTATTGCATCCCTCCTCGCCGCCCTGGTACATGGCCCACGGCCCCTCTTATGGACCTGAATCTCAGAAGATAGTTGTATTTTAGGAGGCAGTATCGAGCGGGAAACGTCAGGAATACATACATACAATCGCATTGCCCATTCCTTTGTTTTTTTGAGAAGCACTTAACTTGCCCTTTCTGGGAGCAGTGCAATAGGGTTTAGGGGCAGAGTGAAGAAGAGTGATACAATGTATTTTAAAAGCCAGACCTGGATTTGGGGATTTTTTGAGCTACTTCTTATGAACAATGAAAAGCTGTGATTAATATGTTTTTCTTACAAGCTTTTCAACCCGCTGCTGGGCGGATTCTTATTC
The DNA here is from genome assembly GCF_964263255.1 of Lissotriton vulgaris. Taxonomy (NCBI): domain Eukaryota; kingdom Metazoa; phylum Chordata; class Amphibia; order Caudata; family Salamandridae; genus Lissotriton; species Lissotriton vulgaris. Next base: position 120,343,983 of record NC_141695.1, on the reverse strand, counting down.
AGGGTAACTTGTAGGACTGGTTTGAGCTGCAAGTTGGACATGACACCCCAAGTTTTAGTCTTTCTCAGAAACATCAGCGTGTAATGTGCACATTTGTGGGCCATCTGAAACAGCGCCGTTTTTTATTTACTTTTCCAGGCTTTTTACACAAGTGACCGCATGCTGTGTGAGAACGCCAGATGTACCTGCACCTGATTAGTTGTACCAGCTCGAACCCAAGGAGAATGCGTTTTAGCAACCTACGAATAACGGGAGATAAAATAACAAGCATTTACAATGCAATAGGTCTCGCATTTACGCAAGTGTAAGCTATTGGCATTGTAAATGACAAAACAAAAAAATAAAATGTCATTTAGAAAACCAATAGCTCAAACTTTCTTACTGCGAGACCTATTGGCAACGCCAGTGCTTGTTTTTCATAGCCCTATACTGGAGGAACGTGATGCTAACTAATAGGACTCTTTACACTGTTTTCGTAGATTTAAAATCAGCTTTTGATCTAGTTCCTCGTTCTAAACTTTGGAGGGTACTCGCTGAAGCTGGGTTAGCCCCGGAATTGCTGACGCTTCTTGTCCGCTTGCATGAGAACAATTATGCTAGAATCAGGTGGGGGGCTCAGGGTGAGGTGAAGGACACTTTCCCTGTCGAACGTGGGGTTCGGCAGGGGTGTGTTCTGGCACCCACACTGTTTTCTATTTACATCAATGGCATTGTAGACCATCTAAGCCGTTCTCCCACCGATGCTCCTGTCCTAGCAGGGGCACGCGTGCCAGTCCTCTTGTTTGTGGACGACACGCTGACAGTTTCTCGAACCCCGAGTGGGCTTCAGAAGGCAGTTAACGCTTTCGGTGAGTTCTGTCAAACACGTGGACTTGAGATAAATACCTCCAAAACCAAGTTCATGTGTTTGAACCAGCGGAACACATTTAAGGGTTCAATTAACTTTAACGGTACTCCCCTAGAACAGGTTGACGCCTTCACGTATCTAGGAATATCCCTTCAGTGTAATATGAGTTGGAAAAACCACATTGACATGGCTGTTTTAAAATTCCACCAGCTGGCGGGTGTAGTGGCCCTTAAACATAAAGCCTTATTGACTAAGCCAATCACCCCTGCTTTAGAAATGAACAACATGAAGGTGATTAGTGCCTCTTTATACGGCTCGGAACTTTGGGGATTCTCCAATTTGAAACAATTAAAACTGGTGGAAAACAGGTTTTTACGCCGTCTTGTTGGGGTTCCCCAAAGTACCCCTACCGTTCCACTGGCATACGACCTTGGCAGGAAGAACATTGAGGATTTGGCACGGCTGCGACCCTTATTATACTGGAGACGCATTATGACTACCCCTAAACTAGTGCATTATGCCACCGCCCTGAAGGATATCACCAGGGCAGATCGCTTCCATTCGATCCCGTGGTTAAAGGAAATAAGAGGCTTGCTAATTAAGCTGGAACTAGACCACCTATGGAACACTCCCAATGCCGAAAGCTTTCCATCAAAGGCAACACTGAAAAAAATGTATTGGCAAATGGTATGATCGACCGCTTATAGTATAGGATCCAACACTAATTTAACAGGATGTTTCCTGGACATCAAACCTGTACCATCTTCTGAGTCTTACTGGGACATTATTGAAAGGCCGTTTGATAGAAAATTCTATTTTCTATTCAGAACCGGAACCCTTCCTTTAAAGGCATTTACCCGCAAATGGTCAGCTATTCAGGACGACAAATGCCTCCACTGTAAAGATTTGATTGAGAATATTGCTCATCTACTGTTTGTTTGTCCCCTCTCTGTAAGTCCACGACGGAAGTGGATAAAACCTGTGTGTTTAAACTTAGGTACAAGTAGGTACATAGAGGCGTTAAGAGTGCTGGAATCAGATTGTACACCCTACATGGCGATTGCCGTTGCAAAATTTTTAGGTTGGGCATGGACTATACGCACCGCACTTTACAACAGTTAGATACTGCCCAATGAATTACTGACACCGCTTATTGTAGATCAACTTTTAAAAATTCATGTTTTATTGAACTATTTTTAATTATCATGTATAAATTGTCTTTTTATTTGGAACATGACAGCATTATAGTTTAATGAGTTTTTTAAAAATAATAAATTTAACATTGTAGTATTTATTGTGTAGTGTAGGATATATAACTGCTTTTATGACATGCTGTCGAATAAAGCTTTGACATTTGATTTGGTACTAGTGACACTTCATCTGTAGCGTTATTGGACAGCCGGTAATCAAATATTGAAGCAAGTGTGTTTTATTCTTATCTCACCCTGACCACTCATAGTTGCCAGGTTTTCAGACTGCTTATGTGTGCAATGTTGGTGGTTTCAGAGTGTGTACAAGTGACATTATACTTCCAAACGAGTGACTCATTTTCTCAGGTTAATCAAAGCAGTAGCTGGTATTTGTGTGCTTCTCTGTGAATGTTTGATTATGCAAGGTAAAAACCCACCTTCTGTAGTTAATCAGTGAAAAACAGTCAAGGCCAAACAAATGGAAAACCTCTCAATATGAACAACTCCTCAACGTGTCCCAGATGACAAATACATGAAGATGTAACATAGGCAAGCATGTGTCCCCACGTTTGCTGTACCTGAAATAGTCTTGTAAAATGCCCCTAGGTTGCATAATTTGATCACCAGAAAAAACTCCCACATAGAAATAACTAAAGGGTTCTGCTGAAAACAAAACTGCACACCGACCTATCAGCTGAGAGGCGCCAGCGTGGATTTCAGCTGGTACTATTAATCATTGAAGATTAGAAACCATCTGAGTTTAGTGAAGCGCATCAATCGACCCCAATGACACATCCTAAGTACCATAACCAAACCCTATCAACCATGCACCCAAAGAAACTTCATTGTAAGTATAAGTGCTATATAACTGACGAAGAGTCACCTACGTACTCAGCAATTTAAAAGTGCCTTAGGCCTATTATAAAGAATGTGCTACGTAAACTAACACAATACTTTTTATAAATCGCTATTAACATCTGCTCCATGTGTTACTTCTTTAAAAGGCCAACCAGTCTGTGACCTTGCGCACATCTTTTTAATCATGCATAAGAACTGGAAGTGGCATATCTCTGTGTAGGCTGCCGTCTTCTCTTGTTTCAATTTCCCCAACTTAACTGCCCCTCCCGCTGACCCTATTTCAGCACTGAAGTACCCCACTTTACAAACCCTCCGGGTTCTTTCATAGTCTCACCGAGTGGTCGAAGTGGGGAAAAAAAGTAGGGGAACTGTGGGTGGAGAATCAGGGGGCGGGAATAACCGAAGATTGAATCAGTGGGCGGAGTCAGGGGTGTGGCTAGAAATAGCAAAACATACCAATTTTTAGTACGTTTAGAATTTCACTGACCAGTTACAGCTTATAACGTTATTTAATTAAAACAATGGATAAACATGTTTATTTGAGGTTTAATTCAGGAAAAAGCAAACACTCATAGGGAATATAGGTTTATGTAAAGCGTGTGAAATATAAGCAGGAACAACATGTTACCTTAATGCGTTGTTCATAAATCCATGATTATTTTTTGTCTCAAACATGGAGGTCATAAATACAGGGCTCCTCTTGTACACATGTGTTAAGCAGGGCTCAGAAGAGAAAGAGACTCTTCAGGAGAATCTAGACTCACGGAAACCCACAAAGGCTCCTTCATATTCATGTCAGCCCGCTAGCTGCTCAATCATAATATAGCAAAAAGAACAACTGGTGGACAGAATGCAGAACAATATCATACATTCACCCCATTACAGAGATCTGGGCCTAAATCCATTGTTTCTTTGCTCACCATGCCATTCCAGTTTGGACCCAGTCATATGTAAATCAGTCTTGACCCTGAGCCTCATGGGTACAGCCCAGCCTGAACTGCCAAGCCAGGGCCTCCCTGGACTGGAAAGAAGCATCCTAGGACCGGTTTTTGGCTTTCAGCCCTCATCAGCCAGGATAGCTTGATTCCAGTGGCATGGAGAGCACAGAACCCACGTCTGGGCATACCCGTCCCACTGGGGGTGACAAATGCAAAAAGAACAATTGATGGACAGAATGCAGAACAATGTCATACATTCACCCGAGTTCAGAAATCTGGGCTTAAAAATCCATTGTTTTTTGCTCACCACCACTCCTGTCGTGTCACCTTTCCTGCCCCGTCACCTCTCCTGCCCCATCACCTCTCCAGCCCGGTCACTTCTCCAGCCCGGTCACTTCTCCAGCCCAGTTACTTCTCCAGCCCAGTCACTACTCCTCTCCTGCCCTGTCACGTCACCTGCCTGTCATGTCACCTGCCCGTCACTTCTTCTGCCCGGTCACTTCTCCTGCCCGGTCACTTCTCCTGCCCTGTTGCCTCTCCTTCCCCATCACTTCTCCTGTCCCGTCACTTCTCCTGTCCCGTCACTTCTCTAGTCCTGTCACTTCTCCAGTCCCGTCACTTCTCCAGTCCCGTCACTTCTACAGTCCCGTCACTTCTCTAGTCCTGTCACTTCTCCAGTCCCGTCACTTCTCCAGTCCCGTCACTTCTCCAGTCCAGTCACTTCTCCAGTCCCGTCACTTCTCCAGTCCAGTCACTTCTCCTGTCCCGTCACTTCTACAGTCCCGTCACTTCTCTAGTCCTGTCACTTCTCCAGTCCCGTCACTTCTCCAGTCCCGTCACTTCTCCAGTCCAGTCACTTCTCCAGTCCCGTCACTTCTCCAGTCCAGTCACTTCTCCTGTCCCGTCACTTCTCCTGTCCTGTCACTTCTCCTGTCCCGTCACTTCTCCTGTCCTGTCACTTTCCTGTCCTGTCACTTCTCCTATCCAGTCACTTCTCCTGTCCGGTCACTTTTCCTGCACCGTCACTTCTCTCTGCCCCGATCATTGCTCCTGCCCCATTCACTGCTACTGCCCCATTCACTGCTCCTGCCTCATTCACTGCTCCTATTCCGTTCACGGCTCCTGCCCCGTTCACTGCTCCTGCCCTGTTCACTGCTCCTGCCCCGTTCACTGCTCCTGCCCCGTTCACTGCTCCTGCTCATGCCTAATCACCGCTCCTGCCCCATTACTTCTACTGCTTCATCACTTCTCCTGCCCCGTAACCTCTCCTGCCCAGTCACCTCTCCTGCCCAGTCACCTCTCCTGCCCATCACCTCTCCTGCCCATCACATCACCTGCCTGTCATGTCACCTGCCAGTCACTTCTTGTACCCGGCCACCTCTCCTGCCCTGTTGCCTCTCCTTCCACGTCATCTGTCCTGTCCTGTCGCCTCTCCTGCCCCGACACTGCTCCTGCCCCATTCACTGCTCCTGCCCCGTTTACTGCTCCTGCCCCGTTCACTGCTCCTGCCCCGTTCACTGCTCCTGCCCCGTTCACTGCTCCTGGCCCGTTCACTGCTCCTGGCCCGTTCACTGCTTCTGCCCCGTTCACTGCTCCTGCCCTGTTCACTGCTCCTGCCCTGTTCACTGCTCCTGCCCCGTTCACTGCTCCTGCCCTGTTCACTGCTCCTGCCCCGTTCACTGCTCCTGCCCCGTTCACCGCTCCTGTCCTCTCACCGCTCCTGTCCTTTTACCGCTCCCGCCCGGTTACTGCTCTAGCTCATGCCCCGTCACCTCTCCTGCCCGTCATCTCTCCTGCCCGTTCACTGCTCCTGCCCGGTCAGCACTCCTGCCCGTTCAACGCTCCAGCCCCATAACTTCTTCTGTCCCATCACTTCTCCTGTCCCATCACTTCTCCTGCCCCGTTCACTGCTCTTATCCGTTCACTGCCCCTATCCGTACACTGCTCCTGCTGGTTACCGTTCCTGCCCATGCCCAATCACCGCTCCTGTCCCTTCACTTCTCCTGCCCCATCACTTCTCCTGCCCCGTCACTTCTCCTGCCCCGTCACTTCTCCTGCCCCGTCACCTCTCCTTTCCTGTCACCTCTCCTGTCCCGCCACTGCTCCTGACACGTCAACTCTCCTGCCCTGTCGCTTCTCCTATTCGTTACTTCTCCTTCCCGTCACTCCTCCTACCTGTCACTTCCCCTGCCTGGTCACCTCTCCTGCCCTAGTACCTCTCCTTTCCTGTCACCTCTTCTGTCCGGTCAGTGCTCCCACTGCTCCTGCCCAGTTCAATCTGTGTACAACATTGACAAATTACACAAGGTGTCAAGTTCCCCACAGTACTCTGTCTGGGGAAAGCTCCTCTGTAATCACCAGGCCCGGAATGGCCATAGAGGGCACCGGGCGTTTCCCCAGTAGGCTGCTAGGGTGGGAGCCGGTTTTGGGCTCCTGGGAGGCTGATTTTGTTACTGGGGGTCGGCAATATCGGCCCCCCATAACAAAATCGGCCAAAACTGAAATGGAACTGGATATATTATCTGTGACCTAATACTGGTACTTTGTGAATTTCGCCGAAAAGTAATGAAAAATGTATGTATGAAACTGTTTTAATGTAAAGTGCTCTTATACCTATTATGTTAAGTTTGCAGTATATAAAACTATTAAAATAAATGCATAGTAAAGAAATAAACAAATATAACACAGGGATAGGGTTGACGGTGATAAGGACTAATATCAAAAGAGAGGTAATCCTATTGATTTGCAAATGACTGATGATGAGAAAATCAAGAAATGTCTCTCAACTCCCGACAATAAGGACCGCTGAACACAAGTGGCAATGGGTGGTAGCAAGAAGTCTGTAGTAAAGTACAGGAAGGTACAAAGCATTACGACATTAGTGCAATGAAGCTTTTCGTTATAGGTCTGGGTGAAACTGGTCTCTGACATACGACCACTAATTCCTATTTGTGAGCTCACTTGGTAGAAGGCAGATTTATTGCCCAAAACAGAAAGCACATATGTTCAAGCTGCTGGGCTGCACTCCCCCTCACCCCAGGGGAGGCCCGCTGAGCAGTTTGCCAGGGCCGGTTTCTGTTACCAGTCCGGCCCTGGTAATCACCAACTCCGATCTCACTCATTTGATGTGCTGAAGGCAGAGGGCGGGCGCATTGTCATTCCAAACGGGGTTCATCAGCCTCAATTGGAATGACAATGGGCCGCCCTTGGTCTGTGCGAGCTCAGGGAGGGGCTGCTGCAGCCTCTGGAGTTCACAGAGAAGTGTGAGCAGCCCCTGGAATCTGAATGAAAAAGGTTATTGTTTTTTCAGTAGGACTATTCTTGCCGTCCCGGGATGCTTTCTATGAAAGTAAGAAGTAGGGGAACGGACTGAAATATTTTTTAGAAGTAGGGGCACGCCGTGCCCCTCCGTTCCCGCCCACTTCTACCACTGGTCTCACCCTGTTCACATCACACTGTCTTCTGGCTCTATCGCCCCTCATTATCCCTCTCTTTCCTACATTGCCGTTCATATGCTGATCGGGCCCCACAATTAGGCAGATTGTTGCGGTGCTACAAGAGCTGCATGAGACAACGTAGAAGGGCATCTAGGATGTGAGCTAGAGGGCCATGGTGGGGTAGGGACAATAGAGCACTCATAATTCAAGAATTTACGGAGCGGACTGAGGCTTTTTTGGGTAACCAAACTGTGGGAAGCAAAAGGGTCACAGGTATCCCCAGAGGTGGTGTTGTGTAGGCACAGTAGGTAAGGAGAGGGGAGAAGGGAAGGGGGCCTTCAGAGGGACGCAGTTGTATACCTGAGCGAGCCTCTTCAAGGCCTCCTAACTGCGAAAGGCTGACACATGCGGCTAGGGCTGTAGGATGACAAATAGAAGACTGGAGCAGATTCTTGACTTACTCTGTCGGCCGCGAGTAGCATTGACGGAACGGGCCAGCCACAATGACTCCTCGGCTGCACGGTTCAGGTCGGACACTCCGACCAACTCACGCTGCGGGGGCATTGGTTGCACTGGACTGAAGGGCAGCTTTTGAGCCAATCACTCAGCCGTGAGCACCGTTCTTCGGCCGCGGTCACCGTCTGGTTCAAATCATTACGCCGGAGGGCGGGCATTTACTAGGAGCTGCCAAACAACTTAAAACTATGCTGCGTGCGCCTGCTCACGCTGGCCCGCGTATGCTGTTGGCCAATTAAATCATTACACTTAAGCGTGCAACCTGACGTCAGCTATTGGCGCGGTGTTTGGTAAAACGTAGCCAGCCAGCCACGAACTAAGCCATTCCCAAGTCTAACGAACCGTAAGATGTCACCTAATAGATTTGGCAATGGCAGTCAGTGGAGGTACTAACTAGCAGCGCTCCCGCAGACAGCTGAGGTGGTCCTATAAATGAGTGACAACGCATTTCAGCACGGTGATACGGACCACCACACTGGAATGCGCTAGTCAAACGCCTAATCGATGCATGGCTGGTACTATGCTGAAGAGGCCCCCTGCTGCTCAGGGCCCCCACACCGCGTGGGCTTCGGGGGCCTGTGTTACGCCCCTGCTACCATCACTCCATGCTCCATGGCTTGCGCCGCTGCCCCCTCCGCCACTATAAACACGGCGAAGACAAGCAGAGTGCGGACAGTTGGACGTAGTGTGGGAGGGTCATACCAACGGTTCTACCCTGAAAGGGAAGTGCAAACCAAAACAGTAACTTTTAACTACAGATACTTTGAGGAAAACAATGAACGGCTGCGCAAGGAATTTAGAAAACATGAGGGGGGAGGTGGGGGGACATCCAGCGACATGTGAGGAGGTGGGAGGGACGAATGCTGTGGGCCAATTGAGCACGAAGCGGAGCGACAGAAATAGAAAAAGGTATTTGCAATGCAATAGGTCTCACATTTACGCGAGACCTATTGCATTGCAAATGGTAGGCACCACGACGATGGGAGGGAGGGTGGGGGCTGTTGAGAAGGCACAGACAATGGGAGGGCGGGTAAGAAGGCACAGACAACGTAATGGGGGGAGAAGGCACGGACAACATGAAGCCGGGTCGGGGGAGAATTTTAAAGAAAATAGTGCTCAGAGTCTAAATAACAGTATATCCAAAGTAAAGGGGCCAGTCGCCATGGGAGGTGACTAATGAAGAGGAGGCAGTACTAAAAAGGGACTAACAAGCCTATTGACGAATCAGAAGCCAACATTCAGGATAGACACTGACACAAGCCAACAGCAAATATGGGCGGAGAGTGGGTGGAGCTTCTATTCACCAACTCCTCTACAATAAGCCTCACAGAGCAACGCATGCGTGCTGGCTGTAGGCTCGACCTAAAAAGGACAGTAGCAGAGTGGCGCACATTTGCATTGAAATGCACCAGACAAACAAAGTCATTGAGAAAGGATAGTCACCCTGGTCCACACATTGCGGACATGATCATGCAATTGAATGGAGCCAAAGTGTTTTCCCATCTTTACCTCAATAAAGGATACCATCAAGTCGAGCTGGTGGAGTACTGCAGATACAATACTACCTTTTCAACTCATGTTAGTTTGTTTAGGTATAAGAAACCGAGTTTTTAAGTATTTTTGGCTTCTGAGATATTTCGGGATGTTATTCACAGAGTAATCCAACCTGCTACATATGCTTTCAATGACAGTGACAATGACAGTGATGAGATACTGGTTTGTGGGAGGACACTGAAAGAGTGTTGGTTACTTGCTGATGCTGGTCTCACTCTGAATGCCCCAAAGAGCGAGCTTCACAAAACCAAACTCAAGTTTTTTGGGCACATATTGTCTGATGGGGGAATGACTTCAGACTCTGACAAGGTCCAAGCACTGTCATCCACTAATACTCCCCTAACCCCCTTCAATTATGTTACCATGCTGCATTCCTCACTAGACATGGCCAGTTATTGCTCAATATACATTCACAACCATTTAACAGGGAGTGCCTGATTGAGAGACCTGGCAAAACAAAATGTCCTTTTCAGTATTCTCCTGAGTGCGTCCAGAGATTCAAAGATGGTGATGGACGGAGCGTTGACAATACAAGCACTCACCCCTAGTCAACTGATTTGGGTTTAATCCATCACCGTTCTTTAGCTCACTCCGCCACCCCAGTTCAGACATGGCCATATGCAAATCAGTCTGACCCTGTGCCTCATGGGAACAGTCCAGCCCGAACTGCCAAGCCATGTCTTTCCTGGACCGGAATCAAGCTTCCCAGGACCGGTTTCTGGCATTACAGCCGTCTTCAGCCGGGCTTGCTTGACTCCTGTGGCAAAGTGAGCAATGGACTCACGTCTAAGCATACCCTGCCAATTTAGGGCGAACAAAGAAAAAACAAAGGTGGTGATGGACGGAGCGTTGACAATACAAACGCTCACCCCCAGTCAACTGATCTGGCTTTAATCCATCACCGTTCTTTAGCTCACTCCGCCACCCCAGTTCAGACATGGCCATATGCAAATCAGTCTGACCCTGTGCCTCATGGGAACAGTCCAGCCCGAACTGCCAAGCCATGTCTTTCCTGGACTGGAATTAAGCTTCCCAGGACCGGTTTTTGGCATTACAGCCGGCTTCAGCCGGGCTTGCTTGACTCCAGTGGCAAAGTGAGCAAGGGACTCATGTCTGAGCATACCCTGCCAATTTAGGGCGAACAAAGAAAAACCAAAGGTGGTGATGGACGGAGCGTTGACAATACAAACGCTCACCCCCAGTCAACTGATCTGGGTTTAATCCATCACCGTTCTTTAGCTCACTCCGCCACCCCAGTTCAGACATGGCCATATGCAAATCAGTCTGACCCTGTGCCTCAAGGGAACAGTCCAGCCCGAACTGCCAAGCCATGTCTTTCCTGGACCGGAATCAAGCTTCCCAGGACCGGTTTCTGGCATTACAGCCGTCTTCAGCCGGGCTTGCTTGACTCCAGTGGCAAAGTGAGCAAGGGACTCACGTCTGAGCATACCCTGCCAACTTAGGGCGAACAAAGAAAAACCAAAGGTGGTGATGGACGGAGCGTTGATAATAGAAACACTCACCCCCAGTCAACTGATCTGGGTTTAATCCATCACCGTTCTTTAGCTCACTCCGCCACCCCAGTTCAGACATGGCCATATGCAAATCAGTCTGACCCTGTGCCTCTTGGGAACACTCCAGCCTGAAATGCCAAGCCATGTCTTTCCTGGACCGGAATCAAGCTTCCCAGGACCGGTTTCTGGCATTACAGCCGTCTTCAGCGGGGCTTGCTTGACTCCAGTGGCAAAGTGAGCAAGGGACTCACGTCTGAGCATACCCTGCCAACTTAGGGCGAACAAAGAAAAACCAAAGGTGGTGATGGACGGAGCGTTGACAATACAAACACTCACCCCCAGTCAACTGATCTGGGTTTAATCCATCACCGTTCTTTAGCTCACTCCGCCACTCCAGTTCAGACATGGCCATATGCAAATCAGTCTGACCCTGTGCCTCTTGGGAACAGTCCAGCCCGAAATGCCAAGCCATGTCTTTCCTGGACCGGAATCAAGCTTCCCAGGACCGGTTTCTGGCATTACAGCCGTCTTCAGCCGGGCTTGCTTGACTCCAGTGGCAAAGTGAACAAGGGACTCACGTCTGAGCATACCCTGCCAACTTAGGGCGAACAAAGAAAAACCAAAGTTGGTGATGGACGGAGCGTTGACAATACAAACACTCACCCCCAGTCAACTGATCGGGGTTTAATCCATCACCGTTCTTTAGCTCACTCCGCCACCCCAGTTCAGACATGACCATATGCAAATCAGTCTGACCCTGTGCCTCATGGGAACAGTCCAGCCCGAACTGCCAAGCCATGTCTTTTCTGGACCGGAATCAAGCTTCCCAGTACCGGTTTCTGGCAATACAGCCGTCTTCAGCTGGGCTTGCTTGACTCCAGTGGCAAAGTGAGCAAGGGACTCACGTCTGAGCATACCCTGCCAAATTAGGGCGAACAAAGAAAAACCAAAGGTGGTGATGGACGGAGCGTTGACAATACAAACGCTCACCCCCAGTCAACTGATCTGGGTTTAATCCATCACCGTTCTTTAGCTCACTCCGCCACCCCAGTTCAGACATGGCCATATGCAAATCAGTCTGACCCTGTGCCTCATGGGAACAGTCCAGCCCGAACTGCCAAGCCATGTCTTTCCTGGACCGGAATCAAGCTTCCCAGGACCGGTTTCTGGCATTTCAGCCGTCTTCAGCCGGGCTTGCTTGACTCCAGTGGTTGCTTGACTCCCTGGTTCAACGATGATCTTAGGAAATCCAAGAAACTATGCCGTACTCTCGAGAAAACATGGAGAAAAAACCCAACCACTGACAACCTGACCACCTTCAAGACAGCCACCCGCAAACACCACCAATTGATCCGATCCACCAAGAAATCAGCATTTAAGGATCGACTCGACAACAACGCCCATAACAGCAAGGAACTTTTCAATATCGTCAAAGAATTTACCAACCCCACCGCAGCCTCAAACGACATTACTCCCTCCCAAGACCTCTGCGATTCATTATCCTCTTTCTTCTACAGCAAAACTGCCGACATACATAACAGCTTTAAGAACATTTCCAAAGAACAGTCCACTCCACCCACCTCCGAACCTAAACCGCTCTCTAGCAACCTTAGCGACTGGAACCCAATCACCACTGAAGAACCATCCGCCTAATGAACTCCATCCATTCAGGTTCGCCAACCGACCTCTGTCCCCACCACATCTTCAACAAAGCAGACTCCATCATCGCACCCCATCTCCGTGATGTCATCAACTGCTCCTTCAACTCCGCTACCTTCCCAGAAAGCTGGAAACACGCTGAACTCAGCGCTCTCCTGGAGAAACCCACAGCAGTCCCCTCTGAACTTAAGAACTACCGCCCCATTTCCCTCCTCCCATTCCCTGCCAAAGTCATTGAGAAAGCCGTCAATAGCCAGCTCGCCGCCTTCCTTGAATCCAACAACTCCCTCGACTTCTCACAGTTCGACTTTCGAGCCAAACACAGCACCAAAACCGCCCACATTGAAGCGACAGACGACATCCGATCGCTACTGACAACGGAGAAACAGTTGCCCTCATCCTACTCGACCTCTCCGCCGCCTTCGACACAGTCTGTCATAGCACCCTCATACAACGCCTCAGCAACGTCGGAAAAGCCTTGGACTGGATCATCTCATTCTTTGCCGGGGGAAACCAGAGAGTCCAACTACCCCCATTCAAATCAGAGGCCACCGAAGTCATCTGCGGAGTACCACAAGGATCATCACTCAGTCCCACCCTCTTCAACGTTTACATGAGCCCTCTCGCATCCATCGTGCGACAACACAACCTCAACATCATCTCCTACGCTGATGACACCCAGCTGATCCTCTCCCTCACCAAAGACCCAAACACCGCCAAAACCAATCTTCATGAAGGCATGAAAGAAGTAGCCGAATGGATGAAAAACAGCCGCCTAAAACTTAACTCAGACAAAATGGAAGTCCTCATCCTAGGGTCATCCCTCTCTGCCTGGGGCGACTCATGGTGGCCATCGGCCCTGGGCACAGCACCCATACCCACAGACCACGCACGTAACCTAGGCTTCATCCTAGACTCCTCCCTCTCGATGACCAGACAAGTCAACGCCGTCTCATCCTCTTGCTTCAACGTACTCCGTATGCTCAAAAAACTCTTCCGTTGGATCCCCAGAGAAACAAGAAAGACTGTCATCAACGCACTGGTCACTAGCCGACTGGACTATGGTAACACCCTCTACGCCGGAACCAGAGCCAAATTACAGAAAAAACTCCAACGCATCCAAAATGCATCAGCCAGACTCATATTGGACATCTCTCGCCAAGCTCACATCACCGGCCACCTGAAAGACCTCCACTGGCTTCCCGTCAAGAAGAGATTAACGTTCCATCTCCTCACTCACGCACACAAGGCCCTCTACAAACTAGGACCCGATTGCCTCAACACACGACTGTCCTTCTACACACCCTCCCGCCAACTAAGATCCTCCAATCAAGCCCTCGCCGCAGTTCCGCGCATCCACAGATCCACCGTGGGAGGAAGATCTTTCTCCTACCTGGCAGCCAAGACCTGGAATTCTCTCCCCACTCACCTCCGCTTCACACAGAACCACATTTCCTTCAGAAAGGAACTTAAAACCTGGCTATTCGATAAATAATGCACCCCATCCCACAAGCGCCTTGAGACCCTATGGGTGAGTAGTGTGCTATACAAATTCCGGAACTTGAACTTGAACTTAAAAGTGAGCAAGGGACTCACGTCTGAGCATACCCTGCCAACTTAGGGCGAACAAAGAAAAACCAAAGGTGGTGATGGACAGAGCGTTGACAATACAAACACTCACTCCCAGTCAACTGAATTGGGTTTAATCCATCACCGTTCTTTAGCTCACTCCGCCACCCCAGTTCAGACATGGCCATATGCAAATCAGTCTGACCCTGTGCCTCATGGGAACAGTCCAGCCCGAACTTCCAAGCCATGTCTTTCCTGGACCGGAATCAAGCTTCCCAGGACCGGTTTCTGGCATTACAGCCGTCTTCAGCCGGGCTTGCTTGACTCCAGTGGCAAAGTGAGCAAGGGACTCACGTCTGAGCATACCTTGCCAACTTAGGGCGAACAAAGAAAAAGCAAAGGTGGTGATGGACGGAGCGGTGACAATACAAACACTCCGTCCCAGTCAACTGATCTGGGTTTAATATATCACCGTTCTTGAGCTCACTTCGCCACCCCAATTCAGACATGGCCATATGCAAATCAGTCTGACCATGTGCCTCATGGGAACAGTCCAGCCCGAACTGCCAAGCCATGTCTTTCCTGGACCGGAATCAAGCTTCCCAGGACCGGTTTCTGGCATTACAGCCGTCTTCAGCCGGGCTTGCTTGACTCCAGTGGCAAAGTGAGCAAGGGACTCACGTCTGAGCATACCCTGCCAACTTAGGGCGAACAAAGAAAAACCAAAGGTGGTGATGGACGGAGCATTGACAATGTAAATGTATGTAAATGTATTGGCATTTATATAGCGCACTACTTACCCGTAGGGTCCCAAGGCGCTTCGACCGCTGCGAAACCCTTCCTGGCTTCCCTGAGAGATGGTCCCTTAATGGGTATCTCCAGGGTGAGACCAGGCATCCCCGGCGGTCTGGTGGGGCCGTTAGTGAAGATGAGGCAAGCTAATGCCCAGAGTTGCCGAGTGTGATCGCTGATCAGAGTGGGCACCGAGGCGAGAGAATTATCGAGTCCGCTGACCCTGGTCCAGAAACCTGCCGCGCCGGGAATCGAACCCTGGTCCCGGGCCGTCCTCTGCTCTCGGGTCTGCCGCCTCTAACCAGTGAGCCACACAAACACTCACCCCCAGTCAACTGATCTGGGTTTAATCCATCACCGTTCTTTAGCTCACTCCGCCACCCCAGTTGAGACATGGCCATATGCAAATCAGTCTGACCCTGTGCCTCATGGGAACAGTCCAGCCCGAACTGCCAAGCCATGTCTTTCCTGGACCGGAATCAAGCTTCCTAGGACCAGTTTCTGGCATTACAGCTGTCTTCAGCCGGGCTTGCTTGACTCCAGTGGGAAAGTGAGCAAGGGACTCACGTCTGAGCATACCCTGCAAAATTAGGGCGAACAAAGAAAAACCAAAGGTGGTGATGGACGGAGCGTTGACAATACAAGCACTCACCCCCAGTCAACTGATCTGGGTTTAATCCATCACCGTTCTTTAGCTCACTCCGCCACCCCAGTTCAGACATGGCCATATGCAAATCAGTCTGACCCTGTGCCTCATGGGAACAGTCCAGCCCGAACTGCCAAGCCATGTCTTTCCTGGACCGGAATCAAGCTTCCCAGGACCGGTTTCTGGCATTACAGCCATCTTCAGCCGGGCTTGCTTGACTCCAGTGGCAAAGTGAGCAATGGACTCACGTCTAAGCATACCCTGCCAATTTAGGGCGAACAAAGAAAAAACAAAGGTGGTGATGGACGGAGCGTTGACAATACAAACGCTCACCCCCAGTCAACTGATCTGGCTTTAATCCATCACCGTTCTTTAGCTCACTCCGCCACCCCAGTTCAGACATGGCCATATGCAAATCAGTCTGACCCTGTGCCTCATGGGAACAGTCCAGCCCGAACTGCCAAGCCATGTCTTTCCTGGACTGGAATTAAGCTTCCCAGGACTGGTTTCTGGCATTACAGCCGGCTTCAGCCGGGCTTGCTTGACTCCAGTGGCAAAGGGAGCAAGGGACTCACGTCTGAGCATACCCTGCCAATTTAGGGCGAACAAAGAAAAACCAAAGGTGGTGATGGACGGAGCGTTGACAATACAAACGCTCACCCCCAGTCAACTGATCTGGGTTTAATCCATCACCGTTCTTTAGCTCACTCCGCCACCCCAGTTCAGACATGGCCATATGCAAATCAGTCTGACCCTGTGCCTCATGGGAACAGTCCAGCCCGAACTGCCAAGCCATGTCTTTCCTGGACCGGAATCAAGCTTCCCAGGACCGGTTTCTGGCATTTCAGCCGTCTTCAGCCGGGCTTGCTTGACTCCAGTGGTTGCTTGACTCCCTGGTTCAACGATGATCTTAGGAAATCCAAGAAACTATGCCGTACTCTCGAGAAAACATGGAGAAAAAACCCAACCACTGACAACCTGACCACCTTCAAGACAGCCACCCGCAAACACCAACAATTGATCAGATCCACCAAGAAATCAGCATTTAAGGATCGACTCGACAACAACGCCCATAACAGCAAGGAACTTTTCAACATCGTCAAAGAATTTACCAACCCCACCGCAGCCTCAAACGACATTACTCCCTCCCAAGACCTCTGCGATTCGTTATCCTCTTTCTTCTACAGCAAAATTGCCGACATACATAACAGCTTTAAGAACATTTCCAAAGAACAGTCCACTCCACCCACCTCCGAACCTAAACCGCTCTCTAGCAACCTTAGCGACTGGAACCCAATCACCACTGAAGAACCATCCGCCTAATGAACTCCATCCATTCAGGTTCGCCAACCGACCCCTGTCCCCACCACATCTTCAACAAAGCAGACTCCATCATCGCACCCCATCTCCGTGATGTCATCAACTGCTCCTTCAACTCCGCTACCTTCCCAGAAAGCTGGAAACACGCTGAACTCAGCGCTCTCCTGAAGAAACCCACAGCAGTCCCCTCTGAACTTAAGAACTACCGCCCCATTTCCCTCCTCCCATTCCCTGCCAAAGTCATTGAGAAAGCCGTCAATAGCCAGCTCGCCGCCTTCCTTGAATCCAACAACTCCCTCGACTTCTTACAGTCCGACTTTCGAGCCAAACACAGCACCGAAACCGCCCTCATTGAAGCGACAGACGACATCCGATCGCTACTGGACAACGGAGAAACAGTTGCCCTCATCCTACTCGACCTCTCTGCCGCCTTCGACACAGTCTGTCATAGCACCCTCATACAACGCCTCAGCAACGTCGGAAAAGCCTTGGACTGGATCATCTCATTCTTTGCCGGGGGAAACCAGAGAGTCCAACTACCCCCATTCAAATCAGAGGCCACCGAAGTCATCTGCGGAGTACCACAAGGATCATCACTCAGTCCCACCCTCTTCAACGTTTACATGAGCCCCCTCGCATCCATCGCGCGACAACACAACCTCAACATCATCTCCTACGCTGATGACACCCAGCTGATCCTCTCCCTCTGTCACGACGTCAATGGATATTACCACTAACCTCTGAAAGATGTCAGCAGGAACGATGGAAGGATGACTAGTCCCCCTCGTCTCCAGAACGCACCACACACAGTGTAGGGTAACACAACTATGCGTAAGTACCTCCCGGGAAAAAGGGGGATGTAACCAAAGTAAAACGTCCTCTTGGGCTCCTCAGGAATACAGGGAAATCGTCCACCCACTTTCTTGCCAGTCTCTAGGACCCCCGGAAAACACTGCAGAAGGGGAAAGAAGAATAACCAACAGTTTAGAACTCCGGACTGGGACAGGATATAAAACGACAAGATGTACTTTACCAAAAGATACTAACTGTAAAGTGGGACTGGATCGCTGAGGAAAGCCCTTAGGATAGTAAAACAGGAAACAACAATCCATTCGATAGAACCAAGACGTTGAGATATCAGCTCGGCAATTTCCAATCCTGGTTCGGAATGAAGGCAAAATCAGCAAGGAAAAAATGAAAACAAAATCAGCAAGGGATTCTCCTGGAAAAGCGTACCGGCCGGCACGCCTCGAAGTTCCGAAATAGGTTACCCAGGAATACTACAGTGACGGAGACGACAACGCGCTCCTGCGCGGGTCTCACAAACGCCACTGGCTAGAGCGAGTTCGTCCGTCTTACCAAAACTGCGGGGACTCGCTTAAAAGAAACAAAGTGTTGCAAGAAACAGTCTCGAGACGATTCAGGAGCAGACTCCGTTCTGCTCAGGACTTACAAAACTCTTGATCTCCGTTCAAACTAAACCGGCATGGCCCAATCCAAACTACGCTCAAGGTCCTGATTGACAAGCCCCGAGCCGTTACTTCCGAAGGCTTTTGTAATCACTACTCTTCCGTTTCCTAGTCTGATGGGCCTCTGGGGATTGTAGTTCCGCAGTCGCCGAACTCCCTCTAGTGGCGATATGCGGTAATTTCTTTCTCTGACTACCGCTAGCCGCCCTCTCCAGACCTTGTTCCCCAGGGTGATCGCTACAGAGCCTCCCCTCAAGGACCGACGTCCCGGCGGTCGTCCTGGCTTGCTAGGATAGGTGTCATGGAACCGGTCCAGCAACAGAGGGCAATGCAAATTGGCCGATGGTTCCCAAGTTCTGTCTTCCACTCCATATCCCTTCCACGAAACCAGGTATTGCACCCTCCCTCGGGACAAACGGGAATCTAGGATCTCCTCTACCTCATACTCCTCATCCCCGTCCAGATCAATGGGGCCTGGGCGAGAAGGAAGCCTCATTCCTACCCGACAGGGACGAAGCAGAGATACATGGAATACCGGATGGAGCCGCCAAGAAAGGGGAAGGGATAAACGTACGGCCACAGGGTTGATAATCCTCTCAATTCCATAGGGCCCTATGTACTTGGGAGCCAGTTTACCCTTTCCCTTCAATTGTAAGTTCCTAGTGGATAACCAGACCTTATCCCCCACCTTGTATTCAGGCTCAGGAACCCTTTTTCGATCTGCACATCGTTTCTGGGATGCTTGAGATTGCGCCAGGTGGTTCCTAGCGTCAATCAAAACAGCCCGAAGGTGAGCGTGATGCTCCTGTATGGATGGATGCGTGGAGGTGATAGGCCACTCAAAAGGAAGCATATCGGGATGGAATCCATATGAACAAAAAAAAGGTGAACAACCTAGGGTGGAATGGTCGGCGTTATTATATGCAAATTCAGCCATCCATACCAGAGGAAACCAGTCACCGGTGTTCAGCAAAGTAAAACACCGTAAATATTGTTCTAGGGACTGGTTAAGTCGCTCCGTTTTCCCATCTGTTTGCGGATGGAAACTGGTCGATAAACGAGCCTCCATATGCAATGCTTGGCAAAGAGCCTTCCAAAAACGAGAGGTAAACTGAGAACCCCGGTCAGTGATTAATACTCTAGGTATACCATGGGCTCGCACCACATGCTGTAGAAAAACCAAAGCCAATTCAGAGGAGGAAGGCAATTTCTTCAAAGGAATAAAATGACCCATTTTCGTCAGATGATCTATGACTACTAGAATGGTGGTGTATGTCTCACACGGGGGTAATTCCACAATAAAATCCATCGACACTGTATGCCAAGGAGAGGGTGTAATGGGAATGGGACGTAAGAACCCCACAGGTTTGGAATGACTGGCCTTACTCTGAGCACAAACCGCACATTTTTGTACATAGTCTTTGACATCTTTTCGCAGCGAGGGCCACCAAAAGGAACGTTCCATATTAGCGATGGTCTTGTATTCTCCCAGATGACCTCCGAGTGTAGAATCATGACACCAATGCATGGTTTGTTCTTGGAGGATTTTCAGGGGCACATAGAGAGCATGATAATGATATAGTAGGTCATCCTTGGAACTTCTATGATCTGGTTCTTCCTGCATCCATGCCTTGCCATCGATCTGTGATGTTGCCACCTTGACGTCGTCCAAGAATTCTCCCGATACCACAAGTGCCAACGTTGATGTCGGAAAGGCCGAAGGAGAAATAATAGGAGGAGGTTCGTCATGTGCCATCTGCTGAGGTTCTGCATGATCTACTCTGCGGGATAGCGCATCTGCCTTGCCATTCTGGGTTCCAGGTCTGTATTTTATGATGAAATCGTAGTCCGAAAAGAAAAGAGACCACCTTAACTGCCTGGGAGTTAGCGCCTTCGCAGTCTTTAAAAACAGCAGATTTCGATGATCCGTATAGATTTCGACTGTATGTAGAGCCCCCAACAAGTAATGTCTCCATTCTTCACATGCCCGTTTAATGGCCAATAGTTCTTTATCCGTGATTGAGTAATTCACCTCACAGGGGGAGAGTTTGCAGGAGTAAAAGGCCACTGGATGTAACTGTCCCGTCTCGGGATGGCGCTGGGACAACACTCCACCCAGGGCATATTGTGAAGCATCTGTTTCGACCACAAACGGTAGACTAGGATCCGGATGTCGCAGTATGGGTGCCTGAGTGAAACATTTCTTCAATGTTTCAAAGGCCTGATCCGCTTCTGGAGTCCACTCAAAGGATACGTTCTTTCTCAGCAGTCTTGATATGGGAGTGAGAATGCGAGAGAAATCCTTGATGAACCGTCGGTAGTAGTTAGCGAACCCCATAAAACTCTGCACAGACTTCACATGAGTTGGGGCTGGCCACTGGGTTATTGCCTCTACCTTGTTCATGTCCATTTGAAACCCCTGGGCATTGATGACATATCCCAAAAAGGCCACCTCTTCAACATGGAATAGACACTTGTCTAACTTGGCAAACAGGGAGTGGAGACGAAGACGATCCAGCACTGCTTTCACATGGCAGACATGTTCGGTGATATTACGAGAATATATCAGGATGTCATCGATATATACTATACAAATCGTTTCCAACAGCCCTCTTAATACTTCATCCATGAAGTATTGGAACGCAGCTGGGGCGTTGCATAGCCCAAAAGGCATCACTTGGTACTCGTATAAGCCAAACTTCGTACGGAAGGCCGTTTTCCACTCGTCACCAGACTGTACCCGTACCAAGTGATAAGCACCACGAAGATCCAATTTGGTGAACACTTGAGCCCCTCGTAGCTGGTCCAGGAGTACAGGAATAAGGGGCAAAGGGTACCTATTCTTTATGGTCACTTTGTTGATAGACCTATAGTCTATACACGTTCTTAGTTCATCACAGTCCTTTTTTGTGATGAAAAAAAGTGGAGATGAAGCAGGGGAAGTAGAATGGCGTATAAACCCCGAAGCAAGGAGTTCCTCCAAATATGTCTTCAAGTATCGCGTTTCAGGCTCAGTCAGTGCATACACACGGCTGCAGGGGATATCGGCCCCGGGAACAAGATCAATTCGACAATCGTAAGGTCTGTGGGGTGGTAGACTTGTTGCTTTCTTTTTGTCGAAGACATCCTTGTAAGACGTGTATTCACTGGGAAGAGAGGTAGCACAGCAATACATTCCTTCGACACATCCTTGGGCAAGACAAATGGCCTTCGTTTCACACTGGTCGTCTGACATCTGGGGAGGGCAGCAATGTTCTTGACAGTACTGAGATGTCAGGGATACAGTACGTGCAGCCCATCGCACCACAGGGTCATGTAAAGTCAACCAGGGCATTCCGAGAATGAGGCGGAATTGTGGAGCGTCGATGATGTCAAATTGTATGATTTCCTGATGGTTCTCACCAACATACATCACTAAGGCTTCTGTGTGAAAGCACACTGGGCCCGAGGTCAGGGCCTTACCATCCACGGCTTTCACCATTTCAGGGATCTTTTTCTTCTCTTTTTGAATACCCATCCTCCGAGCATACTGTTGGTCGATGAAATTTCCTGTGGCTCCTGAATCCAATAGAGCAGACACAGTGATTACACTGTTCACAGTTATTTGCAAAGACACGGTAATGCACATATGAGCCACGGAAGGTTGCATGGTATTTGCAAGATACAAAGGGATCTTTTCTTCGTTTTCCTTACCCAAGACGGAGATCCCGTCCGTACTTGGGCTCTTCAGTTTTCCGATTCCTGTGTGGCTGCAACTTGATTACGAGGACTTGGACCCGGATTGTTTGTTCTTCCTCTAGCTCGACATTCTTTAATGAAATGACCGCTTTTCCCACAATAATGACATAACTTTTGCAGGCGTCTTTTCTCTCGTTCTTCAGAGGACAATGGACCCCTCACTCCTCCTATTTGCATGGGTTCTACTCCCACCCCAGGTTTGTTGTATTCCTCTGGTGGAGGGCGAGGCTTCGGAAAATACGACCGCACTTCTCCTCTATTCTTGTCCCCTTTTCTGTCTTGAACTCGGTGATCCAGCTGGACCGCAAGATCTATCAATTCATCACAAGTCTTGGGCAATTGTACCACTTGGGAAAGTACATCTTTTAACTCCCCACGTAATCCCTGATAAAACAATGATGTACGTTTTTCTGGAGGCCAGTCGGTTTCGACGATCAATCGATTGAATGTGGTGATATATGTCAACAGATCCTGTGATCCTTGACGTAGCGTCATCAGTTCACGATCTAACGACAGCATGTGGGTTTTCCTGTCAAACAGCTTTCTCATTTCGCTACAGAAATCCTGGAAATTGTGTAGCACAGGGTCATTCCTTTCCATCAACGGAATAGTCAAACTAGCTGCGTTTCCGCCCATGTATGACATCATGAACGAAGTTTTGGAAGCATCATCCACAGAAATGGTAGGTTTACAAAGGAAATGGAGCCTACACTGATTCAAAAAAGTTTCAAATTTCTTCGTGTCCCCATAGAATCGCTCTGGTGGTGCCAATGGTATACCTGGATTCTGGATAACATGAACTGTGGGACCAGGACTGAAAGGTGAGGGATTAGAGGGTGGTGAAGTAAAAAACCCACCTCCCATGGCCACCCCATCTAGGTTTTGAGAAGGGGGGGGAAGTGTCGCCTCTCTAATGTAACTCCGCCCTTTGCGAGAAATACCCGCCACCTCCCGTCTTAACGTACTCACTTCTGTTCTAAGGTCTACATTTTCTTGCCTTGCAGCATGTACCTCCTGCTGGAGTGCATTCACGCTCTCCAGCAAAGTGGTCAACACTGTAGTAGTATCCATCGTTCAGGCTGACGAATTTCGTGGGCTTGTCAATCTGTCACGACGTCAATGGATATTACCACTAACCTCTGAAAGATGTCAGCAGGAACGATGGAAGGATGACTAGTCCCCCTCGTCTCCAGAACGCACCACACACAGTGTAGGGTAACACAACTATGCGTAAGTACCTCCCGGGAAAAAGGGGGATATAACCAAAGTAAAACGTCCTCTTGGGCTCCTCAGGAATACAGGGAAATTGTCCACCCACTTTCTTGCCAGTCTCTAGGACCCCCGGAAAACACTGCAGAAGGGGAAAGAAGAATAACCAACAGTTTAGAACTCCGGACTGGGACAGGATATAAAACGACAAGATGTACTTTACCAAAAGATACTAACTGTAAAGTGGGACTGGATCGCTGAGGAAAGCCCTTAGGATAGTAAAACAGGAAACAACAATCCATTCGATAGAACCAAGACGTTGAGATATCAGCTCGGCAATTTCCAATCCTGGTTCGGAATGAAGGCAAAATCAGCAAGGAAAAAATGAAAACAAAATCAGCAAGGGATTCTCCTGGAAAAGCGTACCGGCCGGCACGCCTCGAAGTTCCGAAATAGGTTACCCAGGAATACTACAGTGACGGAGACGACAACGCGCTCCTGCGCGGGTCTCACAAACGCCACTGGCTAGAGCGAGTTCGTCCGTCTTACCAAAACTGCGGGGACTCGCTTAAAAGAAACAAAGTGTTGCAAGAAACAGTCTCGAGACGATTCAGGAGCAGACTCCGTTCTGCTCAGGACTTACAAAACTCTTGATCTCCGTTCAAACTAAACCGGCATGGCCCAATCCAAACTACGCTCAAGGTCCTGATTGACAAGCCCCGAGCCGTTACTTCCGAAGGCTTTTGTAATCACTACTCTTCCGTTTCCTAGTCTGATGGGCCTCTGGGGATTGTAGTTCCGCAGTCGCCGAACTCCCTCTAGTGGCGATATGCGGTCATTTCTTTCTCTGACTACCGCTAGCCGCCCTCTCCAGACCTTGTTCCCCAGGGTGATCGCTACACCCTCACCAAAGACCCAAACACCGCCAAAACCAATCTTCATGAAGGCATGAAAGAAGTAGCCGAATGGATGAAAAACAGCCGCCTAAAACTTAACTCAGACAAAATGGAAGTCCTCATCCTAGGGTCATCCCTCTCTGCCTGGGACGACTCATGGTGGCCATCGGCCCTGGGCACAGCACCCATACCCACAGACCACGCACGTAACCTAGGCTTCATCCTAGACTCCTCCCTCTCGATGACCAGACAAGTCAACGCCGTCTCATCCTCTTGCTTCAACGTACTCCGTATGCTCAAAAAACTCTTCCGTTAGATCCCCAGAGAAACAAGAAAGACTGTCACCAACGCACTGGTCACTAGCCGACTGGACTATGGTAACACCCTCTACGCCGGAACCAGAGCCAAATTACAGAAAAAACTCCAACGCATCCAAAATGCATCAGCCAGACTCATATTGGACATCTCTCGCCAAGCTCACATCACCGGCCACCTGAAAGACCTCCACTGGCTTCCCGTCAACAAGAGATTAACGTTCCGTCTCCTCACTCACGCACACAAGGCCCTCTACAAACTAGGACCCGATTGCCTCAACACACGACTGTCCTTCTACACACCCTCCCGCCAACTAAGATCCTCCAATCAAGCCCTCGCCGCAGTTCCGCGCATCCACAGATCCACCGTGGGAGGAAGATCTTTCTCCTACCTGGCAGCCAAGACCTGGAATTCTCTCCCCACTCACCTCCGCCTCACACAGAACCACATTTCCTTCAGAAAGGAACTTAAAACCTGGCTATTCGATAAATAATGCACCCCATCCCACAAGCGCCTTGAGACCCTATGGGTGAGTAGTGTGCTATACAAATTCCGGAACTTGAACTTGAACTTAAAAGTGAGCAAGGGACTCACGTCTGAGCATACCCTGCCAACTTAGGGCGAACAAAGAAAAACCAAAGGTGGTGATGGACGGAGCGTTGACAATACAAACACTCACTCCCAGTCAACTGAATTGGGTTTAATCCATCACCGTTCTTTAGCTCACTCCGCCACCCCAGTTCAGACATGGCCATATGCAAATCAGTCTGACCCTGTGCCTCATGGGAACAGTCCAGCCCGAACTGCCAAGCCATGTCTTTCCTGGACCGGAATCAAGCTTCCCAGGACCGGTTTCTGGCATTTCAGCCGTCTTCAGCCGGGCTTGCTTGACTCCAGTGGTTGCTTGACTCCCTGGTTCAACGATGATCTTAGGAAATCCAAGAAACTATGCCGTACTCTCGAGGAAACATGGAGAAAAAACCCAACCACTGACAACCTGACCACCTTCAAGACAGCCACCCGCAAACACCACCAATTGATCCGATCCACATAGAAATCAGCATTTAAGGATCGACTCGACAACAACGCCCATAACAGCAAGGAACTTTTCAACATCGTCAAAGAATTTACCAACCCCACCGCAGCCTCAAACGACATTACTCCCTCACAAGACCTCTGCGATTCGTTATCCTCTTTCTTCTACAGCAAAATTGCCGACATACATAACAGCTTTAAGAACATTTCCAAAGAACAGTCCACTCCACCCACCTCCGAACCTAAACCGCTCTCTAGCAACCTTAGCGACTGGAACCCAATCACCACTGAAGAACCATCCGCCTAATGAACTCCATCCATTCAGGTTCGCCAACCGACCCCTGTCCCCACCACATCTTCAACAAAGCAGACTCCATCATCGCACCCCATCTCCGTGATGTCATCAACTGCTCCTTCAACTCCGCTACCTTCCCAGAAAGCTGGAAACACGCTGAACTCAGCGCTCTCCTGAAGAAACCCACAGCAGTCCCCTCTGAACTTAAGAACTACCGCCCCATTTCCCTCCTCCCATTCCCTGCCAAAATCATTGAGAAAGCCGTCAATAGCCAGCTCGCCGCCTTCCTTGAATCCAACAACTCCCTCGACTTCTCACAGTCCGACTTTCGAGCCAAACACAGCACCGAAACCGCCCTCATTGAAGCGACAGACGACATCCGATCGCTACTGGACAACGGAGAAACTGTTGCCCTCATCCTACTCGACCTCTCCGCCGCCTTCGACACAGTCTGTCATAGCACCCTCATACAACGTCTCAGCAACGTCGGAAAAGCCTTGGACTGGATCATCTCATTCTTTGCCGGGGGAAACCAGAGAGTCCAACTACCCCCATTCAAATCAGAGGCCACCGAAGTCATCTGCGGAGTACCACAAGGATCATCACTCAGTCCCACCCTCTTCAACGTTTACATGAGCCCCCTCGCATCCATCGCGCGACAACACAACCTCAACATCATCTCCTTCGCTGATGACACCCAGCTGATCCTCTCCCTCACCAAAGACCCAAACACCGCCAAAACCAATCTTCATGAAGGCATGAAAGAAGTAGCCGAATGGATGAAAAACTGCCGCCTAAAACTTAACTCAGACAAAATGGAAGTCCTCATCCTAGGGTCATCCCTCTCTGCCTGGGACGACTCATGGTGGCCATCGGCCCTGGGCACAGCACCCATACCCACAGACCACGCACGTAACCTAGGCTTCATCCTAGACTCCTCCCTCTCGATGACCAGACAAGTCAACGCCGTCTCATCCTCTTGCTTCAACGTACTCCGTATGCTCAAAAAACTCTTCCATTGGATCCCCAGAGAAACAAGAAAGACTGTCACCAACGCACTGGTCACTAGCCGACTGGACTATGGTAACACCCTCTACGCCGGAACCAGAGCCAAATTACAGAAAAAACTCCAACGCATCCAAAATGCATCAGCCAGACTCATATTGGACATCTCTCGCCAAGCTCACATCACCGGCCACCTGAAAGACCTCCACTGGCTTCCCGTCAACAAGAGATTAACGTTCCGTCTCCTCACTCACGCACACAAGGCCCTCTACAAACTAGGACCCGATTGCCTCAACACACGACTGTCCTTCTACACACCCTCCCGCCAACTAAGATCCTCCAATCAAGCCCTCGCCGCAGTTCCGCGCATCCACAGATCCACCGTGGGAGGAAGATCTTTCTCCTACCTGGCAGCCAAGACCTGGAATTCTCTCCCCACTCACCTCCGCTTCACACAGAACCACATTTCCTTCAGAAAGGAACTTAAAACCTGGCTATTCGATAAATAATGCACCCCATCCCACAAGCGCCTTGAGACCCTATGGGTGAGTAGTGTGCTATACAAATTCCGGAACTTGAACTTGAACTTAAAAGTGAGCAAGGGACTCACGTCTGAGCATACCCTGCCAACTTAGGGCGAACAAAGAAAAACCAAAGGTGGTGATGGACAGAGCGTTGACAATACAAACACTCACTCCCAGTCAACTGAATTGGGTTTAATCCATCACCGTTCTTTAGCTCACTCCGCCACCCCAGTTCAGACATGGCCATATGCAAATCAGTCTGACCCTGTGCCTCATGGGAACAGTCCAGCCCGAACTTCCAAGCCATGTCTTTCCTGGACCGGAATCAAGCTTCCCAGGACCGGTTTCTGGCATAACAGCCGTCTTCAGCCGGGCTTGCTTGACTCCAGTGGCAAAGTGAGCAAGGGACTCACGTCTGAGCATACCTTGCCAACTTAGGGCGAACAAAGAAAAAGCAAAGGTGGTGATGGACGGAGCGGTGACAATACAAACACTCCGTCCCAGTCAACTGATCTGGGTTTAATACATCACCGTTCTTGAGCTCACTTCGCCACCCCAGTTCAGACATGGCCATATGCAAATCAGTCTGACCATGTGCCTCATGGGAACAGTCCAGCCCGAACTGCCAAGCCATGTCTTTCCTGGACCGGAATCAAGCTTCCCAGGACCGGTTTCTGGCATTACAGCCGTCTTCAGCCGGGCTTGCTTGACTCCAGTGGCAAAGTGAGCAAGGGACTCACGTCTGAGCATACCCTGCCAACTTAGGGCGAACAAAGAAAAACCAAAGGTGGTGATGGACGGAGCATTGACAATGTAAATGTATGTAAATGTATTGGCATTTATATAGCGCACTACTTACCCGTAGGGTCCCAAGGCGCTTCGACCGCTGCGAAACCCTTCCTGGCTTCCCTGAGAGATGGTCCCTTAATGGGTATCTCCAGGGTGAGACCAGGCATCCCCGGCGGCCTGGTGGGGCCGTTAGTGAAGATGAGGCAAGCTAATGCCCAGAGTTGCCGAGTGTGATCGCTGATCAGAGTGGGCACCGAGGCGAGAGAATTATCGAGTCCGCTGACCCTGGTCCAGAAACCTGCTGCGCCGGGAATCGAACCCTGGTCCCGGGCCGTCCTCTGCTCTCGGGTCTGCCGCCTCTAACCAGTGAGCCACACAAACACTCACCCCCAGTCAACTGATCTGGGTTTAATCCATCACCGTTCTTTAGCTCACTCCGCCACCCCAGTTGAGACATGGCCATATGCAAATCAGTCTGACCCTGTGCCTCATGGGAACAGTCCAGCCCGAACTGCCAAGCCATGTCTTTCCTGGACCGGAATCAAGCTTCCTAGGACCAGTTTCTGGCATTACAGCTGTCTTCAGCCGGGCTTGCTTGACTCCAGTGGGAAAGTGAGCAAGGGACTCACGTCTGAGCATACCCTGCCAACTTAGGGCGAACAAAGAAAAACCAAAGGTGGTGATGGACGGAGCGTTGACAATACAAGCACTCACCCCCAGTCAACTGATTTGGGTTTAATCCATCACCGTTCTTTAGCTCACTCCGCCACCCCAGTTCAGACATGGCCATATGCAAATCAGTCTGACCCTGTGCCTCATGGGAACAGTCCAGCCCGAACTGCCAAGCCATGTCTTTCCTGGACCGGAATCAAGCTTCCCAGGACCGGTTTCTGGCATTACAGCCATCTTCAGCCGGGCTTGCTTGACTCCAGTGGCAAAGTGAGCAATGGACTCACGTCTAAGCATACCCTGCCAATTTAGGGCGAACAAAGAAAAAACAAAGGTGGTGATGGACGGAGCGTTGACAATACAAACGCTCACCCCCAGTCAACTGATCTGGCTTTAATCCATCACCGTTCTTTAGCTCACTCCGCCACCCCAGTTCAGACATGGCCATATGCAAATCAGTCTGACCCTGTGCCTCATGGGAACAGTCCAGCCCGAACTGCCAAGCCATGTCTTTCCTGGACTGGAATTAAGCTTCCCAGGACCGGTTTCTGGCATTACAGCCGGCTTCAGCCGGGCTTGCTTGACTCCAGTGGCAAAGTGAGCGAGGGACTCACGTCTGAGCATACCCTGCCAATTTAGGGCGAACAAAGAAAAACCAAAGGTGGTGATGGACGGAGCGTTGACAATACAAACGCTCACCCCCAGTCAACTGATCTGGGTTTAATCCATCACCGTTCTTTAGCTCACTCCGCCACCCCAGTTCAGACATGGCCATATGCAAATCAGTCTGACCCTGTGCCTCATGGGAACAGTCCAGCCCGAACTGCCAAGCCATGTCTTTCCTGGACCGGAATCAAGCTTCCCAGGACCGGTTTCTGGCATTACAGCCGTCTTCAGCCGGGCTTGCTTGACTCCAGTGGCAAAGTGAGCAAGGGACTCACGTCTGAGCATACCCTGCCAACTTAGGGCGAACAAAGAAAAACCAGAGGGGCTGATGGACGGAGCGTTGATAATAGAAACACTCACCCCCAGTCAACTGATCTGGGTTTAATCCATCACCGTTCTTTAGCTCACTCCGCCACCCCAGTTCAGACATGGCCATATGCAAATCAGTCTGACCCTGTGCCTCTTGGGAACAGTCCAGCCTGAAATGCCAAGCCATGTCTTTCCTGGACCGGAATCAAGCTTCCCAGGACCGGTTTCTGGCATTACAGCCGTCTTCAGCGGGGCTTGCTTGACTCCAGTGGCAAAGTGAGCAAGGGACTCACGTCTGAGCATACCCTGCCAACTTAGGGCGAACAAAGAAAAACCAAAGGTGGTGATGGAGGGAGCGTTGACAATACAAACACTCACCCCCAGTCAACTGATCTGGGTTTAATCCATCACCGTTCTTTAGCTCACTCCGCCACTCCAGTTCAGACATGGCCATATGCAAATCAGTCTGACCCTGTGCCTCTTGGGAACAGTCCAGCCCGAAATGCCAAGCCATGTCTTTCCTGGACCGGAATCAAGCTTCCCAGGACCGGTTTCTGGCATTACAGCCGTCTTCAGCCGGGCTTGCTTGACTCCAGTGGCAAAGTGAACAAGGGACTCACGTCTGAGCATACCCTGCCAACTTAGGGCGAACAAAGAAAAACCAAAGTTGGTGATGGACGGAGCGTTGACAATACAAACACTCACCCCCAGTCAACTGATCGGGGTTTAATCCATCACCGTTCTTTAGCTCACTCCGCCACCCCAGTTCAGACATGACCATATGCAAATCAGTCTGACCCTGTGCCTCATGGGAACAGTCCAGCCCGAACTGCCAAGCCATGTCTTTTCTGGACCGGAATCAAGCTTCCCAGTACCGGTTTCTGGCATTACAGCCGTCTTCAGCCGGGCTTGCTTGACTCCAGTGGCAAAGTGAGCAAGGGACTCACGTCTGAGCATACCCTGCCAATTTAGGGCGAACAAAGAAAAACCAAAGGTGGTGATGGACGGAGCGTTGACAATACAAACGCTCACCCCCAGTCAACTGATCTGGGTTTAATCCATCACCGTTCTTTAGCTCACTCCGCCACCCCAGTTCAGACATGGCCATATGCAAATCAGTCTGACCCTGTGCCTCATGGGAACAGTCCAGCCCGAACTGCCAAGCCATGTCTTTCCTGGACCGGAATCAAGCTTCCCAGGACCGGTTTCTGGCATTTCAGCCGTCTTCAGCCGGGCTTGCTTGACTCCAGTGGTTGCTTGACTCCCTGGTTCAACGATGATCTTAGGAAATCCAAGAAACTATGCCGTACTCTCGAGAAAACATGGAGAAAAAACCCAACCACTGACAACCTGACCACCTTCAAGACAGCCACCCGCAAACACCACCAATTGATCCGATCCACCAAGAAATCAGCATTTAAGGATCGACTCGACAACAACGCCCATAACAGAAAGGAACTTTTCAACATCGTCAAAGAATTTACCAACCCCACCGCAGCCTCAAACGACATTACTCCCTCCCAAGACCTCTGCGATTCATTATCCTCTTTCTTCTACAGCAAAACTGCCGACATACATAACAGCTTTAAGAACATTTCCAAAGAACAGTCCACTCCACCCACCTCCGAACCTAAACCGCTCTCTAGCAACCTTAGCGACTGGAACCCAATCACCACTGAAGAACCATCCGCCTAATGAACTCCATCCATTCAGGTTCGCCAACCGACCTCTGTCCCCACCACATCTTCAACAAAGCAGACTCCATCATCGCACCCCATCTCCGTGATGTCATCAACTGCTCCTTCAACTCCGCTACCTTCCCAGAAAGCTGGAAACACGCTGAACTCAGCGCTCTCCTGAAGAAACCCACAGCAGTCCCCTCTGAACTTAAGAACTACCGCCCCATTTCCCTCCTCCCATTCCCTGCCAAAGTCATTGAGAAAGCCGTCAATAGCCAGCTCGCCGCCTTCCTTGAATCCAACAACTCCCTCGACTTCTCACAGTTCGACTTTCGAGCCAAACACAGCACCAAAACCGCCCACATTGAAGCGACAGACGACATCCGATCGCTACTGGACAACGGAGAAACAGTTGCCCTCATCCTACTCGACCTCTCCGCCGCCTTCGACACAGTCTGTCATAGCACCCTCATACAACGCCTCAGCAACGTCGGAAAAGCCTTGGACTGGATCATCTCATTCTTTGCCGGGGGAAACCAGAGAGTCCAACTACCCCCATTCAAATCAGAGGCCACCGAAGTCATCTGCGGAGTACCACAAGGATCATCACTCAGTCCCACCCTCTTCAACGTTTACATGAGCCCCCTCGCATCCATTGTGCGACAACACAACCTCAACATCATCTCCTACGCTGATGACACCCAGCTGATCCTCTCCCTCACCAAAGACCCAAACACCGCCAAAACCAATCTTCATGAAGGCATGAAAGAAGTAGCCGAATGGATGAAAAACAGCCGCCTAAAACTTAACTCAGACAAAATGGAAGTCCTCATCCTAGGGTCATCCCTCTCTGCCTGGGGCGACTCATGGTGGCCATCGGCCCTGGGCACAGCACCCATACCCACAGACCACGCACGTAACCTAGGCTTCATCCTAGACTCCTCCCTCTCGATGACCAGACAAGTCAACGCCGTCTCATCCTCTTGCTTCAACGTACTCCGTATGCTCAAAAAACTCTTCCGTTGGATCCCCAGAGAAACA
This sequence comes from Lissotriton vulgaris, assembly GCF_964263255.1. Lineage (NCBI taxonomy): Eukaryota > Metazoa > Chordata > Amphibia > Caudata > Salamandridae > Lissotriton > Lissotriton vulgaris. The sequence goes on along the minus strand of NC_141695.1, from coordinate 120,311,504 downwards.
AGAAAGACTGTCATCAACGCACTGGTCACTAGCCGACTGGACTATGGTAACACCCTCTACGCCGGAACCAGAGCCAAATTACAGAAAAAACTCCAACGCATCCAAAATGCATCAGCCAGACTCATATTGGACATCTCTCGCCAAGCTCACATCACCGGCCACCTGAAAGACCTCCACTGGCTTCCCGTCAACAAGAGATTAACGTTCCGTCTCCTCACTCACGCACACAAGGCCCTCTACAAACTAGGACCCGATTGCCTCAACACATGACTGTCCTTCTACACACCCTCCCGCCAACTAAGATCCTCCAATCAAGCCCTCGCCGCAGTTCCGCGCATCCACAGATCCACCGTGGGAGGAAGATCTTTCTCCTACCTGGCAGCCAAGACCTGGAATTCTCTCCCCACTCACCTCCGCTTCACACAGAACCACATTTCCTTCAGAAAGGAACTTAAAACCTGGCTATTCGATAAATAATGCACCCCATCCCACAAGCGCCTTGAGACCCTATGGGTGAGTAGTGTGCTATACAAATTCCGGAACTTGAACTTGAACTTAAAAGTGAGCAAGGGACTCACGTCTGAGCATACCCTGCCAACTTAGGGCGAACAAAGAAAAACCAAAGGTGGTGATGGACAGAGCGTTGACAATACAAACACTCACTCCCAGTCAACTGAATTGGGTTTAATCCATCACCGTTCTTTAGCTCACTCCGCCACCCCAGTTCAGACATGGCCATATGCAAATCAGTCTGACCCTGTGCCTCATGGGAACAGTCCAGCCCGAACTTCCAAGCCATGTCTTTCCTGGACCGGAATCAAGCTTCCCAGGACCGGTTTCTGGCATTACAGCCGTCTTCAGCCGGGCTTGCTTGACTCCAGTGGCAAAGTGAGCAAGGGACTCACGTCTGAGCATACCTTGCCAACTTAGGGCGAACAAAGAAAAAGCAAAGGTGGTGATGGACGGAGCGGTGACAATACAAACACTCCGTCCCAGTCAACTGATCTGGGTTTAATATATCACCGTTCTTGAGCTCACTTCGCCACCCCAGTTCAGACATGGCCATATGCAAATCAGTCTGACCATGTGCCTCATGGGAACAGTCCAGCCCGAACTGCCAAGCCATGTCTTTCCTGGACCGGAATCAAGCTTCCCAGGACCGGTTTCTGGCATTACAGCCGTCTTCGGCCGGGCTTGCTTGACTCCAGTGGCAAAGTGAGCAAGGGACTCACGTCTGAGCATACCCTGCCAACTTAGGGCGAACAAAGAAAAACCAAAGGTGGTGATGGACGGAGCATTGACAATGTAAATGTATGTAAATGTATTGGCATTTATATAGCGCACTACTTACCCGTAGGGTCCCAAGGCGCTTCGACCGCTGCGAAACCCTTCCTGGCTTCCCTGAGAGATGGTCCCTTAATGGGTATCTCCAGGGTGAGACCAGGCATCCCCGGCGGTCTGGTGGGGCCGTTAGTGAAGATGAGGCAAGCTAATGCCCAGAGTTGCCGAGGGTGATCACTGATCAGAGTGGGCACCGAGGCGAGAGAATTATCGAGTCCGCTGACCCTGGTCCAGAAACCTGCCGCGCCGGGAATCGAACCCTGGTCCCGGGCCGTCCTCTGCTCTCGGGTCTGCCGCCTCTAACCAGTGAGCCACACAAACACTCACCCCCAGTCAACTGATCTGGGTTTAATCCATCACCGTTCTTTAGCTCACTCCGCCACCCCAGTTGAGACATGGCCATATGCAAATCAGTCTGACCCTGTGCCTCAAGGGAACAGTCCAGCCCGAACTGCCAAGCCATGTCTTTCCTGGACCGGAATCAAGCTTCCTAGGACCAGTTTCTGGCATTACAGCTGTCTTCAGCCGGGCTTGCTTGACTCCAGTGGGAAAGTGAGCAAGGGACTCACGTCTGAGCATACCCTGCAAAATTAGGGCGAACAAAGAAAAACCAAAGGTGGTGATGGACGGAGCGTTGACAATACAAGCACTCACCCCCAGTCAACTGATCTGGGTTTAATCCATCACCGTTCTTTAGCTCACTCCGCCACCCCAGTTCAGACATGGCCATATGCAAATCAGTCTGACCCTGTGCCTCATGGGAACAGTCCAGCCCGAACTGCCAAGCCATGTCTTTCCTGGACCGGAATCAAGCTTCCCAGGACCGGTTTCTGGCATTACAGCCATCTTCAGCCGGGCTTGCTTGACTCCAGTGGCAAAGTGAGCAATGGACTCACGTCTAAGCATACCCTGCCAATTTAGGGCGAACAAAGAAAAAACAAAGGTGGTGATGGACGGAGCGTTGACAATACAAACGCTCACCCCCAGTCAACTGATCTGGCTTTAATCCATCACCGTTCTTTAGCTCACTCCGCCACCCCAGTTCAGACATGGCCATATGCAAATCAGTCTGACCCTGTGCCTCATGGGAACAGTCCAGCCCGAACTGCCAAGCCATGTCTTTCCTGGACTGGAATTAAGCTTCCCAGGACCGGTTTCTGGCATTACAGCCGGCTTCAGCCGGGCTTGCTAGACTCCAGTGGCAAAGGGAGCAAGGGACTCACGTCTGAGCATACCCTGCCAATTTAGGGCGAACAAAGAAAAACCAAAGGTGGTGATGGACGGAGCGTTGACAATACAAACGCTCACCCCCAGTCAACTGATCTGGGTTTAATCCATCACCGTTCTTTAGCTCACTCCGCCACCCCAGTTCAGACATGGCCATATGCAAATCAGTCTGACCCTGTGCCTCATGGGAACAGTCCAGCCCGAACTGCCAAGCCATGTCTTTCCTGGACCGGAATCAAGCTTCCCAGGACCGGTTTCTGGCATTTCAGCCGTCTTCAGCCGGGCTTGCTTGACTCCAGTGGTTGCTTGACTCCCTGGTTCAACGATGATCTTAGGAAATCCAAGAAACTATGCCGTACTCTCGAGAAAACATGGAGAAAAAACCCAACCACTGACAACCTGACCACCTTCAAGACAGCCACCCGCAAACACCAACAATTGATCCGATCCACCAAGAAATCAGCATTTAAGGATCGACTCGACAACAACGCCCATAACAGCAAGGAACTTTTCAACATCGTCAAAGAATTTACCAACCCCACCGCAGCCTCAAACGACATTACTCCCTCCCAAGACCTCTGCGATTCGTTATCCTCTTTCTTCTACAGCAAAATTGCCGACATACATAACAGCTTTAAGAACATTTCCAAAGAACAGTCCACTCCACCCACCTCCGAACCTAAACCGCTCTCTAGCAACCTTAGCGACTGGAACCCAATCACCACTGAAGAACCATCCGCCTAATGAACTTCATCCATTCAGGTTCGCCAACCGACCCCTGTCCCCACCACATCTTCAACAAAGCAGACTCCATCATCGCACCCCATCTCCGTGATGTCATCAACTGCTCCTTCAACTCCGCTACCTTCCCAGAAAGCTGGAAACACGCTGAACTCAGCGCTCTCCTGAAGAAACCCACAGCAGTCCCCTCTGAACTTAAGAACTACCGCCCCATTTCCCTCCTCCCATTCCCTGCCAAAGTCATTGAGAAAGCCGTCAATAGCCAGCTCGCCGCCTTCCTTGAATCCAACAACTCCCTCGACTTCTCACAGTCCGACTTTCGAGCCAAACACAGCACCGAAACCGCCCTCATTGAAGCGACAGACGACATCCGATCGCTACTGGACAACGGAGAAACAGTTGCCCTCATCCTACTCGACCTCTCTGCCGCCTTCGACACAGTCTGTCATAGCACCCTCATACAACGCCTCAGCAACGTCGGAAAAGCCTTGGACTGGATCATCTCATTCTTTGCCGGGGGAAACCAGAGAGTCCAACTACCCCCATTCAAATCAGAGGCCACCGAAGTCATCTGCGGAGTACCACAAGGATCATCACTCAGTCCCACCCTCTTCAACGTTTACATGAGCCCCCTCGCATCCATCGCGCGACAACACAACCTCAACATCATCTCCTACGCTGATGACACCCAGCTGATCCTCTCCCTCACCAAAGACCCAAACACCGCCAAAACCAATCTTCATGAAGGCATGAAAGAAGTAGCCGAATGGATGAAAAACAGCCGCCTAAAACTTAACTCAGACAAAATGGAAGTCCTCATCCTAGGGTCATCCCTCTCTGCCTGGGACGACTCATGGTGGCCATCGGCCCTGGGCACAGCACCCATACCCACAGACCACGCACGTAACCTAGGCTTCATCCTAGACTCCTCCCTCTCGATGACCAGACAAGTCAACGCCGTCTCATCCTCTTGCTTCAACGTACTCCGTATGCTCAAAAAACTCTTCCGTTAGATCCCCAGAGAAACAAGAAAGACTGTCACCAACGCACTGGTCACTAGCCGACTGGACTATGGTAACACCCTCTACGCCGGAACCAGAGCCAAATTACAGAAAAAACTCCAACGCATCCAAAATGCATCAGCCAGACTCATATTGGACATCTCTCGCCAAGCTCACATCACCGGCCACCTGAAAGACCTCCACTGGCTTCCCGTCAACAAGAGATTAACGTTCCGTCTCCTCACTCACGCACACAAGGCCCTCTACAAACTAGGACCCGATTGCCTCAACACACGACTGTCCTTCTACACACCCTCCCGCCAACTAAGATCCTCCAATCAAGCCCTCGCCGCAGTTCCGCGCATCCACAGATCCACCGTGGGAGGAAGATCTTTCTCCTACCTGGCAGCCAAGACCTGGAATTCTCTCCCCACTCACCTCCGCCTCACACAGAACCACATTTCCTTCAGAAAGGAACTTAAAACCTGGCTATTCGAAAAATAATGCACCCCATCCCACAAGCGCCTTGAGACCCTATGGGTGAGTAGTGTGCTATACAAATTCCGGAACTTGAACTTGAACTTAAAAGTGAGCAAGGGACTCACGTCTGAGCATACCCTGCCAACTTAGGGCGAACAAAGAAAAACCAAAGGTGGTGATGGACGGAGCATTGACAATACAAACACTCACTCCCAGTCAACTGAATTGGGTTTAATCCATCACCGTTCTTTAGCTCACTCCGCCACCCCAGTTCAGACATGGCCATATGCAAATCAGTCTGACCCTGTGCCTCATGGGAACAGTCCAGCCCGAACTGCCAAGCCATGTCTTTCCTGGACCGGAATCAAGCTTCCCAGGACCGGTTTCTGGCATTTCAGCCGTCTTCAGCCGGGCTTGCTTGACTCCAGTGGTTGCTTGACTCCCTGGTTCAACGATGATCTTAGGAAATCCAAGAAACTATGCCGTACTCTCGAGAAAACATGGAGAAAAAACCCAACCACTGACAACCTGACCACCTTCAAGACAGCCACCCGCAAACACCACCAATTGATCCGATCCACCAAGAAATCAGCATTTAAGGATCGACTCGACAACAACGCCCATAACAGCAAGGAACTTTTCAACATCGTCAAAGAATTTACCAACCCCACCGCAGCCTCAAACGACATTACTCCCTCCCAAGACCTCTGCGATTCGTTATCCTCTTTCTTCTACAGCAAAATTGCCGACATACAGAACAGCTTTAAGAACATTTCCAAAGAACAGTCCACTCCACCCACCTCCGAACCTAAACCGCTCTCTAGCAACCTTAGCGACTGGAACCCAATCACCACTGAAGAACCATCCGCCTAATGAACTCCATCCATTCAGGTTCGCCAACCAACCCCTGTCCCCACCACATCTTCAACAAAGCAGACTCCATCATCGCACCCCATCTCCGTGATGTCATCAACTGCTCCTTCAACTCCGCTACCTTCCCAGAAAGCTGGAAACACGCTGAACTCAGCGCTCTCCTGAAGAAACCCACAGCAGTCCCCTCTGAACTTAAGAACTACCGCCCCATTTCCCTCCTCCCATTCCCTGCCAAAATCATTGAGAAAGCCGTCAATAGCCAGCTCGCCGCCTTCCTTGAATCCAACAACTCCCTCGACTTCTCACAGTCCGACTTTCGAGCCAAACACAGCACCGAAACCGCCCTCATTGAAGCGACAGACGACATCCGATCGCTACTGGACAACGGAGAAACAGTTGCCCTCATCCTACTCGACCTCTCCGCCGCCTTCGACACAGTCTGTCATAGCACCCTCATACAACGCCTCAGCAACATCGGAAAAGCCTTGGACTGGATCATCTCATTCTTTGCCGGGGGAAACCAGAGAGTCCAACTACCCCCATTCAAATCAGAGGCCACCGAAGTCATCTGCGGAGTACCACAAGGATCATCACTCAGTCCCACCCTCTTCAACGTTTACGTGAGCCCCCTCGCATCCATCGCGCGACAACACAACCTCAACATCATCTCCTACGCTGATGACACCCAGCTGATCCTCTCCCTCACCAAAGACCCAAACACCGCCAAAACCAATCTTCATGAAGGCATGAAAGAAGTAGCCGAATGGATGAAAAACAGCCGCCTAAAACTTAACTCAGACAAAATGGAAGTCCTCATCCTAGGGTCATCCCTCTCTGCCTGGGACGACTCATGGTGGCCATCGGCCCTGGGCACAGCACCCATACCCACAGACCACGCACGTAACCTAGGCTTCATCCTAGACTCCTCCCTCTCGATGACCAGACAAGTCAACGCCGTCTCATCCTCTTGCTTCAACGTACTCTGTATGCTCAAAAAACTCTTCCGTTGGATCCCCAGAGAAACAAGAAAGACTGTCACCAACGCACTGGTCACTAGCCGACTGGACTATGGTAACACCCTCTACGCCGGAACCAGAGCCAAATTACAGAAAAAACTCCAACGCATCCAAAATGCATCAGCCAGACTCATATTGGACATCTCTCGCCAAGCTCACATCACCGGCCACCTGAAAGACCTCCACTGGCTTCCCGTCAACAAGAGATTAACGTTCCGTCTCCTCACTCACGCACACAAGGCCCTCTACAAACTAGGACCCGATTGCCTCAACACACGACTGTCCTTCTACACACCCTCCCGCCAACTATGATCCTCCAATCAAGCCCTCGCCGCAGTTCCGCGCATCCACAGATCCACCGTGGGAGGAAGATCTTTCTCCTACCTGGCAGCCAAGACCTGGAATTCTCTCCCCACTCACCTCCGCCTCACACAGAACCACATTTCCTTCAGAAAGGAACTTAAAACCTGGCTATTCGATAAATAATGCACCCCATCCCACAAGCGCCTTGAGAGCCTATGGGTGAGTAGTGTGCTATACAAATTCCGGAACTTGAACTTGAACTTAAAAGTGAGCAAGGGACTCACGTCTGAGCATACCCTGCCAACTTAGGGCGAACAAAGAAAAACCAAAGGTGGTGATGGACGGAGCGTTGACAATACAAACACTCACTCCCAGTCAACTGAATTGGGTTTAATCCATCACCGTTCTTTAGCTCACTCCGCCACCCCAGTTCAGACATGGCCATATGCAAATCAGTCTGACCCTGTGCCTCATGGGAACAGTCCAGCCCGAACTGCCAAGCCATGTCTTTCCTGGACCGGAATCAAGCTTCCCAGGACCGGTTTCTGGCATTTCAGCCGTCTTCAGCCGGGCTTGCTTGACTCCAGTGGTTGCTTGACTCCCTGGTTCAACGATGATCTTAGGAAATCCAAGAAACTATGCCGTACTCTCGAGGAAACATGGAGAAAAAACCCAACCACTGACAACCTGACCACCTTCAAGACAGCCACCCGCAAACACCACCAATTGATCCGATCCACCAAGAAATCAGCATTTAAGGATCGACTCGACAACAACGCCCATAACAGCAAGGAACTTTTCAACATCGTCAAAGAATTTACCAACCCCACCGCAGCCTCAAACGCCTCACACAGAACCACATTTCCTTCAGAAAGGAACTTAAAACCTGGCTATTCGATAAATAATGCACCCCATCCCACAAGCGCCTTGAGACCCTATGGGTGAGTAGTGTGCTATGCAAATTCCGGAACTTGAACTTGAACTTAAAAGTGAGCAAGGGACTCACGTCTGAGCATACCCTGCCAACTTAGGGCGAACAAAGAAAAACCAAAGGTGGTGATGGACGGAGCGTTGACAATACAAACACTCACTCCCAGTCAACTGAATTGGGTTTAATCCATCACCGTTCTTTAGCTCACTCCGCCACCCCAGTTCAGACATGGCCATATGCAAATCAGTCTGACCCTGTGCCTCATGGGAACAGTCCAGCCCGAACTGCCAAGCCATGTCTTTCCTGGACCGGAATCAAGCTTCCCAGGACCGGTTTCTGGCATTTCAGCCGTCTTCAGCCGGGCTTGCTTGACTCCAGTGGTTGCTTGACTCCCTGGTTCAACGATGATCTTAGGAAATCCAAGAAACTATGCCGTACTCTCGAGAAAACATGGAGAAAAAACCCAACCACTGACAACCTGACCACCTTCAAGACAGCCACCCGCAAACACCACCAATTGATCCGATCCACCAAGAATTCAGCATTTAAGGATCGACTCGACAACAACGCCCATAACAGCAAGGAACTTTTCAACATCGTCAAAGAATTTACCAACCCCACCGCAGCCTCAAACGACATTACTCCCTCCCAAGACCTCTGCGATTCGTTATCCTCTTTCTTCTACAGCAAAATTGCCGACATACAGAACAGCTTTAAGAACATTTCCAAAGAACAGTCCACTCCACCCACCTCCGAACCTAAACCGCTCTCTAGCAACCTTAGCGACTGGAACCCAATCACCACTGAAGAACCATCCGCCTAATGAACTCCATCCATTCAGGTTCGCCAACCAACCCCTGTCCCCACCACATCTTCAACAAAGCAGACTCCATCATCGCACCCCATCTCCGTGATGTCATCAACTGCTCCTTCAACTCCGCTACCTTCCCAGAAAGCTGGAAACACGCTGAACTCAGCGCTCTCCTGAAGAAACCCACAGCAGTCCCCTCTGAACTTAAGAACTACCGCCCCATTTCCCTCCTCCCATTCCCTGCCAAAATCATTGAGAAAGCCGTCAATAGCCAGCTCGCCGCCTTCCTTGAATCCAACAACTCCCTCGACTTCTCACAGTCCGACTTTCGAGCCAAACACAGCACCGAAACCGCCCTCATTGAAGCGACAGACGACATCCGATCGCTACTGGACAACGGAGAAACAGTTGCCCTCATCCTACTCGACCTCTCCGCCGCCTTCGACACAGTCTGTCATAGCACCCTCATACAACGCCTCAGCAACATCGGAAAAGCCTTGGACTGGATCATCTCATTCTTTGCCGGGGGAAACCAGAGAGTCCAACTACCCCCATTCAAATCAGAGGCCACCGAAGTCATCTGCGGAGTACCACAAGGATCATCACTCAGTCCCACCCTCTTCAATGTTTACATGAGCCCCCTCGCATCCATCGCGCGACAACACAACCTCAACATCATCTCCTACGCTGATGACACCCAGCTGATCCTCTCCCTCACCAAAGACCCAAACACCGCCAAAACCAATCTTCATGAAGGCATGAAAGAAGTAGCCGAATGGATGAAAAACAGCCGCCTAAAACTTAACTCAGACAAAATGGAAGTCCTCATCCTAGGGTCATCCCTCTCTGCCTGGGACGACTCATGGTGGCCATCGGCCCTGGGCACAGCACCCATACCCACAGACCACGCACGTAACCTAGGCTTCATCCTAGACTCCTCCCTCTCGATGACCAGACAAGTCAACGCCGTCTCATCCTCTTGCTTCAACGTACTCCGTATGCTCAAAAAACTCTTCCGTTGGATCCCCAGAGAAACAAGAAAGACTGTCACCAACGCACTGGTCACTAGCCGACTGGACTATGGTAACACCCTCTACGCCGGAACCAGAGCCAAATTACAGAAAAAACTCCAACGCATCCAAAATGCATCAGCCAGACTCATATTGGACATCTCTCGCCAAGCTCACATCACCGGCCACCTGAAAGACCTCCACTGGCTTCCCGTCAACAAGAGATTAACGTTCCGTCTCCTCACTCACGCACACAAGGCCCTCTACAAACTAGGACCCGATTGCCTCAACACTCGACTGTCCTTCTACACACCCTCCCGCCAACTAAGATCCTCCAATCAAGCCCTCGCCGCAGTTCCGCGCATCCACAGATCCACCGTGGGAGGAAGATCTTTCTCCTACCTGGCAGCCAAGACCTGGAATTCTCTCCCCACTCACCTCCGCCTCACACAGAACCACATTTCCTTCAGAAAGGAACTTAAAACCTGGCTATTCGATAAATAATGCACCCCATCCCACAAGCGCCTTGAGACCCTATGGGTGAGTAGTGTGCTATGCAAATTCCGGAACTTGAACTTGAACTTAAAAGTGAGCAAGGGACTCACGTCTGAGCATACCCTGCCAACTTAGGGCGAACAAAGAAAAACCAAAGGTGGTGATGGACGGAGCGTTGACAATACAAACACTCACTCCCAGTCAACTGAATTGGGTTTAATCCATCACCGTTCTTTAGCTCACTCCGCCACCCCAGTTCAGACATGGCCATATGCAAATCAGTCTGACCCTGTGCCTCATGGGAACAGTCCAGCCCGAACTGCCAAGCCATGTCTTTCCTGGACCGGAATCAAGCTTCCCAGGACCGGTTTCTGGCATTTCAGCCGTCTTCAGCCGGGCTTGCTTGACTCCAGTGGTTGCTTGACTCCCTGGTTCAACGATGATCTTAGGAAATCCAAGAAACTATGCCGTACTCTCGAGAAAACATGGAGAAAAAACCCAACCACTGACAACCTGACCACCTTCAAGACAGCCACCCGCAAACACCACCAATTGATCCGATCCACCAAGAAATCAGCATTTAAGGATCGACTCGACAACAACGCCCATAACAGCAAGGAACTTTTCAACATCGTCAAAGAATTTACCAACCCCACCGCAGCCTCAAACGACATTACTCCCTCCCAAGACCTCTGCGATTCGTTATCCTCTTTCTTCTACAGCAAAATTGCCGACATACAGAACAGCTTTAAGAACATTTCCAAAGAACAGTCCACTCCACCCACCTCCGAACCTAAACCGCTCTCTAGCAACCTTAGCGACTGGAACCCAATCACCACTGAAGAACCATCCGCCTAATGAACTCCATCCATTCAGGTTCGCCAACCAACCCCTGTCCCCACCACATCTTCAACAAAGCAGACTCCATCATCGCACCCCATCTCCGTGATGTCATCAACTGCTCCTTCAACTCCGCTACCTTCCCAGAAAGCTGGAAACACGCTGAACTCAGCGCTCTCCTGAAGAAACCCACAGCAGTCCCCTCTGAACTTAAGAACTACCGCCCCATTTCCCTCCTCCCATTCCCTGCCAAAATCATTGAGAAAGCCGTCAATAGCCAGCTCGCCGCCTTCCTTGAATCCAACAACTCCCTCGACTTCTCACAGTCCGACTTTCGAGCCAAACACAGCACCGAAACCGCCCTCATTGAAGCGACAGACGACATCCGATCGCTACTGGACAACGGAGAAACAGTTGCCCTCATCCTACTCGACCTCTCCGCCGCCTTCGACACAGTCTGTCATAGCACCCTCATACAACGCCTCAGCAACATCGGAAAAGCCTTGGACTGGATCATCTCATTCTTTGCCGGGGGAAACCAGAGAGTCCAACTACCCCCATTCAAATCAGAGGCCACCGAAGTCATCTGCGGAGTACCACAAGGATCATCACTCAGTCCCACCCTCTTCAACGTTTACATGAGCCCCCTCGCATCCATCGTGCGACAACACAACCTCAACATCATCTCCTACGCTGATGACACCCAGCTGATCCTCTCCCTCACCAAAGACCCAAACACCGCCAAAACCAATCTTCATGAAGGCATGAAAGAAGTAGCCGAATGGATGAAAAACAGCCGCCTAAAACTTAACTCAGACAAAATGGAAGTCCTCATCCTAGGGTCATCCCTCTCTGCCTGGGACGACTCATGGTGGCCATCGGCCCTGGGCACAGCACCCATACCCACAGACCACGCACGTAACCTAGGCTTCATCCTAGACTCCTCCCTCTCGATGACCAGACAAGTCAACGCCGTCTCATCCTCTTGCTTCAACGTACTCCGTATGCTCAAAAAACTCTTCCGTTGGATCCCCAGAGAAACAAGAAAGACTGTCATCAACGCACTGGTCACTAGCCGACTGGACTATGGTAACACCCTCTACGCCGGAACCAGAGCCAAATTACAGAAAAAACTCCAACGCATCCAAAATGCATCAGCCAGACTCATATTGGACATCTCTCGCCAAGCTCACATCACCGGCCACCTGAAAGACCTCCACTGGCTTCCCGTCAACAAGAGATTAACGTTCCGTCTCCTCACTCACGCACACAAGGCCCTCTACAAACTAGGACCCGATTGCCTCAACACACGACTGTCCTTCTACACACCCTCCCGCCAACTAAGATCCTCCAATCAAGCCCTCGCCGCAGTTCCGCGCATCCACAGATCCACCGTGGGAGGAAGATCTTTCTCCTACCTGGCAGCCAAGACCTGGAATTCTCTCCCCACTCACCTCCGCTTCACACAGAACCACATTTCCTTCAGAAAGGAACTTAAAACCTGGCTATTCGATAAATAATGCACCCCATCCCACAAGCGCCTTGAGACCCTTTGGGTGAGTAGTGTGCTATACAAATTCCGGAACTTGAACTTGAACTTAAAAGTGAGCAAGGGACTCACGTCTGAGCATACCCTGCCAACTTAGGGCGAACAAAGAAAAACCAAAGGTGGTGATGGACAGAGCGTTGACAATACAAACACTCACTCCCAGTCAACTGAATTGGGTTTAATCCATCACCGTTCTTTAGCTCACTCCGCCACCCCAGTTCAGACATGGCCATATGCAAATCAGTCTGACCCTGTGCCTCATGGGAACAGTCCAGCCCGAACTTCCAAGCCATGTCTTTCCTGGACCGGAATCAAGCTTCCCAGGACCGGTTTCTGGCATTACAGCCGTCTTCAGCCGGGCTTGCTTGACTCCAGTGGCAAAGTGAGCAAGGGACTCACGTCTGAGCATACCTTGCCAACTTAGGGCGAACAAAGAAAAAGCAAAGGTGGTGATGGACGGAGCGGTGACAATACAAACACTCCGTCCCAGTCAACTGATCTGGGTTTAATATATCACCGTTCTTGAGCTCACTTCGCCACCCCAGTTCAGACATGGCCATATGCAAATCAGTCTGACCATGTGCCTCATGGGAACAGTCCAGCCCGAACTGCCAAGCCATGTCTTTCCTGGACCGGAATCAAGCTTCCCAGGACCGGTTTCTGGCATTACAGCCGTCTTCAGCCGGGCTTGCTTGACTCCAGTGGCAAAGTGAGCAAGGGACTCACGTCTGAGCATACCCTGCCAACTTAGGGCGAACAAAGAAAAACCAAAGGTGGTGATGGACGGAGCATTGACAATGTAAATGTATGTAAATGTATTGGCATTTATATAGCGCACTACTTACCCGTAGGGTCCCAAGGCGCTTCGACCGCTGCGAAACCCTTCCTGGCTTCCCTGAGAGATGGTCCCTTAATGGGTATCTCCAGGGTGAGACCAGGCATCCCCGGCGGTCTGGTGGGGCCGTTAGTGAAGATGAGGCAAGCTAATGCCCAGAGTTGCCGAGTGTGATCGCTGATCAGAGTGGGCACCGAGGCGAGAGAATTATCGAGTCCGCTGACCCTGGTCCAGAAACCTGCCGCGCCGGGAATCGAACCCTGGTCCCGGGCCGTCCTCTGCTCTCGGGTCTGCCGCCTCTAACCAGTGAGCCACACAAACACTCACCCCCAGTCAACTGATCTGGGTTTAATCCATCACCGTTCTTTAGCTCACTCCGCCACCCCAGTTGAGACATGGCCATATGCAAATCAGTCTGACCCTGTTCCTCATGGGAACAGTCCAGCCCGAACTGCCAAGCCATGTCTTTCCTGGACCGGAATCAAGCTTCCTAGGACCAGTTTCTGGCATTACAGCTGTCTTCAGCCGGGCTTGCTTGACTCCAGTGGGAAAGTGAGCAAGGGACTCACGTCTGAGCATACCCTGCCAACTTAGGGCGAACAAAGAAAAACCAAAGGTGGTGATGGACGGAGCGTTGACAATACAAGCACTCACCCCCAGTCAACTGATCTGGGTTTAATCCATCACCGTTCTTTAGCTCACTCCGCCACCCCAGTTCAGACATGGCCATATGCAAATCAGTCTGACCCTGTGCCTCATGGGAACAGTCCAGCCCGAACTGCCAAGCCATGTCTTTCCTGGACCGGAATCAAGCTTCCCAGGACCGGTTTCTGGCATTACAGCCATCTTCAGCCGGGCTTGCTTGACTCCAGTGGCAAAGTGAGCAATGGACTCACGTCTAAGCATACCCTGCCAATTTAGGGCGAACAAAGAAAAAACAAAGGTGGTGATGGACGGAGCGTTGACAATACAAACGCTCACCCCCAGTCAACTGATCTGGCTTTAATCCATCACCGTTCTTTAGCTCACTCCGCCACCCCAGTTCAGACATGGCCATATGCAAATCAGTCTGACCCTGTGCCTCATGGGAACAGTCCAGCCCGAACTGCCAAGCCATGTCTTTCCTGGACTGGAATTAAGCTTCCCAGGACCGGTTTCTGGCATTACAGCCGGCTTCAGCCGGGCTTGCTTGACTCCAGTGGCAAAGTGAGCAAGGGACTCACGTCTGAGCATACCCTGCCAATTTAGGGCGAACAAAGAAAAACCAAAGGTGGTGATGGACGGAGCGTTGACAATACAAACGCTCACCCCCAGTCAACTGATCTGGGTTTAATCCATCACCGTTCTTTAGCTCACTCCGCCACCCCAGTTCAGACATGGCCATATGCAAATCAGTCTGACCCTGTGCCTCATGGGAACAGTCCAGCCCGAACTGCCAAGCCATGTCTTTCCTGGACCGGAATCAAGCTTCCCAGGACCGGTTTCTGGCATTTCAGCCGTCTTCAGCCGGGCTTGCTTGACTCCAGTGGTTGCTTGACTCCCTGGTTCAACGATGATCTTAGGAAATCCAAGAAACTATGCCGTACTCTCGAGAAAACATGGAGAAAAAACCCAACCACTGACAACCTGACCACCTTCAAGACAGCCACCCGCAAACACCAACAATTGATCCGATCCACCAAGAAATCAGCATTTAAGGATCGACTCGACAAAAACGCCCATAACAGCAAGGAACTTTTCAACATCGTCAAAGAATTTACCAACCCCACCGCAGCCTCAAACGACATTACTCCCTCCCAAGACCTCTGCGATTCGTTATCCTCTTTCTTCTACAGCAAAATTCCTGACATACATAACAGCTTTAAGAACATTTCCAAAGAACAGTCCACTCCACCCACCTCCGAACCTAAACCGCTCTCTAGCAACCTTAGCGACTGGAACCCAATCACCACTGAAGAACCATCCGCCTAATGAACTCCATCCATTCAGGTTCGCCAACCGACCCCTGTCCCCACCACATCTTCAACAAAGCAGACTCCATCATCGCACCCCATCTCCGTGATGTCATCAACTGCTCCTTCAACTCCGCTACCTTCCCAGAAAGCTAGAAACACGCTGAACTCAGCGCTCTCCTGAAGAAACCCACAGCAGTCCCCTCTGAACTTAAGAACTACCGCCCCATTTCCCTCCTCCCATTCCCTGCCAAAGTCATTGAGAAAGCCGTCAATAGCCAGCTCGCCGCCTTCCTTGAATCCAACAACTCCCTCGACTTCTCACAGTCCGACTTTCGAGCCAAACACAGCACCGAAACCGCCCTCATTGAAGCGACAGACGACATCCGATCGCTACTGGACAACGGAGAAACAGTTGCCCTCATCCTACTCGACCTCTCTGCCGCCTTCGACACAGTCTGTCATAGCACCCTCATACAACGCCTCAGCAACGTCGGAAAAGCCTTGGACTGGATCATCTCATTCTTTGCCGGGGGAAACCAGAGAGTCCAACTACCCCCATTCAAATCAGAGGCCACCGAAGTCATCTGCGGAGTACCACAAGGATCATCACTCAGTCCCACCCTCTTCAACGTTTACATGAGCCCCCTCGCATCCATCGCGCGACAACACAACCTCAACATCATCTCCTACGCTGATGACACCCAGCTGATCCTCTCCCTCACCAAAGACCCAAACACCGCCAAAACCAATCTTCATGAAGGCATGAAAGAAGTAGCCGAATGGATGAAAAACAGCCGCCTAAAACTTAACTCAGACAAAATGGAAGTCCTCATCCTAGGGTCATCCCTCTCTGCCTGGGACGACTCATGGTGGCCATCGGCCCTGGGCACAGCACCCATACCCACAGACCACGCACGTAACCTAGGCTTCATCCTAGACTCCTCCCTCTCGATGACCAGACAAGTCAACGCCGTCTCATCCTCTTGCTTCAACGTACTCCGTATGCTCAAAAAACTCTTCCGTTGGATCCCCAGAGAAACAAGAAAGACTGTCACCAACGCACTGGTCACTAGCCGACTGGACTATGGTAACACCCTCTATGCCGGAACCAGAGCCAAATTACAGAAAAAACTCCAACGCATCCAAAATGCATCAGCCAGACTCATATTGGACATCTCTCGCCAAGCTCACATCACCGGCCACCTGAAAGACCTCCACTGGCTTCCCGTCAACAAGAGATTAACGTTCCGTCTCCTCACTCACGCACACAAGGCCCTCTACAAACTAGGACCCGATTGCCTCAACACACAACTGTCCTTCTACACACCCTCCCGCCAACTAAGATCCTCCAATCAAGCCCTCGCCGCAGTTCCGCGCATCCACAGATCCACCGTGGGAGGAAGATCTTTCTCCTACCTGGCAGCCAAGACCTGGAATTCTCTCCCCACTCACCTCCGCCTCACACAGAACCACATTTCCTTCAGAAAGGAACTTAAAACCTGGCTATTCGATAAATAATGCACCCCATCCCACAAGCGCCTTGAGACCCTATGGGTGAGTAGTGTGCTATACAAATTCCGGAACTTGAACTTGAACTTAAAAGTGAGCAAGGGACTCACGTCTGAGCATACCCTGCCAACTTAGGGCGAACAAAGAAAAACCAAAGGTGGTGATGGACGGAGCGTTGACAATACAAACACTCACTCCCAGTCAACTGAATTGGGTTTAATCCATCACCGTTCTTTAGCTCACTCCGCCACCCCAGTTCAGACATGGCCATATGCAAATCAGTCTGACCCTGTGCCTCATGGGAACAGTCCAGCCCGAACTGCCAAGCCATGTCTTTCCTGGACCGGAATCAAGCTTCCCAGGACCGGTTTCTGGCCTTTCAGCCGTCTTCAGCCGGGCTTGCTTGACTCCAGTGGTTGCTTGACTCCCTGGTTCAACGATGATCTTAGGAAATCCAAGAAACTATGCCGTACTCTCGAGGAAACATGGAGAAAAAACCCAACTACTGACAACCTGACCACCTTCAAGACAGCCACCCGCAAACACCACCAATTGATCCGATCCACCAAGAAATCAGCATTTAAGGATCGACTCGACAACAACGCCCATAACAGCAAGGAACTTTTCAACATCGTCAAAGAATTTACCAACCCCACCGCAGCCTCAAACGACATTACTCCCTCACAAGACCTCTGCGATTCGTTATCCTCTTTCTTCTACAGCAAAATTGCCGACATACATAACAGCTTTAAGAACATTTCCAAAGAACAGTCCACTCCACCCACCTCCGAACCTAAACCGCTCTCTAGCAACCTTAGCGACTGGAACCCAATCACCACTGAAGAACCATCCGCCTAATGAACTCCATCCATTCAGGTTCGCCAACCGACCCCTGTCCCCACCACATCTTCAACAAAGCAGACTCCATCATCGCACCCCATCTCCGTGATGTCATCAACTGCTCCTTCAACTCCGCTACCTTCCCAGAAAGCTGGAAACACGCTGAACTCAGCGCTCTCCTGAAGAAACCCACAGCAGTCCCCTCTGAACTTAAGAACTATCGCCCCATTTCCCTCCTCCCATTCCCTGCCAAAATCATTGAGAAAGCCGTCAATAGCCAGCTCGCCGCCTTCCTTGAATCCAACAACTCCCTCGACTTCTCACAGTCCGACTTTCGAGCCAAACACAGCACCGAAACCGCCCTCATTGAAGCGACAGACGACATCCGATCGCTACTGGACAACGGAGAAACAGTTGCCCTCATCCAACTCGACCTCTCCGCCGCCTTCGACACAGTCTGTCATAGCACCCTCATACAACGCCTCAGCAACATCGGAAAAGCCTTGGACTGGATCATCTCATTCTTTGCCGGGGGAAACCAGAGAGTCCAACTACCCCCATTCAAATCAGAGGCCACCGAAGTCATCTGCGGAGTACCACAAGGATCATCACTCAGTCCCACCCTCTTCAACGTTTACATGAGCCCCCTCGCATCCATCGCGCGACAACACAACCTCAACATCATCTCCTACGCTGATGACACCCAGCTGATCCTCTCCCTCACCAAAGACCCAAACACCGCCAAAACCAATCTTCATGAAGGCATGAAAGAAGTAGCCGAATGGATGAAAAACAGCCGCCTAAAACTTAACTCAGACAAAATGGAAGTCCTCATCCTAGGGTCATCCCTCTCTGCCTGGGACGACTCATGGTGGCCATCGGCCCTGGGCACAGCACCCATACCCACAGACCACGCACGTAACCTAGGCTTCATCCTAGACTCCTCCCTCTCGATGACCAGACAAGTCAACGCCGTCTCATCCTCTTGCTTCAACGTACTCCGTATGCTCAAAAAACTCTTCCGTTGGATCCCCAGAGAAACAAGAAAGACTGTCACCAACGCACTGGTCATTAGCCGACTGGACTATGGTAACACCCTCTACGCCGGAACCAGAGCCAAATTACAGAAAAAACTCCAACGCATCCAAAATGCATCAGCCAGACTCATATTGGACATCTCTCGCCAAGCTCACATCACCGGCCACCTGAAAGACCTCCACTGGCTTCCCGTCAACAAGAGATTAACGTTCCGTCTCCTCACTCACGCACACAAGGCCCTCTACAAACTAGGACCCGATTGCCTCAACACACGACTGTCCTTCTACACACCCTCCCGCCAACTATGATCCTCCAATCAAGCCCTCGCCGCAGTTCCGCGCATCCACAGATCCACCGTGGGAGGAAGATCTTTCTCCTACCTGGCAGCCAAGACCTGGAATTCTCTCCCCACTCACCTCCGCCTCACACAGAACCACATTTCCTTCAGAAAGGAACTTAAAACCTGGCTATTCGATAAATAATGCACCCCATCCCACAAGCGCCTTGAGACCCTATGGGTGAGTAGTGTGCTATACAAATTCCGGAACTTGAACTTGAACTTAAAAGTGAGCAAGGGACTCACGTCTGAGCATACCCTGCCAACTTAGGGCGAACAAAGAAAAACCAAAGGTGGTGATGGACGGAGCGTTGACAATACAAACACTCACTCCCAGTCAACTGAATTGGGTTTAATCCATCACCGTTCTTTAGCTCACTCCGCCACCCCAGTTCAGACATGGCCATATGCAAATCAGTCTGACCCTGTGCCTCATGGGAACAGTCCAGCCCGAACTGCCAAGCCATGTCTTTCCTGGACCGGAATCAAGCTTCCCAGGACCGGTTTCTGGCATTTCAGCCGTCTTCAGCCGGGCTTGCTTGACTCCAGTGGTTGCTTGACTCCCTGGTTCAACGATGATCTTAGGAAATCCAAGAAACTATGCCGTACTCTCGAGGAAACATGGAGAAAAAACCCAACCACTGACAACCTGACCACCTTCAAGACAGCCACCCGCAAACACCACCAATTGATCTGATCCACCAAGAAATCAGCATTTAAGGATCGACTCGACAACAACGCCCATAACAGCAAGGAACTTTTCAACATCGTCAAAGAATTTACCAACCCCACCGCAGCCTCAAACGACATTACTCCCTCCCAAGACCTCTGCGATTCGTTATCCTCTTTCTTCTACAGCAAAATTGCCGACATACATAACAGCTTTAAGAACATTTCCAAAGAACAGTCCACTCCACCCACCTCCGAACCTAAACCGCTCTCTAGCAACCTTAGCGACTGGAACCCAATCACCACTGAAGAACCATCCGCCTAATGAACTCCATCCATTCAGGTTCGCCAACCAACCCCTGTCCCCACCACATCTTCAACAAAGCAGACTCCATCATCGCACCCCATCTCCGTGATGTCATCAACTGCTCCTTCAACTCCGCTACCTTCCCAGAAAGCTGGAAACACGCTGAACTCAGTGCTCTCCTGAAGAAACCCACAGCAGTCCCCTCTGAACTTAAGAACTACCGCCCCATTTCCCTCCTCCCATTCCCTGCCAAAATCATTGAGAAAGCCGTCAATAGCCAGCTCGCCGCCTTCCTTGAATCCAACAACTCCCTCGACTTCTCACAGTCCGATTTTCGAGCCAAACACAGCACCGAAACCGCCCTCATTGAAGCGACAGACGACATCCGATCGCTACTGGACAACGGAGAAACAGTTGCCCTCATCCTACTCGACCTCTCCGCCGCCTTTGACACAGTCTGTCATAGCACCCTCATACAACGCCTCAGCAACATCGGAAAAGCCTTGGACTGGATCATCTCATTCTTTGCCGGGGGAAACCAGAGAGTCCAACTACCCCCATTCAAGTCAGAGGCCACCGAAGTCATCTGCGGAGTACCACAAGGATCATCACTCAGTCCCACCCTCTTCAACGTTTACATGAGCCCCCTCGCATCCATTGCGCGACAACACAACCTCAACATCATCTCCTACGCTGATGACACCCAGCTGATCCTCTCCCTCACCAAAGACCCAAACACCGCCAAAACCAATCTTCATGAAGGCATGAAAGAAGTAGCCGAATGGATGAAAAACAGCCGCCTAAAACTTAACTCAGACAAAATGGAAGTCCTCATCCTAGGGTCATCCCTCTCTGCCTGGGACGACTCATGGTGGCCATCGGCCCTGGGCACAGCACCCATACCCACAGACCACGCACGTAACCTAGGCTTCATCCTAGACTCCTCCCTCTCGATGACCAGACAAGTCAACGCCGTCTCATCCTCTTGCTTCAACGTACTCCGTATGCTCAAAAAACTCTTCCGTTGGATCCCCAGAGAAACAAGAAAGACTGTCACCAACGCACTGGTCACTAGCCGACTGGACTATGGTAACACCCTCTACGCCGGAACCAGAGCCAAATTACAGAAAAAACTCCAACGCATCCAAAATGCATCAGCCAGACTCATATTGGACATCTCTCGCCAAGCTCACATCACCGGCCACCTGAAAGACCTCCACTGGCTTCCCGTCAACAAGAGATTAACGTTCCGTCTCCTCACTCACGCACACAAGGCCCTCTACAAACTAGGACCCGATTGCCTCAACACACGACTGTCCTTCTACACACCCTCCCGCCAACTAAGATCCTCCAATCAAGCCCTCGCCGCAGTTCCGCGCATCCACAGATCCACCGTGGGAGGAAGATCTTTCTCCTACCTGGCAGCCAAGACCTGGAATTCTCTCCCCACTCACCTCCGCCTCACACAGAACCACATTTCCTTCAGAAAGGAACTTAAAACCTGGCTATTCGATAAATAATGCACCCCATCCCACAAGCGCCTTGAGACCCTATGGGTGAGTAGTGTGCTATACAAATTCCGGAACTTGAACTTGAACTTAAAAGTGAGCAAGGGACTCACGTCTGAGCATACCCTGCCAACTTAGGGCGAACAAAGAAAAACCAAAGGTGGTGATGGACGGAGCGTTGACAATACAAACACTCACTCCCAGTCAACTGAATTGGGTTTAATCCATCACCGTTCTTTAGCTCACTCCGCCACCCCAGTTCAGACATGGCCATATGCAAATCAGTCTGACCCTGTGCCTCATGGGAACAGTCCAGCCCGAACTGCCAAGCCATGTCTTTCCTGGACCGGAATCAAGCTTCCCAGGACCGGTTTCTGGCATTTCAGCCGTCTTCAGCCGGGCTTGCTTGACTCCAGTGGTTGCTTGACTCCCTGGTTCAACGATGATCTTAGGAAATCCAAGAAACTATGCCGTACTCTCGAGAAAACATGGAGAAAAAACCCAACCACTGACAACCTGACCACCTTCAAGACAGCCACCCGCAAACACCACCAATTGATCCGATCCACCAAGAAATCAGCATTTAAGGATCGACTCGACAACAACGCCCATAACAGCAAGGAACTTTTCAACATCGTCAAAGAATTTACCAACCCCACCGCAGCCTCAAACGACATTACTCCCTCCCAAGACCTCTGCGATTCGTTATCCTCTTTCTTCTACAGCAAAATTGCCGACATACAGAACAGCTTTAAGAACATTTCCAAAGAACAGTCCACTCCACCCACCTCCGAACCTAAACCGCTCTCTAGCAACCTTAGCGACTGGAACCCAATCACCACTGAAGAACCATCCGCCTAATGAACTCCATCCATTCAGGTTCGCCAACCAACCCCTGTCCCCACCACATCTTCAACAAAGCAGACTCCATCATCGCACCCCATCTCCGTGATGTCATCAACTGCTCCTTCAACTCCGCTACCTTCCCAGAAAGCTGGAAACACGCTGAACTCAGCGCTCTCCTGAAGAAACCCACAGCAGTCCCCTCTGAACTTAAGAACTACCGCCCCATTTCCCTCCTCCCATTCCCTGCCAAAATCATTGAGAAAGCCGTCAATAGCCAGCTCGCCGCCTTCCTTGAATCCAACAACTCCCTCGACTTCTCACAGTCCGACTTTCGAGCCAAACACAGCACCGAAACCGCCCTCATTGAAGCGACAGACGACATCCGATCGCTACTGGACAACGGAGAAACAGTTGCCCTCATCCTACTCGACCTCTCCGCCGCCTTCGACACAGTCTGTCATAGCACCCTCATACAACGCCTCAGCAACATCGGAAAAGCCTTGGACTGGATCATCTCATTCTTTGCCTGGGGAAACCAGAGAGTCCAACTACCCCCATTCAAATCAGAGGCCACCGAAGTCATCTGCGGAGTACCACAAGGATCATCACTCAGTCCCACCCTCTTCAACGTTTACATGAGCCCCCTCGCATCCATCGTGCGACAACACAACCTCAACATCATCTCCTACGCTGATGACACCCAGCTGATCCTCTCCCTCACCAAAGACCCAAACACCGCCAAAACCAATCTTCATGAAGGCATGAAAGAAGTAGCCGAATGGATGAAAAACAGCCGCCTAAAACTTAACTCAGACAAAATGGAAGTCCTCATCCTAGGGTCATCCCTCTCTGCCTGGGACGACTCATGGTGGCCATCGGCCCTGGGCACAGCACCCATACCCACAGACCACGCACGTAACCTAGGCTTCATCCTAGACTCCTCCCTCTCGATGACCAGACAAGTCAACGCCGTCTCATCCTCTTGCTTCAACGTACTCCGTATGCTCAAAAAACTCTTCCGTTGGATCCCCAGAGAAACAAGAAAGACTGTCATCAACGCACTGGTCACTAGCCGACTGGACTATGGTAACACCCTCTACGCCGGAACCAGAGCCAAATTACAGAAAAAACTCCAACGCATCCAAAATGCAACAGCCAGACTCATATTGGACATCTCTCGCCAAGCTCACATCACCGGCCACCTGAAAGACCTCCACTGGCTTCCCGTCAACAAGAGATTAACGTTCCGTCTCCTCACTCACGCACACAAGGCCCTCTACAAACTAGGACCCGATTGCCTCAACACACGACTGTCCTTCTACACACCCTCCCGCCAACTAAGATCCTCCAATCAAGCCCTCGCCGCAGTTCCGCGCATCCACAGATCCACCGTGGGAGGAAGATCTTTCTCCTACCTGGCAGCCAAGACCTGGAATTCTCTCCCCACTCACCTCCGCTTCACACAGAACCACATTTCCTTCAGAAAGGAACTTAAAACCTGGCTATTCGATAAATAATGCACCCCATCCCACAAGCGCCTTGAGACCCTATGGGTGAGTAGTGTGCTATACAAATTCCGGAACTTGAACTTGAACTTAAAAGTGAGCAAGGGACTCACGTCTGAGCATACCCTGCCAACTTAGGGCGAACAAAGAAAAACCAAAGGTGGTGATGGACAGAGCGTTGACAATACAAACACTCACTCCCAGTCAACTGAATTGGGTTTAATCCATCACCGTTCTTTAGCTCACTCCGCCACCCCAGTTCAGACATGGCCATATGCAAATCAGTCTGACCCTGTGCCTCATGGGAACAGTCCAGCCCGAACTTCCAAGCCATGTCTTTCCTGGACCGGAATCAAGCTTCCCAGGACCGGTTTCTGGCATTACAGCCGTCTTCAGCCGGGCTTGCTTGACTCCAGTGGCAAAGTGAGCAAGGGACTCACGTCTGAGCATACCTTGCCAACTTAGGGCGAACAAAGAAAAAGCAAAGGTGGTGATGGACGGAGCGGTGACAATAGAAACACTCCGTCCCAGTCAACTGATCTGGGTTTAATACATCACCGTTCTTGAGCTCACTTCGCCACCCCAGTTCAGACATGGCCATATGCAAATCAGTCTGACCATGTGCCTCATGGGAACAGTCCAGCCCGAACTGCCAAGCCATGTCTTTCCTGGACCGGAATCAAGCTTCCCAGGACCGGTTTCTGGCATTACAGCCGTCTTCAGCCGGGCTTGCTTGACTCCAGTGGCAAAGTGAGCAAGGGACTCACGTCTGAGCATACCCTGCCAACTTAGGGCGAACAAAGAAAAACCAAAGGTGGTGATGGACGGAGCATTGACAATGTAAATGTATGTAAATGTATTGGCATTTATATAGCGCACTACTTACCCGTAGGGTCCCTAGGCGCTTCGACCGCTGCGAAACCCTTCCTGGCTTCCCTGAGAGATGGTCCCTTAATGGGTATCTCCAGGGTGAGACCAGGCATCCCCGGCGGTCTGGTGGGGCCGTTAGTGAAGATGAGGCAAGCTAATGCCCAGAGTTGCCGAGTGTGATCGCTGATCAGAGTGGGCACCGAGGCGAGAGAATTATCGAGTCCGCTGACCCTGGTCCAGAAACCTGCCGCGCCGGGAATCGAACCCTGGTCCCGGGCCGTCCTCTGCTCTCGGGTCTGCCGCCTCTAACCAGTGAGCCACACAAACACTCACCCCCAGTCAACTGATCTGGGTTTAATCCATCACCGTTCTTTAGCTCACTCCGCCACCCCAGTTGAGACATGGCCATATGCAAATCAGTCTGACCCTGTTCCTCATGGGAACAGTCCAGCCCGAACTGCCAAGCCATGTCTTTCCTGGACCGGAATCAAGCTTCCTAGGACCAGTTTCTGGCATTACAGCTGTCTTCAGCCGGGCTTGCTTGACTCCAGTGGGAAAGTGAGCAAGGGACTCACGTCTGAGCATACCCTGCCAACTTAGGGCGAACAAAGAAAAACCAAAGGTGGTGATGGACGGAGCGTTGACAATACAAGCACTCACCCCCAGTCAACTGATCTGGGTTTAATCCATCACCGTTCTTTAGCTCACTCCGCCACCCCAGTTCAGACATGGCCATATGCAAATCAGTCTGACCCTGTGCCTCATGGGAACAGTCCAGCCCGAACTGCCAAGCCATGTCTTTCCTGGACCGGAATCAAGCTTCCCAGGACCGGTTTCTGGCATTACAGCCATCTTCAGCCGGGCTTGCTTGACTCCAGTGGCAAAGTGAGCAATGGACTCACGTCTAAGCATACCCTGCCAATTTAGGGCGAACAAAGAAAAAACAAAGGTGGTGATGGACGGAGCGTTGACAATACAAACGCTCACCCCCAGTCAACTGATCTGGCTTTAATCCATCACTGTTCTTTAGCTCACTCCGCCACCCCAGTTCAGACATGGCCATATGCAAATCAGTCTGACCCTGTGCCTCATGGGAACAGTCCAGCCCGAACTGCCAAGCCATGTCTTTCCTGGACTGGAATTAAGCTTCCCAGGACCGGTTTCTGGCATTACAGCCGGCTTCAGCCGGGCTTGCTTGACTCCAGTGGCAAAGTGAGCAAGGGACTCACGTCTGAGCATACCCTGCCAATTTAGGGCGAACAAAGAAAAACCAAAGGTGGTGATGGACGGAGCGTTGACAATACAAACGCTCACCCCCAGTCAACTGATCTGGGTTTAATCCATCACCGTTCTTTAGCTCACTCCGCCACCCCAGTTCAGACATGGCCATATGCAAATCAGTCTGACCCTGTGCCTCATGGGAACAGTCCAGCCCGAACTGCCAAGCCATGTCTTTCCTGGACCGGAATCAAGCTTCCCAGGACCGGTTTCTGGCATTTCAGCCGTCTTCAGCCGGGCTTGCTTGACTCCAGTGGTTGCTTGACTCCCTGGTTCAACGATGATCTTAGGAAATCCAAGAAACTATGCCGTACTCTCGAGAAAACATGGAGAAAAAACCCAACCACTGACAACCTGACCACCTTCAAGACAGCCACCCGCAAACACCAACAATTGATCCGATCCACCAAGAAATCAGCATTTAAGGATCGACTCGACAACAACGCCCATAACAGCAAGGAACTTTTCAACATCGTCAAAGAATTTACCAACCCCACCGCAGCCTCAAACGACATTACTCCCTCCCAAGACCTCTGCGATTCATTATCCTCTTTCTTCTACAGCAAAATTCCTGACATACATAACAGCTTTAAGAACATTTCCAAAGAACAGTCCACTCCACCCACCTCCGAACCTAAACCGCTCTCTAGCAACCTTAGCGACTGGAACCCAATCACCACTGAAGAACCATCCGCCTAATGAACTCCATCCATTCAGGTTCGCCAACCGACCCCTGTCCCCACCACATCTTCAACAAAGCAGACTCCATCATCGCACCCCATCTCCGTGATGTCATCAACTGCTCCTTCAACTCCGCTACCTTCCCAGAAAGCTAGAAACACGCTGAACTCAGCGCTCTCCTGAAGAAACCCACAGCAGTCCCCTCTGAACTTAAGAACTACCGCCCCATTTCCCTCCTCCCATTCCCTGCCAAAGTCATTGAGAAAGCCGTCAATAGCCAGCTCGCCGCCTTCCTTGAATCCAACAACTCCCTCGACTTCTCACAGTCCGACTTTCGAGCCAAACACAGCACCGAAACCGCCCTCATTGAAGCGACAGACGACATCCGATCGCTACTGGACAACGGAGAAACAGTTGCCCTCATCCTACTCGACCTCTCTGCCGCCTTCGACACAGTCTGTCATAGCACCCTCATACAACGCCTCAGCAACGTCGGAAAAGCCTTGGACTGGATCATCTCATTCTTTGCCGGGGGAAACCAGAGAGTCCAACTACCCCCATTCAAATCAGAGGCCACCGAAGTCATCTGCGGAGTACCACAAGGATCATCACTCAGTCCCACCCTCTTCAACGTTTACATGAGCCCCCTCGCATCCATCGCGCGACAACACAACCTCAACATCATCTCCTACGCTGATGACACCCAGCTGATCCTCTCCCTCACCAAAGACCCAAACACCGCCAAAACCAATCTTCATGAAGGCATGAAAGAAGTAGCCGAATGGATGAAAAACAGCCGCCTAAAACTTAACTCAGACAAAATGGAAGTCCTCATCCTAGGGTCATCCCTCTCTGCCTGGGACGACTCATGGTGGCCATCGGCCCTGGGCACAGCACCCATACCCACAGACCACGCACGTAACCTAGGCTTCATCCTAGACTCCTCCCTCTCGATGACCAGACAAGTCAACGCCGTCTCATCCTCTTGCTTCAACGTACTCCGTATGCTCAAAAAACTCTTCCGTTGGATCCCCAGAGAAACAAGAAAGACTGTCACCAACGCACTGGTCACTAGCCGACTGGACTATGGTAACACCCTCTACGCCGGAACCAGAGCCAAATTACAGAAAAAACTCCAACGCATCCAAAATGCATCAGCCAGACTCATATTGGACATCTCTCGCCAAGCTCACATCACCGGCCACCTGAAAGACCTCCACTGGCTTTCCGTCAACAAGAGATTAACGTTCCGTCTCCTCACTCACGCACACAAGGCCCTCTACAAACTAGGACCCGATTGCCTCAACACACGACTGTCCTTCTACACACCCTCCCGCCAACTAAGATCCTCCAATCAAGCCCTCGCCGCAGTTCCGCGCATCCACAGATCCACCGTGGGAGGAAGATCTTTCTCCTACCTGGCAGCCAAGACCTGGAATTCTCTCCCCACTCACCTCCGCCTCACACAGAACCACATTTCCTTCAGAAAGGAACTTAAAACCTGGCTATTCGATAAATAATGCACCCCATCCCACAAGCGCCTTGAGACCCTATGGGTGAGTAGTGTGCTATACAAATTCCGGAACTTGAACTTGAACTTAAAAGTGAGCAAGGGACTCACGTCTGAGCATACCCTGCCAACTTAGGGCGAACAAAGAAAAACCAAAGGTGGTGATGGACGGAGCGTTGACAATACAAACACTCACTCCCAGTCAACTGAATTGGGTTTAATCCATCACCGTTCTTTAGCTCACTCCGCCACCCCAGTTCAGACATGGCCATATGCAAATCAGTCTGACCCTGTGCCTCATGGGAACAGTCCAGCCCGAACTGCCAAGCCATGTCTTTCCTGGACCGGAATCAAGCTTCCCAGGACCGGTTTCTGGCATTTCAGCCGTCTTCAGCCGGGCTTGCTTGACTCCAGTGGTTGCTTGACTCCCTGGTTCAACGATGATCTTAGGAAATCCAAGAAACTATGCCGTACTCTCGAGAAAACATGGAGAAAAAACCCAACCACTGACAACCTGACCACCTTCAAGACAGCCACCCGCAAACACCACCAATTGATCCGATCCACCAAGAAATCAGCATTTAAGGATCGACTCGACAACAACGCCCATAACAGCAAGGAACTTTTCAACATCGTCAAAGAATTTACCAACCCCACCGCAGCCTCAAACGACATTACTCCCTCCCAAGACCTCTGCGATTCGTTATCCTCTTTCTTCTACAGCAAAATTGCCGACATACATAACAGCTTTAAGAACATTTCCAAAGAACAGTCCACTCCACCCACCTCCGAACCTAAACCGCTCTCTAGCAACCTTAGCGACTGGAACCCAATCACCACTGAAGAACCATCCGCCTAATGAACTCCATCCATTCAGGTTCGCCAACCAACCCCTGTCCCCACCACATCTTCAACAAAGCAGACTCCATCATCGCACCCCATCTCCGTGATGTCATCAACTGCTCCTTCAACTCCGCTACCTTCCCAGAAAGCTGGAAACACGCTGAACTCAGCGCTCTCCTGAAGAAACCCACAGCAGTCCCCTCTGAACTTAAGAACTACCGCCCCATTTCCCTCCTCCCATTCCCTGCCAAAATCATTGAGAAAGCCGTCAATAGCCAGCTCGCCGCCTTCCTTGAATCCAACAACTCCCTCGACTTCTCACAGTCCGACTTTCGAGCCAAACACAGCACCGAAACCGCCCTCATTGAAGCGACAGACGACATCCGATCGCTACTGGACAACGGAGAAACAGTTGCCCTCATCCTACTCGACCTCTCCGCCGCCTTCGACACAGTCTGTCATAGCACCCTCATACAACGCCTCAGCAACATCGGAAAAGCCTTGGACTGGATCATCTCATTCTTTGCCGGGGGAAACCAGAGAGTCCAACTACCCCCATTCAAATCAGAGGCCACCGAAGTCATCTGCGGAGTACCACAAGGATCATCACTCAGTCCCACCCTCTTCAACGTTTACATGAGCCCCCTCGCATCCATCGCGCGACAACACAACCTCAACATCATCTCCTACGCTGATGACACCCAGCTGATCCTCTCCCTCACCAAAGACCCAAACACCACCAAAACCAATCTTCATGAAGGCATGAAAGAAGTAGCCGAATGGATGAAAAACAGCCGCCTAAAACTTAACTCAGACAAAATGGAAGTCCTCATCTTAGGGTCATCCCTCTCTGCCTGGGACGACTCATGGTGGCCATCGGCCCTGGGCACAGCACCCATACCCACAGACCACGCACGTAACCTAGGCTTCATCCTAGACTCCTCCCTCTCGATGACCAGACAAGTCAACGCCGTCTCATCCTCTTGCTTCAACGTACTCCGTATGCTCAAAAAACTCTTCCGTTGGATCCCCAGAGAAACAAGAAAGACTGTCACCAACGCACTGGTCACTAGCCGACTGGACTATGGTAACACCCTCTATGCCGGAACCAGAGCCAAATTACAGAAAAAACTCCAACGCATCCAAAATGCATCAGCCAGACTCATATTGGACATCTCTCGCCAAGCTCACATCACCGGCCACCTGAAAGACCTCCACTGGCTTCCCGTCAACAAGAGATTAACTTTTCCGTCTCCTCACTCACGCACACAAGGCCCTCTACAAACTAGGACCCGATTGCCTCAACACACGACTGTCCTTCTACACACCCTCCCGCCAACTAAGATCCTCCAATCAAGCCCTCGCCGCAGTTCCGCGCATCCACAGATCCACCGTGGGAGGAAGATCTTTCTCCTACCTGGCAGCCAAGACCTGGAATTCTCTCCCCACTCACCTCCGCCTCACACAGAACCACATTTCCTTCAGAAAGGAACTTAAAACCTGGCTATTCGATAAATAATGCACCCCATCCCACAAGCGCCTTGAGACCCTATGGGTGAGTAGTGTGCTATACAAATTCCGGAACTTGAACTTGAACTTAAAAGTGAGCAAGGGACTCACGTCTGAGCATACCCTGCCAACTTAGGGCGAACAAAGAAAAACCAAAGGTGGTGATGGACGGAGCGTTGACAATACAAACACTCACTCCCAGTCAACTGAATTGGGTTTAATCCATCACCGTTCTTTAGCTCACTCCGCCACCCCAGTTCCGACATGGCCATATGCAAATCAGTCTGACCCTGTGCCTCATGGGAACAGTCCAGCCCGAACTGCCAAGCCATGTCTTTCCTGGACCGGAATCAAGCTTCCCAGGACCGGTTTCTGGCATTTCAGCCGTCTTCAGCCGGGCTTGCTTGACTCCAGTGGTTGCTTGACTCCCTGGTTCAACGATGATCTTAGGAAATTCAAGAAACTATGCCGTACTCTCGAGGAAACATGGAGAAAAAACCCAACCACTGACAACCTGACCACCTTCAAGACAGCCACCCGCAAACACCACCAATTGATCCGATCCACCAAGAAATCAGCATTTAAGGATCGACTCGACAACAACGCCCATAACAGCAAGGAACTTTTCAACATCGTCAAAGAATTTAGCAACCCCACCTCAGCCTCAAACGACATTACTCCCTCCCAAGACCTCTGCGATTCGTTATCCTCTTTCTTCTACAGCAAAATTGCCGACATACATAACAGCTTTAAGAACATTTCCAAAGAACAGTCCACTCCACCCACCTCCGAACCTAAACCGCTCTCTAGCAACCTTAGCGACTGGAACCCAATCACCACTGAAGAACCATCCGCCTAATGAACTCCATCCATTCAGGTTCGCCAACCAACCCCTGTCCCCACCACATCTTCAACAAAGCAGACTCCATCATCGCACCCCATCTCCGTGATGTCATCAACTGCTCCTTCAACTCCGCTACCTTCCCAGAAAGCTGGAAACACGCTGAACTCAGCGCTCTCCTGAAGAAACCCACAGCAGTCCCCTCTGAACTTAAGAACTACCGCCCCATTTCCCTCCTCCCATTCCCTGCCAAAATCATTGAGAAAGCCGTCAATAGCCAGCTCGCCGCCTTCCTTGAATCCAACAACTCCCTCGACTTCTCACAGTCCGACTTTCGAGCCAAACACAGCACCGAAACCGCCCTCATTGAAGCGACAGACGACATCCGATCGCTACTGGACAATGGAGAAACAGTTGCCCTCATCCTACTCGACCTCTCCGCCGCCTTCGACACAGTCTGTCATAGCACCCTCATACAACGCCTCAGCAACATCGGAAAAGCCTTGGACTGGATCATCTCATTCTTTGCCGGGGGAAACCAGAGAGTCCAACTACCCCCATTCAAATCAGAGGCCACCAAAGTCATCTGCGGAGTACCACAAGGATCATCACTCAGTCCCACCCTCTTCAACGTTTACATGAGCCCCCTCGCATCCATCGCGCGACAACACAACCTCAACATCATCTCCTACGCTGATGACACCCAGCTGATCCTCTCCCTCACCAAAGACCCAAACACCGCCAAAACCAATCTTCATGAAGGCATGAAAGAATTAGCCGAATGGATGAAAAACAGCCGCCTAAAACTTAACTCAGACAAAATGGAAGTCCTCATCCTAGGGTCATCCCTCTCTGCCTGGGACGACTCATGGTGGCCATCGGCCCTGGGCACAGCACCCATACCCACAGACCACGCACGTAACCTAGGCTTCACCCTAGACTCCTCCCTCTCGATGACCAGACAAGTCAACGCCGTCTCATCCTCTTGCTTCAACGTACTCCGTATGCTCAAAAAACTCTTCCGTTGGATCCCCAGAGAAACAAGAAAGACTGTCACCAACGCACTGGTCACTAGCCGACTGGACTATGGTAACACCCTCTACGCCAGAACCAGAGCCAAATTACAGAAAAAACTCCAACGCATCCAAAATGCATCAGCCAGACTCATATTGGACATCTCTCGCCAAGCTCACATCACCGGCCACCTGAAAGACCTCCACTGGCTTCCCGTCAACAAGAGATTAACGTTCCGTCTCCTCACTCACGCACACAAGGCCCTCTACAAACTAGGACCCGATTGCCTCAACACACGACTGTCCTTCTACACACCCTCCCGCCAACTAAGATCCTCCAATCAAGCCCTCGCCGCAGTTCCGCGCATCCACAGATCCACCGTGGGAGGAAGATCTTTCTCCTACCTGGCAGCCAAGACCTGGAATTCTCTCCCCACTCACCTCCGCCTCACACAGAACCACATTTCCTTCAGAAAGGAACTTAAAACCTGGCTATTCGATAAATAATGCACCCCATCCCACAAGCGCCTTGAGACCCTATGGGTGAGTAGTGTGCTATGCAAATTCCGGAACTTGAACTTGAACTTAAAAGTGAGCAAGGGACTCACGTCTGAGCATACCCTGCCAACTTAGGGCGAACAAAGAAAAACCAAAGGTGGTGATGGACGGAGCGTTGACAATACAAACACTCACTCCCAGTCAACTGAATTGGGTTTAATCCATCACCGTTCTTTAGCTCACTCCGCCACCCCAGTTCAGACATGGCCATATGCAAATCAGTCTGACCCTGTGCCTCATGGGAACAGTCCAGCCCGAACTGCCAAGCCATGTCTTTCCTGGACCGGAATCAAGCTTCCCAGGACCGGTTTCTGGCATTTCAGCCGTCTTCAGCCGGGCTTGCTTGACTCCAGTGGTTGCTTGACTCCCTGGTTCAACGATGATCTTAGGAAATCCAAGAAACTATGCCGTACTCTCGAGAAAACATGGAGAAAAAACCCAACCACTGACAACCTGACCACCTTCAAGACAGCCACCCGCAAACACCACCAATTGATCCGATCCACCAAGAAATCAGCATTTAAGGATCGACTCGACAACAACGCCCATAACAGCAAGGAACTTTTCAACATCGTCAAAGAATTTACCAACCCCACCGCAGCCTCAAACGACATTACTCCCTCCCAAGACCTCTGCGATTCGTTATCCTCTTTCTTCTACAGCAAAATTGCCGACATACATAACAGCTTTAAGAACATTTCCAAAGAACAGTCCACTCCACCCACCTCCGAACCTAAACCGCTCTCTAGCAACCTTAGCGACTGGAACCCAATCACCACTGAAGAACCATCCGCCTAATGAACTCCATCCATTCAGGTTCGCCAACCAACCCCTGTCCCCACCACATCTTCAACAAAGCAGACTCCATCATCGCACCCCATCTCCGTGATGTCATCAACTGCTCCTTCAACTCCGCTACCTTCCCAGAAAGCTGGAAACACGCTGAACTCAGCGCTCTCCTGAAGAAACCCACAGCAGTCCCCTCTGAACTTAAGAACTACCGCCCCATTTCCCTCCTCCCATTCCCTGCCAAAATCATTGAGAAAGCCGTCAATAGCCAGCTCGCCGCCTTCCTTGAATCCAACAACTCCCTCGACTTCTCACAGTCCGACTTTCGAGCCAAACACAGCACCGAAACCGCCCTCATTGAAGCGACAGACGACATCCGATCGCTACTGGACAACGGAGAAACAGTTGCCCTCATCCTACTCGACCTCTCCGCCGCCTTCGACACAGTCTGTCATAGCACCCTCATACAACGCCTCAGCAACATCGGAAAAGCCTTGGACTGGATCATCTCATTCTTTGCCGGGGGAAACCAGAGAGTCCAACTACCCCCATTCAAATCAGAGGCCACCGAAGTCATCTGCGGAGTACCACAAGGATCATCACTCAGTCCCACCCTCTTCAACGTTTACATGAGCCCCCTCGCATCCATCGCGCGACAACACAACCTCAACATCATCTCCTACGCTGATGACACCCAGCTGATCCTCTCCCTCACCAAAGACCCAAACACCGCCAAAACCAATCTTCATGAAGGCATGAAAGAAGTAGCCGAATGGATGAAAAACAGCCGCCTAAAACTTAACTCAGACAAAATGGAAGTCCTCATCCTAGGGTCATCCCTCTCTGCCTGGGACGACTCATGGTGGCCATCGGCCCTGGGCACAGCACCCATACCCACAGACCACGCACGTAACCTAGGCTTCATCCTAGACTCCTCCCTCTCGATGACCAGACAAGTCAACGCCGTCTCATCCTCTTGCTTCAACGTACTCCGTATGCTCAAAAAACTCTTCCGTTGGATCCCCAGAGAAACAAGAAAGACTGTCACCAACGCACTGGTCACTAGCCGACTGGACTATGGTAACACCCTCTATGCCGGAACCAGAGCCAAATTACAGAAAAAACTCCAACGCATCCAAAATGCATCAGCCAGACTCAAATTGGACATCTCTCGCCAAGCTCACATCACCGGCCACCTGAAAGACCTCCACTGGCTTCCCGTCAACAAGAGATTAACTTGTCCGTCTCCTCACTCACGCACACAAGGCCCTCTACAAACTAGGACCCGATTGCCTCAACACACGACTGTCCTTCTACACACCCTCCCGCCAACTAAGATCCTCCAATCAAGCCCTCGCCGCAGTTCCGCGCATCCACAGATCCACCGTGGGAGGAAGATCTTTCTCCTACCTGGCAGCCAAGACCTGGAATTCTCTCCCCACTCACCTCCGCCTCACACAGAACCACATTTCCTTCAGAAAGGAACTTAAAACCTGGCTATTCGATAAATAATGCACCCCATCCCACAAGCGCCTTGAGACCCTATGGGTGAGTAGTGTGCTATACAAATTCCGGAACTTGAACTTGAACTTAAAAGTGAGCAAGGGACTCACGTCTGAGCATACCCTGCCAACTTAGGGCGAACAAAGAAAAACCAAAGGTGGTGATGGACGGAGCGTTGACAATACAAACACTCACTCCCAGTCAACTGAATTGGGTTTAATCCATCACCGTTCTTTAGCTCACTCCGCCACCCCAGTTCCGACATGGCCATATGCAAATCAGTCTGACCCTGTGCCTCATGGGAACAGTCCAGCCCGAACTGCCAAGCCATGTCTTTCCTGGACCGGAATCAAGCTTCCCAGGACCGGTTTCTGGCATTTCAGCCGTCTTCAGCCGGGCTTGCTTGACTCCAGTGGTTGCTTGACTCCCTGGTTCAACGATGATCTTAGGAAATTCAAGAAACTATGCCGTACTCTCGAGGAAACATGGAGAAAAAACCCAACCACTGACAACCTGACCACCTTCAAGACAGCCACCCGCAAACACCACCAATTGATCCGATCCACCAAGAAATCAGCATTTAAGGATCGACTCGACAACAACGCCCATAACAGCAAGGAACTTTTCAACATCGTCAAAGAATTTAGCAACCCCACCGCAGCCTCAAACGACATTACTCCCTCCCAAGACCTCTGCGATTCGTTATCCTCTTTCTTCTACAGCAAAATTGCCGACATACATAACAGCTTTAAGAACATTTCCAAAGAACAGTCCACTCCACCCACCTCCGAACCTAAACCGCTCTCTAGCAACCTTAGCGACTGGAACCCAATCACCACTGAAGAACCATCCGCCTAATGAACTCCATCCATTCAGGTTCGCCAACCAACCCCTGTCCCCACCACATCTTCAACAAAGCAGACTCCATCATCGCACCCCATCTCCGTGATGTCATCAACTGCTCCTTCAACTCCGCTACCTTCCCAGAAAGCTGGAAACACGCTGAACTCAGCGCTCTCCTGAAGAAACCCACAGCAGTCCCCTCTGAACTTAAGAACTACCGCCCCATTTCCCTCCTCCCATTCCCTGCCAAAATCATTGAGAAAGCCGTCAATAGCCAGCTCGCCGCCTTCCTTGAATCCAACAACTCCCTCGACTTCTCACAGTCCGACTTTCGAGCCAAACACAGCACCGAAACCGCCCTCATTGAAGCGACAGACGACATCCGATCGCTACTGGACAACGGAGAAACAGTTGCCCTCATCCTACTCGACCTCTCCGCCGCCTTCGACACAGTCTGTCATAGCACCCTCATACAACGCCTCAGCAACATCGGAAAAGCCTTGGACTGGATCATCTCATTCTTTGCCGGGGGAAACCAGAGAGTCCAACTACCCCCATTCAAATCAGAGGCCACCGAAGTCATCTGCGGAGTACCACAAGGATCATCACTCAGTCCCACCCTCTTCAACGTTTACATGAGCCCCCTCGCATCCATCGCGCGACAACACAACCTCAACATCATCTCCTACGCTGATGACACCCAGCTGATCCTCTCCCTCACCAAAGACCCAAACACCGCCAAAACCAATCTTCATGAAGGCATGAAAGAAGTAGCCGAATGGATGAAAAACAGCCGCCTAAAACTTAACTCAGACAAAATGGAAGTCCTCATCCTAGGGTCATCCCTCTCTGCCTGGGACGACTCATGGTGGCCATCGGCCCTGGGCACAGCACCCATACCCACAGACCACGCACGTAACCTAGGCTTCACCCTAGACTCCTCCCTCTCGATGACCAGACAAGTCAACGCCGTCTCATCCTCTTGCTTCAACGTACTCCGTATGCTCAAAAAACTCTTCCGTTGGATCCCCAGAGAAACAAGAAAGACTGTCACCAACGCACTGGTCACTAGCCGACTGGACTATGGTAACACCCTCTACGCCAGAACCAGAGCCAAATTACAGAAAAAACTCCAACGCATCCAAAATGCATCAGCCAGACTCATATTGGACATCTCTCGCCAAGCTCACATCACCGGCCACCTGAAAGACCTCCACTGGCTTCCCGTCAACAAGAGATTAACGTTCCGTCTCCTCACTCACGCACACAAGGCCCTCTACAAACTAGGACCCGATTGCCTCAACACACGACTGTCCTTCTACACACCCTCCCGCCAACTAAGATCCTCCAATCAAGCCCTCGCCGCAGTTCCGCGCATCCACAGATCCACCGTGGGAGGAAGATCTTTCTCCTACCTGGCAGCCAAGACCTGGAATTCTCTCCCCACTCACCTCCGCCTCACACAGAACCACATTTCCTTCAGAAAGGAACTTAAAACCTGGCTATTCGATAAATAATGCACCCCATCCCACAAGCGCCTTGAGACCCTATGGGTGAGTAGTGTGCTATGCAAATTCCGGAACTTGAACTTGAACTTAAAAGTGAGCAAGGGACTCACGTCTGAGCATACCCTGCCAACTTAGGGCAAACAAAGAAAAACCAAAGGTGGTGATGGACGGAGCGTTGACAATACAAACACTCACTCCCAGTCAACTGAATTGGGTTTAATCCATCACCGTTCTTTAGCTCACTCCGCCACCCCAGTTCAGACATGGCCATATGCAAATCAGTCTGACCCTGTGCCTCATGGGAACAGTCCAGCCCGAACTGCCAAGCCATGTCTTTCCTGGACCGGAATCAAGCTTCCCAGGACCGGTTTCTGGCATTACAGCCGTCTTCAGCCGGGCTTGCTTGACTCCAGTGGCAAAGTGAGCAATGGACTCACGTCTAAGCATACCCTGCCAATTTAGGGCGAACAAAGAAAAAACAAAGGTGGTGATGGACGGAGCGTTGACAATACAAACGCTCACCCCCAGTCAACTGATCTGGCTTTAATCCATCACCGTTCTTTAGCTCACTCCGCCACCCCAGTTCAGACATGGCCATATGCAAATCAGTCTGACCCTGTGCCTCATGGGAACAGTCCAGCCAGAACTGCCAAGCCATGTCTTTCCTGGACTGGAATTAAGCTTCCCAGGACCGGTTTCTGGCATTACAGCCGGCTTCAGCCGGGCTTGCTTGACTCCAGTGGCAAAGTGAGCAAGGGACTCACGTCTGAGCATACCCTGCCAATTTAGGGCGAACAAAGAAAAACCAAAGGTGGTGATGGACGGAGCGTTGACAATACAAACGCTCACCCCCAGTCAACTGATCTGGGTTTAATCCATCACCGTTCTTTAGCTCACTCCGCCACCCCAGTTCAGACATGGCCATATGCAAATCAGTCTGACCCTGTGCCTCATGGGAACAGTCCAGCCCGAACTGCCAAGCCATGTCTTCCCTGGACCGGAATCAAGCTTCCCAGGACCGGTTTCTGGCATTTCAGCCGTCTTCAACCGGGCTTGCTCTACTCCAGTGGTTGCTTGACTCCCTGGTTCAACGATCATCTTAGGAAATCGAAGAAACTATGCCGTACTCTCGAGAAAACATGGAGAAAAAACCCAACCACTGACAACCTGACCACCTTCAAGACAGCCACCCGCAAACACCACCAATTGATCCGATCCACCAAGAAATCAGCATTTAAGGATCGACTCGACAACAACGCCCATAACAGCAAGGAACTTTTCAACATCGTCAAAGAATTTACCAACCCCACCGCAGCCTCAAACGACATTACTCCCTCCCAAGACCTCTGCGATTCGTTATCCTCTTTCTTCTACAGCAAAATTGCCAACAT
The DNA here is from genome assembly GCF_964263255.1 of Lissotriton vulgaris. Lineage (NCBI taxonomy): Eukaryota > Metazoa > Chordata > Amphibia > Caudata > Salamandridae > Lissotriton > Lissotriton vulgaris. The sequence continues at coordinate 120,272,400 of NC_141695.1, read as the reverse complement.
ACATAACAGCTTTAAGAACATTTCCAAAGAACAGTCCACTCCACCCACCTCCGAACCTAAACCGCTCTCTAGCAACCTTAGCGACTGGAAACCAATCACCACTGAAGAACCATCCGCCTAATGAACTCCATCCATTCAGGTTCGCCAACCAACCCCTGTCCCCACCACATCTTCAACAAAGCAGACTCCATCATCGCACCCCATCTCCGTGATGTCATCAACTGCTCCTTCAACTCCGCTACCTTCCCAGAAAGCTGGAAACACGCTGAACTCAGCGCTCTCCTGAAGAAACCCACAGCAGTCCCCTCTGAACTTAAGAACTACCGCCCCATTTCCCTCCTCCCATTCCCTGCCAAAATCATTGAGAAAGCCGTCAATAGTCAGCTCGCGGCCTTCCTTGAATCCAACAACTCCCTCGACTTCTCACAGTCCGACTTTCGAGCCAAACACAGCACCGAAACCGCCCTCATTGAAGCGACAGACGACATCCGATCGCTACTGGACAACGGAGAAACAGTTGCCCTCATCCTACTAGACCTCTCCGCCGCCTTCGACACAGTCTGTCATAGCACCCTCATACAACGCCTCAGCAACATCGGAAAAGCCTTGGACTGGATCATCTCATTCTTTGCCGGGGGAAACCAGAGAGTCCAACTACCCCCATTCAAATCAGAGGCCACCGAAGTCATCTGCGGAGTACCACAAGGATCATCACTCAGTCCCACCCTCTTCAACGTTTACATGAGCCCCCTCGCATCCATCGCGCGACAACACAACCTCAACATCATCTCCTACGCGAATGACACCCAGCTGATCCTCTCCCTCACCAAAGACCCAAACACCGCCAAAACCAATCTTCATGAAGGCATGAAAGAAGTAGCCGAATGGATGAAAAACTGCCGCCTAAAACTTAACTCAGACAAAATGGAAGTCCTCATCCTAGGGTCATCCCTCTCTGCCTGGGACGACTCATGGTGGCCATCGGCCCTGGGCACAGCACCCATACCCACAGACCACGCACGTAACCTAGGCTTCATCCTAGACTCCTCCCTCTCGATGACCAGACAAGTCAACGCCGTCTCATCCTCTTGCTTCAACGTACTCCGTATGCTCAAAAAACTCTTCCGTTGGATCCCCAGAGAAACAAGAAAGACTGTCACCAACGCACTGGTCACTAGCCGACTGGACTATGGTAACACCCTCTACGCCGGAACCAGAGCCAAATTACAGAAAAAACTCCAACGCATCCAAAATGCATCAGCCAGACTCATATTGGACATCTCTCGCCAAGCTCACATCACCGGCCACCTGAAAGACCTCCACTGGCTTCCCGTCAACAAGAGATTAACGTTCCTTCTCCTCACTCACGCACACAAGGCCCTCTACAAACTAGGACCCGATTGCCTCAACACACGACTGTCCTTCTACACACCCTCCCGCCAACTAAGATCCTCCAATCAAGCCCTCGCCGCAGTTCCGCGCATCCACAGATCCACCGTGGGAGGAAGATCTTTCTCCTACCTGGCAGCCAAGACCTGGAATTCTCTCCCCACTCACCTCCGCTTCACACAGAACCACATTTCCTTCAGAAAGGAACTTAAAACCTGGCTATTCGATAAATAATGCACCCCATCCCACAAGCGCCTTGAGACCCTATGGGTGAGTAGTGTGCTATACAAATTCCGGAGCTTGAACTTGAACTTAAAAGTGAGCAAGGGACTCACGTCTGAGCATACCCTGCCAACTTAGGGCGAACAAAGAAAAACCAAAGGTGGTGATGGACAGAGCGTTGACAATACAAACACTCACTCCCAGTCAACTGAATTGGGTTTAATCCATCACCGTTCTTTAGCTCACTCCGCCACCCCAGTTCAGACATGGCCATATGCAAATCAGTCTGACCCTGTGCCTCATGGGAACAGTCCAGCCCGAACTTCCAAGCCATGTCTTTCCTGGACGGGAATCAAGCTTCCCAGGACCGGTTTCTGGCATAACAGCCGTCTTCAGCCGGGCTTGCTTGACTCCAGTGGCAAAGTGAGCAAGGGACTCACGTCTGAGCATACCTTGCCAACTTAGGGCGAACAAAGAAAAAGCAAAGGTGGTGATGGACGGAGCGGTGACAATACAAACACTCCGTCCCAGTCAACTGATCTGGGTTTAATACATCACCGTTCTTGAGCTCACTTCGCCACCCCAGTTCAGACATGGCCATATGCAAATCAGTCTGACCATGTGCCTCATGGGAACAGTCCAGCCCGAACTGCCAAGCCATGTCTTTCCTGGACCGGAATCAAGCTTCCCAGGACCGGTTTCTGGCATTACAGCCGTCTTCAGCCGGGCTTGCTTGACTCCAGTGGCAAAGTGAGCAAGGGACTCACGTCTGAGCATACCCTGCCAACTTAGGGCGAACAAAGAAAAACCAAAGGTGGTGATGGACGGAGCATTGACAATGTAAATGTATGTAAATGTATTGGCATTTATATAGCGCACTACTTACCCGTAGGGTCCCAAGGCGCTTCGACCGCTGCGAAACCCTTCCTGGCTTCCCTGAGAGATGGTCCCTTAATGGGTATCTCCAGGGTGAGACCAGGCATCCCCGGCGGTCTGGTGGGGCCGTTAGTGAAGATGAGGCAAGCTAATGCCCAGAGTTGCCGAGTGTGATCGCTGATCAGAGTGGGCACCGAGGCGAGAGAATTATCGAGTCCGCTGACCCTGGTCCAGAAACCTGCCGCGCCGGGAATCGAACCCTGGTCCCGGGCCGTCCTCTGCTCTCGGGTCTGCCGCCTCTAACCAGTGAGCCACACAAACACTCACCCCCAGTCAACTGATCTGGGTTTAATCCATCACCGTTCTTTAGCTCACTCCGCCACCCCAGTTGAGACATGGCCATATGCAAATCAGTCTGACCCTGTGCCTCATGGGAACAGTCCAGCCCGAACTGCCAAGCCATGTCTTTCCTGGACCGGAATCAAGCTTCCTAGGACCAGTTTCTGGCATTACAGCTGTCTTCAGCCGGGCTTGCTTGACTCCAGTGGGAAAGTGAGCAAGGGACTCACGTCTGAGCATACCCTGCCAACTTAGGGCGAACAAAGAAAAACCAAAGGTGGTGATGGACGGAGCGTTGACAATACAAGCACTCACCCCTAGTCAACTGATTTGGGTTTAATCCATCACCGTTCTTTAGCTCACTCCGCCACCCCAGTTCAGACATGGCCATATGCAAATCAGTCTGACCCTGTGCCTCATGGGAACAGTCCAGCCCGAACTGCCAAGCCATGTCTTTCCTGGACCGGAATCAAGCTTCCCAGGACCGGTTTCTGGCATTACAGCCATCTTCAGCCGGGCTTGCTTGACTCCAGTGGCAAAGTGAGCAATGGACTCACGTCTAAGCATACCCTGCCAATTTAGGGCGAACAAAGAAAAAACAAAGGTGGTGATGGACGGAGCGTTGACAATACAAACGCTCACCCCCAGTCAACTGATCTGGCTTTAATCCATCACCGTTCTTTAGCTCACTCCGCCACCCCAGTTCAGACATGGCCATATGCAAATCAGTCTGACCCTGTGCCTCATGGGAACAGTCCAGCCCGAACTGCCAAGCCATGTCTTTCCTGGACTGGAATTAAGCTTCCCAGGACCGGTTTCTGGCATTACAGCCGTCTTCAGCCGGGCTTGCTTGACTCCAGTGGCAAAGTGAGCAAGGGACTCACGTCTGAGCATACCCTGCCAACTTAGGGCGAACAAAGAAAAACCAAAGGTGGTGATGGACGGAGCGTTGATAATAGAAACACTCACCCCCAGTCAACTGATCTGGGTTTAATCCATCACCGTTCTTTAGCTCACTCCGCCACCCCAGTTCAGACATGGCCATATGCAAATCAGTCTGACCCTGTGCCTCTTGGGAACAGTCCAGCCTGAAATGCCAAGCCATGTCTTTCCTGGACCGGAATCAAGCTTCCCAGGACCGGTTTCTGGCATTACAGCCGTCTTCAGCGGGGCTTGCTTGACTCCAGTGGCAAAGTGAGCAAGGGACTCACGTCTGAGCATACCCTGCCAACTTAGGGCGAACAAAGAAAAACCAAAGGTGGTGATGGACGGAGCGTTGACAATACAAACACTCACCCCCAGTCAACTGATCTGGGTTTAATCCATCACCGTTCTTTAGCTCACTCCGCCACTCCAGTTCAGACATGGCCATATGCAAATCAGTCTGACCCTGTGCCTCTTGGGAACAGTCCAGCCCGAAATGCCAAGCCATGTCTTTCCTGGACCGGAATCAAGCTTCCCAGGACCGGTTTCTGGCATTACAGCCGTCTTCAGCCGGGCTTGCTTGACTCCAGTGGCAAAGTGAACAAGGGACTCACGTCTGAGCATACCCTGCCAACTTAGGGCGAACAAAGAAAAACCAAAGTTGGTGATGGACGGAGCGTTGACAATACAAACACTCACCCCCAGTCAACTGATCGGGGTTTAATCCATCACCGTTCTTTAGCTCACTCCGCCACCCCAGTTCAGACATGACCATATGCAAATCAGTCTGACCCTGTGCCTCATGGGAACAGTCCAGCCCGAACTGCCAAGCCATGTCTTTTCTGGACCGGAATCAAGCTTCCCAGTACCGGTTTCTGGCAATACAGCCGTCTTCAGCTGGGCTTGCTTGACTCCAGTGGCAAAGTGAGCAAGGGACTCACGTCTGAGCATACCCTGCCAATTTAGGGCGAACAAAGAAAAACCAAAGGTGGTGATGGACGGAGCGTTGACAATACAAACGCTCACCCCCAGTCAACTGATCTGGGTTTAATCCATCACCGTTCTTTAGCTCACTCCGCCACCCCAGTTCAGACATGGCCATATGCAAATCAGTCTGACCCTGTGCCTCATGGGAACAGTCCAGCCCGAACTGCCAAGCCATGTCTTTCCTGGACCGGAATCAAGCTTCCCAGGACCGGTTTCTGGCATTTCAGCCGTCTTCAGCCGGGCTTGCTTGACTCCAGTGGTTGCTTGACTCCCTGGTTCAACGATGATCTTAGGAAATCCAAGAAACTATGCCGTACTCTCGAGAAAACATGGAGAAAAAACCCAACCACTGACAACCTGACCACCTTCAAGACAGCCACCCGCAAACACCACCAATTGATCCGATCCACCAAGAAATCAGCATTTAAGGATCGACTCGACAACAACGCCCATAACAGCAAGGAACTTTTCAACATCGTCAAAGAATTTACCAACCCCACCGCAGCCTCAAACGACATTACTCCCTCCCAAGACCTCTGCGATTCATTATCCTCTTTCTTCTACAGCAAAACTGCCGACATACATAACAGCTTTAAGAACATTTCCAAAGAACAGTCCACTCCACCCACCTCCGAACCTAAACCGCTCTCTAGCAACCTTAGCGACTGGAACCCAATCACCACTGAAGAACCATCCGCCTAATGAACTCCATCCATTCAGGTTCGCCAACCGACCTCTGTCCCCACCACATCTTCAACAAAGCAGACTCCATCATC